>NC_061497.1:4488487-5097987 GCF_022539355.2 Hippoglossus stenolepis | reverse complement strand
GTGTCTCCCCTGTGAACTGCGTGCTAAAGCCAGAGCTGGTGTTTCTATCGTGTGCTTGTGTTACTCTGGCAGCAGACAGTGCTGTTTTTTCCCCGGTGGTCAGGTGGCTAGACAATAGTGAAGATTGTATCACCCTGGAATAGTGGCCTCAAATTCTCTGCTGTCTACCTCCTTCGTTGTTCTTTCTTTCATTGCTGATTTTCATTTGCCACATTTTACTCTTGATGGAGGTTCCACCTGATTAATGTCCTTATTGCTTATCCTTTACCTGTTCTCAGTTGGGTTTGATATCAAAGTGAAATATTCATATCCTTCTAATATCCTTCTGACAGATGATTGTGGTTATTGTGTAAACAAACTTCCTAGTACCACTGCATCTCCCAAGGAAAAAGATTGAATTACTAATAGGGATATCACCAGAACCGATGCCTCTGTACCAAAAAATGTCACAGTGCTCCTTTTTTTACAGTACCACTCTGTACATACCCAACAATACAGACCCGCCGCTGCAGGATGGTTGCTGCCGTTGCATCGGGATCATGGCAGGCGCACGCCTCATGTCCTCCCTCCCTCCACACTCCCCTGCCGACCTGTGCTCACTTTGCACGTTGACGGTGAATACTGTCACTGGTCAGAGGTTCTTGAGACCCGTGCAGTACTTGGGTGTTGCTTTGTATTTGTTTGGTTCGCTCTGAAGGTTATAAGACACGTATTTAAACAGAGCAACGGAGACGAGCAGACACACACACACACACACGAAGTTCTTCCCGCATATTGTGAAGCAACGCAGTTTTTTAACTTCGTTGTTGCAGGAGCATTGAAGTGAATTCAGTGGGTTATTGTGGAGATCTGTTCTGTGTGTTCTTCTGCTAAAAAAGCATCCCAGAAACACTGATAATGTTAGCATTTTGAATGGTCTGTCACTACTACTGTAGTAACCTACTGCTTACAGCCTTGCACTTGAGTATATAGCTGTTGTTTTTTGTATGAGCAAATATTTTTAGTGTGTGTTGAAGTAAGTGGGATCTATTGTTTTGTTTTTTGCTGTGGTATCGAAATGGGTATCAAGAATCTTGGAAATTTTGTGGTATCGGAATCAAGTTCTAAATTTCCGGTAATGTGACATCCCTAATTACTAACCATGTTTTGTTGTTGTGTGTTGACGGGTCTCTCTTACGTCATTGTCCATATTTGTTAACGTAGTGGCTGATTGTTATTGTAAGCCTATATTCCAGAAGCATTGTTTATTGATGTTGTGTCAGGAACTGTGCCGAAGCCAGCACGTCCTGTCACTGCAGCGGCACATGACCAGTCAAAACAAGTTTACATGTCCCAAATTGTAATAACAAGCTCCTACAAATGGCAGATATCCATGACACCATGTATGCCCAGAGATGGAAGAGAGGGTGTCTCACTTGCTGGTGGTACTGATGCTGCTGCTGTTGTTGTTGTGCTGAGGAAATGTACGTCAGCTAAACGGAAGCTCAGTTCAAAGTGCGCAACCATTCAAGCCCAACAAACATCTGTGGAATGTCACAGCTCAGCTCCTCTTTCCTTTATCTCCACTCTCCCTCCTCATGTATTCCCATGAACTGTTCTGACCATGTCAGGCTCCAAGGCCTCCAATCGACTTTCGTTTCACCTCAAATCAGGTTTCATATTTCGTAACTTAAAAGAAAAGCATGTTGCTCCTCAGCAGGAATATGTTCAGTAGCTAATGGATAGTGACAGACAAATTAAAACTCAAACAGTGATTAAATCAATATCAATCAAACATCACTTATTTTACACCACCACTTGAACCCTCAGAGGCCCTAAAAACACCTTTCTTTTAAAGCAAACAAGCGAAGAAGACTGTGGGCACAGTTTTGTTGGATAACAACCAAGAACAGAACCAAATAATAATGAAAAAAATTAACTCTCAATGAAAAGTATTTGGCAGCAATCCCATGACATAAAAACTTAAAAAGCACAAACCTTTTTAGCAGCTCAGGCTGTCTGTGAATGAATCTGGGTGCTCTGTCTTTTTTTAGGTCTTCGTGGTCTCCTACTGGTTTTGTTGCCAGTTGTAACAACGTGTCACAAATTCATCTGCTGACGAGCCTGGACACAGACAACACACTCGATAATGAGATGTTGTTGTTTTATTCCGAAACAACAATCTTGTGTCATCGTTTCAATGTTCTCTAGCACTGTTGTCAAATTGGTTTTCAAGGGATAAGAAAATATTGTAAGAACGAAAGTTTGAGAAGAAATAAGATCGTTCTTTAAAGCTTAAAAAATTGAACCGACCGTTTTATGTAGATAAAGTAATTAATTATTTAACAGTTTAACTGGTTTCATAATAGATTCATCGTTTGAGTTATAATCTGCTCTTCCATTGTGATGATTCGGCGTTAACATGATTGTAAACTGAATATCTGCGGGATTCGAATTGTGAATTAGACAAAACCAACAGTTTGAATCATCTTAGTTTGAGAGAAACTGCGATGGACATTTTCTTGATAACTAATTAAGATTTTATACAGTATATTAATAATTAATGGAAATAGTAATTAGTTACAACCGTAGAGAGTATGAGATTTGGAAAATTGTGAAATACGGTGCAATTTAGAAATAATAAAGACGTTGAAAACTCAGTCTGAAACGTGGGGCATGGGAGGACACTGCTTTGTCACACACAAAAGGTCAGGCCTGTTCTCCACACTGCTGAGAAACTGGCTATAATGCACATGCATTGTGTAAATAAAGGCCCTATCCAAACATCAGTTTGGTGATCGTCTCTCGGTGTGCCACACAGCAGACCACCCATGTGAGTGGGATAGAGGCTGCCAGTCGTACACGTCTCCCTCCCTCACTCCGATCTCCCCTTGCCGCCGTGCAGGTCGCCGCTGGCCTTTGGCACCTCTTTTCCATTGCGTGCCAGCTGAAGTCAAATATGCCCTCCTGCCCTCCTTTGTACGTTCCCCCGCTCCAATTCCTCACTGGATTCTCTTATTGTCCCCTAACAGAGCCAAAGGCCAACCAGCCATTTGCGTCTGAGAGGTGGAGCAGGGAGTGCCTCTGTGGACAATCAAGGCGGCGTGCGAGCGAGCGTATGCCGCGTGTGATGGCGAGGATTGGAAAAGGAGAGAGCAGATCAGAGAGCGGCCCAATCTATTTGCCAGTCAATAGATGAAGAGCAGAGCGGAGCAGAGGGGAGTGGGAGGAAAGGTGGACATGGAGAGAGAAAAGATGATTAAAAGATCTTGTGGCTTTTTGTCAGGTTACAACGGCGGCCCTCCCTCCTTCATACCCTCTCAACATGACTGACAGAAAGAGAGGCAGATAAAAACATGGGAAGTGAGATCCAACAAATCAGGTTAATGAACATAATATTCTGACAAGTATCTGCTTCTTTGAAGGCTGTTGAACTCAGTATTTTGGATACACTGCCACCTGCTATATCATATTTTCTGTCTGTATTTAAAATATGTATTGAATTCTGCTAATGAAAGAGCAAACAAACGAGATGAGAAATATTTAGCCGTTCTAAACGGGGATCTCTGTGGTCATTAGCTCATCGACACTGTGCTGCTGACAGGTGGTGTTTTCATCGCACAGGTGCACAGTTTTTCTCTGGTTCCCCACACTGGCCTTGCTGTTTGGTCCTCTCTTTATTGAAGCGCATGCAGTATCTCGCTGCAGGGGAGATGACATTCTAAAATCCCTGACAACCCAAGTCTTGAGTTGAGGTTCGACATACTTTAACAACACAGTTTGTAATGGAGAAGGGCCCCTGAGGGGTCCTTCAGGGGATTCCTGGGGACCCTGAGGCAATGTAAGAAATAGTTTTCGAATGAAATTATAATTTCATTATGATTCAATTTAGAGGTCAGGCAGAAGGGGAGTTTCAAGGATTTCTATCTTCATTTGAAGAAGATGTTCAGAAAGTCACTGCACCTAGACAAGTAAGGGGTTTCGCACATAATCTCCCCCGAAACTGCAGCGTGTCTATTTTTTACAAACTAAACAAATTGGATCTTCAGAGGTGCTGATTCACAGATTCTGTTACTGTTGGACCATGCCAGGATGGCTGTAGATCCATTATATAGCTTACAGTAATGAAGGTGTTATTCATTTTCTCCTCATAACTTTTGGCGAGAACACACATTTCCCAAAATGTTAAAGTATTTCTTTAAGCCTGCAGTAATTTTTGTCTTTACCCTTTAGCCTTTGTTGGACAGTCAATAGAGAAAAATGGCAGAAAAAGACAAAGGTCCACCAGCCAGGAATTGAACTGTGGTCAACCATTAGGTCAATGGATGTCTCCTAACTGTCTGTCTTTGTGAAAATCCTAAATCAGTTGTATGGCCTCTCCATGCCTACACATGACCTGCTCCCCCTCTTTCCAGCTTCCACACTTCCCACTAGTGCTGGGCAATATGACTTCAAATCAATATCACGATTATTTCAAACCCCTAACCACCGGATCACAATCTGCTCTCCCCCGTACATGTCCTGATAACGTTTTGGTGTTCATTATTAACGTGTAAAGTGAGCGCAGGTCAGCAGCGGAGGGAGGAAGGAGGGCATGCTGCAGGGTAATACAGCACCGAACGTAGCTGAAACTCGACAGTTCGTGAATGCACGCATTTGGGAAAGTATTAACCGAATTATCCAACCTGAGCAAGATTGTATGTTGTATGTTGGTTTCTATACATTTTCGGTGAATTGCCCAGCACTGCTTCCCACCATGTTAAACAGCTGATGTTTGCAGGTGTGTGTTTACCCCCACATGCTGAGGCATGTGCAGTCGTGTTTGCTGCACTCGTAGGCTGTGGATGTTTGCAGAAGGGCTGAATTTGATTCTGTGTTTGTGTGTCACGTGTGGATGGGTCGTGTGAACACCCCTGCACACACACACACACACACACAGATCCAGGAGACAGGAAGCAAGGGCACAGATAGATAGAGAGAGAGAGGGGTTTCAAATGCAATAAAAGTCCCCCTGCCTTGTGCTGCAGTTTGTAAGCTTCACCAAACCTTGTTCATCTTGTGTACGTGTCAGTGAGAGACGCAGGGTTAGGCAACGTGTCATGTGCTCATGTGTTGATGTTTCTTTGCTCGCTTGGCCAACTGCTAACCGAACACCTGTTAAGTTCAGTAAGGCTCATGTCTGTTGACCTGAAATACTACAAGTGCACTAGTAAAAAGTAAAAACATATTTTGTTGTTTATTAAGGTAGACAAAGAAGGATTACTAAATTATTAATATTTAGTTATATAAAGTGATAGTTTCAAATTGAATGAGCCATACTCTAATCTCTAATGTGATCTTTAGCCTGAGACAGCTGGCATGTCAGCTAATCTTCTTAACCAATAGGCTGAAGCTGACGGAGCAATCTGTACTGTCACATTTATGAAGAATTGATTTGAATCTGGTTTAATGCCGGCGCGTGTGCGTGTGTGAAAGTTGGGTTGTACTTCTGCCTGCTGAGCCACAGATGGCAGCCCTCTACCTCGAGCGCACAAGTGCCCCTGCAAACACAGATGTGTGTGTGTGTGTGTGTGGATGTGTAGCGTCAGGGTTTCTTTGCATGTGAGAGGAGAACGCTACACTGCAGTTCTGTTGATGTCTGCAGAACACAACACATGTTTGTAGTTCCTCTCTGTTGTCGTCGATCTCTCACTCGCTTTTCATTACCTCCCCCTCCTTGCTCTCCAGGCAATTTCCCCTCGTTTCCTACACGTACAGAAATATACTACAGTATTAGCAGCATGTACATTCTTGTAATGACAATTCATAAATTTCAGATTATTCCTTTTAAGCGAGCCTCAGATAGCTCCACCGGCCCTTTGCTAGCCTGCAGTCAATGGTTACTATTGCTTCCACTCTTTGTCTCCATGCTGTGCAAATAAGAACGGTCCGTGTCAGCTTGTCATTCCACTCCATTTTTAATTCTTTTCTTGCTTTTTCTCACTCACCCTCCAGGCGCTTTGGTGACAAACTCTATTGCCATTAAGAAGACCCCTCATTATGTTGGCTTTTAAGATGGAATAACAGCCATGACTTTGAACACAATAACGCGTCCCCTTTTACCCACAAGTCAGCTCTGGGACTACCTCTGTCCCTCCTTGCTTTCATGTTGGTATTTTTTATTTACAGAATGGCGATGTGGAATAAAGCCGCAACATTTCTGCCTTGAACAGGCTGTGTAAGAGAAGCCAAACCAGCCAAGTGTAATTTACTACTCCTGCACTGGAGCAGTCGTGACACACCTCCCAAACAAAAGCGTCTTTGCTCTCTGTGCCAGCATGTGGCCCAATTCCCTAGTTGTCTTTTCACTCCCTCACCTGGCTGCTCACCAGTGTTTTCTTCTTGTGTTTATATTCATCCCCTGCTTCTCCTCAGTCGACCGCTGGTAGTAACTGTTGTTGTTTTACTTGCACAAGCATATTTTCTTTTATCAAGGGTTTTTCTGGAGGGCTTACACACTTGGGTGATTTTGGGGGATGTCCTGAAGGTATCAGTGGTTCTCTGCATCATACAAAATAACATTTCCCTAAATTGATTTGAACTGCCGTTTTTTTCATCCTCCCGCAGCCATCAGATAATTTAACAGAGTTTGACTGATTACCTAAATTTGTGGTTGGTTAGGTGTCTGCAGTGTTTTTGTATAACCCAGTTTTTACTGGGCTTGTCTGTCTCTATACCAATCCTCTCTGTTTCCACACCTGCCCAGAGACTACAGTCAAAATAAGCAAAGATGGCTTGAACTGACTCATTTACAGAATTGTTTATTGATGAGAAAATCCCATGTAATTTTCACCGAATAAATATACCTGTCATTCTGGATGGATGAGAGCGGGCTGCATGCAAGACGCTAAGAAGCCAACATGAATTGATTTCCTCTACAAAAGCCGAACATGTTACAGCAACATTCAAAAAGTTCTGCAGGTCAAACCTGACTAACTAAAGAGTTTTTCGTTGATTCAATCTGACAGACTCGCTATTGACGAATGTGGAAAGACACTCACAAGCCTGGCAAAACAGACTACAGATATTCCATGATGCGTGATGATCTTTAAAAGTATAAATATAGTATCAGGAAAACATTGATACTTTCTCCAGTCAAAACGAATATTTTTTGTAATGAATGACAACCCTTATTTTTTCAAATCAAAGATTTAGAAAAAAGGGTAAACAATGGTATCCTCTTTCTAAAAAAACTTGTATCCCTGAACGTGCTGGCCTCATCTGAATGAAGCAGTGCTCATTTCGCCTGAGTGCAGCCATTGACAAATCAAGTAGCTGTTTGTCAAAGTGTTTCTTTCTAGTAGAAAATTACCCTTTTGCGTTCCTCTTTTTTGTGCGGCCTAACAAGGAAGGACTGTGAAAACACAGAAAGAATTTCATTCAAAAGAAAGACCACATTTGGAAGATAGACTACTTGATAATTTGTCAAGCCCAGATTCCTGAAGACTTACAGCAGCTTGAGAAAGCAGGTCTGGTTTCTGTCTGAATGCCATGTAACTCAGAAGGCTGAAGCTTTACATTAGCTTGGATGAACTTAAGAATTGTATTGTTTTTTTGTCCCACCATCACTACATTGAAGCCACGTTATGGAGGGATGGCTTCTCTACTGCTTTTGAGTTTACAGAGACCTATAATTAGGTCAGTATGTATAAGTCAGTGTACATATGCTGATATTTGAATTATATTTGACCCATCCTTTAATGGCAGTAGCAGTCCACTAGCTTAACACCAAAACATTGGTATTTAGCTAAAACTGCTGAGGATGTCTTTTCTCTCTCTTTGACTCACCTTCATTAGCCTACATTGCCTCCAGTCAGGACTGTTATCAACAGTAAATATCATACATTTACAGCCATTCATTAACAAGCACCACCTTATCTTAACCAATAAAACCAAAGTCGAAGATGAATGCCAAGCTCTGGGGGGCTTAGGGCATCTCTTCAGTACGTAGGTAGTATTATCTTATTGAAGTGCGCTTTCTCTCTCTCCATCTCTCTCTCCCTCTGCTCCTTTTCTTTAATCCTCTGCTGAGTAGGTGTGCCAGAGAGAGACGGGGCGAAAAGACTGATATTTGCTTAACCAAATCCTCTGAGGACGCAACCCTCTTTGATCCACTTCCAAATTCAACCCCTTCGTTTGGTCATCTGTCACTTGCGCTGTCTCCCGCTCTCTGTGATTGTGTAACGTGTGAGTGTGCGTGTCTGTGGGCGTGTATGTTGGATGAGAATAGAGAGAGGGAAGTCCACAGACAATGGTCTGCATTTTGCTCTGCCCCTCTTCCATCGGCCTCGTCCTTGCTTTGCATTTCTTCTTCAACTTGACACTTTTGTTGTGTGTACTGTTGAGGTCAGACTGGCACAGGCAGGCATCGAGCTTGTGTGTGTGAGTGTGTGAGTGAGTGAGTGAGAGAGAGAAGGTACTGTTGTTGCTGAGTGTGTTAGCTAGAGGGTTAGTGTTCCTTTGTATTACACACAGCTCTATCCACATTAGACCGACGAAGTACAAACCACACTAACACAAACCACCTGTGAGCACTGATTTGATGACATTCTTCCATCCTGAAGTCTGTAAAAGATGCTGCAGACGCTTCATTATCATCTACGATAAAGAGCTGTCCAGCTGTCTGAGCAACTTGATATAAGCATAAAAGGCATCTTTTATATGACCAAAGGGTGCACAGATTAGTACCTCCTTGCATCTACCTCTGGCTTCATTCTTCCTATCGAGTCTCTGTCACATTGAAGCAGAATGAGTGAGAAGAGAGATTCCATTGCAGCCTTTGACAAAAAAAGACTGGTTTTTATTATCATATTTTCTCTCTCTACCCTTCCTTTCGCTGCCAACTCTTTTTTCCCCCCACTCTGTGAACGGGAGCATGAGCTAGTACATCTGATATGCTTCCCTTTTTTTCCACAGCAGTCACTCACTCTCCATCGGAGTTATTCATTGCAAGCTGCACCTCTTTTCAAAGGTACACATTAAAGTAGTGGGATCCCAAAATACCCATCTCTTTCTTTCTCTCTCCTTCCATACAGTGAGCACCTATCCTGCGCCTTTACTTTCTTCCTGCACGGCGAGAGCAACGTGTGCACCAGTGTGGAGATCAACCAGCACCAGCCCATCTACCACCTGACGGAGGAGCACCTTACTCTGGCTCAGCAGGCGTCCAGCCCCTTCCAAGGTGGGTGTCCAAATACACTTGGCTTCTTTGAACTCGCTCCAATGAATTCTAGGGCCAGTTAGAAACACAAAGCATATTTGACCTCATCCTGTTGAGTTCACTGTGGGGTCACATTCTGCCCCATGTTCTCTAAAAATCTGATCAGCATCCCAGTAGCTGGATAAACGAATGAACAGTGTCATCCTCTAGTCACTTTGATATAACCCTTGAGTGCAGTGCCACACACAGTCATGATGACGACACATCGTTACCCTCGAGTTTTGTTCAAATCTGATCAGCGGCGTCTGAAATAATACATTCGACAGATGAACAAAGAGAGCCCATTAGACCAAGCCTTATTCAGTGGGAAAACATAAATACTGCTCCAATGTTTTGCTCAGTGTTTTCTCTTTGAACTTTTGGCTTCAAGGCTGCCTGGGAATTCCGCATTTCAAAGGAAAAGGCTGTAATCAGCTGACAGAGTCCAGTAGGACACACATATTTTCATGTGTGAACACATGCCTGCTTTTGCACTCAAGTTGAAAAAATATATATGGTAGCCTGTTCTTGCTATATTTAGGGCCCGAGCACCGACGGTGGGAGGCCCTATTGAAATTGTGTTTCACTTGAAACTTTATCTAAAATGTACATTCAGCTGATGAGAATCTTCAGATAAAAATGAGCCTTGCGTGAGTAACATTTTGTAATAAATGGCATAAATGTCAATTTTCATAACACTACATATATTATATGGGTCTGAGCAAAAGTGAATGTTTGACTGGTTGGCACAGGCATTAAACCATGAGTCAGTAATTCTAGTCTTTGAATTAGAAGAATAAGTAAAAGTTTCATCCAAACTGCATATGATTAGTTTGAGAAAAAGCTTACTGCGTGTCCTAAAATACAGTTTTATCATTAGGATTCAAAGACGCCATTTAGCTCAAAGTATTTGAACTTGCTCTCAAAAGTATTTTTTTCATATCTTCTTGTAACATTAACAACTAAAACCTCACTCTTAGCCTAGGAGAGTATATTTTGAATGTAATTAATTAGTAAGCTTTATGTGTGCTGTGTTGGGAGCTGTTGTCAAGATGATACATACGCAATCCTTCTGTCAGGCTGTCTTTCATTACACTGGCACGCATCCAGTTTAAAAGAAAAGCCTCTGCAGTCACTTTGAATTACAGTGTAGCGCAGTTATAAAAATCTGTGGCCCTAATGATATTCCATCATTGGCTCTAAATTTACTGTCCCACCCCGAGCCAAAAACTGTAATCCCAAAACCATTGTTAGCTTGCATCTCCTCTCACATACAGTGACATTAATGTAATGACAGTAATATACATATTGTCTTATTTTGCCAGGGGAAGGAAATAGTTTGCCTCCTAATAACATGATTACATTAAAGTGATTTTAATACGAGTATCACACATATATCCTGATGTTTGTATCATAAGTGAGGCATGGAGAGCTGTACACAATCTTTTTTTCTGCATACTTAGCTGATGCCCCGTGATCATTCCCTCTGGTAGATTGTCACATAAAAGAACACACATTTTACATTATGAAACAAGTGCTTCATAGAAAATAGACAAAGCCTGACTAGAGTTAGCGTTTAGTTTGTCAATGACTTCATAAAACCTTAAAATTATTTAAGTTATTCTTTCAGTGATGGACACATGAACCCTGAGGAAATGTTTTCCTCCTTTCATCCCCTCTGTCTCTACAGCTCTCGTGAAATGAGGTGATGAGGTCCTTTCTGTTTTTTAAAAAAAATTTCACAGTTATTGGAACTTGGCGTATGATTTGAATTTGAGGTTTTGATAAGATCTTCTTGTTCAGTATGAGGATTCCAGTCACTAACTAGCAGTTACTTAGTTTTGACTCATTTTAATCTTCTAAGAAAGCCTATCTGCACTCTGTTATCTTCCTTTCAATTTTCCCAGTCATGTAGTTCCAGACAAGTCATGTGAGTTTCCCCACAGACACACACTCTCCCTTTTTATTATGAGACAACATTGTCTCAATTAAATTAAATGAAGTGATGTGTGCTGAATTCTTTCTATTTGTGTTGACACTGAACAATCAAAACTGAATTAATTACCTCCAGCTAGGAGGATCTGCATTTGTTCTTTTTTACTAGCAGGATTACAGAAAAACTACTTAACTGCTTTCATGTTGTGGATGTGTTGGGCATTAACCCATAAAATCTTGGGGCTGCTCTGGGTCAGGGGGCAGATCCAGGAATGTTTTTCAATTTGAAAGAGTTGGTTTTTTGACATTTTTACTGATTTCACATTGAATAATTCATGGCCCTTTATGGAACAAAACAGGCATGTTTAGGGGGCTGATATACAAGTGTGTGTAATTTGGTGCTAAAATCTGGATCCTGTAATTGTAAATGTGGTTTCATTAGGGGACTGTTGTGCCTTGGTGGGGGTATGCGTTTTGAGTGCTATTTAAGTTCTTATTTTGAGGCAAATAAAAATACCTCCCAGTAACTCCATGTTGAGAGCATAGATTTTTTTTATGTAGCCTGATGTGTATGACTTTTATGATCTCCCTGTTGTGTCTGTGCGCAGGTGTGTTTTCACCTCGGCAGTATATCTTTAGCTTCCTAACAACCCATCCTCTCTCTTCCCCCCTCACCTCTGCCAAGCTTGGTTTACTGTGCGGTAGAGCGCTCCGGCAGGCAGACCTCTCCAGGATGTGACCTCATAAAAGGGCGCAGAGTGAATGTAATGAACTCTCAGCCCATTACACTGATCTGAACACATTTGACATGTCTTCAGGGAGCCAGAGATAGACTCGCAGGCAGAGAGAGAGAGAGGGAAGCAGAAGTAATGGAGGGGTGGAGGGAGGGGAGGTGGTGATGGGGGGTAAAAATGGTGAACCATTTCATAATTGTGCTGAATTTGATCTCTTCTACAACTGACCTCAGGTCTTAAGAGTGTGCAGCCAGAAATGAAAGGGAAACAAGTTATATTTCATTGATATGATTGGCCAGTACTGGATGTTGTGTTTCGCAACTTAAATAACAGTTAGTTCTTCTCTGTTGTGATGTTTTTGCTGAGGTAGGACTGTATGTGCTGTAGGTAAAGCATTATGTTGAGGGGGCATTCAGGATGTGCTTCATGTTAGAGCTTTAAAAAAGCAATGTAATGAATGCCACCCGGATTCCTTTCACAGTCAAAATATTATCTCTATAGGTGCCAAACTTTGCCTAATGCTTAACAGAGCTGCTAATACCCCACCCTATCTGTCACCACCACCTGCCAACCACATCCTCAAAATATCCAGGAGTGTTGGGTCTGTACATTAGATTTTTTCTTCAAAGTAGTCATTTTCAAACCTTCATAGTGACACCCGTGGTTCCCATGGTAACAGCAAGCGCAAGAAAACACTCCTCGAGCACCGACTTTGGCAGAAATACAATAGCGGTGCAGAGTAAAGTTGCAGAAAAGGTGGACGTGTGCAGCCTGTCACCTGCAGCTCTTAATTTAACACTTCACTGTGGCTGCTCCTGTCGATCCCATTACTGTGACATTTAATCAGTCTCAAAACCCGAGCGGGGGTTGGGGGGGTGTTGTGTTGAAGCAGTAGCAAGTAGGGCTGGACTATATGGCTAAAAAGTATTCCAAGATCACAGAGAGATCACAATAGATTCAACATTATTATTCATTTTAAAGACAGATTTGTGCTCATCAGGGAAGGTTGTGCTTTTTAACTCCTCTTTTATTTCGAATGACAAACACTTGTTAAACAGTGAAACATTTTACATACATGTAGTCGTTAAACCCCTTACTGTGTTTGCACAATGCATTGGCAATACTATATATTGATATGAATTGAACCTTTATGCTATTGCTATTGATGAAAAGTATATTGCAATAATTAATGACATTTTTTAATTTCCCAGCCTTAGTTGCAGTCGTGTACAGAGGGTTGAGCTTGTGCTCATTGCAATGTTCTTGCTGGACCTTATTTTTGCATGTAGAGCGGAAGAGCTGTCTCGTAAGGATGGTTTTCTTTTTGCGTAAACTGTTCTGTGTGTGCATGGACTTTGTGTCACCATACATTATTCCCTCACAAAATAAAACAAATATTCACAGATTTATTCTTTGTTGAAGAGTGACTGGTCAGCACTGTACAAGTAGTTTGTTTCCTGTGTCTACTTCACAGTAAAAGCCTGTTGCCAATCAAAGGCTTTTAATGTGAAGCAGTAGCCGTAAAAAAGTTTTGTTTGTATTAGCAGTGACATCTGACGCTATGTAAAGAGAATAAAGAGCGAGGCTGATATCAGTGAAGTAAGATTACACTGGAGAATCTGAATCCTGCATGGGAAAAGTGAAATTCCACTACCAATACAAACTGCTATATAGACACACGTTAATATGCCCAAGGCCTACCTCAAATAAAATGCAAAACATAATTATGAAAATTGGCTTTTATTTTATTACAGGATTGTAACTTTATGAGTAGCAGTTGAGCCTCACCATCTGCAGGACATTTTGTCGGAAAATGCCCCCTCGACTGAAACACTGCTCATGCATCATGTCGTCCTTTTCCTACCATTTTCTCTGTCTCCCTCCATTTTCCCATCCTGGAAGCTCTTCTATGGTCCAGCCCCAGGATCAATACCTGGAGACAAAGGCCATCCAGTCTAGTAATGACATACTAGAAAAGCAGAGCAGATCAGGACATTAACAAATGCTCCCTCACACACCCAACCACCCAGCCAGTCTGTTCGTAGAACCATTTATACCCCATCCTCACATTAAAATGTATTGCAGACGCAGAGACAGAAAATGGAAGCATTACGAGCTGAAGGGCTCATATATACATGTCAGGTTGATGTGCATACAGTATCTGTGCTCATAGGTATGAATTATGCATGTTAGTCCATGGTAGCGCTTTCATTCTCTGATGGATGTAGGTCTGTTCTGTAAGCAGACTGATGGGCTCACTGTGTGACTCCTATATGTCTGTGCAGTCAAATGTGTTTGCAGAGGAGTGGCCCTTTTTTATAAGCCTCTGTTTATGGGTTCTGGGAGGCCAGCGCTTGCCAATAATTGGCGTCTGGATTGCTCAGTAAGTATTTGGTGAGTCTGCCGGGACCAGCCGGGACCAGCTGAGTCCAGCGGTGCTCCAGAAAGATTCTGCCGGAGATGACGGAATCACAGGGAAAGGGATGCATTAGGGAGAAGTAAGAAAGGAAAGGTGATCAGTATAAAGAGAGACTTTAGATAGTTATGAGGGCGAAAATGGGAAGAAGATATAGGACATAGAATGGGAATGAAGGAAACTATGAAGTGAAGGCTGGAATAAGAACATGAGGAAGGGTAAGTGATGGAGCTGAAGAAAGAGAGTAAGAGTGGGCTAAGGATTCAATTCAAAAAAGGAAGAAAAGAGGTACGATGTGAGAATGGAATTCTGGGGAGAAGAGAGGTAAAGTAAGAAGTGATGGCTGAAAAAAGAATGAATAGTTTAAGAAGTGAGATAAGGGAAAAGAAGTAATAAAGGATTTTAGGATGTAAGATATAAGATGTAGAAAATGAATTAAACTGGAAACAGAAACATAGAAATGAGAAGAGAGAGTTAGTAAAACATGGAAGTTTTAAGGTTATGCAGAGGGGAATCTAGGGAGGAAATGGATTCAGAGGTGAAAGAAAGAAGATCTGCGGGGGATTAGTTGTGTCAGTGACGCACACTTGATTTTGCCACTGCTTCTCAGTATAAAGTAGAAGACGTACTTATGATGACTAACATTGTTCTGTTTTTCTCTCCTCTCCTCTCCACCCTACCCCTCTCTCTAGTCATCCTCAGTCCTTTCGGCCTGAACGGGACCCTGACGGGACAGTCTTACAAGATGTCAGACCCACCCACTCAGAAGCTGATTGAGGAGTGGAACCAGTTCTATCCCATCGGCCCCAGCACTAAGGGGGGTGTGTCGGAGGACAAGGTGGAGGACATGGATTGGGAAGATGACTCTCTGGCCTCTGTGGAGGTCCTCGTCGGTCAGTTATTTTTAAAAATATCCATCACTAAGCTATTTCTCCTTGTGTTTGTCTCATTAGAATGTAGATTGGAGTCTGAGGTTTAACCTGTTTGTTTTCTTTCTGTGTGTGTACAGGTGGTGTGCGGATGGTGTACCCAGCCTGCCTGGTTCTGGTGCCACAGTCAGACATCCCAGTTGTGGCCCCTGTGGGGTCCTCCCAATGCACTGCCGTCTACTCGGGTGGCCACCAAGTGCCTGCTTCCCAGCGAGAGCCCGCCATTTCTTTGGTGACCCTCACCCCTCCCACATCGCCCGAGGAGACGCAGACAGGTAGTGATATACATTGTGTGGATTTATATCACTGGAGAATAGAGACTGATTGTCATGGTTTGCTCTTAAAATGATCTATACCATTGAATTGGTAATTTTTTTGTCAAGTGGTCCATTGACCTTGTCCTCTCCCTCTCTAGTGGACTCTCACTCGGCCAAGAAGTGGGTTAGTATGCCCTCATCATCTGATGTGTTCAGCGTGGACAGAACAAGTCACCATGGAGGGAAAATTCCACGCCGACAAGCCACACAGGTGGTGGAGCGTGTATGGCAAGAGTGCAATATCAACCGAGCCCAGAACAAGTAAGTTACTGTGTCGAGAAGGCAGCACAAGGTCATGTTTGAAATCAGTGTAGATTAAAAATATGATTTAAACATCAGAGGACAAAACCCATAACCGGCTATCTAATCTGTCCTCTATTTTTGTGTTACGATTGGTCATTTGGTAACAAAATAAAATCACAAACGGGACAGTGCCGCCATGTTCTTGGTTTCATGTTTGCAAGCTAGACGGAATAATAATTTGTTGCTCGGGTTGTGTCCTGGCATGAGTTCCCTGTGTGGTCTCCATGGGCCTGGGCAAACTCCAACAACCTATCAGTAATAATTGTCACCGTGGATGGTTGTAAATTGGAGATATAATGGCGGGGGTGTAGTTTATTTAATTGAAGCACTCAATCAAACTAATAAGATGCCAAACCAACCCAGATAAATGTGTATCCTCATCTGTCTTCCTGCATGAGTTGTGTTCATCAACAAAATCAAATTGTGATGAAAGCCTTCACATGCAGTTTTTTCATCGGGTGCCTAAAAAGCGTTTGATTGGATGGAGTGAGGCTTTGAGCGGTAAACTGTTATACATCTTCCGCACACTGGTGATTTTTCAGGCTGCTGTTTTGGTGGTAACATTTTTTTTTCATTAAATACACACATAAAAAAACCGTCATTACAAAAAAAACCGGATCACTCCACTTGGAGAGGCTGACAGGATGAGCTGTTTTCTCTGCTAATGCTCCACTAACGTTTTTTTCTTTTATTTTATGAGCACTTTTATGAGATGTAGGCAGAGTAAAGTAGAGCACGCTTGTGTGGCAGCGTTCAAGTAGTTAAGTACTCCAAAAGTTGAGAATATCATTTTCATTTTAAAACTGCTCATCTAAGCCTTGTACTTCAGCTCTGCATTGGACAGATTCAGTATTTTTTAATAAACCTTGATGAGTGTGTGATCACAGGTTTCTGTGTTCCTCTTTTAAAGATAAGCTGGTCAAAACTGAAAGGCCCTTCCCTCTGCCCAAAAGCACTGTTGCCTTTCAATGTTTTGTTTCCCAGCACTTCTCAACTCCAAATCTGCCATATACAGTTAACAGAACTTTTGTCAAACCATTTTCTCCTATATTTCTATTGCATTTTCTATCACACATAAACCAGTGAAAAATCTTTGAATAAAACGAGATGGAAATGACGATCACAAGTAATTAAAGTAAGAGTAAGCTTGCAGTATTGTCCCTTGGTCTTTTGTTTTATTCAGCATCAGTGAATCTGACACATTGGGAGCACCCTGGGATCTGTTGCCCCTTGACCAAGCACAGAATGTCGGCTGTAGTTAGCTGTTGGCTTGTCAGCCAAAATATTATTGCTCAGAGCAAGGCTATGAAATAAGCCTCAGCACAAAGCTTTTACCAATCGCCACTGAATAGCAAGGAAACATGAGCTATAGCAGTGCCGTATTGAGGATTTATGTTACAGAACTTGAAAAAAAAAAAAAAAGCACTGGTCTCTTCACATGAGTAACACCGGATGAAAAATAGCCGAGGAAGTGGTTGGACTCCAGTCACAATTTGCCCTCAGAAAATTTGTGTTTCAAAGTGTTGTTTTCCTCCCCAGGCGGAAGTTCTCAGCTGCAACCAACGGTACCTGTGAGGAGGAGTTGACGGAGAAAGTGAGAGCCTGGGATTTCGTGGAGCCTTCGCAGAGGTCGTACTGCAGCTGCTCGAGGTCAGTCACTTTCCGCGTGGAGGTACAGTGTGTGCAGGTATTGCTCACGTAGTATGTGAGCTCAGAGGCATTTCGAGGTTATACTGAGTGTGTGGAGCTCTTAATGCAGGCACACAGGGCCACAGTCAGCAAAATGTACTATATGTAAGATATTATTCTTCATTCATTTTTTTATTTATTACTTTTTTGTAAAAGTGACATCTGTGCCAAGGCGGAAACCTCCTCTGCACTCTGGGTTTCTGTAAGTCAGACATTTTTATTTCTGCACTGATGGGGATAATTCGAGGGAGAAAGAATAAATTAACCTCTAATAGAGCACTTAACGGATACTGTGGTAGTAAAAAGAGCATGTGTTGCATGATCTTAATGTTAACAACCATGAGCTCAGAACATGTTGAATTCATTAGTGTGTGTGAATGCTTAAATGTCTCTTTATGTCCTGCAACAACGGTCCAGAATGCAGGACATTAAGTTGTCATGTGTGACTCTGTAGCCACATTTTGGACATCACTCTACAGTACATGGTAGAAACTTGACAGGTACTCTACTGAGTAGGGGGGTGCTTGGCCATCCTCTATTGAGAGCGTGCTGCAGCTGTAGTCCGACTCAGTTTTGTTATACCCGGGTGATTCCTGCACATTGTACACCAGTTGAGATGGATATCCATAGGTAATAAAGATCTATCTGACTTAGTGTCGCCTTCTCACCTCGGCTGTGTGTCACCACGTGTCTCCACCTCCTGGATCGCTTGACCTCTGCAAAGTCATTTGATTGCAACTCTGTGTACGCCCTGCAGTGGTGGGCCACTGCTCAAAATGTGAATACCTGAAACACTGGCCCAGGGAGGGGAGAGCAGGCTTGGACCACAGGCCACAGCAAAGTGGAATGGGCCAGTCAGCTGGAGCATGTTAATTTGTTGGAAGCCACCCAGCACTTTGGTGACACAGAAACAGGGAAGCTCCTCTCTTTGCCAGTTTTAATGGCCATTAGCTTTGTTTAGTAGATGGAAGCCTTCCATGTCTCTGCTTAGTTAGACATCTAATAGTCAGGACATGTGCGTACCCCAGTCATTACAAAGGCACAGTTTCTTCAACAATTCCCTCATTTGTATCCACAACAGTAGACTGAGTGGTGACCCAACACAGAGAGGCTTAAGAAACACTGAGGCTGACTTGAGAGACTCTGATGCACTTGCACAGTGGTGTAGATGAATTCTCAGTGTAGTGAGGGAAGGTGAGCCAGAATGATTTGGTTGGCTGTCAGCAGCGTGGATGGTTACAGATCGGGTTGTCAGCGTGGCCTATTTTTTGGTTTAAATTTTCTAAAATTGACATTCTTGCAAATTTGCAAAATACAATGATAAACTCACACTTGAGTGTGGAAAAAGGTAAGCATCTTGCTAGTATACAAGACTATAGTTTAACTAATGTTTAATGATGTAGGATTGATTAAAGCGGCTTTCAGACATGCGCCGAACTCTGGATAATCTCCTGACATTGAGGGGCGCAAAGGTCAGAGTCAGTTGCTGTGGATATTCGCTGGTCCCATATTAAATACTCTTAACATCCGAGTAAGCCCATGTGAGAATACAACTAAAGATTCTCCATGAGTGAGTGGGTGTACCTCCTGTGTGTGAATGCAGCACCACCCCTCAACTGAACAATCTATCGAGATTTCTTTGTCGTTGTGAACTCGTCTGACGGGAAACTTCTGCATCGTCTGTACTAAACATCTATGTTCCCTTACGTCTGCACAATATGATTTGTAAGCTGAGGCATTTTTTAGTAGCTTAATTTCTGATTGTATTTTCAGACAATATTGACCTTTTAAAAAAAACGGAGTTCATGGGGTTTGGATAGTGCACTTGGCCATTTTGCGATTTCAGTTACCTTTCCATTAATTGTTAAGCCCTAGTGTGTATTATGGTTTCAAAGGTTATCTCTGACACTGCTGTCATTTTAACAACATTGTTTCACTGTATTTCCCTGCAGATATAAATCGGTGAAGCAGCGAACAGGCAGCACCCCAGGCCAAGCTCAGTCCGCAGGTCAGCCCTCCACGACTCCGACCAAGCACAAAGCTGGAGGAGAGAAGCCTGAGAAAGGTGACAAGCAGCAGAAAAGACCCCAAACACCCTTCCATCATCGCAGCCTGGCCAGCGACGAGACCTCACTAGAGACTGAGACAACTGCAGGGCAAAGGTTGACAATGAGGAGCCAGGATGGAGGAAGGTTTCCTAGTATTCGCTCTGCAGATGTGTCTGGCATCCAAAAAACCCACCAGCTTCACAGTGGGGGGGTCAGTGCGGGACCATCAGAACAGGCCAACTCCCCCCAACCCCCACCACTTAGCCCCCACCCCTGCGAACGCAGCGAGGAGTCGGGGGAGGGCATGAAGAACCCTTCAACCCCCAACAGCCAACACTTTTATCAGCCACCCTCAGAGCCTTGTCTAGTCCGGGTGAAGGGTGGCGGCGAGGAGCACGGAGGTTCAGAGGGTCTGAATCAGCACTTCCACTCGCATCAACCCCATCCTGGAGTATACTCCGACCCTCCTGAGCCCACTGTGTACGTGGGCTCAGCGGTCAACCTGGAGGAGGACAGCTCCCACGCTCCATGGCGGTTATTCAACCTACCCCGCAGGAAAGAAGCCGAGGTGCCCACACCACTGCTGCCGGGGGACAAACTAAGGGACGAGGCATTGGCGTCACAGGACAACCCGGTGTCAGTCACAGAGTGAGTGACATTTGCCAGCTAATATTCCCTTCCACCCTTTCCCTCTACTACAGAAAGGCCCCGGGGCCCCTTTGCAGCATTTTCACTAGTCCAGAAAAATTGTTTAGAAAGAGTAATGACTCAAAACCCACCGTGATGCTCTTCCTCATTCTATCCTTCTCTCTCTGAGTTCCCCCACCTCATTCCACCCCTTTCATCCCTCAGCTGCAGAATATTCAGTATAGTGCTTAGCGCACACAGCATGTTAATCTCTTGCTATGTGCCCTTTTGACATCATATATTTCCAATGTGCAGGGCCAGCACTACTCATTTATCCCAGCACAGAAACACACACAAACATGGGAGCTAGGAGATAGGAAGAGTAATGGAAGAGTTAGATAAAGATAAACCTCTGCTATTGAGACGTGCTGTCTGCTGGCGATCAGTTTGGCAGGTACTGAAGAGAGAGCTGCACCAACACGAAGCTGGAAGCAAGGTAGCGGGTCACAGATTGACAGAATGGGGGTTGGAGCTGTCCAATGTGAAGACACAAAGGGCAACCAGCGGGCCGTAGGGTGGCCATAGTGGGAATTATCATCGAGGTTATGCAATCCCAATGGGCCAGTCACTTGTATGGATAGTTCTAGTGAGCTGTAATCCTCCTGGCCACAGCTCTTGAATGGCTGCTAATCTCTGGCCCAGGCCACTGCACACCATCACCTCACATCAGAGCCGGACAGGCATGACGAGAGGACAGAAGTACAGAGAAATGTAGGAGGCAGCGAAGGGGGGAGATAACACATAAGCTGGGTCAGTCCCTCCTCCCTCCCCGCGCAGCCAGCGGTCCTCTTCTTTTCCCTCCCTCCATGTTCTTTCACCTATGAGAAACAACAGGGGCGCAGTGGTAGCGACATAAAGAGATTTTGATGAGCCGTGTCACAGCAACAGGTGATAAATGTGTCTCTAAGAGTTTGAGCAGTCAGTGCAGCAGTCACCATGTTTCCATCAGTCTGCCAGAGACGAGATTGTCTGACAACGAACGTGATGCATCAGTTGTGTTGCACGAAAGCTGTCAGATTTGTTTGCGATCGCTGCCATTTCTGTTAGTGCAGATAACAATGCAAGCAACACTGACATGATATCAGGCAGCATCAGGTCCGAGCAGTTTAAGAAATGTTCCAGTTGCCAAAATTTAATACAGAAAATCACGTTATGTTGTTTTTCTTTTTACGTGCAACTTCTTCTTATTGCCAATTTATCAGGTTGGTAAAACGTAGCTCTTGACATTCACATTAAGAATGAGTAGGTGGTACCTAATTGTAAATCTTTCTGATCTTTCTGCATTGCTCTCTTCCCAGGATCATGTCCACATCCAATTGGCCACTGAAGGTGTCGGAGGAGCGCGTTCAGATGTATCGAGCCAGGAGAAACCAGTACTTATCTGCTGCCATAACTGACGGAGATCACGAGCCGGAGGTTGACCCCTATGCCTTCGAGGAAGGTGACGTCAAGTTCACATTCTCCAACAAGAAAGATAAGGCAGGCGGCGAGCGGGAGCCAGGCAAGAAACATAAGGTAAGACGAGCCAAGTGGAGGAGTGAGGAATGTTTTCACTTGTCCAGGACCCCCTGACGTTTAGCTCTGTTGCCCGGGACAAGTGTATCAGATACACACAACAGAAAATGTAATGCCATAGTACAGACATTATATTTTGTCCTCTCTGCATTATTAAGTAATGGTATGGAACACAGATGAATAGAAAACACTTCAGGGCGTCAGATTAACTTCACCACTGGTAGCACTGGTGCTATCAACTTTCTCAGTTGGGCACATAAGCACATGATTTGGTCACACCCTTCTCTGTTCAGTGATTACTCTCATCTAACCACTGAAGGTGAGGAGGGGGTCAGTGTTTCAGGTCATGCATCGGTCACTGGAGGGTTTGTGTTTCGTTTTGACCTGGTAACAAGTTTAGAGTAGCCTGCAAATGGTCCGGCCACATTGTCTACAATGCTCACCTAGTATAGAATTTCCCTCGTACCACAAGCATGGTACTGCGTCAGCTATTGTAGCTCAAATCAGTTCTCTTTCTTCTTCACTGGCTCAGTTGGTTTCCCCCCTGCCTACACCTGCACTCTCCCTGCAGCGCGCACGCTCATCATTGGCTGTGTCTTAGTCAGAACCGCTTGGATTTGGGGCACAGAGCCAGCAGGAAGAGTGCAGGTGAAGCAGAGTGAGTCAGTAAAGAAAAATGGCTCCAACCACAAAGGCTAAAAACAGATCCAAAGAAACCAAATCATCATTATGCAGCACTGTGAAATTTGGACTCATAAAGAATATGCAAACATGTTTAGTTACCTACACTTACATCATATATACACTTCTCTGTATAAATATAATTTTACTCTTTAACAGCATCTTTTATCAACGTTCCACACCAATTCGTCACACTGCTATATATGATTTACTTGAACACTACTCTGTTCTTTTATCACACCGATACAATTAAAATTATTATGTGTGTGTGTGTGTGTGTGATCGTTTACTCTGATCTTGAAAAAAAGATCTATGTAAATTTATTTTTACAATTTACAACAGAATTCACACTTAAGACCACAAACACACTAATTAATGGGAGATTATCACAATAGTTTTAAGCTTAGATTAATCAGCAGTGCAAATCGTGTTATGTTTGGAAATGTATACAGCTCTGCTGCCACTTGTTACGCTGGTTTTGTTAAACTTCAATGTTCACTCCACCAAATGTATCATCACACATCACAAGGAAACTGTTCGGCCTGTGAAAACGGTCACTTCAGTGGCTCTGGAGGGAAGTTTTTAAAGTTAAAGAAAAAAAACAGCCCCGATGAGCTCATCATGATAATCTTAAAATGTGCTTGAGACCTGAAAATTGAAACACAGGAAGTTCCTAACAACCAATAGTGTCATTATGGGAAATGTTGGATCCAGTCATTTTGTTGCTGAACCCACACCCAGCACTAAAAGTTGGGGTGTTTTAGCCTGTGTTGGCGAAATTCAATTTTGACCATTCTTTTGTTTAAATCTGTCTCTCACAGTCCGCCAACTTTATGAAAATTAAGTACAAATGCACACTGGAGTTCACTGTGGTTAGTTAACCTGATCGAAATGCCATGCTGAACCTTTACCAGCATTGTAAAGTACTCCACACTGCTTAAAAATGAGCCACGCCCCAGTGCCTCTTCCAAGTTGGCTACTCTTAGTCTGGTTTGCTGCCACACCCCATTGCATATAACGCAAAAAAGATTGAGGGTAACCCCTTGATCCATACCTTCTTGACTAGTTACCCAGGGTGAAATCAGGACACGAGGACTGACTCTTAAGATCAGGGAACAGGCATGGTAGAAAATAGGCTATCAGCATCCACAGCAGTACTGCACTAAAAATAACAGTGTGACCGCTTTCCGCATACATCCGTGTTCACTGCCCAGAACTAAATGAGCAGGAAGCCCTGAATCCCCATTGTTAGATGAAGCCAGAGGAACACCAAGTAGTTAGCTTGTCCAATTTCCCTTAGTTGTTATGTCCTTTTCTATTCGATCTGTCCTCTCCCTCCTTCCCCTTCTCACTGTATTGCTCGGCTTCAGCAGGGTGTCGGCTCTGGATCCAGACAGGGGCCACCTGTTAACCGTGGGTTGCCCCTAGCGTGCGATGCGTTTATGTGTGTACGTGTCTTGGTCTGAATGTTTGCAGAGGGCTTCACGGAGCCTGGAGTCGAACCACAGCAACAAACCTGACTCACTGAACCATTAAGCTGAAAAACTGCACTCAAATATTTTTCCACCCTTCTGTCTGGTGAAGACCTCGATGCACGCCTCCGGTCTGTGTCGGGATGTAAGGATGAAGGCAACTCTCAGTGGAGTGGAGAGTCCCCAAAGAGCAGCCTGTGCAATGGAGCCCTACCACTGTCTGTCTGCTATAAGTGTGTGTGGGTGTGTGTGTGGGTGTGTGTGTGCGCACCATGGACATGTGGATTCCTCGCTGTGTTCGAGCGATTTTTCTCAAGAATGGTCGTCATTATTTGAGGCTGCACCACACTTACAGTTTAACCTGAGTGGTGTGAAATATTAATCAGGAACATATCTGGCAGCTTCCTTGGAGTCGAAGAAGCTCTGGCAATATGTAAAGACTCCTTACACACTTCCCCACCCAAAGCCAGGTTATTGATAAGGGGTTAAGGCGTCATTACCACCTATAGATTGTGGCCTTGGTGCGGATGTTGTGCTCTGCTCTAGATTGGTCCTTTAAGGGAGACGGATTAAATCCGGCGTTACTCAGAGAAAAGCCCTGGAGCGCAATGAAATCAATGGCCAAAACATAACATTCCTGTTCCCCAGCTACAACTGCTCAGAGCATTGTGTACACACAACTTGTCATAAGAACACACACACACACACACACACACACACACACACACACACACACACACACACACACACACACACACACACACACACACACACACACACACTCACACAGAAGGTCAGCCCATCCAGATATTGATGTCTGGGTGGGAGTGTAGAGGCCATTCCTTGGATCATGTTTTCACAGTGATCCACACTGGAAATCTCATTTGCCACAGCAGAAGCAAACCTCTCTCATTTATAGGGCCTTCTGTCCAGTTTTATCTCCATTATACTTATATTCTTTTTTTATTCTCCTTCCAAATTGAGTCGAGCAAATTTTACTTATTTCTGACAAGATTTTCACCCACACACATTTTAACACAGGTTATCCAGCTATGGGGCTCTTATTAACAACCTGAAATGCTTCATCAACATGGGATTGTCTTTGGATAAACAGTTTACTTCTCTGGATTGAGCAATGTTTATTGAACTGGTTCATAAATCACTCTGGTTGCATTCATTCAGTCATTCAGTATGTGTGGTGTCTTCCTTCTTCTGACCTTCTCATCTTTCTTTTTTTCCCCACAGGGTGAAGATGGAGGATCAGGTCCATCAGACGGTAAGGAGTCTCTTCACTTCCTCATCGCTCTTTTATTCCTGTGTCTTCACTGCTATTACACAAACACATTCTTTTACTCCCACTCTTAGAGAATCTAGACAGTGACGTCAAAGTACTTTGTGGTCATTGAGGTCCAAAGACACTGAACATTGAAAATAACTTGTCACTTACACTATGTCTAACTACATTCCATTTAAATAAATCTTTTGTCCTAGCTTCATTGAATCCAGTAAATTGAAGTCTGTTGAAGTCCATCAGCATTAACAATCATTGCTCAAAGCAGGAATTTGAAGTCTGATTCCCATTAACTGTATATATGTATATGTGTGTGTACAGAAGCTCAGCGGGCAGCTGCTACCAACCGCATGGCTTCCACCAGCCTCATCCATGAGACAGACCTGGTGGTGTCCATCAACGACCTGGACAACCTCTTCAACTCGGATGAAGACGATCTGGCGGTGAGCAGAGACCTTGGCTCACGCAGCAGCCAGTATTTCATTAAGCTGTGTGTGTGTGTGTGTGTGTGTGTGTGTGTGTGTGTGTGTGTGTGTGTGTGTGTGTGTGTGTGTGTGTGTGTGTGTGTGTGTGTGTGTGTGTGTGTGTGTGTGTGTGTGTGTGTGTGTGTGTGTGTGTGTGTGTGTGGCATTCATGTGCCAGAGCTGTCTCTACTCTGCCCATCATTCGCTGACAACTCTCACAGCAGTTCCTCCAACATGACGTTGTATGTTATACTGACTTGCAGGCCCCCCGGGTGTTAGAAATATAACAGGAGTAAATTCAGAGCAGTGTTATTAACTGACATTTTGAGTTACCTAAATCGTCAGGTGCTATAAAACATACTTTTTTGTTCACAGCCTGGTTCTCGGCGACCGGTGAATGGAACTGATGATAAATTTGGCAACAAGGAACCAAAGTCATCCTCTTTGGACCCTGTATCCTGCATCAGTATGTATCTCTACACCCGTCTACACGCATTTCATCATCTCCTTTAATCCACTCAATAAAATGAAGGCTTTTACTACACAAGCATCACTAATGCTCACGTTTGGCTTTTCCACCTAGTGGTGAAGAATATGGCTGTAATTAACTTGACAGTGCATCAGCGCTCAGCTCAGCTTCGAGTCATTCTGTAGCTGCTGTCTTATTGTCTCCTTGTCACTCCACTGCTGGCTCTGTTCTTACACAGTGTTGCCTTAAACTTGAATTGATTTGAACACAACTAAACAGTCCTTTGGGTGTTTTTTATTGTTAGGTTTGAGCTCAGGGACACTAATGTAGAAGTAGAGACAATTTAATGACACTGTTCAGTAGATTTTGCTGTAAAGTAAATTGGTCTCATATTAACAGTTTTTCCATTAGTTTTATGAACAAATAATTCCCAGACTCTGCTCTTTTACCATGAGCTGTTTCCTTGAAATATTACTAAAAGTGAGAGACTACATATTCCCTCCATTTTCTCAGTGAATATTTGCATTGAGGCTTTTCATTCTGGTGTTGATTTATCTTATGTCAATGGTTCACAAACTGAAGTGTATCCCCCCCCACTGTGGGATGAATGATGAGGATGCCCAGAGGAAAACTATGAAGTGAAGCTCAGTTGTGTTGATGAGGTTCATTCAGGGAAAGTAAACTAGAGTTTTCTGATGCTAACCAATGCTGATCTTTATTTTTCTATTTTAGTTTGTTGTTTCCCCAGTTACTCTTAACGACTAATTAAACGAATGGGTATGTTTGAGAAAGTTTCAGAAACACTGTCTTTATGTAAACAAAAGCAGTTTAAAAAGGAAAACGCTCCTGCTTTTGAATATATAGCTCAGCGGAATTCTCTAAAGTCTTAGTTAAACAGGTTGTGAACATGAAAAGGCAATTGTGACAAACCATATTATCATTTCACCAGTTGTGGGTGAGATGCCTGTTTGACTTCAAGCGTGTCTAATAAGTTTTCAGCTGTGGTGCGTGGTAGCTGCCTGTCACAGCAACTGCTTGTCATATTTGGCTGCAGAACAATGGGACATTCATCAGAAAGCATGTTGGCAGTAGTTGTCGTAATGAACTTATTTTCCTCACATGGTAGAATCATCAGGATCATGTACATAATTAAGAAATGGCTTGGGTTGCAAAGTGTCAGATTTAGGGAAATTAAAATTGTGGGAACAAAATATATTTAAATGTATCTTATTAGCATGTAAGGCAGTATAAACTGTAAACTATAGGCAACAGTGTTCAATTAGACTTTTACATTCCTTTTACCTCTACAAACATATTATAATTCTGATCCGACATATTCTAATATTGTTCCTCTCTCCGCTCAGGCGACCTGCACCAGATGTTTCCCACACCTCCCTCGCTGGAGCAGCACATTATGGGCTACTCACCCATGAACATGTGCAGCAAGGAGTACGGCAGCATGGATCCCAACCAAGGCATGACCTCATTGGATGGCACCTCATCTCTGGGAGGCCACTTTAAGATTGAGGTGGAGGAAAGCTTTTGCAGCCCTAAGCCATCTGAGATCAAGGTGGGTCTGGACTAAATCCTCCGGGTATCATAGCAGTGTCTATTACAACTGAACCAACAGGTGGAATTTATTGCCAGAACCAGCAGATGTCACAAGCCGGGCCTTTTTCAAACAGGCCACATGAGCATGAGAGTGCTACAGATCAGTAATCCAGGGTTCATTCCACATGTCAACAAGCATCTCCCCAGCTGAAGTGCCCAGAGTCCTGCACGGCGTGTAACTAAAGGGTAATCGATAAAAGAGTTGTGCAAATAATTCACAGGTACGGGAACAGATAAAAATGAACTAAATGCGAGTGAGAACTTAAGGATATCTGTTTCTCTGGCGAAATCTGAAATAAAACAAATGTGGGTTTTTAACATCTGAATCAGTTTATATGAAACCTAGTCAGCTTCAAGGATTTGTTTTATTGTGAAAGCCAAGACACCACCTATGACCAATTCCCTTCTGCTCAAATAACTGTCTCTACCGACAGCGAACTTGCTAGAACATCAAAATGGATCACATCATGACAAAAATAATCAGATGTGAAGATGTTCTCAGTGGATTTGCTGCTTGTATAAAGTGCCAAAAAGTATTAACTTTTGATAGCCACTGGCTAGACACATTGTTGGAAAAAAAGGGTCTGAGGAAAAACATTGACAGCTGCAGGAGCACAGCTGCTATGACAATTGACAAAAACTTCTCTAAGAACACAACTCCACCAAAACAGGAGGAAAAGGAGGCTGTAACCCATTTGATGTGAGTGACTTTGTATGAAGCATGTGTTTTTTACTCACAGGTGATGGGTTGGGCCGCGGGTCATATGTTAACGGGTCCAGATCTGAAGCTGAGTTAATTACAGGTAACGGGTCAGGTCTAATATGGAGCTTTGTCGGTGCAAGCAGGTCTCTACAAGTGCCCATGAGCAACACACTAAATCTTTATCAGTTTTAGTCCTGCAACAATAGACCTGAAGATAATGTGAGGTCACGGAAATGTTCAACTCTGCCTTGCATTATTTACTTCAGGGAAGAGGTTATTAACTGTGGTACGCATATTTTTAGATCCAGTGTAATGTTCAAGGATATCGGTTTATTCTCATTACTTTAGACATTTTTCTAACTTACTATGCCTTATTTTCTGTCCACCGTTTAGGACTATTCATTCGTGTTCAAGCCAGAGCTGTGTCAGGCGTTTGTTGGCTGCTCCATGTTTGCTCCTCTGAAGACATTGCCGAGCCAGTGTCTTCCACCTGTCAAAATACCAGAGGACTGCATCTACCGACCAAGCTGGACCATGGGCAGGGAGATGACCTTCCTCAACAAGGACAGGTACGGCTGATTATTATCTTTCTGAACTCTTTTTTTCAGCCTCTGAAATTCAAAAATGCCTTATTTATCCCGATGATGTAGGCAGAAGGTTACTGAGGTATTGAAATTTACATTTGCAGAAGACATGCCAAGGCTGTGCTGGGCTGGTTTGCGTTTTTGTGTGCACAGAAGCATGTACTCATACTCTGCTCTCTTTCTGTCCACACTCCCACCCTCTGGTCTCTCCACGGACACCCCCTTGGCATGCAGCTCAACTCCACCCATGCATGGCTGCCGCAGGCGGTGCAGGGAAATTAGTGTAAAAGGCATTCTTGGATGAGGATTATCACTGGAGTGGTGAGATGAGCCCCCACAGCGGCTCCATGCCACCTCGCTGCTCATAGCAGCTTGGAGTCTCTAGAAATACCTGT
Organism: Hippoglossus stenolepis; assembly: GCF_022539355.2. Lineage (NCBI taxonomy): Eukaryota > Metazoa > Chordata > Actinopteri > Pleuronectiformes > Pleuronectidae > Hippoglossus > Hippoglossus stenolepis. The sequence continues at coordinate 5,068,527 of NC_061497.1, read as the reverse complement.
CACTGATTTCTTAACCACACGCATGGGAATTTCAGTTTATAAGCAAAATAGAAATACCTGGCTTTGCTCTATTGATTTTGTGGTTTTCTATCAGGGCAGTAGACCCTTATAACATTTGTATGGACTTAATATTTATCATACCCATGTGTTACGTTATATGTTTTGTTGACGCAGGAACATAAAATCTGGCAGGCGCACTAGACTTAAGGCGTTCACTGATCGGTTTATGCAATTCCGAGCAGAAACTTTCACTGTAAATCATTTCTTATTCAGGGTTGTAACAATGTCAACAACCTCACTTTGGGTCTTAAGCTGAATTTTGTTGCATGAAAACTGCAAACTGTTTAGTTTTAAACAGACGCCACCAAGCCTGTAAACTAACAAACTGGCATGGAGCAGATGCCAAAGAATGTCCTTTCCATTGATCTTATATTAGAAGTGCTTCATTAAAATGACTATGTAGAGCAGAACAACAGTTACAAATGTAATAACTTGTGATAATCATAGGGCTCATTATTTCTTTTTTTAAGTGCAAACTCAGGTGAAGGTAGACTGCAGGGAAAGAGAGGTGTCTGGCCATTTTCCAAAGAGTCACTGGTAAAGATCTTATAATGTGCTTGCGAACACATCCCATCTCAAACGTGCCCTGGCTGCAGGAGAGCGAATTGCGCCGGGACTTCCTCCTAATGGGTCTGTGCCAGGAGTTGTTCCCCACATACAGCTAGGGACATCGTGTGCTCACCCTCCCTCCCTCTCTCCTGCTCTCTCAAACACACTCTCCCTGCTTCCTCACAGTTGCTTGCCAGCCCCAAAAATAAACCATACCTCAGAGGGACGCTTGCTGAAATGTTTATTGAATGTCTTTCTATCTCTCTCGCTCTGCTTCTTTACACTTTTCCATTCTCTCTCTCTCTCTCTCTCTCTCTCTCTCTCTCTCTCTCTCTCTCTCTATCTTCTTGTGTGCAGCCCACTCTAAATTCTTTTTGTAGTTGATTGTCGTTGTAGCCTTCTGCCTTAAACTATGTTGCATATGCAGAAAGACAGTTGGATAACGATATATTGTTACTTCAAGCAATGTGTAGACAATTGTTGTTTTCTTTCAAAGGAAAAAAATAACAATTATGCTCTAGTACAGGATGACTACCTTATTTTCATGCCACAATTAGACATAATTGTTTGTCCAATTCTTGTTTTTATTCCGTGCTGAACATGGGAAGTTACTGTTGTTGACATTGGAACCTGTGATTTTGATATTTTCAAATTATGGCTTTCATAAGATTTAGCACCGGCCCCATTCCAAACCGCTAAAAATGTCCATATATACGTTGTGTTAACAATCACTCCCTAATTACTTTGAAGTCCACTTTATAGGGAATTCAACATTTGTTTGTATTGTCCGAAAGTTAATTGAAGTTTTTTATACCCTATATCGTATTGTGAAAGGTAGTGTACAACCGAGTAATATCTACCATCATGCATTGTGCTCGGAGTGTTGACTGGAAGAAAAATAGCAGAGAGCTGAGAGGGCAGCATGTCTCAGCCTTCCCTCTCTTCGATTGTACTCATCCTCATTCTTATCAAAAATGTCAGAAAAAAAGATAGATAATTTATATTTGCAGGCATATTCAAAGACTAAATTTAAAGTGCGCTCCTAATATTTCCGATTTGCGTATTTTGTTTTGTTTTTGTAACAGGCATGAGACAAATGTGTAAGTTGTGGCGGTAAATACGTAATAAGAGCAGAGCATCACAGCACGAACTGCAGCTAACAAGTATATGTCTTCATTTTAATCAGGGTCATTCAACACGCTTTTTACCTAAAAGTATTAATACTAATTTTAAAATAAACATTTAAGATTTCTCATGGGATTTTCCAGCGGCCAATGTTGTTTTCTGTCAAAATCAAAAAAATTAATGTCCTTAAATCTTTGTGCCCTCAGTAACATCCCCAGTGTGGGCAGCACCATGGACCAGGACTACACCCAGACGTACACTCCTCAGACCCACACGCCCTTCATGTCCAACAGCGCTCCACCAAGTAACAGTGGTGCTGGCATCCTGCCTTCACCGGCCACGCCGCGTTTCTCTGCCCCCACCCCACGTACGCCACGCACTCCACGCACACCTCGGGGTCCCTCCAGTGTCCAGGGCTCGCTCAAGTACGAGAACTCGGACCTTTACTCACCAGCGTCCACCCCCTCCACCTGCCGACCGCTGAATTCAGTGGAGCCGGCCACAGTACCTTCCATCCCCGAGGCCCACAGCCTCTACGTCACCCTCATCCTCTCTGAGTCAGTCATGAACCTCTTCAAGGACTGCAACTTTGACAGCTGCTGCATCTGTGTGTGCAACATGAACATAAAAGGAGCCGATGTGGGCGTTTATCTGAGCGACCCCATCGGCGAGGCCCAGGAACCCTGCAGCTGCGGCTTCAGCGCTGTGGTTAACCGACGCTACGGCAACGGCTCAGGTCTCTTTCTCGAGGATGAGCTGGATATCATCGGCCGCGGTTCAGATGTCAGCAGAGAGGCAGAGAAGCGCTTTGAGGAGCTGCGGCTTTCCTCGCTGGAGAGAACTGGATTTGGGAGGGGCGACCGTGTCCCCGACGATCTGATTCTCCTCCTGCAGGACCAGTGCACCAACCCCTTTTCACCCATTTCAATTCTGGAGCATGAAATCACGACACAAGGGCCAAGCGGGGCCCCTGTACCGCCCTGTGTGAGGGTGGAGGAGCGTGACTACCATAGCGACTGCTACATGGCCCTGGAGCATGGAAGGCAGTTCATGGACAACATGTCAGGTGGAAAAGTGGATGAGGCGCTGGTCAAGAGCACCTGCCTGCACCACTGGGGCAAAGAAAATGGTAAGATAATTTTGAGTTAACTAAGTTTCCTTCATCTGAAAAATGGAAACAAAAGCCTATTAAAAGTATTAAAAGTGGTGCTAATAGTCTGCCATAGATTTGCTTAAAGGTGACCTGTGTTTTTAGCTATGTTCAGTCATATTGTTCAAACTCAAACACCACTTATATTGTCAAAAGGACAGTTGAGGACATTTCTGCCTTTTTTTGTTGCAGCCAGCGTGTTTGTTCTCATGTTGTGATTAATCCTTAGTTTCCCCTTTTCTTGTCCGTTCTCCAGCAGTGGACGTGAGTACTCTATGCTCTCAGGACGTGTTGCGGGCGCTGATGTCCCTCCAGCCTGTACTACAGGACGCAATCCAGAAGAAGAGGACGGTGCGGTCGTGGGGGGTTCAGGGTCCTCTTACCTGGCAGCAGTTCCACAAGATGGCTGGACGTGGATCTTATGGTAAAACTGAGAACAAGCTGGGAAAGATTATCTGTTCAATACACAGCTCTTACTGATGCCCTGTGACAGTCCAGTGTAGCTATTTAAATCAGTTATCAGTGAGTCTAACAAAAGCACATGTTGTCATCTTGAGCACAGAAATCAGTTTTCTAAGAAGATTACCAGATAAATCCATGATATCAGCAGTGGTGGTTGGTGTTGGTGTGTGTGACATTTTCAGATGTGTGTGTCTTGAGGAAGAAAAAGCTGGATGTTGTCAGATCAATAGGAAGCGTGGTCCCTCTGCTGTGGTCCAGATGTCAGTGCTGTTGGGAGGAGCTGTCAGATTGTTTGGTGACCTCGCATTCTGACGCACAGTGAAGGGCTGAGGGTGAAAGGGAGGGGGTCTGACACCTTACCTGTTAACACCACTAACTTCCCTGTTCTTTCCGTCTTTGTGTTTCTGTCTACCTCCTTCCTCACTTTGTTTCCCCTTCCTCCTCCTCCTCCTTCTTCTTCTTCCAACTTTCTCCCACAGGCACAGACGAGTCCCCAGAGCCCCTGCCCATCCCCACCTTCCTGGTGGGTTATGAGTATGACTTTGTGGTACTGTCTCCGTTTGGTCTGCCCTACTGGGAGAAGCTGTTGTTGGATCCCTTCGGCTCCCATCGGGATGTCGGGTACCTGGTGGTTTGTCCTGACAACGAGGCCCTGCTGAGCGGCGCAAAGAGCTTCTTCCGAGACCTCACAGCTGTCTATGAGGTAGAGACTTTGAAGCCGAGAGCAAACCTGTCACTGATTTTGCTCTACAAATGTAACAGTGCTTTATTTGTCCCCGCTTTATTTGTCCCCATCTCTGGGTTGGCAAATGTTTATTACAATATTGAATAGTTAGGAATGATTTTTAATGTATATCACTCAAGATTTGTACATGTGTTGCTTCCTTGCAGCTCTGTAAATGATAAGTCAGACTTAAAGTACAGTTTCTGCTGAAGAAAATATACAATGCATGGGGGGTAAGGACATTTAAAAGGCAGGAATTAATGCACTGAAAGTCCAGATTGGAAGTGGATATCAGAGGGTTAATTACACAACTAAATTATTTAGTGTCTCCGGATGGAAAAACATTTTTACTGGAAAACTATCTCAACATTTTGTTGTGTAAAAGAGGAAAACAGGAAAATGCAGCTGCACTCCAGCCTTCATTCTTTTGCTAATTTTCATACTAAATAAAATGTATCCACCATTTCTTAAGAATGATTGTCTTCACCGTTCAGCCTCTATCTCTGTTTGTCTACAGTCGTGTCGACTCGGCCAGCACCGGCCCATTTCCAAAGGCTACCCTGATGGCATTGTCCTCGTCGGGGGCAGTGGAGCAAAGAGCCTCGTGGATCAGCCAGTGAGCGACTGGTTCCTCAAGGCTGCCAGCGGCAACAGCGACGCCTTCACAAAGCTCAAACTCTATGCACAAGTGTGCCGCCACAACCTCGGTACGTATCATTTCCAGCCTGCAAGGTAACTGCAGCAGTCTTGATCCCAGTCCATGTCTCAGGTTCTTCTCTTGCTCAGTGCTTGGTTCAGTCAGCTCTTTGTTGCTGAATTTCCACCTCTAACACCACTTGGTCTTGTTATTATGAAAAGGCAAGCCAGAGAGACTTGACTGCTTGAAAGAGAGCAGATCTTTGAAATGCAAAAGGAGTGTAGGAGGAGGTCGAGTTGAAGTGGAATAAGCTGAGTATCTTTATCTTCTCCTGGAGTGTTTCATGTTAATAATAAAGATCCAATGTTGGGTGTGTTTCTCCCTTTAGCTCCATACCTCGCATCACAGCCATTGGACAGTTCCCTCCTCACACAGCCCAGTCCCCCACCCTCATCCAGCCAGTCATCTTCCGCACAATTGTCCAGCTCCGCCTCCAGCTCAGTGGGCCAGCAGGGCTCTGTGAACGCTGTGGGCTCCTCGGTTCCCAACAACAACGGCAGTAGCAACAACAACACTGGGTCCGGAAATGGCTCTGCATCGTCCAACAGCCTGGTGACATCCACAGGCCAGTCTGGCAGCGCAATACCGTCTGCCAAACCCAACTCATTTCCCCCTTTTGGGACCGTGGGCAGTCAGGGCCAGGGAGGTGGCCCCCAGAGTGGACAGCTGGGACAGCAGGCTGGTACCCAGAATACTGGCACCTCAGGGGACAACTCCAGCAGCCAGGCCCAGGGACCCGCAGAGCCTCTTGAAAGGTACTGCACGAACCATAAGCCTGCACAGCATCAAGTCAAAATCGGAAGAATGGTTTTAACAGTTTAGTCGTAAGTGGCATAAATCACATAAAGCTTTAAGCTGTTATATTTGAACATTTTCAAATGCTTTGAAATCCCTGTTAAGCATTTTATTAAATAATTTATTCCTTTTACGAAGGGTTGGTAAACATAATAACACTAATAATAATTACACAATAAAGTAAATGTTTATTTTCTCCAATGTAGAATACAGTGTTTGCTATAGTATTTAGATACAACTGTAGCAAACAGGTAACCAGGGGAGAGCTTATTTGTGATCTTTGTTACGTGAATAAATGAAGCTTGAAGTCTTGGATGTGTCCCAAATTATCATAAACTAAGAATTATGCAGAGCACAAGATCAGTTCTATAACATCAGCTATGTGATCTTGTGCTTTCCCCAGCACTTTGGAACGAGAGAAGATCGGCGTGCCCACGGACGGGGAGTCCCACGCCATCACGTATCCACCTGCCATCGTTGTTTACATCGTGGACCCCTTTAGCTACGAGGAGGCCGACGGTGGCCCGGGCCCGGTGCCCGTCCACTCCAGTGTGTGGACGCTGGGTTTGCTACGCTGCTACCTTGAGATGCTTCAGTTCCTGCCCTCACACGTCCGCAATTCTATCTCTGTACAGGCAAGTAAAGTTCCAGTGCCACATGTTTTATTGCCGATCATATTGTTTTTCATTATCACAACATTAACTCCATGAGTGAAGAATGCATTCGTTGTGTATCCAGTTTCAGTGAGTCGGTTACTCTTCATGACACAAGGATTAAATATTGAATAGCATCATTACAGACACATCTATCATGATTAGTCACTCACAGTATAATGTGAGGGACCAAAAAATAGAAACAGCTTAATGTGCAGTACAATATCAACTAGAATGGCACTCAGTAGAGCGCATAACTCTGCCAAGACCCAACAGGCAACTTGTATTCATAAAGCTGTCCAAAATTCCACAAACTCAAACACATCAGTTCCCTAAATTTGTCAGATTTTTCATCAAGATTCATGAATTATTCTTGTGAGGGAAATTGGTGAAAATGCCACACTAATGCCTCTATCTCATAATGCTAAAAAACCCTGGTTTCCCCCCCTCTGTCTGGATCCATGCCAAACTTTAATGGGTTCTTTCTTGGCCCATGTCCCATCCTTCCAAGTTGTGTAGAAATCCGACCAGTACTTTTTGAATAATCCTGCAGACAAACGAGCAAGTCAACAAACAAGGGGGCAAAAACATTAACCTCCCTGGTGATGGTAATAAATACCACCACACCAGCCTTGAAAATGACCACAAAGACAATCATCACCTGTCTCACCCTGTGTCTACAAGAATCTGAATTTTCACTTCAGATCAGAAGTGTCCATGTGTCTGAGTCATCAGGTTTGACAGACAGACAATGCAGCGTATAGAGCTTTTATAAATTGTTCGCCTAGTGTTAATATGAATTATTACCACAAACAGTATATTTTTTTCAGATGGCTTATGCTTACTCAACACTTTTCTCTAATAACTCGTTTACACCAAAAATGGCGAGTGTGCAGGTTTTTTAAACAAAGGTAAATGCGCTAAAAGGGCGATTGACTCCTTTCCCATTGCCAGTCGATGCATCACGTTCACGTCACAAATGCACTGAAAAACTGCCATTTGACCTGGGAGTGAATGCAGATTGTATCATTTCCATTGCCGACAAAGGCCAAATGTTAGCAGGTGTTAGTGGGTTTTAAACCCTTGATGGAAAAGCGTTTAATTAGTAGATATTGCAGTTGTAGAGTTGTTGTAACCCCAGGTTGCCCACATCTAACAGCACATGTTTTTCTTTTTCTTACCCCAGATTGTCCCCTGCCAGTACCTGCTTCAGCCAGTACGAGGCGAAGACCGTCATATCTACGCCCAGCACCTCAAGTCTCTATCCTTCTCCGTGTTCGCTCAGTGCAGACGGCCGCTGCCCATCTCAACCAACGTCAAGTCTTTAACAGGCTTCGGCCCCGGCTTGGCCATTGACACAGCACTGAAGAGCCCAGAGGTAAATGCATACATAGACAGAATCTATATGTAAAAGCAGAAACAGTTGTTAATCTAGCATGCTTTTGCAGTTCAGCTCTGTAGCCGCACCCTGTTGGCATTGGGTGTCAGCATCAGCATGCCTGTGTTGTCCTCTGATCGATAGGCAAGCAAACGGAGGCTGACACCTCGGACCGGGCAGCAGCATTTTAGTAGCGTTCTGCTCTTCAGCCAGACAGGAAACTGACCTGGAGCGACACAGCCTTTTGCCCTGGCTGTGTTCAGTCTGCCAGTGAGAAGAAAGAAGCCAATGAGATATAGAGGTTTTAGGACTAAACATCCACATATTTTTTCTTCTGGAACAGAACCAAGGGAACTTGTAACCCTGTACTACTGGAGAGTTTTCTTTCCATTATCTGCTTGGCTGGCTCCCTGAGACCTCCATAATGGGATCTCGACTCCAGGTTTAGACAAAGGGGCGCTTTAGATCAGGACCTAATTCAGTTGACTTCCTTCCTTTCAGCCAGCGCTACCTCTAACACGCCAGCAAACCCAGCCCTGCTGGAGGAACTGGGACATGAATGGGACAATGGGTGCGACACCAGGGACACGCAGGTTTTGTTCAGATACTTAGAATGTGAAATCAGCAGGAATTAGGATCGAAAGACATCATTTCCTGTGGCTGTGAAAGTCCAGTAGCCAATCACGTGTGCTCAAAATAACCAAATCTGCAGCCTGTATAGTTTTTGATCCATTTGTCTTTTAAGGGCTGAACATTAATCATTACATCTTCACCTCCCAAATTGCAGAGGCCGGAGTGTCTGCGTCTGTATACACCTCCATTCATCTTGGCCCCGGTGAAGGACAAGCAGACGGAGCTCGGGGAGACATTCGGGGAGGCATCGCAAAAATACAACGTGCTGTTTGTAGGATACTGTCTTTCCCACGACCAACGCTGGCTCCTGGCCACATGCACTGACCTGTATGGGGAACTGCTGGAGACCTGCATCATCAACATTGATTTACCAAACAGGTAGGACTATACAATATTAAAACCTACTGTCTTCTTTTGCTGTTTACATCCAAAGGAAACACTTAAAGCCTCTGGGCCTCCGAACTGTTGTTTTGAGTTTTGGCTTTTTCTTAGGTTGAGGTATATCGGGAATTTACTCTGGTCATTAAACTCCATGTATTAATAAAAAAAAATTTGAAAACAGATTTAAAACAAAGTAATGTAAGCTGCTTTCAGACATGCACTGAACTCTGGATAATCGTCTGACATTCTTTGGTTGGCCTGAATTTGAGCACACAAATGCCAGAGTGAGAGGCACCGGACTTTCTCCAGAGTTTCTCCGGACAGCCTTCTAGAAAAAACTGTGAAGAATGTCCGAAGGATCCCAATGTGAGAAAAAAGCAGGAGATTATACAAAGGATTCACAGTGAGCAAGTGTGTGGGTTGATGATGTTTTCTAACAGGCAACTGATGCAAAACTAAAAGAAAAAAAGCGACTACAAATGTATCGGGATGAAAAAGCGGTGTCATACACATAGGAGACATCATCGAAGATCTTCAGAGCCTTTAGTGATAAGTGCCAAAGCTATTATCAATGTACTGTAAACAGTGATTTCCTCAGCTGAATTAATACATTACATCTTGCCTCTGCCTGTGGCACCACCACTCACCTAAACACTTGTTATGTTAGCTGTGCATTAAGGTGTTTTAGGGCAACCTGGCATCATTCTCTACACTCTTGACTGGTTCATATTTCTCTGTGAACATCACACATTCAGTCACAGCTGGGCAACACGTGTATATGACCTCACAAAAGGTGCACAGGAGCTTTTGCTACTATTCAAAATGTGTCTGCTTGATGTTAAAACTGTGTCATACTAGCTGTCAAATGAGGCTCACTAAAATATAAATTTGACCCGAGAGGAAAGGCACATTACTGTCAGTCAAGCATTGTCTGCATGGGCCCACACATTCCTGAGAGGAGGTTCACCTTCACCAATCTGAATAGCTTGGACTCATAATATATTCATAATGATATGCTGTATAATATATCATACATTAATAATATATAATATAATATACTAAATTTTAACCCACCTCTGATTAGTAGCTAGGCACTCTGTATTTACACTAGACAATGAAAGGAGGTTTTGACATTTGCGTCCGTGCATGTTCCACAGGGCGCGGAGGAAAAAGGGCTCAGTGCGGCGGCTCGGCCTACAGAAGCTGTGGGACTGGTGCTTAGGATTGGTGCAGATGACATCTGTCCCCTGGAGGGTGGTGATTGGCCGACTAGGCAGGATAGGGCACGGAGAATTAAAAGGTGAGGAGGACTTTCATGCTAAACAGCTTTTTCATGACTTAAAAAAAGACATTGAGTGTTTTCCACACCAGTTTATCACTTTGATTCATCCCCGTCACTCTCCCCGTCTCATGTTCCAGACTGGAGTATTCTGCTGAGCAGGAGAAACCTCCAGTCGCTAAGTCGCCGTCTGAAGGAAATGTGTCGAATGTGTGGCATCTCCGCCTCAGATACTCCCAGCATCCTCAGCGTGTGCTTGGTCGCCATGGAACCCCAGGGATCCTTTATCGTTATGCCAGGTACAGTATGTGCACACTCGTAAAATTTTAAATACACTTGTTATCTCTTTTTAATGTACACTTCTCGTGTCAGTTGCATTACCCTACCAAGTAAGGCAGCGCCGTTGCTTGTTTGTGTGTGTGTGTGTCAGTGCCATGATGGATGGCAGCAGCATATCACCACCGTGTCCCCTCCTTGTCCAGAGCAGATTGATGGCAGGGAAGATCATGTACCTTTCGCTCATAAAGCACTATCTCTCAGATTCCCATTGATCTCAATGCAGTGTGATGGAGAGCTTGATCAATGGGTTTATTTTGGGAAACGAGTGGGGGGATTGTCAGTGCATCATAGCAGGATTGTGTTGAGCGATGCTTGGCCGAGGACCTCTCTTTCGTCAAAAGCTCTTCAAGCTGAAGAGATTAGAAAGGCTGTGTTAGCCACAGATGTACAAACATGTCTAACTATGTCTGAGGGCTTTAACTCAGAGATATGTTGCATCGCCGCTTATATGGTATAAATGTAGTTTCCGGAGTGAGTTTTAAAACTTATCAATATCCTAAAACAACAAAATCATTTAACTGATTTTAGCATTTATACTATAGGGAAAGGTTGCCGTGTTGATCACAGTTGTGACAGTGTGAAGCTGAAGGTGCAGGATTTGCTGGAAAATAGGTTGCAGTTATTTTTGTTTGGCATGTGTCTCTGATCATAATAAACAGAGATGTAGGTGAACAAGTAGTAAGGAATTAGTGATGCAATAATGCTGTTAGTTTTTATATTGGGGATAAGTAACATTTTTTGATAAATATGGAGTTGGTAAACGATATGAAAACAATTTCTCTGTGACCTATATTTAATGAGTTATGACTCAGGTCCCCCCCCAAAAAAGTTCAAACTGGGTTAGTCCTTGTGCTTTTCCTTGTCACTGAGTAATTTCTCCTTCTTCACAAAATGAATGTTCATTCTTCATTTTCTACTTCCTCATTTTTCTTTTCAATAACTCACTGCATGTTAACAATCATGTATAAAATTCATTAAAAAACGCAATAATTAAGATCAGTGTGTTTTTTTTAAATATAAATAAATATAAGATGCATTAGAATGTATAAGAGACACAAACCTTTATGGCCAAGTGTTTTCTCCTGGCTACCTTTCCCCATCATATCCTTGCAGAAAGCCCTGTTGATGTACGGTTTCTGATGAATCCTGTTTCAGTGGTGCTTTCATTCTGTTAGTCAGAGTTTAGGTGATGTTTTCTTGCTCAAACACAATTTTCTCAGTCAGACACGAGTTAAAGGATTTTTCCCACAGAAGATAAAATGATTGTGACAAGGATCCCTGTCTCGGTTCATTCTCCTCAGCCGCAGTGTTTATTGACCCGGCGCTCTCTCCTTCCTTTGTGCGTCCCATCAGACTCTGTGTCGACCGGCTCAGTGTTTGGCCGCAGCACCACCCTGAACATGCAGACGTCGCAGCTGAGCACCCCACAAGACACCTCCTGCACCCACATCCTGGTCTTCCCCACCTCTGCCTTCGTCCAAGTGGCCAGCTCCAATTACACCAACATCGACACCAACATCGACATTCTCAACGCCACCACCGGTCAGCAGCTCTCCTTCATCAATCTCGTAGTCCTCTTCAGTTACTAATCCAGTCTGACTCAGGCTGTTTGCTGGAGCTTAAACAAACTCACGGATGTTTAAGCAAAATGCAGCAATTACTGAGGTTTCCCCTCTGAACTGAACTGTTTGTTTCCAAACACTTCCTGTTAACTTTTCCAGTCTATAAAGAGTCTGGTTTAACAGTGTATGCTTACATACTTCTACAGCTCCCTCAAGTGTCTTCCCTTGTTTTCCCTGTGCAAATGTATGTGTTGCCAGAAGTATGAATCATGGTCCCTCACATTCCATACTCACTAAATAAATTATCCACATACTGCAATTGAAAGTTTAAACCAGTGCCCACATTATATTTTCTGTACAATATGTACAATATGCAAGTTATTGCCACAAAGAAATTGTCTAATAACATACAGATAAGAAAAAAGGGCCATTTTTCCTTCAGAGGATTTTTCAGTGACTCATTGATAAAACATGTTACCACTTCATCACTTCTAGAACAATTGAATTATTCTCCTGTTATCCACAGATGGGTCTGATGCTATGGGGATCATTGACCTGCTGGACCAGGAGAACGAGCTGGTGGACCCAGACATCATCAACATCTCGCCCAACACCTCGCCAGTACACTCCCCTGGCTCTCATTACCACCACGGAGGTGACGGCATTAAGGTGAGACACGTGCACGCACACAGAGAAAGACCTTTAAGTGCCATGTGTTAAATAACGGACAGTGAGCTAAGCTTGAGTTCCTGCCTTGTTTCCAGGGCCAGAGTACGGACCGCATGGAGTCTCATGAAGAGGTCCCCAATCTCCTGCAGCAGCCTTTGGCCCTCGGCTACTTTGTCTCCACGGCTAAAGCCGGCCCACTACCCGACTGGTTCTGGTCAGCCTGTCCCCAGGCTCAGAACCAGTGTCCACTCTTCCTCAAGGTACCAGGCTCTGGCCTCCCTCATCACTATTTGTTCGGCTATTATAGAGTTGTATCTTTACACGAGCAGGGTGAAATTGTTTTTTTTCATTTGTGGTTTTTGTGGTGAAAGAGCAAGACAAGCTAGTGAAACAATTAGATGCTGGGTGAGGACACATTAGGGATAAAAAGAGATACAAATGAAATGAACTTTAACAAGGCAACTACAGTAAACAAATTAGTCTTGGGATACTCTCCTTTTATTACTTTTCCATTAAAATGCAGTTTAGACGTAAACCGTGTGCTAGTCCCTAATGGAAGATGGAAGAATTTTTAGACATCATCATTAATCAACTGCATATCTGTTCTGTAGCATTTTTGTTGCTTATGTGACCCTCCATCAGCAAGTGGTCTTGTGTTAATTGAACCCTTGGGTGTAATTAAATGGCACATACAAGAAAATGGCTTCACTAGCTTTGATTTGCAGCCATATCCCTACCTTCAGGATTTAGCTACAGACTCTGCGCTGCTGTCACTCTGCTTCTAATAGAGCAGTGATTATTTAGATGAGATGTAATAAAAGGTTAATAACTTCATTATGACACTGAACCCTCTCCTTGTGCCCCCCCTCCCCCAGGCCTCTTTGCACCTCCACGTGTCTTCAGTGCAATCAGATGAACTGCTGCACAGCAAACACTCCCACCCCCTCGACTCCAATCAGACCTCAGATGTTCTCAGGTAAACAACAGCAGAACACGCTCCACCACAGGTCAACTGCACCAAATACTACTGGCACCATGTCAACTGTGTTTCCTGGGTGATATTTGTAGTTCTTATTCACACTGATTTACTGGTTTAAGCTCAACATAAATTTGAAATGTTTTTTTTAAAGATGAAAATGGTTTCCGTACACTCAGTTTCTTATTTGTATTGGTAAACAATAATCATGTATTGGATAGTTTTCCTTTTATTTATACTTTTATTTTTATTTAAGTCAAATTCTACAGGGCAAATAACAATTTAGTCAATATTTTGTCATTCAGAAGAGTTCAAGATGATGTCTTTATGAAATACTTTCCAAAGCCAAGTGTGTCAACCTATGAACATCTCCAAATAAAAAAAATAACTGCTTCCCTCTTTATATGCCTGGACAGATATGTTCTGGAGCAGTACAACGCCCTCTCCTGGCTGACGTGTGACCCGGCCACACAGGACCGACGATCATGTCTACCCATTCACTTTGTGGTGCTCAACCAGATGTACAACTTCATCATGAACATGTTGTAACCAACCGCCTGTTACAGGAGGGATGTAGGCCAAACATTTCACAGAAGAGGAAAAGCGCCAACTTTCGTCAGAAAGTTTTGTCACGACTGAAGAAAACTGCAAGAACCAGACCCGAGTACGGAGCTGGATCCTGCACTGAGATAGGATCAGACAGCTGTTAAAAGCTGAGACGGTCCTGTCCCCCACGGCTGTCAGGACAGTCCTGTCCCTGTGATTTAAAGACATGCACATAGAGACAAGGGGAAAAAGAAGAGGGGAAACCAGAAGTTGAGTTGCAATTAATGAACGTGAGAGAATGACAGATTGGTTGTTATGGTATGTAGCATGGCAGCACAGTCACTGGCCAGTCTGTATGAAGAGACGAGTCTATCTGTAAAGTTATTGGAAGAAAAGGGACATATTTTAATCAAGGAAAAAACTCAAGAATGGATCTTTGGTTTTAAGACATGAAATTCCTTTTTATTCCTTTGGATGAAATAGTATCCAAATGAATGCCTGCATCCATTTTATTTATTGTTTTTAAATGTATAATTTGTCTTATTTCTTAACCTTTTTTATATATAAAATGGTGAAGGTTTATATCACCTTCCTGCTTTAAATCAATTGGTCTAAGATATATGTAATCGTCTTAATAAAAAAAAAACAACCAGGAAAAAACCCCCATAAAAATTCAATGAATTCCCAGTAGGTTGCTTTTAGAGTATTATTTTTTGTAATGGAGACAGAATATTTGTATGTTCACAATGTACAGAAGTTCAGAGTGGAAAATTATGTTCCATGCCTTTGAGCATGGAGGACTTACAGCAAAGCTGTAGCTACAGAGTTCTTGTACAGCAATGCACTTCACTGTGTTCAAATAAAGAGGTACATTGTTGTATATAGTATTTTATACCACACATTTAGACACAAAAACCAAACGGCAATATATATAAATAATTATATATGAATGCCATGCCAGCAGTTGGTGGTGTGGCTTCTGTTTTAGGAATAAAGTGCGTCAACTTATTTTTCTGTGCTTGTGTGTATTGCTTTGGGGGAGGGGACTGTGATGTGCAATTGGACAAGGACACCAATAGAGGAGTGGAAGAACTATTGGCATCTCTTGGAAGTAGCTGACCTCAGGTTTGATTTAGTTTTTAATTATAAATGAGCAAAAGAATGTGAGAACGGTTGTTTTAATGGCAGACATGCAGTGTCCTTTTCAGCTCATCCCTTTAGTTTACTGTACCTCTCCCTACTCTGATTGGCTGAGGCTCTTTTAGCACCACTTCTGATTTGGTTATGGAAGCATCTAGACAATCCCATTTTACGTCATTGTTAAAGGTCCAGTGTGTAAGATTTAGGTGAAAGGGATCTATTGGCAGAAATTGAATATAAAATAATCCCAGTGATGTTTTCACTGGTGTTTCATCTAAATTGTACGAATGGTTGTTTTCTTTACCCTAGAATGGGCACTTTATATTTAAATATTTTATATTTATCAGGAGTGGATCCTCTCTATGGAGGCTGCCATGTTTTTTTTACAGTAACCCAAACTGTACAAACTAAACACCTTTTGAGTTTTCTATGACAACTGATGGTTACCACAGGTTCTTTCATGTTTGGAAGGGGAGGGTGAGGTGAGGGGTGTTCACTGCAACATGCAACTTCACCACTAGATGTCACTAAAGTCTACACACTGAACCTTTAAAGTAAATGTGTGGTGTAAATTAGCTTTAACTATCCGTGGATGGGTGCCTGTTTTATATATGCAGTGTTTGTGCTCAAAGGAGGAGGATCTACTTTCTGGATTTCTCCTGTTCAGAGAGAAACTGTACTTTTGATGGAAATCCATTGGAATTGCTCTGTACCTTGCTTATTTGCCAAAATATGTTGGCCTGGAAAATTTGACCATCAAAATGTAAATGGTCTCTTTTTGAGTGTAGATAGATACATTCAATATTTAATAAAAACCCTGAAAAATATATTTTCGGTCCGGTGCCATGTTTTCTTTTTGGGAAATCATGGTTGTTTTTAGTAATCATCTGCTTCTGTGATACAGTTGCTCTGCAAGCTTGTTACCTCGCTAGCAAACTGGGGGAAAGGCATAGAAATGAGCCTGCAGAATTGCCCTGGAGTCATGTAGTAGCAGCTGGCAATTCATTCATTTGAGAGTTCTCTGCATTTCTTCTTGCAGTCAGCAGCCTTTGAATACACAGAGGTCCTGCTCTGTTTAACTCCATCCCTCAGCAATTGCCATCGGTGTGCCCTTGAAAATGGAGTGGCGTTTACTCTAATAGCATCTCAATGACTGGGGAGGTGGAATTCTACAGCATTTAAGACAGGGGTCTAAACAGTTAGAAGTCAACAGACACTTAAGGTGTTTGTTTGCTTAAAGCCTCTCACAACAAACCAAGTTAAATATTGATATGCTCTTTTTAGGCACATTAATAATGGTCATAGTTTATCGTGCTCTTCAAACGTATCAATTCTATTTTGCACGTGCATTTCTGCACCTTGACTACGTCCGTTTTTGTTTGCGAATGATGCTTAAATTCACACTGTTGAGGTCTATTATTTATCCAAGGTGCTAATCAGGTAATATTTCCCTTGTCTTTCGCTATTCCCCCTCATAGATTTAAGTTGCCCTGATATGCGAAGGCAAATAACTTGAGAGTGATGCTGACACTGCTTCTTTCCACAGCAAATTAAATTCGATTTTATATTGTACCTTGGACAGCGACACAACTAATTCAAGGGGGTGAACCAATATATTGCATGAAGCGTTTAGGATACACAGCCATTTTTATATATACAGTATTTCAAATATTTTGCAGAGGCTCTGTTGTAATTAGATAATTTGCTGACCTGCTCTCTTTAATTGATTACAAATTAAGCAGATAAAAAGTGAAGAGTTTATGCTAAGTGTAGAATTTACTTTGGCAGGTGTTCATGGGAACAATATGCAATCCAAAGAAGTGATGCTACAAGTGAAGGAAAAAAAGATTGAGTTATAGTAAAAAGGTTGGGAAATTAACAGTTTGTTGCATCATTAAAAAGAAGGTGAGCTCATCCACACACTCAACAAGGCCTGGGGGATCAATGAAGACAATTAAAGTGGATAATCACAGAATTGTTTCCTTGGTGAAGATAAACCTTTTTACAAAATTCAGCCAGTTCACAAACACTTGGAGGGAGGTTGACATATCGGGTCTACAATTAGGAGACACCTAAATACAGAGGCTTTAAGGTGCAAACATCTAGCAACACTAGGCAAGTTTACAGTTTGATAGGAAAACATCTCAAACAAAGCCTAAGATTCTTTGGACGGATGAAACCAAGATTAATTCACCACATCACGTGTCAAACATGGAGGAGGTATGTAATGTCATGGCCATGTGGCAGCAAATGGACCTGAGTGAATGGTGTGTATTGATGATGTGACTGCTAGTAGGAGTAGCAGGATGACATCTAACGTGTTCAGGGCTATCTGCTCAGATTTAGCCAAATACTGCAAAGTGATAGGACGATGCTTCACCGTGGATAATGACTGCTTCTCACTTCTGGAGATGAAAAGACACAGGATTTTATCCAAGTACTGAAAATAACTCTTATATAGAGGTATACAGTTTTTTTATTTTTGGTCTGTTAGTAAGCAGCGTTACACAAAAATTGCTGGATGGATTTTTCTCTAAACCAGATGGTAGGATGCGATATGAGTCAGGAGACCACCATTCACATGTTGGTGCAGTTATGGATCAGGGGGTGGATGCAGGATTCTTTTCTTTCTTTAACATTGTGTGAAAGTTGTGTTTTTCAGCATTTTCCTTGATTTCTCAGAATAATTGGATGGATCTTCAGGTTTGAAGGACTTATATTTGAGTGTGTGAATTTGGGTGCAGATCCAAATAAAAATTTGAATCTAGAGATTGTAAATGTGTTTTCATTAAGGGGATGCTTCATAAGGGCAGTCTAATAATAATAATATATAATAATAATAATAACAATTATATTAGTAGTAGTAGTCATAGTGGTATTAGTTTTAACAGTTACATTTGAGCCTTTAAAAATGGAGAGGCTATGTATTAACAGTTAATTCAATATTTTTGTTAAACCTTTCGAATCAAAGGATTTATTCGTATCAAAGTTATGTGACTGTTCAAATACTAATGGATCAGACTGTGAGTAGACAACATGATCTCAGCCCTGTGTGATTGTGTGTCTGCGCGCGCGTGTGCGCGCGCGTGTAGTGTGGGCTGGAGCGTTGTGCTGTCAGTGCTGTCAGTGCTGTACACTGTGCAGACTGGGTCAGTCACGTCACTGACACACTGACACAGATAAACTGTAGATAAAGACCAGATCTAAGTGGACATGCGGAAACTACACGAGACAGGACGTGAAAGACATAAAAGCTAAAGACATCTCCATAAACCTACCTACAGGCAGATGTGTGGGCAGGCGCTCTCCCTCTTGTGGTTGGCGCAGGACTCTCCTGTGCAGCCCGGTGGTACGAAACCGAGTCCGAGGTCCCAAGGCCTTGGTGGTGAACGTTCTTCTTAGAGGACGTTGTCATAACACGTGAGGTACGATTATTGTTGTTGAATTGTTGTATTACATTAACGTCCATGTTTTTAAACGACCGAGACAGCAGAAAGCACAAGCGTCAGTTTGATTGTTTTGTTAGCCTAGCCTAGCCTAGCCTAGCCTAGCCTTAGCGGTGACCAGTGGGTACAAGTGTGTTAGCTGAGTTACTCCAGGCTAGCGAGCAGCTAGAGGTAATAAATCGCCTAGTTTTAATTAGCGGATATCTTACAATATTACTCGCGATTTAAAATATACATGTTATTATTTCAAAGTCGCAAAACAAGGTTATTTTTGACTTGGGGACAACGAATTACACACGAGGTAAAGTTGACGGTATTAAATAGTTAAAGTATTAGCGCTAACAGAAGCTAACGCCTCTGTTGGCGATACCCAACCGTATATCAAACGGCTATCATTAGCTTGTTTTGTGAGCCATGTTATCTTGATGGTGACTTAATAATGTAGTTGAAAATATCTACGAATATACACGTATAACCGAATCAATGACAGTCACAGTAAAGGCCAGAGAAAGTTGTTGAAAGTTGAGAAATGAAATTCATGTGTGTGCTGCTACATGTAGCTTGTGCTAGCTGAGGTCTCCTCGCCGGGCACGGTACGGTTCAGAAAAGTTTCTGTCCTGAGTTTCTGCGATGTTTGCTCAACACGTCCCTTCCCTCAAGACCCAAAGACTGTGCGGTTTATTTGCTTCAGTTTCAAATCTGTGTTTTGCTTGTTCCCTCAGGGTGCAGCTGCAGAGAGATGGCAGACAGTGCAGGGCTGCAGTCTGTCAGCGCCTTTGCTTTTGAAGCCATGCAGAAGGTGGATGTAGTGCGCCTGGCTGCCCTCAGTGATCCAGAGCTCAGGCTGCTGCTGCCCTGCCTGGTGAGGATGGCTCTGTGTGCTCCAGCTGATCAGAGCCAGACCTGGGCTCAGGACAAGAAGCTCATCCTCCGCCTGCTCTCAGGAGTGGAGGCTGTCAATTCCATTGTTGCTCTGTTGTCTGTTGACTTTCACGCCTTGGAGCAGGATGCACGAAAGGAGCAGCAGCTCAGGTATAACAGACACACACATTGTAACATGATTGATTCCACAGTCTGATGTGGGGAACGGGGAATTCATTTCAGTCTCTTCTGCCAGGCATAAGGCTGGCGGCTCTAACGCAGAGAGCATCCTGGTGTCACAGCTTCAGCATGGCCTGACCCTGGAGTTTGAACACAGTGATCCCCTGAGGAGGCTCCGTCTGACACTCAGTGAACTGTTGGCCATCATGAATAAGGTACAGTCAGAGGTCCATAGGTAATTCAGGAAACCATTGGACATTGATAATATTAATTACCTTGGCTTTGTCATTTTCTTCCGAAGTAAATAACAAAAACTAGAAACTCAATGACAAGAAACGACTAAAAGCTTGTTAGCAGTATGTTTAAAAGAAGGTATTGAGTATGCCACCCTGAATTAGCCAGATAAGTGTCATCATTGATAGGTGAACCTTTGGTAAATTGATGACGCTCCTAACGCATGACAAATGGAAAAAACTTAAAGAAAGCAAAAATCTCCAGTTGAAAATGCGGTGTCACACAGAGAAGACACAGACGAAGATTGCAAGAGAGTTTGTGGTGATAAGAGCTGACGCCGGTGTGTTTGTTGTCAAAAAAAGTCATGTGATCTCCGCAGTGTAGTTAATACGTCACTTCCTGCCTCTGCCTGCTGCACCCGGCTCCTCTTGCCTGCACAATGTGGAGGGTTTGTTGCTGTTGTGAACGCATCTGTGCAGAGAACCTCCTGTTGCATTCTGCATGTGTGAAAGGCAAACTAGTTATGTCTGAAAACGGCTATATGCAAATGTAGCAGTGGCAAACCTTTACCTCCTATTCACGTCCAAACTCAGTGAGCACGGAGGCACATAAATCATTTGCTTCACTTATAGTTCATCTTTGTAAAAGAGACATCTGATTGATTTCTCAATATAGAGACAGTGGTCTGACCTTTAGGAAATAAGTAATAAATGAGTGAGTTCAAATTAATGAATAATTAAAATATCCTTTAGAAATGGTTTCACCTGAAAGAAATAAGATTGTTCATCAAAGCCTAATTTGGCATCAGAAAAGGTGTCTCATATTTCTCTTGCTTACTTTTAACTTCCCTGAACAGGGTGAGTTGAATGCTTGATCCACACAATCCATTTCCTTTTTTGTTTTTCAGGTGACGGACTCAAATGGAGAATTTTTCTTAAAGTCTTCTGAACTCTTTGAAAGCCTGGTTTACTTGGAAGAGGTCGCAGATGTCCTCTGTATTTTACAAGCAGGTGCTCAACTTCTTTTATTATTTTAATCGTCTGAGTTAGAAGTGCTTTGAAAGTGAGATGATGTTGAATACAGCAGCTTTTGTACACGTGAGGTCCCTGCAGGGATGAGAACTGGAGGATCCAGAAGGCTATACCAAAGGGTTCATGTGAAAGATTAGCTCATGTATAAAAATCTGTGACATGATGCTAAATTAATATGGAGGCCCATAAATGAAGCCCTCCTTTTATTGACTATATATTTTTGCAGATAGTTATGGTTTTACATCTCAAGAAATTGATAAGACAGGTCAGGAAAAAAATGCTTTTGTAGATATTTATGAGCTGCAAGAAAAATGCTTTTTCTCAGATGTTCACATTTGGTTGTTTGAGCCATGTGACTTAAACTTTTGTTTAGCATGTTCCCTGCCTCAGTTTTTCTCATTCTCAGTTGCAATAATTAATCTTGTCATGTGATCAGTCATCAGCAGCGTGATATTATTAAACTTATTGGTGGGAGTCGTATTAAAAGGATAGTTCACCCAAAAATGAAAATCCATTCATTACCTACTCACCTCTATGTCGATGGAGGGGTGGAGTTTCAGGAGTAAAGGAAAGCAGGGTATCACAGTGATGTTGAGATGAAAATGCAAAATTAGCAGTACATTAAAGAAATATCTAATAGTTAATACTGTGCTTATTTCCTCTGTTTATTAGAGCTGCCGTCCTTGCTACCCATTGTGGATGTAGCCGAAGCTTTGCTACATGTACGCAATGGTGATTGGTTTCTGTGTCTGTTGGTTGCCAATGTCCCTGACAGCTTCAATGAAGGTAATTCACCTGTGTCACAACACTGCACATAATCTCTTTATGATCATATGAGAGTAAGTTACTGGTTAACTGCCTGTACTTGCTTCATATAGTTTAGAGTGGGCCTGCTCTGGCAGAAATAGACCTTTTTATTAAGAAATAACTCCACAAGGTCTCCTTGATAGTTTCATTATAATAATGGGCAGATTGTAATTGAGTTGCCATTTCATGGTTTTATTCAGAATTGAGCTCTTTCCTTCCCATAATTCTAGCCATGCTACAGGCATGAGTGTGTGTGTGTATGTGTGTATTTGTCTTTGATTGATGATGAACATTATTGTCCCGCTCTGGCTCATAGAGAGCGCAGTGTGTCCTGTCCAGTGAGAGACTCATAAAATGCTGGCTCTCTCCAGTGGCTGTTTGTCACACAGAGGGTCAGAGCGAAGTTGATGGCTTTTTTGTGTGTGCTACATGGCAGTCAATGTCAAGGAATAATGTTTCCTTTGTTACTGGACAAGAACTAGCTCAAATGAATCGAAAATGAAATTAATTGATCTGAGGGTCAAGTGTGGCAAAGGACTCTGTCTAGAAGCATCAAGGTCTGTCACATGAAACACAAGCTGACCAGACCTAATTCCATTGGCTCTTTGAAATAATGCAGAAGTGACTGAGATGGCAGCTAATGTTATGTCAGTGCATGTCATAGTCTCAACCATAAATTGTTTGCCTTTTAAACCATCAGCTATGGGGAAGCACAATGAAAATGAGATAAAGCCTTGGAAATGATGTCCTGTGATGGCTGTTAAATTGTATTTACTGGCAAATAAATGAGTTGTGATTCTATGTATTAATGACAGAACATGCCTTAATCCCCCTGGCTCTACAAGACCAATATTAGTAAGCTTTGTTAAAGTAGTAAATAAAAATGTTCACTTAATTTAACTTCATACAATTTGGTCACAGTCTGGCAGTGATCAAACAATATGCATCTTCTGCAGAGAACAACAAAACAAAGAGGAAAAAAGAAACTGGTTCCAACAAAATTATATTTTGGAGCTTATTTTTAATGGTGCTTCTTTACTTAAATGTGCTTGTGTGTATGTGCAGTTTGCAGAGGTTTGATCAAGAATGGCGAACGGCAGGATGAGGAGAGTCTTGGAGGTCGACGCAGGACTGAAGCACTCCGGCAGTTATGTCAGATGAACCCCTCACAAGCCCTCAACATCAGAGCCATGGTGGTCAGTTACATTATTATCATAAGATGAGAAGAAAATGAATCCTTTTCAATTTCTGGAATTTGCAATTTGGAAACTGCAGTTTGGAATCAATAAGCACAGCTCTATAATGACGCAACAGCACAAAACACTCCATTAGAGATGTTTTCATGTTGTAATGAGAAGTATAAAAAATAGTTTTGGTTCATTATACTGTAAAACTGAAATTAGACGGGCCACTGTACAACTGCATGTTGTGCTGAAGTCAGAGCATATTAGAGAGGAATCTGCCGTAGTTGTCGGCAGCTGGTATTTCTTATGGATCAGCTGTTACTTTGAAGTAGACTTTACTATTATAAATGGTATTTTGAACCAAAGGTTTGTTGAAATAGCTAAAACAACATATATTACATCACTTCAAATTCTGAATACACTCACACCAACATTTCTGAATTTACAGAGTGAATAATTCGTAAAGATGCTGTCAGTTTTTTTTTTTTTTTAAACGTATACATACTCAAAATAATGACATTGCCACTATGATGTACTGTATGTCTGATACTTCTATGTGTCCTCAGATGGAGGAGTGCCACCTGCCTGGCCTGGGTGTGGCCCTGACTCTTGACTATAAACCAGACACACCAGATGAAGCTGTCAGTCCTCTGGTCTCTTATGTGAGCGGACTGCTGCTGGGCACCAACAGCAAAGTCCGTACCTGGTTCAGCATGTTTATTCGCAATGGACAACAGGTGAGGGGGTCAGGACTTTAGCAAATATGAGCATTTTGTCTCATCATGGTGAGTGAAGGACAGAAGTACTGTTATCTGAGGTGACAACATAATGTTGTGCGCTTAAGTGGCACCATGTTAAAGCACATGTTTGTAGTAGTGGTGCTAATATTCAGTATTCAATACTTAGTGTCACATTCTCACAGAAGCAAACAAACAAACCAATATACAAAGTATGCCCTCAACAATCAACTTCAATTCCTGTTTTCTGTCTCTCCCATTCTTTCCTGTAATTAATCATCATCATCTCATGAATTGAATTGCCCAAAATATAAGTTAATGATTCAAATGTAAACAAAGATATGAAGGGAATCGGGTATCTTTCCATGTGCTGGCATTTATGGATGACAGTTAATTTGTCAGTTAGAAGGCATAATTTGTTTATGTTTCCCTTATAAAACGTTTTATATTTTCTTTCATAGACAATAAAACTCTCTCTGAGCTGTGTGAAAAAGCCTCTGCAGAATTAGGGAAATGTGTTGAAATGTATTGCACGTAGATTTATTTCATTATTTTGTGCACTGTAATTGGCATCAAAGCGTTTCAGTAGATTAGTCTGTTAATTGATGCACAGAAAATGAAACAACCTTGTTAATCAATAAACTGTTTAAATAAGAAAAGCTGAACATTTGCTGTTCGCAGCAGCTGAATGTAAACATCTAGATGGAAGCACAGCGGTTCATTTATGTCTTTCTTTCTCTTTCTCTCTGTATTGACAGCGAAAGAGAGAAAGCAGCTCGGTCCTGTGGCAGATGCGCAGACAGCTGCTGCTGGAGCTGGTCGCCATCCTGCCGCGGTCACGCAGCACCCACATGCCCAATGACGGTGACATGGAAGGGGAGGGCAGCTCAGGGTACTCTGGCCTGAGAGAGGAGCATGTGGTGAAGGCCAGTGCTCTGCTCCGACTCTACTGTGCCCTCATGGGCATCGCAGGCCTCAGGTAGTTTGAAGTTTGCACTTTCCCTCCAGATATTTGATACTTGCGCAATAGGGCTTTTAAAGTTTGATAACATGGGTGTTTAATTGTTCTTACATAACTCAATGATTTTAGTACAAAACAAAAATTGAAAATGCTCCACAATCAATTAATTTGTTTAAAGTTTTGGTTACCTGAAAAAGCTCATGTCCTAAAGAAAATAATAAACTTACTGTGACCCTTCTCAGACCGACAGATGAAGAGGCAGAGCAGCTACTACAGCTCATGACCAGTCGGCCTCCAGCAACTCCTGCTGGCGTTCGCTTTGTTTCCCTGTCCTTCTGCAAGCTGCTCGCCTTCCCCACTCTGGTCAGGTACACAGAGTCTTGTCTTTTTGAATCACAAATCCGTTTCAGCTAACAGTTGGTTTTGCATTTAGATTTTCTGCCAAAGCATGCTGCTTGACTAAAGTCTTTTAGCAGTTAATAGGGTCCTTTTGTTATATGGAGTGTGAACCCTGTCTTCTGTGTGTGTGTGTGTGCGTGCGTCCAGCACTCCAGAGCAGGAGCAGCTGATGGTCATGTGGCTCAGCTGGATGATCAAAGAGGAGGAATACTTTGAGAGGTAAGAAAACTATTTATGATCATGAGGCATTATTTTATAATTATACTGTGGTTCTTAGTTTTTATGTATGTTTGAAGAGGCTTTATGTTATTGTGACTCATTGGGAGTTTAACATTTTCAGTTGTCAGATTTATGTGTTTTTTTAAAAATTATTTTATCTTGTTTGTCCTCAGCAAAATATCTGATCATAAGATTCTGATAAGGACACCATCTTCTCTATTGTTTCACTTTAATCTCAATGCTTCCCCTCCCTGATCAGTAGTCTGTAGTCAGTGGATTTAATAGTGAGCTAAATATGGTATTTAAATATGGTAAATCCAATATCTGTGTTCAGATTCTGTTTGTTGCTTGTCTGTTCTCACTTCGGAGGAATTTGATGTCTCTTGTAAATGTTTGGTGTCCATGGGAACAGCCAGTGATAAACTGTAACTGCAGCAGTGCATGTGCTTGTGTGTTCATGGGTCTAGTCCATAAAAAACAATTCATCAGTCTTAAATGACTTTAGGGGAGACTAAACTGATGCGGGCTGATGGTAAAACATGTGTATGTGAGCATATGTGTAGGTTGATACTAGTGGCATAATCAGTTGATTAAAATTCTGTCCTATAAGTTGCAGGATTAATGACAAGTCTTTTCTCACTCGCCTCGCTTGCATATGTGTGTCTTCCTTCTTACAGTGCTGCGGGCGTATCTGCTTCTTTTGGAGAGATGCTATTACTGGTTGCCATGTATTTCCATAGCAACCAGCTCAGCTCCATTATTGAGTTGGTGTGCTCTACTTTGGGGATGAAGGTAAGGTGGTAGGTGGGAGGGAGGCACTGATCAATACATCAGTCTGGCTGACCAGCTCCTGGCTGCACTCCTCCACTGCAGCAGTGGCACATATGAGGACTATATCACTGAAACACTAGCAATTCACACATATCTACCAAGACACTCTATACCCTGTGGCCAATTTTCTGTTTTATTACTTATTAGGTGCACAATTGTTTCCTGTCTGTGTGTTAAGTAGTTTCCCTGTCTCAGTGTATTTTCCACTAAGATGTGAAATGTAATTGGATTTAGAGCCTGTTTGTTTCCACCCTCAGGGCAATCATCTCAATTCAGTGTTGTGATGTTGTGCCTGCCATGTAGAATTTTTCTTATGAAATATGAAAGGAGGGAATTACAAAATACCAGCACTGTTGCCTGCAGGTTGTTTTCACTCAGAGTGAACCTTTTCTTTCTTTTTCTTTTGTGCAAACTGTCCACAGATTGCCATCAAGCCGAGCTCTCTGAGCAAGATGAAGACGATCTTCACGCAGGAAATCTTTACAGAACAGGTACACATATAAATAAATATACATTTATACACATCCGCCTGCAGTGATGACCTAGTTCTTTCTACATGGTATATCATGGTTACTTTCATGCCTTTTTTGAATGAATGGCAGCCTAATTTAATAATGTTAAAACCTCTATATTGGGAGATATAGCAGGTTGCTTGGTAAATTACATTCAAACAAAATTGTGTGCATTTTCACTACAATGTGATGGAAAGCTTTAAAGAATCTGAAAGTGTTCTTTGCCAAATGTTCCATTGTTGCTGTACTGAAAACGTTAACATTGTTTCTGGTGTGCAGGTCGTCACAGCCCATGCGGTTCGGGTCGCTGTGACCAATAACTTAAGTGCAAACATCACAGGATTCCTCCCAATTCACTGCATCTACCAGCTGCTTCGGAGCCGAGCTTTCACCAAGCACAAAGTGTCCATCAAGGTATGGTGTTAAAACTGGATGGCTCATAATGATGCTGCATGATTAAGTTCAACAAATGTTCCCAAAATGATTTTATCCTTTGGTTTATCTTTCAGGATTGGATTTATCGCCAGCTCTGTGAGACCAACACCCCCATCCACACCCAACTGATCCCTCTAATTGATGCCTATATCAACTCCATCCTCACTCCAGCATCCAAGGCCAACCCAGAGGCCACCAACCAGCCTATCACTGAGCAGGAGATCCTCAGTGTCTTCCAGAGCGCTGCAGGGGTGAGTGACAATTAGAGAAAATGTATTTGATCAATTAAAGTGTGCAATAGCGCCTCCCTCAGTTTTATTTAATGTTTCCTCTCTGAGGATGCACTTTAATTATAGCTGTCCCTGAAAATACAAACAGACTTCTTTCCTTTCTGTCTGAAGTACAAAACATATAAAGCTATTTTGTCATGAAAACAAGTCTCTAAATTTGTTTTCATAACATACACTTTTGAAATAATGGCTTAAGTAATTTTTGCGGGTTAAAAAGATTAGTTTTTCGGTAATTATTTACCTCAAGCATATCAGGTTTTTATTTTGCTGACGAACCATTGGAAATGATCCATCCCCACATTCATTGATAATTAAGAGCCCTATTGTGCTGCCTGTCCTCTGGACATCTTTCCAAAAATTAGTTCAAATTTCTCCTCCATGTTCCAGCAAATGTTTGACATTGAAAGGGACCGCGGTACTGTCCCCAGTCCATAGAAGTTATTTTTGTTTCTCTCTGTCTCTGTTGTTTAGCAAGGGGAGGGTGGTCGAGGGGGACGACAGCGCTACTCCATCACCACCCAACTGCTTATCCTCTACTACATCCTGTCATATGAGGAGAATCTGTTGGCTAGCACCAAACAACTAGGTATGTACATGGTAACAATGAATATACAGCACAGCAGTGTGGCTCGCTTCCCTCTGGGCTGTTTGCTCACTTCCTTTCTATTTCTTCTTTTCTTTTTGCCCCTCTGAAGTGTGCATAATGTCATCTCCTTCACTGAAGACAGCATTGTATGTGAGAGGGGAATTTGTCAGGTAGCGAGAGGAGAAAAGCAGCCTTTATCCTCTGTTAAGTTGTAGGAAACACTCTCACTCTGAATGTGCAGTCATTCATCCTTCTCTCTCTCGACACTGACTGTTGGCCGCTTCATACAGAATAAATGGAGGGCTGAAAAAGAGCCAAGTACAATTGGAGCTAAGCTAACTAGGACAGCTGTAGGTTAGATTGAGCATTAGCAGTTAGCATAGTCAG
This sequence comes from Hippoglossus stenolepis, assembly GCF_022539355.2. Lineage (NCBI taxonomy): Eukaryota > Metazoa > Chordata > Actinopteri > Pleuronectiformes > Pleuronectidae > Hippoglossus > Hippoglossus stenolepis. Next base: position 5,040,309 of record NC_061497.1, on the reverse strand, counting down.
TGTTTATTTTCTCCCAGGACAAGCTCTCCTCTTGCCCTTCATTAGGCCAGATTTATGTGCGAGTTTATGCCCATCTCTTTAATTGCCGTGTTTACCCAAGTGCTCCCGCAGCCTTCAAAGAAGGAGTAATGATGCCCATCAGCAGTGGTAATGAACCCACGTCAATGAAAAATCACCTCAGCTCCTCTAACACATTGGCACAGTGGCTCTGGCGTCCTTACACAGCCAAATAAAACACTTATGCTCTGTCTTGTCCTCTCTTGCTTTATGTTCTCACCCTATCTATTTACTGTCCTACACTTTCTTTGCTTCACTCACCTTTTTTCTCCTTTTTTAAAGCCCTGATGCAGAGGAAACCAAAGTCGTACTCAGCAGCCTTGATGGACCATATCCCTATTAAGTACTTGGTTACCCAGGCCCAGGGACTGCAGCAGGAGCTTGGGGGTGAGTTTTGGACTTAATGTTTTGCTGTGTATATTTTTTTTTACTTTAAGCTACTGTTACTTTTAATATTTTTACTTAAGCAGAAGTATAATTACTTGAGTTAAAATGTACTTACATATTTGTAACTCAAGTTAATGAAATGACAGATTTAAAAAAAATACTACAAATACACAACTAGTGTTACAGGCTTGAGCACACAAGTTACTGACCAGGATTAGAGTTATAACTATGCATAACTTGACACTTCAGTCAATTTTACTACCCCAGAAAATCTACCAAACTTCCCCCAACTACAATGCTGACCATAAGCCCCAACCATATTTTTCTAGGCATTGATAAAGATCCTGAGTAAGCAGTTATCCCATGTTGGAAATGAAAAAGACTATTCTATTGGGGGAAAAAAAAACACGCTCATGCAAAAGCTCAAAAACCCATAACTCTTGTGGGCAATAAATGTTCAAGCAGCCTTGGTTTTCTCTTTCCCTTTTCCCAGGCCTGCACTCTGCCCTGCTGAGGCTGCTGGCCACCAACTTCCCCCACCTGTGTCTAGTGGAGGACTGGGTGTGTGAGGAGGAGGTGACTGGTACCCTGCCCCTGCTGAGGAGAATGATGCTCCCCAGCAACACCTGCAGATACACTCAGAGCCAGCTCCACCAGGGTGAGCAGGGGTGGAATGTGGGATGAAAGAAATGGGATTAGGGCTTGTAGTTAGGGAAGTGATACTAATATTGTGTAACACGTTGACAGGTGCCAGCCTTTATCCAACTGAAATCTTATCTCAGTGGTTAATCCTTCAGGCTTTAGAGGGATTATGCTGTAATTGGCTTTTCATTGATAGAAATTCTTAACAAAAGGCAAAGGTGTAACAGATCATCAGTTTCATGCAGGTTAATATACAGTATACTGTATGTACCTTTACAGAGGGGTATTTTCTGCATGGAGCAGTCCAACAGACTGAGGCAACAGACTTGTTGACGTTCAGAAGTTTTTGTATCCAGTAAAGTAGATGAGCTGCTTAGTACTCTTACAGAGAATAGTACTGCACATAGCTGCACTGTATGAATGTGTTTGTGTGAATGGATGATTGTAAAACTGTACTGTAAAGCGCTTTGAGTGGTCATCAAGACTAGTAAAGCATTTACCATATCACATTAACCACTCTAAGGAGATGTTTGAGACTGCCTCTCTTTGGCGAGGCGTCTGATGAGAGATGGTAGTTATGATGATGCTAGTTATAGCTGGTTTTAGCCAGAACAACCATCCTTACCTCACGGACCATGAATGGTTTTCAAAAACAGTGATTCCTCCCTTTTATCAAACTTGGCAGTGATCCTACAGACAGAAAAGACAAATTGGGCTGAAGGCCAAAGTGAAAAACAGGAAATGTCATTCCTTGTATATTTAAGTGTTTGCCAGATCTTGCCGCTGTCTTGCCCTACAGATTTGTCTGATTCCAGAAGTTTAAATTAATTTTAGTGTGTACACTTCACTGAAGGGAACACAACAATGCACTGCAGCTCGAGACTTACAAAACTAATTCAATAGTTTTCCACCCACAGCCTTCCAGAAGTTGCCGTCCAGCAGTCCCAGGTTGATGCGGATCCTGGAGCACTTAACGCTGCTTTCACCTGGAGACCTGATCCCTTATGCAGAAGCACTCACAGCCAGCATGGCTCTGCTGCTGGAGCCCGACGTGCCTCGTCGCATATTGCAGACCCTCAACAAGCTCTGGATGGGCCTCAACACTGTGATGCCCCGCAGGTACACAATCACATGTTGTGAGGACAGAAAAGTTTAGATTCATATCAGTACCCGATAATTAATATTTCTGGATGCGGATGTGCCTTAGTTCTATTTGTATGCCTTAAATTCATGGCATCACTTGAATACTGTGGAGAATAAAAATACCTAACTAACTGGGCTCAGTGTAAGAAAATGTCAATAAATTAAAAAAAATCTGAATTCAAGGCCAAAAGAAAAGATCTGTAACTGCTTGTCTTTTCAGTTAAAGGTTAATGATAGTACTTGGCTTGGCGTCATCTTTCCCAAGGCTCTGTAAAGTTGCTGTGAGGCTCTGTAAATGGATTAAAGGAGAACATGTGGAAAACGAGTTGTGACCCTTGACTCCAGGCTGTTTGTTCAGTGATTACTGTGTGAATAGATCAGAGGTATTGAACCAAGCAACTCTGTCAGCCTGTGTGAACACTCGGGACAGAGGAGGGTGACCCTCACTCTGCCCTGGGCCCTCAGGAGCACAGTTATCGGAGCTCTGAGCAGACATTCTATTGATCCAAAAGGGGTCTCTAACAAGAAGAGCTCAGGGCAGGAAAACTGAAAGAGACGCTCCACGAGGGAGATGTAAGGGATTGCTGCCCCCTCCCTCTTCTCTTCCTCACTTCCTGTTGTAGTATTGAATGTTGCAGGGGGCTAAACCAGGGGCTTTGGTGAATCAAGAAGCAGGGCAGCAGTGTCAGATTTCACACAGATCAACTGATTGATGTGGCTGTGCGAGCTGTTGGAAGACTCGGAGCTCTAGTAGTACCCTTCTGTTTGTGGTTAAATATTGGTCTGAGAAGAGACTGAGGCTACATCCACACTAATACATTTGAGTTTTAGAAATAAATTGATCTCAGTCCAGATGAGCGTTTTAGCATCCTATCAGAAATAGTCTCCATCCATACTTACACATGTGAAGACACATCACATGACCGTACAGGTACCCAGTGCTGGTGCTAATAGGAATCAATTTGCAGTTGGTTGCTTAGTAACAGAAAACTACCAACAAGGTTCAACAATGGTGAAAAGTAAGAGCAGGGATTTATTTTTGTAGACAGATGATGAGGTGGAACTTACACCCCTTTCAGACCTGGTGTTAGCATCCATCCTGAGTGAACTGATCACAAGTGGTCACTTCCAAGTTCATGCACCCAAATTTCACAATGAATTAAACTTATGTTTTACTATACTCAGTGGCCAATTATTGATTTGTGACCAGCACCACATTGACAACCTCATAATGACTGATACTCTTCTTCAATTGGTAAAAGCTGCAAGAGATTCATTCAGCCCCTCCTGACTCCTCCCTCTCTTCCTCTTGCTTGCTCATACTGACACACATCCACATAGGACATCTCTGTAAACTCAAACTGGGTAAAAAAGACATCAATTGGTGTTTGTGAACAGAAATTATGTGTTTATTTGCACATAGAGTGGGGAAGTGAGATCCGGACAAAGATCCAGAAGCATTCAGGAAGCATTTTGATCTATAGGTGTGAACAGGCGAGCTTAACAGTGACCAATTGTGATCGAATCTCCCAGTACGAATGTTATTACCAGGTCTGAACAGGTTTAGAACAAGTATTAATCAGGAAGTGAATATGGGTGACTGCGTCATCTTTTCCTAGTGAATCTACCTGCCAATCCAGACTGAAATGCAGCCCCAGAGTTTTAAACTAACACCCAGCAGCAGTTCTCTGTTTTAGGGTTTATGGATATCTCCTGAGGGTGAAATGCCGTTTCAAGCTGTTTTGTGAATAATCAAATCGCTGAAGTCATTTAACCCCTCCAGAAGTGTTACATTGTGTTATTTTAGTGGCATATAAATATCTTTATTCCAGCAAACAAATCATACAGTTCTATGCAAAAGTTTTAGACTTAACAGTTTCAAATCTTTTGACAAATGTTCAGGAGATTTGAATTTCATAAAGAAATTATTTGAGTTATATATAATGTTCCAAGTCAGGTACTGTATTTCTTCCACTTTGTAATACTTTGTGCATTATAAATAGATATTAAAACTATGACAAATGTGTTTGTGTTTCAGGTTGTGGGTGATGACAGTGAACGCACTCCAAGCCTCAGCGAAGCTGCTTAGGCAGCAAACATACACTCAAAACGATCTGATGGTGGATCCGCTCATTGTGCTGCGCTGTGATCAGAGGGTGTACAGGTGATCACAGAGATTACTCTTATTCGAAAAAATAGATTTGTCTTTTTAGTTTATTCAAAGTGTTTACACCAAGCTTATGTATTAGATCTCTGGACCATTTACTTGTTAAATTTGTTTTGCTTTGGCAGATGCAGTCAAAGCCTGTCAATATTTGTGATTGTACCTTTTTGTAATTTTCTCTCAAAGGTTTTGTGGATGTGACCATACTTACCAAATTAGACTAGTTTACCACAATCAGGCATTTAGTCTTACGTCAATAAACAAACAGGTCTGAGTGTTTTTATTCCCTTTCAGGTGTCCTCCCGTGATGGACATAGTTCTTCACATGCTGAATGGCTACCTGCTAGCCTCAAAAGCCTACCTACAGTGCCACCTGAAAGAGACAGCTGACTTTGAACGGCAGAGCCAGACAGTCACAAGCCTGGGGGTCCCTGGACAGCCAGATACACCTGAGGTCACCAGGGAGGAACTGAAGAACGCACTTCTTGCTGCACAGGTATTTAAACTCCAAACTGACACACTACCACACAATTATTTCTCCTTACATTCTCAGATCTCACTTTTGGAGGAATACACTTGTTTTAAGTCGTGTCATGGGATATTGTTAAAGCATGAATGTAGAAGTAATATGGCATCAAATTACACAAAAATACTTAGGAGGTGGACTTTCACACCCAGCTATTGTAACCACCTGTTTCTGTTAAACTCCAGGATAGCGCAGCAGTCCAGCTTCTCCTTGAGGTGTGTCTGCCAACGTCCGAGGAGCAGCAGCTGGGGGCCAACACAGAGAGCCTGCTGAAGAGCATCAAGGGTCCCATGCCAGGGAAATTGAAAGAGGGAAGCCCGGGGCCGAGGGCCAGCAGAGTCCTGGAGGAAGCTGAGCCAGAGGGAGGCCTGCTCAGTGACTTGAGGGAGGTGCAATGTCTCATCTGTTGTCTGCTACATCAGATGTTCATCGCTGACCCCAACATTGCCAAGTTGGTTCACTTTCAGGTAATAAGATAGGAAAAGCAGGTACATTTGCAGCCGGAAACACAGAGGAGAGACTGAATTAAAGGCTACATCCACACTAATAAATTTGAGTTTTAAATGGCACCACTTTTGTCACTTTTATGCTTCCCTTCCACACTACTGCAGAGTTTATGAGCCCCTAAAACTGAGACTTTTTAAGACGCTGCATGCCCGTTTCAGTTTTACAACTCTGAGGTTCCTTTTTAGTCGGATGGGCAGAAACTGAGACCTTTGGAAATTAAGACACAATCACCCACATTTGTTTCCCGATTGGATGTTTTCAGTCACAACTCGACTACTAGCAGTGAATGCAAAGTGTTGCTAACACTGTCAGTAATAGTTTCACCTTGTCGTCAGTGTCCAAGAAAAGAAATCCGTAGTCTTAGAAAAGAGCAGCATCAGCCTCAAAAAATGAAATACAGGTGTTGCTGACCTTGGCTCTGCTAGCTGCACGTGTGGAGTTGAATTCTGCTTTTTATATTGCTGCATGTGTACAGACGAGATATTATGTAGGTGATCTGTAACAATCCCCTTGGCCATGCACTTGCCTTGTTTTCAGGGTCTGTATGAACTGCTCTTGTGTTGACAGATATTGTTTTTAGTTTTAAGATGAATAGTGTGGATGCAGCCAAAGCTATAAAATTCCTTGCTTTCCTCCATTTTATATCATTAGTTAGTAATTGAATTATTAGTGCTGAATAATACAAAAATCACATGTTATTTTGAAATAGTGATTGATATACGAGTCCCAATTTCCACTGAAAAGAATATTCATATTTTTTTTACTGGTGTCTGTTATTTCCATTAATGTTCAGCCCTAGTTATGGTGCAAACAGCCTTTGTGCGAGTCTACCAGACTGTTGAAAATACATTAATTTTTCAAGAAGGTGATGTTGACCCCATTAGCCGTCACATTCAGCCATGGCTTTATAGTTAAGTGACTGCAGCACTCCCACAATGAGCAAACCACCATATGGTGGACTTCAGCAAACCAGTCCATCCTCTTTGATGTTAAACCCACCCTTGTCCACACTGCTGATTAAAAGCTGCTTTGTGCATCCATGAGCACATGCTTTTGAATGTAAATGACAAGTTCATTAAATTGACTGTGTATTCTCAACTCCTCTCTTATCACTTTAGGTTCATGATAAGTTTTACCTTTCCTGTGCTCTCCCTCTGTGTCTCTCTCACTCTTCCTCTCAGGGTTACCCTCAAGCTCTGTTGCCTTTAACTGTGGCAGGCATCCCCTCCATCCATATCTGTTTGGACTTCATCCCAGAGCTGCTGGCCCAGCCCCAGCTGGAAAAGCAGGTGAGGCTTCCCAACCTTTACCCCCCACATCTCCCCTCTTTTTTTTCTGGCTTTAAATCTTAGAGTTGCCCTGGCCTTGTGCCAGACCCTCCCTCACACAGTTGTCTCTGTTTTTTTAATGAAATAACTCTATAGAGCTCTTCAGCCTCGTTCCTGAAGTAAAAATCTCATTCATTTTCTCAGTAGAGATTTTGATTATCAGCCATACTCATATTGTAGCCATCCAAGTTAGACTTCCCACAAATTTCACGACAGTGAAATAATGTTCTATTCTCCAGCCAGAAGTCTTTATGATATCAAGCGTGTTTTAAGAAAACGTGTTTTATTCACAATTTCTAGGAGAAGTACCACAAAGCCCCACAATCCTCAGGTGTAACAGCAAGGTCTCTAAATGGGGGTACTCTGTTTACCACAACTGCAAAAATCATTATCGGCTACAAATAATTCACCATTGAATCACGTTTACCACAGAGCAACAACAATTTCACTTTCTAACATGCTGCTGATTTTTCAACAAGTGGGACGTGTGTGACTGTGTGTGTTTCCTCACAGATCTTTGCAATCCAATTGCTGTCATACTTGTGTACCCAGTACGCTCTCCCCAAGTCCCTCAGTGTGGCCAGGTTGGCCGTCAGTGTGATGGGGACCCTCCTCACAGGTCAGTGAGCAGCTTTTCTCTCCTCATCTCCTCAGCCGTTTACAGACATGCACTCTAGGGGGACTCTGGAGAATTGGGTCCGGACTTTCTCCAGAGGTTTCCTTTCACACATGAACAACGCAGTGGGACGTTTTCTGCTAATATGCGTTCACAACAGCAACAAATCCTTTGGAGGATTCAGGTGACGGGTGGTGCAGAGACAGAATATAACCTATTAATTCCATTGGGCAGATCAAGTGATTTTGTTTGAGTCATATCGATACAATACAGAGATGCTTGGTTGTTTTTGCGTTCACACATGCACGTCCCTCAGAGAAACTCTGGAGGATCCCTGGAGTTCTGTGCATGTCTGAAAGAAGCTATAGAGTCACAAGTTTGGTTGTAGCTTTTTAATCTTCTTATAATCTACTCTTGCATCATCACCATTGAACTGGCTCTCAGCTGACTCACTGTTTACAGTGCATTACAGTGCATTTTGTATCAATTGGCTCATGTCATCGAATATGTCTTAAACAACATTTGGCTGCCACCGTCTGGCCTTTTGCTGTTAGTGCAGCATTATCTGTCAGTTACTTAAGTTTAAAATATGTGCCAACAGATTAGCCACTGTATTCAATGCGTTCACAGATCTTGTGCTTACTAAGTGTGTGTTTTTTTTTCTTTTAGTGCTGACTCATGCCAAGCGTTTCTCCTTCTTCATGCCCACACTGCCGTGCCTGGTGGCCTTCTGCCAGGCCTTCCCCCCACTCTACGATGAAGTGGCAGCTCTGCTGGTACAAGTGGGCCAAGTTTGTGCCTCTGATGTAGCCACCAAAGCCAGGGACGTTGACCCTCTCATTGCCCGTACGTGCACTACTCATTATCTGAGTTAAAAAGATAAAATCTAATCATTGACAAATAATATTCTGTAATTTCCTCTGTATTGTTGAGGTATCGGTTGACCATTTCAAAAATCAGCTGCACCCTGTACTTGATGAAGAGATTTTTTGCAGGTGATGATATCATTGAACAGATCAAGCTGTGTTCAAAAAATGAAATTCCTATTTTTCTGACCACAGGCCTGCAGTATCTGAAAGAGAAGCCTCAGGAAGCTGTGGTTCAAGGAGGAGGCGGCTCCTCGAAGCTGACTTTACCTCAGAAGACAGCAGAGGAACTGGGTGGAACTGACCCTGATGTTCAACTGTGTTACTGTGTCGAAGCCACATTCATGGACATCATCAGCACCACCCTTCATGGACTATAGGCCACACGCACATTCTGGAGGGAGAGGAGGGACAGCGCTTCAACCGACAACTCTTAACACAGACCCCGACAGACAGTCACACTCCTGAGTTGAGGGCTGCACGGTATTAGGATAACATACGATATGAGATAACGATGTTGAATATCGCGATGAATTGAATTATGAATTACATTTTTAACATTTTATCTATTTTGTATGAGCTGCATTTCTTGTATGAAAGGTACGACAGAAATCAAGTTTATTATTAAATTATATCAATCAATATCGCTAATTGAAATGTTACATTATTATTCATTTTAGGTTTAAAGACACAGAGTTTTGCTCCTTAAAACATTAAACAAAAAACGTAGGTAGATCTATGAAGTATGTTACCTCCTCACTGTGTTTGAACAATGCATTCGCCAAATAATTGATATATATTGCATTACTTTTGTTATATTGAAGTCGATGAAATGCATCTTTTGATATTTATTGATATTGTTGGACTGCCCAGCTCTATAGTGTTATTTTGAGTCTTTTCATACAGGTTTGGACCGTGAAGTTATTATTTCGCAGGTTTTACCATCAGTAATTTACTTCTGTGTCTCCAGCATTCGCGCTGCGCACTGCGGCCACTATCGCGCATGTTGATATCGCGAAGATGATACATTTTCGATATATCGTGCAGCCCCACTGAGAAGGGCTTATGTCAACACACATCCACTCATCTTCAACAAATGGACTCGTATCGATGTTGACTTGATCAAGGGCTTTCAGAGGTTGTGGGTTGCCTTCATTATTTTCACATATTGGGATTTGCACTCTCTATCCACTCTGGTCTCTTTGGTCAGTCATGTTGTGAAAAAGACATTCTTTACCAGCAGGCTCCTTCTTGACATGTTATAAATAAACAACGATTCCCAATGTATGTAGAGAATGTGTGTTATGTGCTCTGTGACCGTTTTTAGAAAGTAGAATACTGAAAATGTCAAATGGATACATTTTCTTGACCTCAGCTGGCATATTTTTCTAAGCTGCAAGTGTTATAACTTTTCTCATCAACTGAAATGTATGTAGAGCTTTTTTATTGTATTTGTAATAAAACAATGATTTTATTGATAAGGTGTGTTTGTAACAAATGGAAGACTTAGTTCCTTATTGCCACATTAAACTTGAATCTGAGTTCATGATTGGTTCCTTTGGTTAGAAATGAAGACTCCTTGTTAACATCGTATGATGTGCAGCAGTTAGAATAAAACCATGAATGTAAAATAAAAAGGTGGTCAAATTAAAGTATGCTTACAAATAGTCCACAGCTGATGAAATGTAAATGGTTGTCTTGAAATATAAACTGGTAGCTGTCCCCAACCTTTTAACTGCCTCAAATGTGAATATGTTGACGGAGGAAGTTTCACTGCAGCACAGTGTGTTGCTGGGACCCTCAATTTTCCAACTTGAAACCTTCTCCCAAAATTGTTTTGGCCTGGTCATGGACAGTTGCAAAGATGACTGTGGTTAATATCATTCTGATCCTTGGGGAATTTCACAGTCATAAAGTACACGAGAAGGAAACTGTTTCATAATGAATGTCTGTCTTATAAACCAAGCACCTTAAATTCATGAATTACCCTCAATATAAATAATACGGTTTAGAAAACAAGCTCTAACCCTTTTCATTTGAACTATATTTTATTTATTGCTAATTACTTATTGTGCCTTACAATATTTAAGATTCATAATGCACATATTTCTTATTTGTTCACAGTATCTTGATCATATTGTTTTTGCATTTGAAAGAAAAAGGGTTAACTAACCCTAACCCTATTTCTGGTCTGGCAGCAATGTAACGAGTCCAATATATCAATTATATTTAATTATTTTTATAATGAATTGTTCAAACACAATGAGGAGGTAACTTACTTGATCATTTATATTAAATGTTTGAAGGAGCAAAAATCTGTCTTTAAACCTAAAATGAATAATAATGTAACATTTTAATTGGCATTGACATGAGATTGACATGATATCATTTAATGATAATAAACTTTATCTGTATAGTACAAGAAATGAAACTGATTTTGAGGAACATGAGAGGTTAAAATGACATTTCAAAGAAAAGGAAATGAACTTTTTTAATTTGACATAATTTTTGGACATATCACCAAGTCCTATAATAATTTACATGTTTTTCAAATACTTTTTAAACAGGATAAAGTGCAGGCGTTTAAATACTGTATTATTTGTGATGCATAAGTACGGACATTTTAAATACACTCAGTTTAAGGGTGTTTTCATACCTCCACCTTGTTTGAGATATATTTTAATAAATTGACATGATGCTGGCAGTGGTCAGCACTGCTGGAAACATGGATGGTTATTAGTCTTTATGTGATAGACTGGCAACCTCTCACCCAATGTCATTAAATGAATTGGTATTCCATTGTTTTAGGTGTGTTGGGAACTCCTGTTGTTTAAACATCAACACACAGACTGAAGCCTAGACAGATGTGCATCTCTTTCTGATGCTCAGTGACAGTATTATATTTGCCAGTAGCTCCAAACTCTCTCTCTGTACCTGGATAATGTCTGTCACTGCTGACGGACTCAGTAAGTGATGTCTCATGTCTGTCTTGTCCCAGGTTGCAGCAGTACCTTACAGTCCTTGCTGGTCTGAGCACTGACAAAGATCCACGCTGACTGTAAGTGACTGTCTGTGGCCAGCTGTCATCAATGAGTTAAGATGTTGTCCATTTAACGGGAGAATTGATTCTCAAAATTTTGGAATTGGAAGTATTGCTATTTCAGGATCGATTCACCAACCACTCGCATGTTAGAAACTTGCTTACAGTTGTAGTCTGTAATAGCAGTAGTAGTAGTTGTTGTTGTCATAGTAGCAGTAGTAATTATTGGTGTTTTTGTTGTTGCAATATTTGTAGTTGTAGCAGAAGTAGTAGTCGTAATTGTTGTTTTATGGATGTAGTAGGAAGTATTTGTAGTAATTGGTATTGTAATAGTTGTAGTTGTAGTAGTAATTGTTGGTGTTGTAGGTGTAGCTGTAGCAGTGTGCCAGAGAATGAAGGCCTGTGGTTGACTTGTCATTTTGGCTTAGAAGATGATGTGGCAGCCATGATAAGAGCTGGTCAAATTCTCTATATGCAAAGGAAACGTGCCCGAGCACTTCCTTTCTTATCTTCTGTTATAGACTACACTGGACCATAGCCACGTCAATGACATCTACCATCGCATAAAGGTGTAGCCTGTTATAAGTGCTGCTGGATTGTCTCAGCACCACAGTTATCTTTTCATTAGTCCTCATGAATCAAAGTGACATTGACAAATCTTCCCTCTCTCCATCAAGGTCAAAGAAGAGTAGCTAGGGAAGAACTAGGGCTGCAACCAACAACTTTTTCGATAATCAATAAATCTCACGTCATTATTTAAATTAATCAAATATTAATCAGATAAAAAGGCAAAAGCTACATTTGAACCATTCTAGCAATTTCGAAAAACAACTAACTCGTGGGTACAATGCTCTTTATATATGCTGTACAGATATCTGCCTCCGCTGTATCGTAGTATTCGCCTCCACCATTTTCCTAAAATTTAGTCCAGAGATGAGACGGCCTTGTCACGTTAGCTACACATCCCACGCCATTGGCTGTCTTACTAACCCACCTCAGGAGTTACCACATCACTTGACTTGGGTCAACGATATGATAACTGTCATATCATTGACTCAATTAATCAATGGTGAAATTTGTTGCCAACTATTTTTAAAATCCATGTTATTAGATTGGATCAGTTACTTGTCGGAGCCCTAGAAAAAACATGGGATGTAATTTACCGACTATACATCCAAGGTCTCACTTGGACTAGCAACAGGAAACTAGGCACATTCTCCCTGACCAGTAAACAGTGTGAACATGCTCACATGGTTTGTCGTAACACATGCACTGGTGTGACAAGTAATAGTCATATCATCATATCTTATATATACAAGTCCTCATTGGCATATTCTGCTGTGAGTAAGTACTGCAGCCTGTGTAAAAATCATTTTCTCAGTTCTCTGGACTTTATAACCCATTGTAATATCAGTTTGTTAATCACATAAACCACTGTTGACTTCTTTATCATTTCAAATATTACTGTCTCTTGAGTCGTATCCTAAAAGACATTTCCTGTTAATTCACCAGAGGGCAGTCTTGCCACACTGAAAACAACAGATCCTTCCTGTCAGACTTAACCCATTAATTAAGTAAACTATCAAGAGTCAGCAGTGAAGAACCTAAGTCGTTTTCAAGGTTCGCACATTATGCTGAAATATAAAAATGATCACTCTTACAGAAGTTGAAGGGTAAAATAGACCATGATTTACAGTGTTTATGGACAATAAGATGTGAGTGGAAATTCATATTTATTTTACATTCACATTTTTGGTGTCTCCTGGTATTTTACATGTTAACTCACTACGCAGTATCAGCAACCAGAAGAACCCTTTATATCAGAAGGAATTGCCAGGGAATTCATTGCTTACACCGAAAGATGCACATTTATAATAATCTTCTTTCTAGAAATGTAATTTCATATGAAATGTGACAATGCACAGAATTTTTTTTTTATGTGCAGAGGTTGTAGTGGCTTGCATCCCTGAAGTCAATTCATCCCTCTGTGTGTTGTGGAGGCATTTATGGAACATTCTGCAGCAGGTTGTTGAGCTGCTGTGAGAGATGCTGCCTGGAGCAAGAGAGGGTGAAATCACAGAGCAGTTGTGTTTTCACTGCCGTAGCTTTTAATACCTCAGCACCCAGAATACAACTTGCTGTAAACTGCCGGGTGTTGTGGAGGTTACAGAGGGAACTTAAAGAGATGCTCTTACTTTCTGTTCAGTCTGAAGACACTACAAGAGAAGCAAAAATAACAATTTCTACAGTTTAATCCATGGAAGCTAAACATGTTGGTCTCATTATGTGATGGCTTTAACAATAAATTCCTTCATTGGCCCCAAAATGCCCAAACCCAATGTTTTTAATTTAGTAATTTAGGCTCTGGTTCTGTAAAGTCAAAAGTCAAAAAATATATATGTATTTAAATATCAAACCAGCAGCTGATTAAGTTGTGAATACAAGACACAACATATTCGCTCTATTCACCCATACAATGTAATATGTAGTAAATAGTAAATAGACACACCTAACTACTACTACTAGTCCTGCAGTAAATCATATCTTCAAGAAGGTTCTAATGTTTTTACTTGAGTTGTGTTGTGGATTCAACTGTATAAACATTGTAGATGTGTGTTGTTGTGGAACTGTATTTATTTCTACAGAGAGATGTTTCTGTTGTTAAGCGAACTTCATTGATATAATGAGGTGAACAATACAGTCGAAAGTCCTGTCAGTACAACACAATACAACAAGAAGTCCCACAAACTACAGCTTTTAAAGTGGTAATAGTTTTGATTCGGCACCTGTAAAAACAATTTCATCACAAACAGAATATTTGAACTCTTAGGATCTATTGTAGGAGGAGACAATATTTAAGATGGGTGTCCCTAATAAAGTGCCAGCTGAGTGTACGTCAGACTGGGGTGGATCTGTTCAGAGAATTCTGCCAATTTGACACAAAACTCACCCTCGAGTTAACGCTGACAAAGAGCTTCCTCTTATCTATTAACTCGATTGATAAGAAGATGATGATTTGCTTTAAAGCTCCTGATCGCTAAAGTAAGACATGATGTCAGCACTACCTCGATTACGATTAATGAACAATTATTTTATGCCACACCCCACCCCCCCATCCCCGGATGGTGATCTGAACACTGACTATCACATTTATTTCGTTATTAATCGATGGTGTCGGAGCATGAATCCGGATCGTTCCGGGCACTTTAACCCAGATGTCCTGGCTGCGCGCGTCACTTTACATCTTGTGTTGTGTGTGGCAGGTGAACTGCCTGCACGCAAAATGTTACACCTTTTTTTCATTATGTGTAAATATGTATCTCATCAACACTAGAGTGATTGGAACAAACACAAAGTAAACTTCAAAGTACTGTATGGTTCTTAATAATTTCAGATTAATGTTGGTGTTTATTGTTAATGTGTAAAGTGAGCGCAGGTCAGTGGGGGAGTGAGGAGGGAGGACATGTGGCTGGGTAGTGCAGCACAGTACAAGGATACTGGGCATGTGCTATGTGTCTGCCCTGATCCCAATTTACCGACATGAGCAAGATGAAGTTGGTGAGAGGTAATAAATGTCTGTTTCATACATTTACTTTCGGTTAATTGCCCAGCCCTGGTCAGCACTTTGGCAAAGACTCTCTTGTACGATCACTCAAGTTGATTCAGACCCTGTTGGCACCTGGCATTATCACTAAATCCTGGTGGACTGATTGAAAGTTTACAGCTTTAAATACCTGTGTACAAGTTTGTGTAGCAGTTTGTAAATCAATGTGTCCCGGGGGACATTGGGGGACTGCCTACTCAACTGACCTCTCTGCTGAAGTCAAGTTGTACACATTGCATGAAGCTGGCTTTGACAATGATGGCTGACATTTTCCAAATAAGCCCATAGAGATATAGAGATATGCTTGGTTTGCCTGGAACATGCCCCAGTCTGTACTGTTCCTGGTTTTATTTTTCATTGCCAACTTTGGTTCCTATGATGGCTTTGCAAACAGAAATTATGTACATGTTTATTTGTGTTTAGCATGTGAGGGTGAGATCTGATCACGAATGGTTTATGAGAACACATGTGGCGACACTCTCTGATGTCACATTGTGATTGGATCAGCCAAAACACATGTCTGTTTCTCTCTCCTGCTTACTTTCACAGGTTAATCTCTTTGGAGGAAACGTAAAAGACAAATATGCCAAATTCATCCAAAATGGAAAACAGTAAATTGTAAAGCGAAGAAAGAAGGAAGGGTTATTTAGATTTCTGTTTATACATGATGGTAATTGGGATTCGGTGCAATGGAGTGCACAGTGTGTTTACTTTGAGCTCTTTGTGCTCTCTTATTTGTGTTGTGTCTTTTTCTTTCTCAGGCCTTGCACATTATCCAAGGATGTGTAAACAATAACCTTATTGAAAACAGTTTCACAGCACTACTTCTACCTCTTTAGAAATCTTGCCCAGAACGCCGGAGGGAAGAACTCAAACGGTGTTCTTAACGCACTTAGCCTACTATACCCTACCTCCAGCCTTTTCAGCTCACGTCACAGGTCTATTTGCTTCTGTTTACTTGCAAGTAATAAAAAGCGAGCCCTTAAGAGGCGGCAGAGAATCCCACTTCAGCTTGTTGAAAGAGTCATTGAGGTTAGCAGAGCATTCTTTCCCTGTTGGCCTTGGCGGCTCTTTGAGAGAAAGGCACTTTTGGAACAATGCAGTAAAACACCCACGTAGTGCTGTGACTACTGCCAAGCCGTCCTCAAGGAAGGACAGCGTATATGTGTGTCTAGTGCTGTATGTCTTTTCAAAGTGGGAGTCTGAATGTGGAAGAAATGTCCCTCACTAGTTTTAACAGTAGGCAAAAATTACTTTTAAATTTGTTCATATAATATAATATAATTGCACAGATTTTTTTTTGTACCCATATTGTTTTAGGGAAGAGTTTTTAAAACATGCACAGTGGGGTCTGTTTAGTCCAGAGACCACTTTTCAATCCAAGTGAATGTGAAAGTGAGTGAGTTCAAACTGAACATCCCAACAGCTATTGCATAGACTGGCATGACATTTTGAACTGATGTCTACGTTCCCCAGGGGATAAATACTTTGGTGGGAGGTAGTGCGTGTCTTACAACACTTAGTGTGGCAGTGCTCTGTGTGTCTATGTGAAGATACGCAGGATTGAGAGTTATAGTTGAATTAAAACCTTATCCTAATTATGTACTTAAGGGCATTTAATCCATTAACATTGGTTGGAATGGTGACTGGCCTTACAGTGCTCACTCACTCGAGGTCAATGATTAGTGACCTTTTAATTAGCCGCTACATCCCCGACTGAATGACTCTCTGCCTGCACGGATGTCGCGGATTTCTTTTTGTCTACTTTTCCTTGATGTGATGTGTTTTGCATGATCAAAGAACAAGTAGAGACAAGTGAGATGCTGATTTTTTATTTTTTTATTTTCAGATCTTCCCTCCACCCTGTCTTCTTTGGCTGGAAGAAGCTGAGGGAATTGATTACACGGAGCAGGAGCACTTTGTCAGGCCTGAATGTATTTTTCACAATGTGTTGCTAGGAACAAAGGGAGACTATTAAAGCTTCCGTAACACCCGCTAAAACTTTTGATTTCCCTCTCGGTTGAGCAGAAAGTGTCAGGAAGACGGCGATTGAAAATTAATTGGCAGTGTGTCAATGGCGTATTTACATTTTGTTCTTATAAAGATGCAATTAATTACAAGAGATGAAGAAATCTGCAGAGAGATGGGATGTGTTGCGTTGGTTGCCCTCCTCCCTGCAGAGTATCTTCTGCTCTGATGGAATGTAGACAGGCTTGCCAATTAGCCATAGACTATAAAAGACCCAAAGCTCTCATGTTTCAGCAGGTAAAAAAGGCCCAAATTTAAATTGCCAGGCAGGAGATGTAACAGACAGTAGCGTGTGGTTAGCATACTCTTGTGCTTCAAGCTACACTAGGAAGATGTAACAAAATCTCTCTCTTTCAAGAGTTTTGTAACTCCAGGAAACTATTGCAAATGAGGTGCCAGGAAGCCATAAACTGCAAGTGCAGTATGCAAGACGTTAAGGGCTCCTATTGCTTCTGGTTTCATTGCCAAATGAGCTCTGCTTCGATGTATGAGTAATAGGACTCAACCAGAAAAACATTTCTGTAGTTACCCTTGCATGAAGTCTGCCTGGCATTCATCATCATCATCGTCATCATCAAGGGAGCAGTTACATCGACATCCCACAGTCGTCCCTGTCTAGACCCTTTGACTTTTTGTATGATCTGAATTTGCGAAACACAGAACACATTGAAACAGGAAAAGAAATGAGGCAATCGATAATTGTTGTTTGGTAAAATGTCCTTATTGATCGACGAGGAGGCTTAGAGATCCAGATGTCAATCGCAAAAACCTTCCAACATCTCTTTTGAAGACTTTAGATAAATGTGGTTCCATTTTTTCTTTGGGATGCCCCAAGTAAATCAGTTACAAGCCTCTGGCCGCCCCACACTTTGGGAGAGGAACGCAATGCCAGTGAGAGACCTATGTCACAATAAGGGTTAGGCTTTCTATTTCCTTTTAATGCTGAAAAAAAGTGATTCTGTCAGAAATGCCCTGAGGCAATTTATTGAGTACTTTTCTTTTTCTTGCCTCTTTCCCCCCCAGCGACCACAAACACAGCGACAGCACCCAGGAGTTGCAGTGGAGCTTCTTTAAAAGGAACATATGCTTTTGTACTGGAAATACTTTAGTCATAGGGGTAAGGAAAAGGAGGAAGGGGGGCAATGGAAGTTTAGCAATAACATCTCAAATGCCCCACATTTCCACTCTGGCAGTAAGTACGGAAAAGTTTGAGAAGAAAGAGAAAGTTTGATGTAAGCACATAAAAAGGAATAATGCTAGATACCTCGGGAGCTTGCTCGCTTCGTGCTTTCCTGTGAAGACCAAAGAAGGCCTTTTAAAAAGCTTGTATAATTGATTCCACCCAGAGGTAACCCAAGGCAATCACCTACCTCACCAAACGCGAACACTAAAGCCTTGTGTAAAGAGCGCCTGTCTTTGTGCCACGCTATTGCTTTCCAGTCCCTGCCATCTTTTTTATTCGAGCTTTCATCTGTGAGTGTGAATAACTGCGAGGAGAGGCAAAGCTGAATAAACATTGTCTGAATAAGTGATTGATGGATCAATTTAGGTCCCTCGTTTCCCAGCGCTGGTGGCGGCATTCACATTGATTATGTTACCTGTGGTTGCCAGCCAAAACACAGTCCTTGAAATGACTGTCTGTTGGAAAACATCCAGCGTTGCCTCAGCCAAACAGATGGCTCCCCATGCTGCAGTCATATCCATATTAATGGCATGATTACAATTCATTACAATCGAGAGATCTTGTCATTAACGTTGTGATTTAAAAAGCAATTATGGAGTTTGATTATCCTCTGCTGCTGCTATAAGGTGTGTGTGTGTGTGTGTGTGTGTGTGTGTGTGTGTGTGTGTGTGTGTGTGTGTGTGTGTGTGTGTGTGTGTGTGTGTGTGTGTGTGTGTGTGTGTGTGTTGCTTCCCGATGGACCTATAGAGATGGCAGATTGATTCCTCTGCTAAGGACTGTGTTTAGCCATCTGACTGACTGACATCTAATGAGCTGGAATAGCTTCTGCATAACAATGGAGGGGAGCACACTCCAAGGGTGACAGTGGGAAATATGAAGATGATGATAGGGGCATTAGTGTTGGTTTGAATAGATGTGCAGGTTTGAGTGCGCATGTGCTGGGCAGACTGAAGTTTCAGTTTAGCAAGTTCTGTCCCAGGAGATAGATGGATATCCGGAGGAAAACATAGAAGGCATCACTCAAACATTTTTCCGGCAGTAAAAAATCTTTACAAGTGTACTGGTAGTCACCGATACCGATGGTGCTGAGAGGATTAAAGCTTAGGACCTTAATGAGGCCACCAGCCGATAAAAGTTCTCCCTGATCCCGTGAAATATCTCAACATGGACAAGATGGATTGGCACAGACATTCATGGTTTTCCAAATGTTGAATCCTTAAGACTTTGATGATCCCCTGACTTTTACTGTAGCACAACAGTGAGCGGAATATCTCAACTATTGGATGGATTCCCATGAGATTTAGTAAAAGCATCCAGTAGCCATCAGGATGAATCCAGCGCAGAGTTTGTATAACTGGCATCTCCCATTGGAAAATATGAAATCACTTTTTTAAAGTTAATAGGAAATTATACTCAGACTGACTCATGCATAATAATAATAATAATAATGGCTTGCATTTATATAGCGCCTTTCACAGGACCGAAGGACGTCTAGACACAAGGACGCTTGGGTCTGCATGAACCCTAACCCTAACCCATTGGACACTGCAGCGCTGAGAGGGATATAACAGGTTAACAACTTTATGTACGGATGTAAAACACATAATTAACCAAGTATTTTTTCTTAAAAATTCTTGTTTGTTATTGGTTAATTATGAACATCAAGCTCACTTATTTTTTCTTTCTGACATGCAATGTTGATACACAAAAATTAGATGGTTGACATAACAAACATTATACCTGTCAGTGTTTTTTAGTAGTAGAAGTAGTTTTATGAATAATATCGCAATAACTTCATCTGTATGAAAAAGAGACACCTCAGAAAAACTAGGAACTCAGGCTGGTTCACTTCAGTCCTGGAAAATATAGAAAATAAAATTTAAATCCTGGTACACAAGGCAGATCAGAGGAAAGTAAAATCCAGAAATCACAATACATCATCACATGATGACTTAACAGTTTGTAGGAGATTACAAAAAGCAATGTTCAATTCAGTTCAGTCGTTAGAGTGACAGTAATGCTTGTGAATCTGTGCGTTGTACAAGGTAATTGTACTGGATAAATAAGGGCTACAGGGAAAAAATGAGCACAAACGGAGTTAAGTGAATGTAAGACACTGTGTTGCTCTTTTAAAATACGTGCTTGTAAAGGGCAACAGCGTCTCCTCTGATGAAGAGAAACAGACAGGTAGCAGTGTAAAAATTTGATCCCATCTTCTATCTCTTCTCTGTTATTACCTTAGGTGTGAAATCCTTCCCTGCTCACGCTGGAGAACCAAGCGGGCGTGCTCAGCTGTGAAATTGCATCTTTTCCGCTCTCTGCCCCCTCCCACCAGCTCCCTTCCTTGTCCTCCAAAAAGATTGTAAAATGCTATTTTCCTTGCCTTTAAAAATGTGGTGCTTCCTGCTGTGACGTGAAGTTGAATAATAAGGTGGCTTTTCTAGCAGCTAATAATGAAAGTCTCAGAAAACCCTTGACATGGCAGCAGTACAATGGTTCGTCATGAGTTGAGACGGCTGGCTTCTCACATTGCCACCAGACTGGGCTAATGTCGTCATGTAAGAATACTCAGAAGACTTGAATCCCACACAGAGCTGCAAAGCTCCATCTGGGGACATTTGAACTGAGATGTAATGAAAGAACAGCAAAAAGTGTTATCTGTTAACATTACAAGGTATGTTGAGCACATTCATAAGTGCACAATGCAATGATGAGCTGGTGCTGCCAGGCAGCTTGGGGCCTGCTTGTTTAATCCTACACAGTTTCTCTGTGGCTTCTCCCATGTCTTGACAGTGATGCCCTTTTTCTCTATTTCTTTCCCTGTAAGAACAGATTGCTCTTCCACAACTCTCAGTGCTAAGAGCAGAGGAGTTTGCTTTGGGCTTTATGGCTCATAGTCTTGGCCAGAAAGATGTGCCAATGCTGGGATACGTAACCCAGGAGGTTCCTCCTCAGATACCAGAGACCTCATTTGTTTTGACTCATTGAGAATAGAATAGGTCCAAATCACATCTACCTATTACAATCAGAAATTCCTGTCTGTATCCTGTATTCCTGTCTGTCCTCTTATCAATTTCACATTTGGGATGTATCAAACTGAATTACAGAGCTTGAAAAGTTGTGAACTTATGTCTGAAGATTGTGGTGATTGATTAACAGACCTCTGAAATAGCTGACATGCGATGGATGAGAACACAAACCGTGACCAGTAATGAAGCAAATTCAATTACATTTTATGAAAAAACATTGACTGAAGTAGGCTGCGGAACGCATCAGAGAAGCAGTCATTCTGAAAATTGTAATAGAATAGCATTTAATCTACCTACTAATTCCTCAAATGTCTGCGTCTGTGGAAGGCATCTCTTGAGAATTGTTCATTGTATCACACTTTATCATTAATTTCTTTATTATAGACGTCTTTTGTTGATTCAATGTTATCAGTGCCAACCTCAGGGACAACTAAGAGGACAGCTACTTCACAGTAAGTCAGAATCAGAATCAGAAATACTTTATTGATCCCAGGGGGAAATTGTCCTTGTTACAATAGCTCCATGCAAGAGTAGAAATATAAGCTTATAAAGATGGTGCATTTTGGTGGTCTCAGTCTTGCACTGAAAGAGCTCCTGAGTTTGACCAGCACATCATGGAGAGAGTGGGAGACATGTAACTTAGACAGCCTCCTCCTGTCTGACACCGCTGTCAGAGAGTCCAGCTCCACCCCCACAGCGTCACTGGCCTTGTGGATCAGTTTATTGAGTCTGTTGACGTCCGCAACCCTCAGTCTGCTGCCCCAGCACACAACAGCAAACAGGAGAGCACTGGCCACCACAGTCTCATAAAACATCCCAAGCATAGTCTGGCAGATGTTGAAGGACCTCAGTCTTCTCAGGAAATAGAGGCGGCTCGTGAATTTAGAGAAGTAAAGTCTATGGTTTGCAATATCATTAACGTAATGCAGCTTTCATATAGAAATATATAGAGTTAACGGTAAACATTGGGTCTGAAATCTCAATGAGATAAACAGTAACGCTGGATTAGATGGTATCTGCACCGTATCCTCTGAATCCCTTCTATATTGGAAAGATATCTGAATCTTGTTCAGGCAGACCCTGTCATTGATGACTACTTTACAGAAAAATAATTACTGCTGGCAAAGACCTGATGTTTTCATGGCTGTTTGTTGGTCTGTCTTTTTTAGCCAATATGTTTGGCGGAGGTATGCACTCTCTGAACACCAGTCTAGTTACAGAACATCATTTTTTACCACTTGGAATCATTTTCATCTCATCCCAGTACCTTTGGCATGTATGACTTCCCTCCCTCTGCTGAACAAATGTATGCATATTGTTTGCTATGTTTATGTTGCATAGGAAAAAATGTTAGGCTTTGATAATTTGTATATTATAGCATTAAAAAAAAAAAGATTCTGATTGGGTACAGGCCGCACATAAATTGTTATACAAGTAAAGAGGAAAGAGCTTCAATTAGTGATAATGCTAATTGGAAACTGGGAAACTGGGAAATAGCAGCACATTTGAAATACATCTCTGCTGAAACGACCCATGGAATAAATTCTCATTTTTTGACAGTCTAGCACACCCTTGCCAATAACTATATGTTTGGAAACCTTTCAACAGGCAACATGAGCTCCATACCCTTTATAAAAAGAATGGTGTTTCTCTTGCTGCGGCCCTCAGTGGAGTGATGCTGTCTGTAGGAACGCCTGCAGAATAATTTAACAGGACTGTGGGGAGAGCCAGAGAAAAGACAAAGCCCTCCAATATGATCTCTGAGGACCCTGCAGCAATCCACTGTTCTCCTCCTGCCATCACCATTACTGACACTATTGATTATGGCCCCGGAGTGATGATAGCATTCGGCTCTCCCCCTCCAGCGGAAGCCACAATCACGCTGCCATGTTGCCCAAATGATAGACTGTCTCGGAAATGAAAGAGGAGGTGAGGGCTGGAGAAAGGGAGATAAGGGTGATTGAGAGAGATAGGAGAGGGGGGCGTTGGGAATGGAGGCCAGTGGGGGGGGGCATTAATGTGGCTTGGTTAGTTTCTCATAGCATCTGAGGAATGGAATGTTCCTGTCGGCCGCATTAAAACACAGGAGCACGGTGTCAGAGCTGTGTCAGGGGCAGCGCGGCCTCGGTGGAAACATGAAAATGGCATAATTGCCTCTTTGCCTGTTTGAATTGCTAACAAGGGAGCCTGACATTTTCAAACGGTCGTGATTATGAAGAGCTCAGGACACCCAGGCAGTCCAGGCTCTTGTGTTAACAGTTGCTTTGAAAGAGACAATAGACAGCCTGCTGGTGCATATGGACAAAGTAAAACTGTAATATAATCTGGAATGTCTACATAAACAGAAATGGACTTCATCTCTGGTAGGACGAGACACACACACACACACACACACACACACACACACACACACACACACACACACACACACACACACACACACACACACACACACACACACACACACACACACACACACACACACACACACTGCACGTCATACGCCAGCTGGCTCCTTGATTTAATTAGCACACTGGAGTTTAAATTAGCTGTGATGGTAAATCAGATGGTGCTTTTCATCATTGCACTGAGCTGATAGGCCCAGTAGGTCTGTATTCTCTGCCCCCCCCCTCCCCAGGGAGGACAGTGGATTACATGCTGCCTTGAGTGAAGGATTATTGAGAGATTATAAGAAGACGTTACTACTTCAAGACACTTCTTTTGGGACTCTGGGCACTTTCTTACATCCATTAGGAAGTGGCACCAAGCTCAATGCAAATGTATTGGCTATGGCAATCCACCAAGGTGTAAGCATGCCTATCTTGACTCCTGACAGGGGATGGGAGATGGTACTTTGGTTAATTTATTGTGTGTTATACCCAGAACACACCCATGATTAATTAACTAAATCAGCCCTTTTGAACCATACAAAGCGACCCTTTTGTTCGGTATTAAGTAGCAAAAGTGAATTTGGACATGCACCTAATGCACTTGCCTTGTGCTTTGATCCTTAAAATGGAGCCCTCCATCATAGTCAGGAGTTTGCAAGAATTTTCATCGCCTTTGGTTGGTTGGTTTTACTGAGGATACAGTTGTTTGGTAAATTGAGTAATGGTCCCTGCCTTCACATGAAATGGTGGTGTTGTTTCAATCATGGATACTGAAGCTCCTGCCACATGTCATTACGTAAACTTGTCTGCTTGACTTTCAGATTTCTTTGTGAAACCTTTTTGAACAATCCCGTTACATGTTTACATGATTTTGTTCTATTCTGAGTACCATGGCCTCAGACTCTGATACTCTAATAGATGGCGACCACTTCTTCAAACGTAAAAAAATACATCGTTCTGCTGCAAGTTCTCGCTTGTGCAGTGTATGCGTGTGAAAGTGAACTAGGAGGATAACAGCAGATATTTAGGCTAAAACATGGTGTAAATGGCGTCGTTTCCACTTGAATTTTACGTTTGAAGAATTGTTCACCATTTACTTCAATTGAACCCCTGAAACTACAAAAGTGTTTTGTGGAAACACTTCACCCACCCCTCCATCAGCATAGTGGTGAGTAGATAATGAGTGAATTAAAATTTTTCAGTGAACTATCCTGTTAAGTTCTTCATCATTTCAGGTGGTTGGACAGATTAGCGATGTTACTTCTGCCAGTAATGGTTGGTTGAACTATCCCTTTAACTGATTTGATTTTGATAGCCAAAGGTCAAGGTGGCCTCACAAAAAACGTTTATCTTGAATATGATAAGACTACTTTGAGGGACTTTCTTCAACTTTTTCTCAGTTGTCACTTCGACTCAAAGATTACAGTGATCATTTCAGTCTGGAAGAATAAATTATGTCGACAGAAACTACACTGGTTGGCTGAGACATTCAAGGTGCGGTATTTCCCTATTCCTTTAGAAAAATGCCAAATTTGAAGCTCAGTCACAATGTTTCAATTAAATATTCACATTAAGTGCACATATGAACAGATGTATTTGCTATACACCTTCTGTAGAGACAGTTAGGCCCATCAAAGGATGACATGAAAGGCTGACCCAGAAAGCTCGATTCAGCTCTCCTGACATATGCTGCTGTAGCCACTGAGAAGGCCAAGCAGATGGAGGACGGCCTGAAAAGGTAGGATCACCGGTGTGTGTGATGGTGGGCGGGAAGCAAAGTCAGAGCTCGATCCTGAGGACTTCAGCTTGACTTAAACCTCCCTCTCTCTGTTTTATATGTGCATTTTTATTCACACCTGTCACACAGCGCTGGCTGAACTGCTGTGGGTTTCCAGATGTCCTGCTTTGCATGTGTGAGACACACTAATGAGGGCTGCTACTTTTATGTAAGTTACAGTGGTTGAATGGAGAAATTATGTGTTTGTTATGCTCTGCTACCAGTCACAAATTAATGAAATAATACGACCAAAAGTAAAGGATGAATAGATAAATGAACTATGTGAGCGGGTAAAATAGCAGGAATTGGTATTTTCTACATTACTGACGAGAAAAGCATGTTTTAATCCCATTTTTCAGTAGAGTGTGATAGAAGACTAGCTTAATACCATAACAATTTAAACCAGCAAGTTCTCCAATATAAAAGACAAATAAGTATTTTGTCATTTCCCACTCAAATTGACCCCCATGCGCATTTTCTGATCCAGCACCTGTATCACTAGGATGTTGTTTTGTCAGTGTTGTTATTAGTAGTTATTAGCTGGTGATTTCATCGACAGAAGTGTATACTTTATTTTTGTCAAGGTGGGTATTTTGCACCACAGCATTTTATATTAAAGTTGTGAACAAGAACTGGTGGTGGGATTGTTGTATTTACCTTTTGTTGTTTGGGGGTATGCTGTTTGATTCAGTGTCAACAAACAAAGGTGGCATAACAAGGGATATTCTCAGTGGCAATATAGTGGGTCTCTGCTTAAAGTGGCTTGTTATGGTATGATGTGCTAATTAGCTTGACATAGAATAGTTGTTAGTTAGTATATCTTAGTATATATAGCTAAAACAAAATGTCAGGTCAGTCTGGTCAAGAGACATTATTCATGCAATGAATAGTTTCTGATTCTACAAGGGTTCCTGATCTGAGGCTATTTTTAAGGATAGAGCTGTAAGATAAAATGATTAAGGTGAAGTGGAAGAGCCTTGTGGGGCAACCAGTGTTTAACCTCACCAAATGTAATGCAGATGTAAGGCCCGGTCCTTGCTCGGGTGATGATTGGATTCAAAGGCAGCTTAAAGGTGCATTAGGTCAGGGCTAGAGAATTTGGTGTCACATCTCAGGGGGTTTTGTAGATTTATGGCATCACAGTCTGAGACCCACTGCAAAGCCCAGTGATACGCCAGTCAAAACATCAAAAAGACAGGACTTGGCACCATGTGCCTTCGTAGCAGTGCCTTCAAAGACCATTATACGACTTTAACAAACAAGGTTCATATGAAGTGATGTGGTTATGGCTAGAAAATGACTGTGGACATGGTTAAAAGAAGTAAACACTGACTGTTGGTAGTTTACAGAATATGAAGCACGGTCTCTTTTTTTTCATGCTTATTTACTTGTATATTAATTTGTTTATTTGTAAGGACAATGACAATTGATCAACATTTCAGTTAATCTTATCACAATAGTTTTGTTCATATCAGTCAATATCGATATATATCACGATATAAATAAAATCACTATTTGTCATTTCTGCTACAGATGGTAAGTAGGATTAGTGGTATTATCTGTCTTTGTGGTAATAGGCTTTCGACACAATTGCAGTGCACGCTCAAGTTTGAGTTAACATTTTCTGTCGTCATTTTCTCTTTTATCTCGCTCCCTCTTCTGATGTAATAGTGTGCACGGCTGCAGTATCCCAAACATTAGCCTGGTGCTGCTGCCGGCTGCTACTCCTACGCTCTGTGCAGTGTGTCAACCTCACCTGACTTGGCTATAACTCTATTCCCGCCTCCTGATTGGTTCAGGGCTGCGCTGTTCGGTTGTTTGTGTTGTCTGTCAAAACATGGATGGAATGAGTTCTATCAACGCTGTATCGGCCATGTCTTGTATTTCTATAGAGGAAAAGTAATTTCGCGATAATTATCTTTTTTGTTTTATCGCCCAGCTAGAATTTCAGTATTAAAATGTACTTGGCTTGTTTTCGACCACAGTCCTTTGGCAAGATGTTCAGAAACCAATGACATGCAATGGTAATAATTTACTGACCTAAGACTACAAGAACTGGTCTCAGGTCACATAACCACACATAAATGTTAACATGCTGTTGGTCTTTTCATTCATCAGACAACCGATGCTGAATTTTTATGTTGAGGATAGTCACAAATTGCCATTGCCCTGATTTAAGTCCAGTTCAAAGTTCAAAGATGTTGGCAAACTTTTTATGAAACTTTTCGAAAACCTGCATGAATCTAAAATTTTAATGACAAAATGAGAGTCGGTCAGGTTGTAAAAAGTGATGTGATTTCTCTGATAATACACATTAATATGAATGATGGTTGGTCAGTGTCATTAAATGTCCATCTGACAGGAGAGGGTGGGAGGAAATGGAAGATGTGAGGAGATTAGATGGAGTGACAAATGGGCCATTATGAGAAATACTTTTATCATGTAAAGTAGCAGACTGACAAAGATGGATTTCCCATAGTTCCTTGCTGTCCAATATATCACCAGGTGCTGGCTTTGTCCTTCGCTGTAAACCCTAATAGGTACAGTCTACCTCAGAGTTTCTACAAAAAGTTCAACAATGTCACTCAACTGACATTGTACTAAATACCCTACTATGCATTTAGTTATATGAAATAGTTGAATTACATTTCTTGATTTTTATATTTTTCTAGGTTTAGCCTTTATATGAAGAAATCTATCAAACAAATGTGTGTTTATGATTCACACAATCTCAGCTGAATCTTAAACTCTGCAGAAAGATATTTTCCATTTAATTTATGCATTCAAAAAAATCTACATCTACAATTTCTTTCCCCTTAAAGCTGTTTTTATGAAAACCAATACTATTTTGATTAACCATTGTTGCATGCTCAAGTGTGGCTCAGTGATTACATGTACACTTTTTTCTTGTGGCAGGAATCAATGTGTGCTTTTGTTATGTTTATTAACCACACATTGACCTTTTCAAATTCTTCCAGTCCACCTTTATTGAGTTGAACCTTTTTGTCAGTTAAACCCTATGATTTTGTTACGAGGTGTTTGACTTTATTTGGCAAGTTTGTCTCCTCAAATTACATTTTTAATCAAAACAATTACTGCGACTTTATCTTGATCTTGAAATGGTAGTGGAACTGATTTCCTAGAGAGCGGCAACCACCCTTTGAGTTTTCTTTCTATTTTGTTATCTATACTCTGTAACATCTTAACTCAGGTAAAACCAGACACAGCGACTACTTGCTTCCATTCAGCTGAATATGAATATGCTCCAGGCATATAAAGATTAAGATGCTAGATGACAACAGCTGAACACACCGAGGCAGAAAAACTTTCAGACGACCAGACAAGGCTGCGATAATCACATCTGTGGCTATTCCCATTTACATAGCTATCCATCTTTGATAGCAGAACTGCAGCTTTGTTCTGACCAGAAGGAGTGGGAAAGCTTCTCTATCAAACACAACTGTTGCACTCTAAACACAACCAATTAGGATGATGGATGACTTGCGCCTTGGCAAGCATCCCACGAGAGACATGAACATACAACTTGAATAACAACACAAACAAAGGAAAACAGAGAACGACATCACAGAGCAAAGTGGAGTATTTTTCATCCTGGGAATTTTGGTGCTTTGATTCCCTCCCCCTGGTCGATTGTTCTTCATCACGTCTGACACACTGTTCTATTTGAGGAGATTTGTAGCGCAGGTTTTGATGCATAATGGATGGGGGCTGACTCGGAGCAGTGCCTTGTGGGAAGATGGAGGAGAGCAGAGCAGGGCGTGCCGCTGTTGCTGATTGCTTCTTATTGAGCCCTGGCCCCCTTGGGATCATTGTTATGAAGCCCTCAGCAAGCAGAAGCACTGTACTGTGTCATGCCTCATGTTATGACCTACATGATTTACATACAGTATATCAACACTTGCTGTGTCCACACAAGAGCTCCTTCCTTGAGTTACAGCTCAACACACCGTCATTGCCTGCATTGGCTCCACACTCTGCGTGGGACAGTGGAATTCTCATCGAGGAAATGAATCAAGTTGTAAACAATGTGAAGATGAGCTCCAGGAAACAAACCTCGGTCTGGGGACAAGTGTTCTGCCAGTATGTTAAGGAAAGTCTTTACTGAGAAGATCTTAGAACCCAGAGGACAGAATAACAGAACAACAGAGAGCTGTTGTAGTGTTTCTATACCATACTACATATTCAAGAGGTCAGATGTTGCCTCAAGATTATGCAGGATGTGCTTCACAGGCATTGAAATGATCACAAATGTGTCATTCATATTCATGTGTAATATGTGTATACATTCAGTATGCATATTCAAATATGACGCTAAGATATGGTCTAAACTCCCACCATTACTTTGGTTTTCCCTCCAGCTGTTTGCTTTCTCATTTATTTATCTCGCTCTTGTCCACCTCCATTTTCCTACGTAGCGGTGTCTTTGTCAGAGCCGCTGTAGGCTACACAAACAGGTTTTTGAGCCCTGTCTCTGTTAAAAGACGGGAGCTATGTTCAGTGATGACAACAATTGATTTCCAATTTCCTCCACAATGACTGCGTCATTTCCAGCAACTCAGGCAATTTGGTCTACATTACTGAGGCTGCCGGGAGCTGTAGATCAGGGTGACAGCTGTCCTCACCTGAGGCCCTGCTGTCGGAGAGGGAGAAGCAGGGAGAGAAATGTACTCAGTCTACTCATTTCTGTTGTCGGTATCAGAAATTGGTCACGTCCTTAAGAGAATTCAAGATCTGCTTTTTCATCAGCAGAAGCAAATCTGCTTTTGTGTTTGTATCAGGGAATATAAGTTCAGTATGTCTGACTGTGCAATTTTTTCCGGTTTACATGAGGTTTTTATTCGGCCTCATCCTTCAGTGCAGGTAAATGATAAATACAATAAAAGAATACTGCGTATAGTAGATACACATAGTTTAACCATCCTTGTCAGTATTATAGATATCTCCAAGATGTTCAAGAATAATAAAAAAAACATTGAAATTTCAAATTTGATCTTGATTTGATTTGTTGGATTCTAAAATATATTTATTGCTTATATTGATCTAAGGTTATGAAACATTTTCCATACACCTTAAAGAGATTTCGCTGGCCCCAACCATCATTAGAATCATATTTAGTATTTCAGTCAATCAAACTCAGTCTTAATCAATATGTCACCTGATCAGTATGTCTTTAACAATGGATCTGGATTCATAAGGTTAAAAAAGGGCTCATGTTTATATTTGTAACCTTCATTCCACCTGCACCTGTAGCAGTGAGCTCATATCTTAGCTCACTCACCTTTTCCTCATTGAGCTCATGTTGATAAAAGTTTTTAGTCTCATGCTGCATAAGAACCTGTGGTTAAGAACCCAAATGTGTTTTTGCTTCCTTTTTCAAATCCACCCATCCCAAACAGAAAGGAAAGTAGTTTCAGTCAAATTGACCATCACTTATCACCACTTCATTTAGATCAGCTAGAATCAGGGTTTTTTGACGGTTGACTTGTACTTGTTACAGAGCAGCAGCATCACTTTTCATTGCTCTTCTAGCTTGTTTATACAGTTTTAATATAAAAAGGTTGAAACACAGAGCCATGATGTAGTGTTTTTCGGTCATACTGTGTTGTGGGCCTTTCAGAAGACAATGGAGGTCTCTCTTTGCTTTTGGAGGTTGTGGTTTGTATGTGTTGATTCAGTGTTTCTGAGAGTGCTTCATGCTGAGCTGCAGCAGAGTGATGGGTGATGTGAGGTGGAGCGATCAACCTCTCATCACGCGCTGTCAGCTCTCCACCAGCCTCCCCCGCTTCTGCTGGCAAATCTGCAAATGTCAAACTGCTGCAACAAAAGGGTCTGTCAGTACACAGAAAACACTAACATCTGCAGTATTTTTTTCTTCTTGTATTTTTGTATCGTTGACGTGTTGGGTGGGGGGTGGGGTGGGGTGGGGGGGCCTTGTCCATGTCTACAGAAACCCAAAGGTTACGAGTTTTCTGCTCAAAACCATTTCCTGAAATCCATTACAGCAAACAGACAGATCATGGTTCACAGAGGCCGGGACTGTTGATCCAATAGAGAGCCATCATTCAATTTGCCCCACACAATACGTGTTAAATTGGGTCTCTATAAGGTGACAGTGGCCCCTATTAGAGGTGGTGTGAGGATGGAGCTTTATCATAGTGCTGGTGCAGGGGGGTAAGTGGGAGGCCATTTGTCAGCTGTAATGCATTGCTCACAGCAGTTTTAATCAAAGAGCACTTTGTCCTTTTGACAAATGGTTGGGCGGAGGGGTGTTCTGCATTGAAGGGCTTTGTGGCCATGTTAGGTGGGATGGAATTGGGCTTCAGTTACATTATATACACGATATTATAACTGTGACAGTTTTTTATTAGTATTAATTTCACGAGTACATGACAAAATGCTGCAGTGCATCAAATCCTGCTGCTTGACAACGAAACTAACGAGGTAAAAACTGATTTGTGACCATGCATTGTGTTACAGTTTTGCCGCACAATGAAGCCTTACAATCTTTTATTTCATGCAAATACACACAGATCTGCATGTTTTGAGCATAGCTGTGGGATTGTTCTACATTTCTCTGCAGGTTTTGTTCTCCTCAAGGAATCATTGCAGTAGATCAGTGCTTTTAGTTTTGGTACATTTAAGGACTTCACATTGCATTATAATGAGATGAGGGAGATTTAGTTCACCCCCCAGGTGGATCGGGAAGAGAATGTAATATAATTAAACCATTCCCAAGATGGCTGTAGCAGTTTATAGGAAAAATCATTAGCTCTTATTCAACTGGCAGTGGGTTTACATTTTGGTGGAGATTAAAGCGATGCTTTACACACAGAAGATATTTTGGGCAGTACAGAATGACACAGGATATCAAGTTCACAGTTTTGATTCTGTCATGTTATGACACGGGTCAAGACTCATGTGAAATGAGACAATAAGAAGTCCACTTTTTAAGTTGTCCTATCAGCCCATTCTTCCTTTTCTGTTAAAGAAACAATGTTCTCCACAATTTCCCACAAATCCATTTAATGTTCCAAATAGCTGAAAATCTCTAATAATGTTGACTGATGAGTTGCCTTATCCGGAGCATGTGGTGAATCAATGTAGAAACCAGTGTCTGGATGAATGAGACGTGCCGCTTAAATTGTCAGGGTACCTTCTGGTGCCCAGCCCGTGATAAAACTAAGAGAGCTGGGGGATCAATAGTTGAATTCAACTTCCACATCACAGAAATTTATAAACGTTGTTAAACTCATTTCACTTAAGACAGTGAATGTAGGCTTTCCAGACACATAAAATGAGTCATCGTTTAAACCATCTTTTAGCACCGTGGCTCCACTAGCCGTTAAATGCTGCCAGGCCATCATTAAGCTACGTCTCATTTCATGTCAAATGTTCGTGTCAATGCCACTGATTCATAGCTGCAGATGTCTCCTCTCAACTGATGGTAAAGCACCAAAGGGTCACATCAATGTGAAGTTAGGCCACAGTGACCTTAACTTCCTTAACTCCCCCCCACAGACAGACGGCTCATACGAACCATAACCGCTCAGAACACATTAGTACTCTGGATTTTTTCAGCACAGAAATCTCATGGAGCCGCTTGCTCTAAATGAAGATCTATATTTAGGGAATGATCTAATTTTCTCTGTGTTCTTAAACAGTCAATATCATTGTTCATTGTTTATTTTCTAAGGGTACCTCCTCTTTCTATCATTTACCTGCATCTCCGTGGAGTGAAACCTTGGCCACAGGGTGGTGATGTTTGCCTGTAAACCATCTCTGTGATAACATATGATCACAGTCTGCTCAGGTACACTGTTAACTTCATAGAAAGTCTTTCCGACAAGCAAAGATGATTTTATCATGTCCATAAAACCTTTATAAGGGGCCAAGGGCACGAGTTTGTTGTTGCCCCTTGTGACTCCTCTTGGCTGCCCGTGTACATTGCATATGTTTCTCACATTATGTAACATGACCTGCTTAGACACCCAGAGACCAATGTGTACTTCGATGTTGGTTTGATTAGATCTGCCGACAGGTTTTCAGTACAATAATAGTATATAAACAAAAGACACTAGTACAATGCAATGCCCCTCAACCTGGATTTCAAAAGTGTTCTCTCTGACATGTTCATTGTGACAATTTGATTAAACATAACATTTCACTATTTTACCAATATTTACCATTTGAGATGTATAACTGCAGGATTATGGTCAAAATAAGATATGCAAGTTTTTTCAACTCTATGAATAATAAACCTAGGAAATGGCACTTATTGACAGACACATTTCGAGCTGTCCACTCAGTAGAATGCATACCTCCGCCAAGGCCCAACATTCCTCATGAAACCACATTTTAATTAACTAGATCATGGAAAATGTTGAAAATTTGATGGATTCTACCCTGGTGCATACTGCATCCTTCCACCAGGTTTCCTGGTTGTACCTCTGGCTGTTTTTGATGTAATCGTGCTTTGACTAACAAACAAACCAACAAACAAATGGACAGGGGTCAACATATAACTTTCTTGACAGAGATAATAAAAGCTACTGGGAAGTGTAGTTTTCATTTCATAGCTTTGTCTCAATCAAGACTCCACTCCACTCAAGAGACACTTTGCCGCCCTTGACTCTGAGTTGTTGATGATTCACTGACTGTGGTCAGTGTGTAAGTACTCCTCATCTCTCTTTATTGTCCCACAGTTGCCATCAAACCATGTGCCAAACCACGCTCTAAAAGCTTCAACTGAGCATGACAGTCCTTCATCAGACAGATTCCAGCCCCACCACTCTGGGGGATATGGCTTAATTGGCCATTTTCTTGTGTGCCAATAAATCCCCTCTACTCATAACTCTTAAGTGAAGCATTAGGGTTTACTTGTGAAAAAAGGGTTTCCTAAAGCTCTACCCAAAAAAGAATGGGCCTCCTCATTCCATCACATGAATGTCCTACACTAAAGGTTTTTCTCGTGGTTTCTGGGGAAATGCTGTGGCTTTTTTTGGTGGTGGAATTCATTTGGTTGGGTGATTTTGTAGTCTTCTCTTAACAAAAGTTTATTTTTCTTGAAGTCAGTTTTCACTTCATTTTTGAACCATTATCATTACAATATTTGTACTAGGACTTCAGCAAGAAGAAAACTGTAACACATTTCCTTACATATGACGTAGGCGCCATGTCCTGAAGTTATCCATTACACAAATCAGAGTGAGAAGACTGTGTTCCGTGCAAAACATGGCTTATAATAAATGGATATGAATTTGATATGAATCTGTTGGTGTAGCCACTAATCACCAGACTGAGTTACTCTAACAAGTCAGTCAGTTCCTCTCTCGCAAGTATGTTCTCTGGGTTTGTCCTTTACACTGAAACATGTTCTATGAGAGACTCACTATGAATGGACTTGAGAACATAAAGCAACATTCAGGCTTCAAACAACTTATCCTTTCTCTCCAGAGTGGTAGAGAACTTTGTAGTCGTTTCATTCAGCTTAGGTGCTGTGTAAGAATGCTTAGGCGCTGCACCTCCCTCTTAGAGTAGAAGGGCAAACCCTGCACACAGTTCAATATTTACTATGTCTCACATTTAAAAGCCAAACCAATCCACACTGACCTTTTCGCACCTGAGTGTTTCAAGGTGTTACATGAATCATATTTGGTTTTAGTTACCAAATTAACACACACATTACCTGGTGCCTTTTGCTGCAGAGAGATGTTCTTAGTTGTCTGCCTCAAATTGAAATTCATCCTGAGTTTTTGAACTGCATTTGGATTAAAAGCAACTCTTCATTGCAGCGTTCTGATTGGGTCAGCTGACATGAAGTTGAAACAAGCATTTACTGTACTAGAAGCTACATCTCCTTTCATACAGTATATTGACTGTATGAAAGGAGATGTTATGGAAGGAGTTAAGGGCTCTTAATATCTAGACATATTCATGTAAGAGGCGTTGTATTTCTTTCTTTTACCTCTTAATGGACTCTGCACCTTTATCAGGCATTAACTGGATTTTAATCCTGATATGTTGATTTATAAGATTCTAAATAAAATGACAGGATCAGAGGTCTGAGTGTGTCTGAACGTTTTTTACTGTGTTTGCGCTCTGCTCCATTTTATTATTCTTAAACATGCACTTAATGTTTTAATTGGGCTCTGTCAATGACAATTTTTTAAGAAGTTGTGAATCTGAAATCCAAATTAGCAGTGTAGTAGATTTACTTTGACCCCCTCCTTGTGCACTATGATGTAAAAGGATGTAAAGATTGAGGAGACTAACAATCTTACAGGCAATCCTTTTGTTTATTTATGGTAACTCCTCGGTTGCCTCAAAGGGATTTGGTAATGATTTGTTGATGTTCTAAAATGTTACACAGTGCAGCAGCGTGTTACGCAGCAAGGCGGAGAAACACGGCAGAAATGGAGGACAGGATGTTTTGAGGTTTCAACATCCTAATTAGAATCTACTGTCGAGCCTCGGCTTATTAACATAGCTTTCCTTCCGTTCAAGGAAAACACTGCTTCCTCTCTCTCCTGGGCTCTTTAATCTCGTTGTCTCTGCCTTGCTGCATCGGGAAGGTGTTGCGTAGGAAGATGTAGCAGCTGAGCGAGACATATAGCGCAGGGCAAGGATGTTGACACAGTCAGCTATCAAAGGAAGTCATGTGGATTAGGCAGGAAACATGCTTTACAAGGTGAAGCATCACATTATTTCTGTATAGCTGAAGTCTCTCAGCGTAAGAATCACAACAGTGCACCTCTTCAGTTTGTGTTGGGTTACCTGAATAGGTGATAACCAGTGGGATATATTTATATGTACATACACACATAGGCATATACACACACATACATGAGTGTGTGTGTGTGTGTGTGTGTGTGTGTGTGTGTGTGTGTGTGTGTGTGTGTGTGTGTGTGTGTGTGTGTGTGTGTAATTGAAATATGTATCTCCGTGGCGTTTTATCACTGATTGACGATTACAATGCATGGGGGCTGTGGTCTCTGAGGTAGAGTGGGTTGTCCACTGACCAAAAGGTCGGCGGTCTGATCCCAGTCTCCACCATTCTGCACTGAAGTGGCCTTGGGCAAGATGCAGAGCCTGCCTGATGGCTGTGATGTCAGTGTGAGTGAGTGAATGGTTGAATGGTCAAACTGCACTGGTCACCAAGATTAGAAAAGCTCTATACAGACCATTTACCATTTTTAATTTAGTCAAGCTGCACCAAATTACACAAACTCTTAGTTCAGTCAGACAACTCACGTTCAAATGTTTATTGCAGCATTAGAACAGGTTTAGTCTTTGGCGTCCAGGCTCCGACTTAGTCACTCCCCCCGATATGATTACACAGATATGATGGGAGTGATGAGCAAATACTTGTAACCCCCCCGTCGGAGCCTACAGGTGGATGCTGGGGTGGTGGAGGGGCTGAAGCAACTGGCAGCAATACTGACGCAGCAGCAGTGCGAGCAAAGGGGATGATGGGAAATTTCCTCTGCTTAAATAGACCACCTGATAAGGTGGGTGTGTATTACAGATGATTGTGGAGACTGAGGTATGTCACATGATGTATGTCACATGATTGGAGCAGCGCAGCTCAAGTTGGCTGCCTGAACTAACTCGCAGGCGTCGCTCCATATATCAGTCCCTTTAATATTCCTGATTTGTTTTTCATGAAGAACCATGACCACCATTCTCTGGGAAAACGGTGAAAGTCAATTTGTCCTTTGTAGAGGTAATTACTTCACCAGTGTTTTCTTCCGAAGCATTTTTATGCAATAGTAGCAATTAAAATAGCACAATACAATGTGCTATATCTTCTCTGTGTAAGATCTGTGAAAGTGTGACAAGTTTTAGGCAGAGCATTCCAGCTCCTTTCAGTGGGGGAAGGTTGTGTGTGTAGTGAGAGAGAGATTGGATGTGTGATGGTGAGGCTGGTGACAGGAGCAGAGTCAGAAGTTTACAGTTTAGAACTAAGTATGTGCAGTTTAGGCCATTTGTCAGTAAAGAACCAACTCAAGTTCTCAAACTCTCACTGCTGTCAGATGAGCTGGTCTGACACTCTGCTCTCATAAACCCTGGCAGCAGAATTGATTTCACATATTCTTGTCCACCTTCAACAACTGCTGTCAGATAAAGCTATGACAGCAGGATAAATGTATCTCTACACATACGTGCAGCACAGACTGTATATCTGGTATTCATTGATAGTTTGGGGATATTTTTAATGTTGAGCACGAACACGTTTTCCTCTACTAAAAGAGAGAGAATGTCACTAGAGGTAATGAAAACTGCCTTATTTAGATTGTGTGCCTTTTAACAGGCTTTCAAACGTTAGCCACTGGAATACCCAAGCTTATCTGGAATCACCTGGTTTTCGGAGGGTGTGTGAAATCACTTTGAGGATTAGTTTGACAGTTATTTAAGTTTTTAGTTTTACAGTTTGCTCTCAGAACCTCCACAGTGGTAAGAGGTTGAAGTGGTGCTTCCAAGTGCTTCGAGATGTTTGGCCAATCAGGAGAAAAAATAATTTTCTACAAGGACTTTTCAGGAGGTCTGATAAATTATTGCCCTTTTCAGTCAGAAGCTGGACTGAGGGGTTACATAACAATGTGTAATCATGCAAAGCTACAGGAGTCTCAAATTAGAAATATAGAGCTGCAAATGTGTCTTGTAGAAGCCCTCAAGAAGTGATACAGACACATTGTGGTCATTACTCAACTGCTGAGGTGCATAAACTGTATTATGGCCACATGGTAGCCAAAGGGAATGCCTGATGGCTAGCTTTTCTAAGGTTTCCTAAACTAATATATAGATAGATTTGAGTGTTTGTGCGAACCTTTTAAGTAATGGTGTCAGACAAGCAAACAGACAGGACCAATGTACAGATAAATGTCCTACAGGCAGGGTTCATATTCTCTCTTCTTCAGATTTTGTGGTGATTTGTGATGGCAGGGAGGAGACATGGGCCGATGTGCTCCGATATCACAATGTTTTACAGCTGATTGATGAGAACTGCAACCGGTTAGCTCTTCCTGGCAGCTCGTTTCCTGTTCAGGTCGGCACCAGACAGGAGACAGAGATGATGGATATTGTGCATCTGATTGTCTGATTGACTGAAGCCATACAGACTTCACCGGGTTTTCTAAAAACAACTATGTTTTACAAATGTACTTGCCTCACTTATCTCTTCTGATGGAACATGAAGTTACTGGATGATATATGTGGTATTAGATTGATACTCGCAGTGGCGGCTGGTGATAGAATGTATTGGTGGGGGTGGGGGCAGTGTTCGGGGGGACAAACAAACTGAAGCCAGACCCAACAAAAACAACACACCATATGCCAATCCTGTAGCCTTCATCGAGTTGCTAAGCGATGCTAAGCCTGCTGCAAAAATGTAGCCTCACAGTCTAAATGACTGGAAACTTTCAAGCCTTTTGCATTTTTCAAAGAGATGTTCTAGGTCCCACACCCCGGTTGTTGTCCACAGTACCTCTGTGCCGACACTTTGAAACGGCAAACATGGGAAGCAATAAAAGGCATTACTTACTCCACATCCAGTTAGCCACCTCTGTTTCTCATAACAAGAGTGGGAGAACCCCCGGGTGTAAACTCGTCCTCATCACTTGCTGGCTGCCGAATCTGTAAATCGGGTCAGTCTGGACCAAGCTCCCTTTTTCTCTTTGGTGAACGTCTTGTTAAAGGTTGTTTTTGCAAAGAAATTATTGGATTTGCCGCAGTTCAACCTGTAGGCTTGATGTACCTGAGACGGTGTAGAGGGTCGACCAATCACAATACCAATTTGCTGTAAATGAAAGTGTCTGGGGTGCAGAGAGCTGCGCCCTATGGAAAATTTGCCACAACCAATTAAAGAGCAACCTCAGCTTCCATGGTTGCAAAAAGTTTAAGGACTTACATTCACTCTTATTTGGCCGGCACCCCACACCAGGAAGTGTATGTATTTAGACAGAAATTAACCAAATACAATTTGAAAACAATTTCTATTGAATGCAGTTAGGCTCTTATGGTCTACCAGGTGCATTGTACAAGTAAACTATTATTATTTAAGTAAACTATGTTGAACGTATTAACACGCCGCCACTGGATACTAGATCGTTCAAAGTAGTGTATAAATTGACTGAAACCTGATTGTGTGGCTTATTTGTAACACATAACACGGCATGAAAAAACCTAATTCCCTCTCTCTCTTCTGCCTGACAAAATGGAAATGAGACAGACATTGTCATGAATCTATAGGATCTCAGTGATTCGTTAGTAAGTAAGTTTACCTGCCTGCATCTCAGTAAAAGACTCAATAATGTGGATTTATGAGAAGTAGAATCAGATCAGAACACATTTTTAAATCATGATGATTAAATTCCAGATCCTTTTTTGGAGAATTAATTATAATCTTCTGTTACTACACTCTACTAGCAAATTACATAATATCATACATTTCCATCATCTGTATCCTTTAATGTAGTCCAGTTCACAAAATTACTCGATTTAGGGTTTAATATCAATATAGCGCAAGCAGCTTTTGTAAAAAATTTCGTAATCCACAGATTCTGGTTTCAGGTACAGGGCTTTTCATTTTTTTACTTCACACATTACACATCTCTGCCTTTCTGCCTTTCTACATTAGGACGGCGTACTGTGTGAATGGGTTGTGTGTGTGTGACGGAGAGAACAAAGGGAGAGTGGTTGGAGGCTGACGATGGGACTGTCATTCACTGCTCAGTTCAATGCCTGTCGTCATCTTCAGCATAATCATTTCCCCCTGGCACCTGATTATTTTTTATTACTTGTACTACACTAATCCTAATACACACACGCACACACACACACAGCATATCAAAGCAAGATGTCTGCTGACGTCTGACAGCTGTGTTTGACTCGCGATCACACCACCATGTTGAGTATCTGCCAGAGGACACGGAGAGAAAGCCTTTGATTTCTCATGCAGCGTGGGGAGGGTGGGAGGGCGGAGTGGGACAGCACTAAAATTCATTCATTCCAGTGATTTGCCAGTCAAAGCTTCTTTTTTTTCAACTAGACCGAACATAAACAAACACAATCATGTGCAAATGAGTCCAAATAAGATGTGACAGTTCTATTGGGCTTAATTTATTAGCAGTGATTATGCAGGCCCGCTTTCCACCGGCAGCCAGCAGAAACAGCCGAGCGTAAATAAAAGAAATCAGCTGCTTTATGAAAAGTGGATATTATTAATAGTGATGGCTAAAGCTGCTGGCCTGATGAGATTCATTTAAGCACTGATATGAAAGCTCAGCTTCTATGAAAGGAATTGTATTTGAATTTGTATTATTGAGCCCTCAATCTAAACTAGAAATGATTTTTGTCATGCCCCGCTGCAGGCTAAATGATCAATGCAGGGGTTAAATGGACACTATGAATTTTTAATGCAATATTCTGGGTTTCTATGAAATGGCACACATTGTGAAATAAGCTTGATGGCAAGTTGGAAAAGGGATTTAAATATTGTTTCCGCTGGTCATGAATGACCTAAAGCTGATCATCTGAAAGGTCTCCAGCTTTCCACAGCTGGTTAATTTAAAGTTAGCATCCACACCTGAGAACGACCTCTCCCCTTCTGACTGAGACAGTTACTACACAAACAGCACTCTCCAACAATGAAAAGACAAACCAAAGGAGTTTGTCTTGGCTGTTGATTGCATCTTTTTGTAGTCATTATTCTTAACAATGTTTCTTTTGTCTCCTCAGTATCAGAAATCTTTCTTGGATGCTATCTAGGTTTCTCTGCCATGGGCTTCACACCTCTAGTTTTTGTAGCCTTCTTTCGCTATAGTTGCTCCCCTTTTCAGCTCTCACAAACTGCTTATCTCTGGTTGATGCTACCAGTGGGCCCGTGTCGGAATGTCAACCCAAACGCCTGATTAAAAAAAACTCACGT
The DNA here is from genome assembly GCF_022539355.2 of Hippoglossus stenolepis. Taxonomy (NCBI): domain Eukaryota; kingdom Metazoa; phylum Chordata; class Actinopteri; order Pleuronectiformes; family Pleuronectidae; genus Hippoglossus; species Hippoglossus stenolepis. The sequence goes on along the minus strand of NC_061497.1, from coordinate 4,999,076 downwards.
CCACTGCGAAATGGCGAGAGATTAACCTGGAGCTGATAGGCTTTGTCTGCATAGTGGTAACTCATTTGGCGAGGGCTTGAAAGTAACAGACATTCATTTATATATAAAGCCCTGCCACTTAAGTCCTAGGTCTATTAAACTGAACCACAGCACAGGCACAGGAGACTATAGTCAAGTGTGTCACAGAGGGGTTTATTAGAAACGTAACAGCTCGTATTGTAAGGCTTCGTCACTGCAGTGGCAGTAAATACTCCGGACTATAAGAAAGATAAGTAAACAAGTAAATCAGAAACACAGTCCGGTGAGTCATATAGTACAGTACATGACCTAATACTCAAGGCACTGCGGAGATGCAGGTGTTAGGACCTGGTATTTGGGAACTACAGTTCGGCCTACATGTGTAGTCAAAAGCCTAAAGCCGCATGTCCTTTGTTCTGGAGAAAACCAGAGCCTCCAGAACTCCGTCTCCCAGGGTGCCTCAACGTCACTAAGAGGTGTGAAAACTGACCGGAGACACAAGGGTCAACCACTATTGGTCACTCTGGGCCCCATGACCTATGAGGTCACCAAGCCAATATAAGGCCAGGTCTCCCTCTCTTCATTCTCTTTCCATGCAATCCCTCCGAGGGGAGAAGTCTGGCTTCTCCAGCTCACATCTTCTCTTTCTACGATCCCTCCGAGGGGAGAAGTCTGGCTTGTCCAACTCCTCTTTTCGATTCCTCAACTCAACGCAACCCACCTCTCTGTCTGCGCAAGAGGTGCAGCTTTTCACTCACCAAGCGAGGGAAACCTCCTCCAATCCAAGCTCTACCAACCTTCAAGCAGCGACGCGATGTCCTGCCGGAGAACTTCAAACAGCAAAACCGCTGCACCGCACAACAGAACCACAAAGGCAGGAGCCACAAAACCAGCAAGACGACTTCACAGAACTTCGAACAGCACAGCAACTTTTTTTTCCCTTTCCATGGACGGGTAACACAACTGGGCTTAATAATTATACTAGGCTAAGCAAAGACTGTTTATTCGATTCCTTGTGATGTTTATAAGTTTGATTTGTGTTGCTGTAATATTTTGGTTACAAGTTATTTGAAAGTTAATGTTAGTTATGCTCTTCAGTCTTTCCTTGCATGCCTCTAGTAACTTTCTCTAATTTGGCACCAACACAGACACACGCATCTCTCTGACCCCCGCCACATGTCGTAAACATTCCAAAGGGGGGAGTCCGTTATCTTCGGAGTGGCCAACCGCCATTTTGGAAGCACGCTGACTCACACAGACACACACACGCATACTCACATACATATCTTTATTTAGTAAGTACACCGTTAGTAATTTGTGTTTTTATACTTTATTATATTCATAATAAATGTTTTTCTTTCACAAATGTTTTTTCATTAATGTTGCATAAGTGAATTTTGCCAACATCTACACTGTCAAGAACTCTATATCCTTCAACTTAGCTAACTATCTATATGGTAATTTTGGTTATAGTTATTAATTTAATTGTTAATCAGAGTTCCAAATTTGTAGTTAGTACTTTTATGAGACTTAATCAATAAATTGGCTATCGTTTCCCTTCCTTTGAAGGGTGGTGCCCCGAGGTAACTTTAATCAATTAAAGTTATTATTTAATATTAATATTTTTAATATTAATATTCAATATTTTATTTTGATAACCAAATTTATTGAATGCCGAAAGGCACACCATTTTATGGTATCACGTTTAATGCATTATTGCACAACACAGGTATACAGTAGTTTTAAGGGTAGACCGTATCATACCATTAGGTTTCTGTCACTGCTTTTAGCCATGTTCTGTGGACTAGACTTGTGAGTATACAGTGCATGTATACCTAGAATACCAAATTCACTGATGTCCTACTTATCAATAATCTAGTCAGGTGAGTGGCAGTGACACTGCTGACTACTGAGTCTGACCACTGAGTCAACCTGTTGGCTGTTAGCAGTCTACGCCGCTCCACAGGGAATGTGGCTGATTTCTCAAAGGAGCCTCAGCGCTGCACAGGGGCCAAAGTTTACAGGGCCTGTCAGGGCGATCAATGTTATTTAGACAACACAGTATAGTGGCGTGCTTGAACTAAACAGGGGAAGCTCTTGAAGGACATTTTCATTTTATTTGACGCTCAGTGCTTGGATCAATAATGACATGATATATAAAAAGCACATTAATTTGATTAACTAATAGTCATAAATCACAGCGCATGAACCAAAGAAGAAAAAGTGTCACATCATCATTAAAGTTTCATATAGGCATTTAAAGAATTGTCTCATCTGTGCAGGTTGTTTGACAAGGGGTTTAATTTGCCACACTACCATAATTTGCATGTTAGAGATGACAACAAGAGCAATAGACACAAGTGGTTGAAGAGCCTTAATTAGGCTTGTGAAGATGCTGCATAATTGCTTCAGCGTTGGTGTTACTGTAAACAAAATGTGTTTGCTTGTTTACGCAGATCAGTGATATTCACAGACTCTAATTCAAATTATGCACAACACAATTTCATATTTAGGTCAGTAACATAAAGGTTGGCATCATGAGAAATTCTTAAATGTTTTTTTTTGTCCCATAACAGAGACTGCAACATACACTGCCTCTTTTGATTGCCACTTTTCTTATCTAAAATCTGTTTGTTGTGAATCCCTCAACTTTAAATAAGTGCGAGAATAAATTGCTGGAATACCCTTTTAACGTCACATTATCTGTACATGGCTAGTTAGCTACAAATCATTTCATATAACACTACTGTAATAAAATTTCAGGATACATGTTAATTTATCATGTGACATTAAAATACACAAATTCAATGCATGCAATGTGTATTTTTTAGTCAGGAAAAGTTCAATGTGGGTTTGTCTTTTAAAATGGGAGATGGAAAAGTATTTTATATGCTTCAGGAACGGTTGATGTTGTCTAACACACAAGTGACCACAGTCCTCTAGAGCAAACCGGACAAATCTTTGCAGACCTCCCAGTGCGTTTGTGGACTCTAGGATTAGGCCTGTTTCTCTGGCTGAAGGCTCCTCTCCCAATAGAGTGAGACAAAAGGAATCTTCCTCTCTCAGTTTGCTAATGATGACCTTTTTGGAGCCATTCACTGTCGTTAAGTGAAGAGCCTGTAGCCAGGGCCTTAAAACCTATTACAAGTTCTGATTGTTTCATATATTCCACTAATTGAATGCCATCCCTTAGCCACTTTTCATCAGCGAAGAGCCCGTGCTGCTTAACTGATTTGGATATAATTTGCTCAACGAGAGCTTCAATCACAAGAGACAAACATTTTCCCTCTCATTAAAGAGCACATTAAAGATTATCTTCTCTAGTTGCCACAGTGACTCTATCTAATATGATTTGCTGGAAGTGTGCAGAGAACAATTTCCCTGTGTGATCCAGCGAGACTTTTCTCTCGTCTCTCCTCTTGCCTCCTCTCTCTTCTGCGGTAAGTGAGTCTAAAGAGACCTCTTTGATCTTGTCTCATTGCTCTCAATACCCCAGTCTGAATTTAAATCACAAGGCCGACTATTTCAAGAACAAAGCTGCTGTCGTGCTGAACAAGGGAAAAGAGGCGCTCACTTTTAGTTCTCCCGCTATCCTGTCAGAATCAAATTTGCTCGACAGTAGGAGAACCTGTGCTTGTTAGAAGGTGTCATTTGAATTCATCACTTGATCATTTGAAAAATTAGGCCGCTAATAGTGAGCTGTGATGACTGTGATTCATTTTGCATGTGGCTCGAGACCAACTGCTAAGACATATACGGCTGTTATGCTTTGACTTTCAACTAATTCAGGGCTGCTAATGAATAATTTATGAACAACTCTGGTCAACTAAGACAAGCCTCTTCATTTTTAAAATCGTTCTTGTTTGGTGAATTAATCATTACATGTACACATAATAATTTGTGTCTAAAAGTGCCCAAGTGGTCAGTGGTCATTTTAAATTAAAATATTTTAAAATCATTATTTTGAAGAAGACCTTGAAAACTTTTTACAAAGGTTTACTTACTCCATCTAATCTATTCTAACGGGATAGTTTACTTGCTGCTGTCCAAAAATGCTCAATACTTGAATTACTGTACTTTAAGCAATTTACTAGTGTAGCCTATCGTAAGTGCATGTATGCTTTTCAAATGCATGGCCCAGATTTAAACTGCTATAGCCCTCTGGCAATGTTGGCAGTATTCTCTACCAACTCAACTACAGAGCTTATTACTGCCAGGGGAGAAGCTTATTCTGTGACTGTTCACTGTGAATGTTTTTTAGCCCAAAAGAGTTTGCAGAAATTTCTCAGACTGTTAAGAAGAAGTTAAAATCTGAAGATTAAAATATTAAAGGAAAGGTGGTAAGCATTAAAAAAGCCTCAGATGGGGCAGCAATATTGGGATGTTCATGATTAACGTTTAACCGTAACGGACAATAAGAATTTGATTATTGTTTAATACGATCAGTTAAACAGTTACAAATATATGTTTAATGTGCTTCCTGAGGCTGGTCACTCTGACGGGGTATGACCTCTACATTCCTTTATATTGGTATTGCTGGTCTCACAGTAAACAGACTGCTACAGACACAGCATGTTGTTATTTCTGAATAAAAAACCAGCAGACAAGCTGCTATTTCTGAATAGGGTTGATTATTATGATTGCCCGCTGAACATTACAAACACCGACAGCATTTCAAAGCTTTTCTTTGCTTTCTGCCTGTATGAAAGGGCTCGCTTTTTAGGTTTCCTTTTTCAAAAAGCCAGGAAAACATGCCGTGAGAAACGTCCGTGGGATTTGAATAACATTCATTATAAAGATCTTCACAGGCTCTCTTCTGCTTGTCTCAACCATCCAAAAAAAGACTTCCATCTACTCCTTTCTACAGGTAGAAAAACAGTTGATGGTCTAGTTGTACAGTAAAGTGCTAGCGCTGACTCTGGCCCTGACGGACTCTTGGCACCTCTATTGCTTTTATTTTGCTGACTGACATTGAATTTACTGGCAGGGGGATCCTCGCTGTAAACAAGAAAGGGAAGTGTCAAAGGTTGGAGGAAGAGGGATTTAAGCTTGACAAGGGATCAAGGCTGGAAGCCACATAAAGCCGTACTCATAAAAGGGCATGGCTTCCCATAGCAGGTGTCAAACAAGGAAGACGCACGTAATGGCTCTTTGCTGACAGACAGACACAAGGCTGCCATGAGAGAATAGGAAAGGATGGGATACAACATACGCTGCACTCTTAACCATCTAGATCCCCTCACATGGGGGCAGTGTTGGACCACCTGTCACACTACCTTCCTCCTCTCCCTCTTCCTCTTCCTCCTCCTCCACTTGTTGATGTGTTCTTCATCTACTTCAGCTATCAACACTTTGGGCATCAAGGGGAAAGTGGCACTGGACCTCATACCTTGTACACAGATTGCCATGTTAACCACTAAATGTTCTTCAGAATCATTATGTCTAACTGCTGATAGAGCAACAACTCCCCTCGAAGAGTGATGACATTTAATGTTTGAAGAGTTACACTTGTGAAAGTAATAACTGCAGAGCTCACTTTGCTAAAAACTGTTTGTGCTATTAAATTTGCGTTTTAACCGATTTTTTGTTTTAGGTTAAAGTTTTTATCACAGGCTCAGGATTATCACAATTGTCTTTTGCACACCCATTGTACTGATTTTAATTATTTATCAGGGAGAGAGGTTTGTACTATAAGTTAAGCATTCTGTCATGGCCAGAGTTTGATTATTATAGCAACAGGAAACTACAGTTCTCCAGATGATATTTTGTTTTTTTTACTGTGATTTTTACTGCAATACAGTCAAGCCATGTTTAAAAATACTGACTGGCCACTATTCATTTTGTCAAGGTGCTTCAGCAAAGAAACGGCAAACCATAGGAGAAATTAGCTGTACCTCATTTCACCTCTTTCTTCTTGTATCCTTTCCCTGGTCTTACTTCATTGTCAAACAAGCTACAGCTGTTTTTGAGACCAAATTGACAACCTGAGCAACCCAGAGTCCTTTTACACAAATCTGTTCCACAGGTGGTAGAGAGCGGGCACGGTCTGGTTCAGTGTGTATCACAGCGGGTGGCTTTTCTCCCCGTTTCACAATACCTATTGATTTGTGAGCCGGTGCTGCGCCGGTCCCTCGGCAGGTATCTCTCCTCTTCCGTCTGTGTTTGCTTAGCTCCAGCCTGGCAGCAGTCGTCTAAGGACAACTGCAGCGTGAGAAGACGGCAATACATCACCAGTGGGTGGACTGCTGTGTTTTCATTAAACATGACCCTAGTGCACCCTGGGAGAGGCAGTGCATACGGACAGCATGTACATTTATCTTGTCTGTGCTGGAGGGAAAGAGACGCAAACAAATTGATTTTGAAAAAGCCTTAATGGTTGTGCATCTGGATCCTAATGAGAAACTGGATGTTTGGTAAATGTGCTCAGCAGGAAATATTTCTTATCAAATATACCTTGGAAGTCCTATCTGGCAGGAAATTCCTTTTACATCACATATTTATTAATTACATGTAACTCATAAAAAACATGAAGAATTGAACACTGATGTGCAGCTTGGAAACAGCATGGGTTCATATGTGAATTGGTCTGTGCCAAGCACTGGAGTTAACATATGTCTGTCTGGACTGCAATACAATGCAACCTTTAATCTCGCTTGGAAGCATACCTGCTGAAGAGAGAATCGTTAGACAGTTTGATAATAATACAGACTACTTCCAGTCATCTCAAATGAGACTTACATTGAAATTAAATGTTTCATATTTGTACTTAACAGACATTTTCTGAGCTGTGTATTTTACTCCTGCTGACCGTCTTTCCTCTCTTTTGTTCACCCTCTCTCTCAGCCTCTGACTGTACAGGCTGGCTCAGACTCTAGGATCTTCAGAGTGGATGGAGGGATTTTAGAGATAGGCCGACTCTAGGAAAGCCAAGATCAGGAAGCGGGGGATAAAATGAGGGCTTGGTATAAAGGCTGTATATCTGACAAGGAGTGAGACACTGATAAGCAGAGCCTCTTGCTCTTTTTCCATTTCCTCTCATCTCTGTCTTCCTGCCACCAGTTCTCAATTCCTCTTCCCGGGAACCCCAACATTCCTGTGGTGAGAACTCACTGGTGGATCCCATTTCCTGCAATTCTCTGCTCAGGGCACATACAGACAAACACACATGGAGATTGTTAACCAGTCAAAAGACCATGTAATCCAACCAGCTTCCTGTAGGACCTTGCCTTTTTTCCTCCCTGACCATTTATATCAATACAGGTCCAGTCTAAACACTGCAATGATTTATTTAAACTAGAGGAAGCACAGGTGTGTTTAGAACCAGCTAAGTGATCACAACCTTTCCTATCCTGAAAACCCTTGACATCATAGGTTGAGTATGGAGGTGTCAGTCATTCAGGACCAGAGTAGAAGTCTGAACAGTTTTCCTCATGGGATTTACGTGACAATAATGATGGACAGATGAATCTCATTAGAGCTCAGAGCAGACTGGAAAAGAGGATAAACTCTGAATCTTTCTTTGGTATTATTCCACAAATAAATATCATGATTTCCAAGAAAACATCACATTCTCAAATCATTGCAGATTCTCTCACAGTATTGTTTGAAATGTATGTTGCTTTTGCATGTACAGTAATGCATACATTTATGTACAAATATCTACAGTTTATTAGTAGATATGTCAACATGTACACGAATAATCCAGTACTAACCAGTCTGAAGAAGACGGTCATGTGACCAGCATTTTCTGACAAGAATAAGGTAATATTCAAAAAGCAATAATCAAATTAAGACATGGAGTATTACACCCTCCTTCATATTATGTAGACATGTTTAATGTCTATTACATTTATTGTGTCTTATTGGCGTTTTCACAGTATTTCACGACATTGACATACAGCGGTTACCAATTGCTTAGCGAAGCATGCCCTGGGTTTGAGTGTAAACTAGATGGAAAAATAACAAGAAGCTACAAAATAAGAAAGTACACTCAACACTCAAAAGGGTTTACGATAGCATCGTACATTAAACTTGGTCAGCGTTGGATTTTAAAAGTCTGTAGGGATCGTGTGAGTCATTATCAGAATATTATCTGTAACATGTAAACGGGAATATGAATGGACTAATCTACAGGGATACACAAAGTGGATAATGGATCCAAATGGATAACACTATATTTCTAATGTTTTGCATCACTATATTTAGCAGGGTGTGCACCATGTAAGAGTAGAGCTATGTTATTAAAGAACTAGTCAGCACAGTTTGTTGAGAGTGTGGAGAGGTGGAAACAATATAATTTAAATATGGGTATAATGGTTTACAATTTAATAAAAATGGCATAAATTGCTGTGTAATGTGCTTTAAACAGGAGTTACAGTCCTGCTCACATTCTCAGCGCCACACAGCTGTTCAATCAGTGTATTGTTTGATTTTCAGTTGTTTAAAGTATTAAAATCTACGGCCCTCTCCTTTTAAACACTAGTTTTAGATATAGACTGTATTGTTTTAGAATAAAAAAACATTTTGGCCAATTGTCACTGGGCTTGAAACAGAAATGGTAGATCAACAGTACATGAAACAGTCTTTGGCCGGACTGGAGCATTTCTACAAACGTCCCTAATTGGCTTCAGTCTTTTTTGTACACGTTGCAAGAACAAGGTGCATAATGAGAAACTGGTGAATGTGTGGTGAAGGGATCTCACTTCACTGCTCTGTATGCAAATATATAAGACCGTCAGTTTTTGTTCATGAAGACATAATAATGTTGTTCTTACTTAGTCAGAGTTTACACATGTGTCTCTTGAGGGTTTGTGTGTGTCTGCATTAGGGGTGGGAATCTCTAGGCACCTCACGATTCCATTCCGATTCAGAGGGCTACGATTTGGTTATAAAACAAATATCGTTGCATCAAAGAATTTTATAACTATACATGATTTATTTTTTTATCACTGTGTGTCTCCTAAAGGTGTGCATCTTCACTAGCCTCATGATTTGTTCTTTAAAAAGTATTTTAGACAGTTACTGTTATTGTGGGCTGTAATTTACTAAATCAGCCAATCACTGATATGAAGATACATTTTGTCCAATCGTCCAACCCTATCACCAACCTGTTTGTTGTTAATCGAAAACAGTATTTTACTTTTTTGTTGGGTTACTGAAGTCAAAACAAGTCAAATGCAGTAACACAATTTCTGTGGGGTGTGAGGTTTTGACACAATTTTGACCTAAAATGTGAAGTTATTTACTTTTTACACAAGTGAACATTTTGAGTAAGTGATAGCCTTGACATGTTGTACTGCACAGTAAACAATGCTGAAGTTTCAGAAAATATACTTAAAGGTTCAGTGTGTAGAATTTAGTGACATCTAGTGGTAAAGTCACATGTTGCCGCTGAATTCCCCCCACCTCATCCAAACATGAAAGAGAACCTGTGGTAGCCTTCAGGATTATTTTATATTCAATTCATGCCAATAGATCCCTTTCTCCTAAATCTTACACACTGAACCTTTAAGCAACTGAGCAAAAACTGTAACATTGATAGTCTGGTACTGGCTTTGTATTTGAAAATGTTATCTGAGAAGTATAGCATTTAAAGTTTGGTCCTCCAAGGCTGTTTTTCAACTTCTTCTTCCATATATTGTGTTGAGTGTTTTGAAAATGATTCTTTCATCGATAAGATGTTACAGCTTTTGAAAAAGCGTGCTTAATTCCTGGCGCTTATTGACAAAATGGTGCAAACAAAACAATTTATCTGTTCTTATATCATTTGTACACATATGACAGGTATTCTAACTGTATTCAGTCATATATTGACCTACTCTATACAAAGTGGGATTTCATGCAGTATTACCTGGAACTCCAGTGCAAAAATCTGTACATTGAGTGTCTAATGAGCGCGGCCATTATTACCCTATTGTTTGATCACCCACTCGGGTCACTTTCTGCCCACTTAATCCTCTCTATTTAAAGTCTAAGAGGGTGGAATGAAAACTAACAGGCCTCTTACTCCTTCAGGACAAGAAAAGTCCATCTGTTCCATAAAACTCCCCCCATATAAAAACACAAAAAACCCTTCGCGCCTCTGAAGCGCTGCAGCCCAGAGACTTCTCGGAGATTATTATCCCTCTCCTTTCCCCCCCTGTAATATAAAACAGCTGTTGTTTTGAAATCTCATATTTGGTGTGGGGCTCTGTAATTAGAAATAATAGCATTGTTGTGTCATACACAGTTGTGCTTTAACCCACACTGTGCATGTGCATGAAGAGTATGTACAGGTGTGAAGTGTTGACTGCAGGTGTGTCTGCATGTGAAGATTAGATGGATGTCATGTAGCTGGAGGTTGTGGGGGTGAGTGTGGAGGCTTTCGAATTGTAAACTGCAGATGATTGCGCAGCACATTTCTCCAATATTATCATGCACAGCATTCCTCTCTTTTTCAGTTATAGCTCAGGCTTTGCAAGATGTTGACACTGTATTAAATAGTCATTTATTCTCACATCAGCTCTCTTTAATTCATTCAATTCTTAAATGAGTGAAGCAGAGTTTGCCAATGGAGTGTCATAATTGCATTTATCGCCACTGTAGTGCAAGTTACTCTTGAATTAAGGCTGTTTTCAGATGAATATCACTTGACCCAAAAATATTCTTGAAAAGAGTTGATTTGCTTTGGAGTGAAGTGGAGCTATTGGACCTTGTTAAAGTCTCCTACTTCATGAAGAATCTGATTTGAGTACCCAACCCCTTCGAAAATAAATCGTTCTGGACATTTTCTGCAGTGTGAACACACCGAATTGTTTGTCTCTTTTTCTCTGCCTTACTCTCAGGATATTTTTTCTTGCGCTTAATGCTTCCTATCTCTCTCTGCACAGTGTTTTGTTCAGAGAGACAATTTTCTCCAGGATATAGTGGCCTCAGGAGACCAAAGGAAACCTTTCCCAAACCTAATCCCTCACACTTCCAGGGACCCTGAGTTTACATGTTGAAGCACCTCGATCTGATAAACTCCCTGCAGGCTCTTGTTGCATCTCTAAGCCAGCACAACACACACCTGCATATCCCCCCTCTGTGCATTTCAAAGTGTCATGGATGGAGCAATATTAACTTTCTCGGTAATGTGAGAAGGGGAGATAGAGAAGTTTTCCAGAAAAATAAACACATAGTTTGTTGAACTATTATATCGCTCACTATGAGCACCTTAGTGCAGAGTCAAGGACTAATGAGATAATCTACCAACTAATTCCACAAACAGCTGTCTGTCTGAATGTGGAATGCATATCTCGAGAACTGTTCATCTTATCGGCTTCAAACTTGGCATGTGTATTTTTAAATTGCCTGAGGAAGAGTTGGATTTTCTGTGATTTGGACACGCCATACGCTCAATATTGATACAATTTGAATAAACAGGCGACCAGTAGTCAGTGAGGTCGCGGCAATGTGCTGTCAGTCTGTGCACCGCGTTGAATCTTCTTCTCAGTCTTGGATAAACCACAGCAGTGTCCGGCAACACGCGGCCCGCAGCCAGGATTATCTGGCCTGCCAGACCATTTCGATAATTTGTGGATCTCCAACATGGCAGCAACATTCATAAAATCAGTTTCTCTTTAGCAAGTTGTCTACAAAGTAAAAGCACAATGTTTGTTTTGTTTGCTTTACGATTAACTGAGTTGCAGAGCTTTTATTTTAATAAGTTGTGAACTAGGGACTGAAGATTGTGTTGATTGCTTAACAGACCTCGGAAAAAGCCGGCATGCAATGTATGAAAAAATAATTAAGTGTTCAGTCAAACTTAGATTCGCTCATGTGAACTGGTATTAAGCACATTCTGGTTCATTTTATGAAAAACATTGACTATATAATCTTCATTGCAGATAAACCAGGTGGGATGATCACAAAGTATTCTCACTTCACTCCGCATGATCCACTGTTTATGAAAAGTTCCACTCACCACCAAGCGCACAGTGTGCTGTGTATGTGGTGGTAGTTCAGTAGCAGTTCATCAGTATTTTAGTCTTTACCTTCTCTGTCAGTGCACTACCCCCTCATGAATGAGCTCTGGTTAATATTGTTTGAGATTGCTATCAGTGTTTCAAAGCACACTTTGTCCTTCCAAACAGTTCCCATGGTGCCTTGACTGCATTCCCTGAATGGACCTAAAGGACGCAGGATCCCAAGACAACAGCAGGCATTTTAATGCTTATCACTGTAGAAGCCTTTTTAGACACTGGCAGGATAATGGTCACACTGGAGTTTTCCTGAAATTGTTGTTTTGTTATTGAGGCTCTACATGCTTTACGTCAATTGTCCACTGCATGAAAACTCAAAAACACAAGTAAGACTACAGTGTACTGTTACAAAACATAAACAGGTTATATCTTAGATTTAAGTCTTTTTCAAGCCATGCAACATAGATCGACTGTTGTATTTATCGTCCTCTTTTAAAAAAAATAGCTGAATAACCTATTTAGACTAATTTAGTGCTATTAAGTACTTAACAAACCTAATCTGGCAGCACATCACTTATGGGTTCAGAGCTGGCTGAAGTTCAGAGCTGCTACCCGAACATCTAGTCAGAATATTCTGTCTCCTTAGAAGTGGGTTGTGAATATAGGGTCATGGGAAAATTTGGAAAATATTTATTACAGTGTTCTGCAACATTGACAATAAGTTTTACTACTACTAATAATTAGCACCTTGTGTTATACAGTAACAGTTGAAATAAGTGGTATGTGAATTAATGATGATGTTTTGGGGGGATTGAAAGATACAAGAGTATCGAGAGTTTGCTTCTCCAGTGCACACTTGATGTGTTCATTTACAGCATACAGACAATTTACTGACCCTAGGTTTAATAAGGAAGCTTGTCTTTACCAGACTGAACAAGAACCAGGTTATTTTTTAGACAATATAAATAAGTAAAAAAAAACCTTTGTGGCAGTTGACGATGCCACCGTGGTCTCCGACAGCAGCCAGAGACGAACCACTCACTCACAGGATTTTTATTAGAGACCAGGTGCAAACATTATTTAAATCCAAACATAAATCCACCATTTCTGCTGGTGTCGTGGCAGCTCGTGCCTGCGTCTCTTTTAGTTTCTCCTGGTGTCTCTCCTCATGTCTCTCCATGTGTCTCTCTCCTCATGTCTCTCCTTGTGTCTCTCCTGTCCCTCTCCTCATGTCTCTCCTTGTGTCTCTCTCAAGTCTCTCCTTGTCTCTCTCCTCATGTGTCTCTCCTCATGTCTCGCCTCGTGTCTCTCCTAATGTCTCTCCTCGTGTCTCTCCTCATGTCTCTCCTCGTGTCTCTCCTCATGTCTCGCCTTGTGTCTCTCCTTATGTCTCTCCTTGTGTTTCTCTCATGTCTCTCCTTGTTCTCCTCATGTCTCTCTCCTCATGTCTGTCCTTGTGTCTCTCTTCTCATGTCTCTCCTTATGTCTCTCTCCACATGTCTATCCTTGTGTCTCTCTCTTCATGTCTCTCCTTGTCTCTCTCTCCTCATGTCTCTCCTTGTGTCTCTCTCCTCATGTCTCTCCTTGTGTCCCTCTCCTCATGTCTCTCCTTGTGTCCCTCTCCTCATGTCTCTCCTGTGTCTCTCTCCTCATGTCTCTCCTTGTGTCCCTTCTCATGTCTCTCCTGTGTCCCTCTCCTCATGTCTCTCCTTGTGTCCCTCTCCTCATGTCTCTCCTCATTTCTCTCCTTGTGTCTCTCTCCTCATGTCTAGCCTCATGTCTCTCCTCGTGTCTCTCCTCATGTCTCTCCTCGTGTCTCTCCTCATGTCTCGCCTTGTGTCTCTCCTCATGTCTCTCCTCATGTCTCTCCTCTTGTCTCGCCTTGTGTCTCTCCTCTGTCTCTCATTTTCTCTCCTTGTTCTCCTCATGTCTCGCCTTGTGTCTCTCCTCATGTCTCTCCTCATTTCTCTCCTTGTGTCTCTCTCCTCATGTCTCTCCTCATGTCTCGCCTTGTGTCTCTCCTCATGTCTCTCCTTATGTCCCTCTCCTCATGTCTCTCCTCATTTCTCTCCTTGTGTCTCTCTCCTCATGTCTAGCCTTGTGTCTCTCCTCATGTCTCTCCTTGTGTCCCTCTCCTCATGTCTCTCCTCATTTCTCTCCTTATGTCTCTCTCCTCATGTCTCGCCTTGTGTCTCTCCTCGTGTCTCTCCTCGTGTCTCTCCTCATGTCTCTCCTCGTGTCTCTCCTCGTGTCTCTCCTCGTGTCTCTCCTCATGTCTCTCCTCGTGTCTCTCCTCATGTCTCTCCTCATGTCTCTCCTCATGTCTCTCCTCGTGTCTCTCCTCATGTCTTGCCTCGTGTCTCTCCTCATGTCTCTCCTCATGTCTCGCCTTGTCTCTCTCTCCTCTGTGGCAGCTCTGCCTTAGGAATCCAGGCAGAGTTGATTGGCCTCTACTACTACACTCTGAGTTTCCTTCACAGCCTCATTTCCTTAGAGAGAGACATTGAGTTATTACAATAATGGACTGACCAGGTGAACTCGTGATTTTTTACATGTTGATACCTCAATCAGTACAGTTTATGTTTTGCAGATAACTTAAAAGGATAGTTCACAGGAATATGAAAATTCACTAATTATCATTATCATTATCTTCCATGCCGGTGGAGGGGTGGGTGAAGTGTTTGAGTCCAAAAAACACTTTAGGAGTCTCACAGTATGAATGTCGGAGCTTGCTTGGATGGCACATCAGGAGCAGTATGGAGGCATGTTGTGTTTTTTTACCTCTGAAGAAGGGGTTCCATTTACTTCAAGTATTGGATTTGGCTGCAACATTTTTCAGTGAACTATCCCTTTAAGGAAGGATTTTTTTTCAAGCTTTGAGCCATGGAAACACACAAGATGCATGTATTTTACAAATAAAGTAGTCAGCCAGTGTAACACAATTGGACTTCATTTGCACTGTGGTTAGTAAATCATCATGTCAAATTTTCTCTGCTGTGTAATGGTTGTGCTTCAGCTTAATGACGTGCCTGTTGAGAAAGCGAGAGGGAGGGAAAGAAACGATAATAGGGGAGTCTTACAAATAATCATTAGATTAATGTCATCCACATCAACTGCAGGTCAATATGTGTGAAATTAAACTTGACGTTTCTTTAAGCAGCCATTAAACAGTCAATCCAATTAGCCGATTGGACAGGGAAATGTCTCATTCTTTAATTTGATCGATTCTAAATCAATCTAATTATAGATGTGTGAAAAATTTGTGCATTAGGCAATAACTGCAGTTGTGTTATCATCGCAGCAATAATGATTTGGCATTTCCGTCACTGAGGACTGTTATAAATGAGCTTGTCTGTTGAGTGAGTGGACAGTGTCTCTGTGTATAAACACACAGAGTCTCCAGGTGTAGACAGCAGACACAGATACAGAGAGCTCCTTCATGTTAAAAACCTGTCAAAGCAATCATCCCCCAGTCTTTATCAATCTGTATGTAGGTTTTCCATTTCCTGTCTCTCATTTCACGTCTGCTTCCCTGACATGTAGCGGAACACCCATCACTCAACAAGCTAGTTTGACGAACGTCACATCTAATTAGTATCACTGCTCAAATCAATGTCATAAATTAAAGCTCCTTACCTCATTACACAGTCATTTGTGAAATCATTACATCGTTGTAACACAGAATGTCTCAATGTGTATGGGGTAATTTACTGTGTGATATACATGGTGAGTGGAGGGAAAAAATACAGTTATAGGTGTAATTCAGTGGTAATGACTAGTTCATCAGTTCCATCCATTAACTCTTGCTGTGGTAGTTGGATGCATATTGATGTAATGAAGGTATTGCATTTGATGAGATGGAATTGTCACTTTCGTTTTCAGAATCCACTTCCTGCGGATTCTTCAGTAGTCATCTGACTTACGAATATTTGTAAGTAGCACAACAAAGATTCAGAAAATAACCTGACACAGTATGGAGTTAACGAGGTGTTTTAGTGTGAAGGCAACATTGATATTCATACACTGAACTGAACTGAGTCTCTTCTGTCTAAATGCATGTCAGGGACCGAGCAGGAAGATCAGAGAGCCACAGATAGTTTCTTTGAAAAAATTGGTCTTTTAATTTTAGTTTTCATTAATAAAACTGCAAAAAGATAAATTTCACAAATCTTGGGCCAGTGAAAGGTCAATTAACCAAACTGGCCTCCAGTAACAGATGAAGACCAGTTAACAGCACCACAAAAAACTGCCCCTCAACTGCTACAGGGGAACATATATAGCGGCTGATCAAGCCACTCAAAACACAAAAGGGGGATAGACTTAGACATACTAACATTGAAAACAAACCACAGCCACAACATAACACCCCAGTATAAGGCCATATAATATTAACTAAGGAAAAATAATAAAATATAAATATCAAACAATAGTCGAAGATTAACAACTAAAAATCGAAATATGGAAACAATGTCCCTCCCCATGATTACAAGAGACATGGTGCAGTCCAATTAGTGCTTGAAGCCATTTAAGGTTGTCTGCTGCAGCTGGGCCTCTTTTGGATGAATGGCCAGACGACTCCAGCAGCAACCCCCAGGAACTGGTAACTCCAAGAAAACTTGATTAATTATCACAGAAAAAAAAGATTTAATAAATAAAAGTATGTTGTATGAAACCAAAATCTGTGTCCAGTTATTTAATAAATGAAGTATGTTGTATGAAACCAAAATCTGTGTCCAGTTATTTATCTGTGATGTGGGTGCGTGTGTAAAGAGAAACAAACTAAGCAAATTTAGGAATTAAGAAAGGTTACCACCATGCTACGGAGTTTCAGTGTGTGGTTGCTGGTGCGGCCATCACAATGGATATGAAACTTAGTTTGACATAGGGGTGATTGTGGTCCGAATACTTGTCCCCATACAGTATATCTTGTAGCAAATACAAAAGTAAAACTACCTTCTCCATAAACAGTCATTACCATCCACTTACATGTAAGTGTTTCTAGGAGAGGGAACTGTCAGAGACTTTCATTTACACTTGCTGAGTGGTGTCAGAAGTCAAACAACTTATATGCTAAGTCAACAAGTGCTGCCATCTGCCTGTTCATTAGCATTGACTTTTAGTTGGTTAAGTGGGGTCACAGTGAGGGGCAGAATAAGAGCATGCTGTTCAAAGTAAAGCGACATATAATGGTCTGCCTTCTGTTGTGTGGGAGTTTAACAAAGGACAAATATTTCATTATTCTGTTACTGTTATTCATTTCAATCATTATATTTGGATTCCTAGGAATTTTTTACGTTGTAATTTGTATACTGATGTTGCAGGTTTTTGTTAGGAAAATCATTTTAACTTTAAATAAATGAATGAATTAATATGTAAACTATACATCCAACTATGTGTCTCATTCTGACATTGTTTCACGAGATAAAATGTTTCTTGACCTTGTGCATACACAGTATGGCGAAGGAGCAAGTGCAGCGTCTATGCTTGATGAGTGTATTGGAGGCCAGTTGACACATCACCGACTACTGACAGCATACGGTATGTGTGGTCCTGCACATTCACACACATCTGCACACACATCATGTAGTGATAGTGCAATGTTGGACCTACCTATTATCAATCCTCTAATACCCACAAGTCGGACAACACACCAGATAGCTGTAACAGCCGCAACAAGATGAGGATTTACTGCTGATACAGAGGACTGGGGGAAGGAGGGCGGATTGAGGAGTTTGCCCAGTATAATGGCCTTCACCTCACCACCTGGTCGGATTTTACGGAGTCATGCGAAGGTGAGAGAGAAGGCAAGAGGGCGAGAGGGAATGAGCAAGTGATATTTCCCAGCCTGGCCAGACATGAATGATGGGAGATGAAGATAGTGCTGATAGAGGGTAATGATTGTGATCTTTTTTTTCGCTCTGTCTCACTGAGCTTGTGTCTGGGTTAATGGGAGTCAGGTCAGGGGGTCCAGTGTGATGGCCGTCTGGTTATCCGCTCTGACTCTTAGTGGAAGGAATGCATTCTGATAGTGCGGTCACCTACATACAGGGTGGATAGATTTTAGAAATGAGATTTGGGTCAGGTTTGGTCACATCGGCAGAACAATAGGGAGCAAACATTTGACTTCTGAACCATTTATTAGAATGGGCTATTCTACTTGACTTGGTGCTTTAATGTGGTATATTTTTAAAGATCATTATTTTGAGGCAAAGATTTTTGTTTTTTAATATCGACTGATCATATAGAATCATCATAGATTATATGGTGGGGGCATTGTGAAAATGTGCATTTTCACATGAGTGCTATGACCTTAAGTAATCCTTCAAGGTTTGGTGAGTGATCACACTGTGTACCGTACAACATTTACAACATTTGCTTATCAAGCTTTTTGTGAATGGATCTAAAAAGCAATTTTTCATATCCTCTTGTAGCCATCTGTAAATGTAACAGCATTTGGCTCCTTCCCAAAACCTTTGTTCAGTTGCACAGCTCACTTTGGTCACTAGTCTGCTGACTGAGTTCCTGCGGCATGTCGATCCATCTCTCACTCTCATCCCTCTCCCATAATAATTTCCTCTGACATTTAACATTCTTCACACTTCAGTCTTTTTGAGCTCATAATCTGTGACCAATGCCTTGACAGGTCTTTCTCAGTTTCATATCTGCAGTGAAGATGTTGGTAGATGTTAGGAACTCGTTTCCACTCGTCATGAATTAATTTCCTCCGTTGGAGAAGAACACGCTGGCTACACCAGCCTTCACTAACCACAAATCTTTGCAGCTGTACCTACAGACTATGTAAGACAATGCTTTTCAACACAAATTTACAAAATGCCCACCTGCAGTCATGTAAAACAGGCAAAATGTGACCATGGTAACAACAACTGTGTGATAGGTCAACACAAACTCAGTGCTTCAGCTTACATTGTAACTACGTCAGGCTCTGGTCGGGTTCAGATAATAAACAAAATGAATGCCGGTTCAGGTCACGCTCAATACCTACACATCACCCTCTGGGGTGCAAGTGGGTGGATAGTGGAGATGCAGCAAAACATCAAATTAAAATGTATATAATGCACAGCCTATCATGTAGGTCTAATGGATAACTGGCCATGCAGAAATATTGTATCTCAAGAAACATAAATGATACCGTCACCATCTTGGTTTAGTGTGTTAGCATGCTAATGTAAGCTAACTAACACCAAAATGCTGAGTACAGCTGAGGTTGATGAGAATGCCATTAGTTTTACAATTATTTTCCACAAACTCAACTTTTGACCTGATGATGGTGATTAGAGAAAAGCAATAGATCTTGTGGGAACCATATATATCTTTACCAATTTTAATGGTAATCAATCCAATAGTTGTAGAGATATTTCAGTTCACCCTCACAGTGGCGCTAGAGCAGAAGTCAGGGAACCAACAAAGACAGTATGTGTTCCCTGTTCTGTGACCATCCCCTAGAAGAAGAAGAAAATATAGTAAATATGTAATAGGTAATTCGTCCCGTGGTTGTTGAGGTATTTCAGTGTGGACCAATGTAAATAATTATTTTTCTATCACTAGAGCCATTCCTCTCGCATTACTAATAAAGTCTTGTTATATTTGTGCATGTTTGGAGAATTTGAATAACGTTGAATAAAAATGAAAGTGAACAGTCAGTTTTAGATCACAGGTGAACCCATGAATTGTATTCTAAGAGCATGGCCAAATAGCCACAGATTACAATGATCTTTACTTCATGAGACTTATGGGTATATGTCATGTGGTGTCAAATAACACAAATGCATGATTTTCATCATGACCTCCAGACATAACTGGCTGAAACATTTACAAAGTCTTACTCTATATTATATTAACCCACAGATCAGGCCATGTGGGTAATGAAGTTGAATGAATGAGAGATGTTGAGCCTTGGCACCATGGCTCTACTGAGCTCTGTAGAGAGAATAAATATGATGAGGGTAATGGATTAATTTACCTGTCATCCATTATGTGTATAGATTTAGTTGGAGAGAAGATAATATAATATGATACAACAGAAGAAACACATCTATCACAGTGAATTCATATATATTTCTCTTCAGTTGTATTGTCAGGAAATAAACTGTCTTCATAAGCTGAGGGAGCTGGTTACACTGGTACCCAACCAGAAAATCAGCTTTCATTCTCATAGGCTCAGACACATAAGCTCAGAGGCTGTGATACTTTTACATTTTCTTCACGCCAGAATGTTGAGCCTTCCTCTCCTGTCTTATGCCATTATGAAAACTATTACTCTCCATACCTCAACTGGGCCGACGGGCAGCAGTCACAGCCACCACATGGTGTCACTGAACACTGTGCAGTATATCACCAACGCACCGATGTTAACAGAACAATAGCGGCCAAACTGAAGATGTGAAACTGATGGTTAGCTTTGTTTAACAACCCACTATTTTACTGAATTTTGGTTGGAAAATGTAAGTAGCTAATGTTAGCTAATTTAGGTTAGCCATGCTTCCCCCGTTATTCAGCCGATTACATGCAATAGACTCTCTTCCCTTGAGGATTGTTTGCAGTATTAATTGAGGTCAAAACTCCAGCAAAACTTTCCTTGAAAGGACGACTCTGAAGAAGGCCACAAGTCAAAAAGTGTGTGAGAGTGTTGCAGGAGCTTCGGCCCCTTTAGACTTTTTTTCCCCTTCTCCTTGCACCTTAGATAAGGTTGTGCCAGGAACCTCTTTGTAATTAAAATTTTGCTGGTTTTGCTCTCGCTAAATAGCATTTTAGTCCATGTTAACTAATGGTAGCTTGCCTGTTTCCATGATTACGATAGCTGCACAGCTATTATGAATTGTATTTGAGCTCTTTGGGTTTGGACTGTATTTGCAAAACAACATTTACATAGTGGGTATAGGCAGTGGTTCCCAAACTTTGCATGCCCCCACTTTCCCTCGAGTGCAGACCAACTGGGACATTTAAGCCTCTTACTGTAATTTTAACTACATGGAACGTCTTCAAAAGAAATGAAACACTGAATGTTCTGGCCACGTTCAGTCAGTATGCAAGGAAGGCCCCCACTTTAAATTCATCACAAATATGTCTTATAAACAATAATCTCAAGGAGAACATCTCTTAAGTCGAACCTCCCAGAATTGACTTTCGCCCAGAAATTGTACAGGCCTTATCAGAGGTCCTCAGACTGGGGATCGACCACACTGATGCTCGAAATACTAGAAGTACTGTTGACAGTGTAGCTCTAGAGATGGGGCATCCTAGTACAATCTAAAGGAATTGAGATTTGTTTTTGAGGATTAATTTATCTGTGGACTGCATTGCAAAATGACTGTGTCTCAGTGAGAGGAGTTAATAGACTGATAAGGGATTTTGGTCTCTCTGCCAGGTAGAGCTACAGCAATGCTACTGTCACGGTATAATCAATATGCTGTCCAACACATGAAAAATTAAATGCCCACAGCAGCAGCACAGCAGTCACAGGGAGGATGAAATCCATTGGAATCCATGTCTTCGAGAGGAGAGTGACTTAATACACAAATCAAGCGGGATTCATTCCAGACGTACTCTGTTAGGCAGCGTTGTGCAAAGAAGATACTCTGTCAAGGGGCCTCGTTCACTGCATGTGGTCAGGTCAGCATTATTGTGTAGATTAATGACTTTTTTGTTGAATATTATATCAAACATTATGATCCAAATAGGAATAGCAGTCGGTTACCACAGCATTTGTATCCATGATGAAACTAGCAAAGTAGCTGCATCATAGTATTTCTCATGCAGCGGGTGGCTCCTCCAAGAAGGACAGATTTAATTATACTGATGATGAGTTGACATTCTCTGTGGAAGGAAATATGCTAGCGGGTGGACACTGAATAAAATCCATGCTGCATACAGATGATTGACAAATTAAAGGAAACACTAAAGCACTCGTGGAGGTTTGACAGCCAGGTTTTACGATTCTGTGTCCACATGTTAACGGGGGAGAAAATATCATTGCACGGCTGTTATCACCTGATAGCTACCTGTAACGATTTGAAAACAACCTAACCAAGACGATCTCGGGTGGTTAAGTGTAGAGGATGTAAGGGTTCTGCACAAGAATCAAAAATCTGATAAAGACTATGTGCTCAATAGTGGGAGTCACAGTCATGCTCAGAATGAACCGTTATCTTGAACACCTCTCTGTCCAATTCAATCAATGAACATGTGTCTGACCTGAGACCCACTGGAGGAAGCTCTGGACTGACAACACGCCTCTGCCTGTTGTTCACATAGCTGCCAGTTAACTGTGACCTACAGGACTCCTTTTCTTCGTGGCAAATACAAAGAACACATTTCCAACATGTCTGCTGGCACAATACCTTTCCAAAGTTTCCGAAGAGCGATTAAGAAAGAATCACTAGTTTTTACATTGTATATAATCATAACATTTTTACAGAATACACAACTGCATATGAAGCTTAAAGTCAATTCAACTCTATTGCAGACACAAAAGGTCCATATTTCAGGGTTTTTCCTGCATTTTTTCCTGAGAATTGCGAGGCGACTACCTCTGTCCAATTTCGTGCTGCCTCCCGACAAAATTCTAGGACAGTGATCACGTTTGCCCCGGGGCCAAATTCATCACTATAGGCAGCTGATTACTAAAGCTGAATTGCGTAGCTTCTATATTAAAGTCTCAGAATATGAGGGAAATGTACAGCGATTTTTAAGATAAGGGCGATATTGCATATGCGCGAGCACAATCACTCTCTCCCTCTCTCTCACTCACTCACTCACTCACTCACTCACACACACACACACACCAACTCAGCTGACGTCTCTGAACTCCTACAGTTTAAACGATTTGTCGATTTGTTTGAAATAACTGACACAATATCAACACTGATCACCACATAATGATTAAAACGTATCTTAAATGGGTAACATTTGTCTTTATAGCTGGTCTCATTCATTCATCAATTCAGCTTGTCTCACACACACACACACACACACACAGTTTCATCGTACACATTTGTAAACTCGGACTGGGTAAAAACAACAGAATGTGTAAACTTGGCAATGTATGCAGAGCCGGAGGAAATGGTGGGGGCATGCCCGGTTTGGCTTGATTCAGTTGGCAGTGCGCAGTGCGAATGATAGAGACACAGAGAGAGGCAAGAGTAAAAACTGTAAAAGATATATTTTTGGAGGTCAAAACATGGATGAAAAGACCCAAAATGAACACTGTAAGCAGACTACTTGATCACTATAACCAAATTATTTAAACTGCATTTGTATAGGAACGATTCTGTCCCAAGCTTTTTGATCAATGTAGATGGTTGATCACTATATCCGTGATGTGTGCATCCACCTAAAATAGGGACACAAACTTAATGCATCTTCTGAACAACATCCAACCTAGCTTTAGTTGTGCAGCAGTCCTAAAGGATGTCTCTGCAGGTACACAGTCCTGCTTTGTCATGGTCACCTCCTTGGTGACTGTGTTGTCCTCTGTCCCTGAACTTAATTTACAATGTATTTAGCATAATGAATTCACCAACATCATGTAATTACTGTGGTGCTGTAGGTGTACGATAATGACAGCAACACGTCTTGAATGCAATATGTTTTTCATAGAATTGTGCATCTGTGCCCAGAGAAACACAACTACTCATCAAACTACACTCATCTTGTCTGTTGCGTGCAAACTTGTAAAGATGGCAATCTAATCTTTTTTTATTGAACATTTAAATACCATTAAACGCTCAGATGGGTGCCGTAATCCTTTTTTGTTGCATAATTAGTTGAGCTTGATTAAGCAAGACATGAATCAAAATGAGATCTCTTAATCACAAAATTGTTTAATCAATACTGTGATCTTTATGTTAGCTAATTGCTATAGGCATATGCAGAGGATCCCCACAGACAATTAAACTATTGAAGTTTGCAATTGAAGTTCTTCACAACCTTTTAAAATAACTTCCATGAAAGTAGATTTTAGTAGTTTTTAATTGACACAAGATATCGTACCACATAACTTTGTTTTGGCTTTTTCTAGTCTTAAAATGAATAATTTTACCTTGATTTCTTGACATAAGACATTCACACCAAATGAAACCCTGGAGAAACCAGAGCTGTCATTGTCATGTGTCACTATGATCGGCACAATGGCTGATTCAGAGCAACCAGAGAAGTAATGTGCATATCTTCAATCACCACATTCTCTGATCAATGTTAAATGGTAATGGGAGCTAAAGGTAAAGTCGAAGGACTATGAACGTGCTATATAATTAGCGCTTATAGTCATGTTGACCGTTTAAAACTGATCATATGATCAAGATATTGGTCTTGGTGATTGGTCAGAAAGGGTCGCTATTTTTATTTTATCATGTGTTTACCGTAGTACAATGTCATAACAATATTAGTATATGGCCTGTCAAAATGTTTGCTAAAACAGTACCTCATGCAATGTGTTCACTATTATACACGTTCCATTTTCCATGAAATGGGCTAATTGTTGTGTAGCAAGCTGATTAGTTATTGATATATGATTAATAAAATACATATTGCTTTGTAAATGAATCCGCATCCAGACCAAAGTAAATGTAAGATGGGTCAGTGATCACTGGCTATTGATAACTTAAGTTAAAAAGAATATCTTGCATCATTGTCGTATTAAGCATCAGTATACTTAGTAATAAACTAATGAAAAGCACAGTAAGCTAGTTGAGTTAGATAGTTATGAGCTTGCTAGATTTTTCTTCACTCAAATCAGATTTGGCTGCTTAATGTTAATATCCAATTTGTTCCTTTTGTTCATTACGCAGTTCATTACTGACCTGCCAGAAAGAGTTTTGCAAGAGGTTCAGTGTGAGAGTGACATTTATAGAGAAAGACAATATTTGCTTACTATGCTCATGATATTTCGAAAATGTTAAACAACACTAGATACCTGCTAGATATCAAACAAAGCCCCATTTTGTATTGAGCTGCCTTCTCAGATTCCCCCTGGGTTTGGGTCCGAACTTTCTTGCACCCAACAGTTTCACCAAGCAGACAGGACTGCTTGACGTTGTGGAATGATTTGACCCTGAAGAGTAGCATGAGCGTGAGGAGGGATACTCTGCAGGTATGTCTGCAGAGTCCCCACTAACTGAAAGAGACAAACCAACTTATCCATTGACTTCTTCTTAATTATAATCACTGAGTTAAAACCACATTTAGTGTTGATCCTTCTTCGAATAATGGCAAGATAAAGCTTTTGTGTATGACGCAGCATTGTAGACCGGAAGATAGCATCCCCTAGGAGCATTAGCGGGGATCTATCTATTGAGAACCAAGGGATCAGAGCACTCCAGCTGGGCTAAGCAGCCCACCAGCTCCCCTGTGACCGGAGTCGTAATAGCGCTGTCAGTTGACTCTCTCTCCTGGTTGGATCGTCTGGTCCCATCAGGTTTGTTCCAATGGGAGAGGATTGGTAGGGAGAGAGTGTGAGAGCAAGGGAATTGAGTAGTTTTCTGAGTCACTGCAGACCAGACCTCCTCTCATCTTGGGGTCTGGAGAAATGTTTCTGATTAGTGGGGAATATAGCTTGCTCTCACTGGGTTGCTGTATGTGTGCAGGGGAGGCTGGCAGCCCATTGAACTCGTACTTACAGATGGCTGGCCTTGAGCTCACTGCTGGATCTTGGAGTTCTCTTTAACTGTGGTAGTTAATGAGCGTTTCTGCTGCCCGTGCTAATGCTCTGACCCAAGAGCAAAGCTGACGGTAATTGGATGACTCTGAAGTGCTTGCTTGCAAAATAGAATTAGAATCACAAATGTGCCTTTTGAAATCAGTTTGTTTACAGTATTGCACAATTTAAACCTAATGAATGTTTTCTTAGTTTTGAAACTAACTTTATTTGTAAAATGGGTCCAGATGAGGTGTATACATGAAGCAAGTACCATTAGCTGTAATAAAACTGTACCATTCCCACTTAGCTTTTGCTGAGTTCTCAAGAATTCAATTCCCACAGCACACATGAAATATTTAGTAATGCTTTCAACTCAATTATGGGGAGCAGGCAACGGCATCCCACTAGATTTTTGTAGCGTGATTCCTTTCAGACCTTAAGCTCTACCATCAGCTCCACTGACGAGAGCCATATCAACTTGTTCTTGCCTCATTTTGACAGTAATGCCGGTCAGCCCTAGTGTCTGCTTGTCTGCCTTTCACACCAACCAAGCTGAGAAGATCTCTCCCTGTGGGGCACTGTAGAGAGAGAGCCTCAACTCTTATCCCCAAAGCCTCATCAGATATGAAGTGGGTAAAGCCTCCAGAGAGGCTCTCCCTAGAGGAAAGGGATCAGTTTCTTTGTGCGCCTTCTTGTGTTCTACCTTCTTCCCCTCTCTTTCTCTTTCATACTCTTTTGCTCTTCCTCTATTTGCCTTTCTCCAGCTGCCTGAGAGAAAATCCTCCCCAGTGTCTTTGACGTAAGGAAATCTCAGAAGTTCAGAGTATACAGATGTGATTAATTGATTGATTAGAGATCAGTGATGTTAGCTTGATTAGAAATAGTTCTGAAGCACTTCACAGAAGGAGTAGTTTCTGCGCATCATACTAATACAATTCCATTAGTGCTGAACACCTGGTGGACTTTCTGAGCATGTGTTAGTGTATAGAGACACTCTCTATTTTACTGCAGAACTGATACATCCTGTACAAGCTTTTAAAAAGTGTGTTTGAGCTTTGACAGTCATGCTGATCACCACACCAGCATCATGCTATTATGCCGTATTCTATATTTCCAGTGTTTCTAAGTTTCTCCACCCTATGCAATAGCTCAAGAGAGAGTTGCATCACGCACCAGTTTTGCTGTTAAATCTATCCTCCAAATTTGTCTGGTAATTATTTTTGATATCAAAAGTGTAGTCAACAACTAGAGAGAAACCATCTGACCGCTTGGAAAGATGGCAAACATGGAGAAATTAACCCCACTGGGACATCATGGGCTGACAACTCAAGGCAGCCGATTTGCTACACGAGCGCTGATACAATTACACAGGGAACAAGAATAGCCTTCGAGGCTGCAACAGCAGTGGTGAAAGATGACTCACAGCGAGAACATGTTGAGCCAGACAACAGCGTGGTCACGATAACAAATGGGATGAGCACAGACCAGGAAGCCAGCCGATAGTGGAGGAGAAAGTATTTACTCCAAAGGAGCTAAAAATACACATGTTAAAAAGGCCAACGACCTTTTAATTAATTATGTGTTAATTCATGTAATAGCAGGGCTATTGTATTGTATTTAATAGAGTGACCTTATCAGAACTGCTGTACTTCTTGTAAAAGCAAGTTCATCAAAAGTTTCTTTAGAGTACTGGGGTTGCACTGAGTTGAACATTTGTGCTACTGAAACGAGGATATGCAGCATCAACAACTGAAAGCAGGTGTTATCAGCATTTCATATTTTTCATTTGAGAATAAATTTATCAAAAGGCAAACATTGTATTGACACAAGGATATGCTGGAAAGGTTCAATAGGACTTCAAAGTGGGAAAGAAGGCAAAGGAATGAGATCAGGTACAGGTGAGGTGATAACAAGTAGGAGAGTCTTCAGAGAGCAGAAAGAATCAATGGATTTAAGATATGGTGCCTGGAACATCACAAAGAGCACAAAGAATTGTTTCATTGAGAGGAAAGCTGTCAGAGGTCGAGCTGGGTTCAGACAAGGCTAATTATCTCAGAAAGATAACATTACATTGAAGTAATAAAAGTCTGTTAATTAATGAATGACTAGAAAAATTAAAGTCAAGTATCCTTGGTTTCTGTGGTAACTTGAAATAATACATGAATATAATCACAAACCAGATCAGAAAATATTTTTTTATGTTTGGAAAACTCAAATATGTTTTTGTGATGTAATTATTAAGAGATTATAAAATGTTTTAAGTGAGAATTACTCATAAGTGAATGCACAAAATGTGTACAAATAGTGTAGTACCATATTTTCTTTGAAGTAGTTGTGCCACAATTTTACATACAGACACAAAATGTACATAAAGTTTCATTGTAGACGCTGGAGAGAGTCTTAACAGATGAGTGGCCAACTAAAGCGGGCTGGGAGACTTGGTGTCAGAGCAACCTGGGAGTCTTTCCTCCATCTGTTCAGATCAGTCTCATTAAGTCGAACAAGCGGCCCACTGCTCCTCCACTCAGCGCACTCTCCTTATCTCTCATAGCCTACTGCTGTCCTGGGGCAATGATTACATGAAGCCTAACCTTGTAGAAAATGACATTAGAGAATGCAAAACTATGGTAATGGCTCAGCCACACGGTCCACTGGCTGTCAGTTAACCCTGGCCTGTGTGAAGGCCAATGCTAATGTGAACATCTAATGGAAAGGATGTAATGGTTTTGCCCAATTTTTTATTTTGTCATTGTTTGATTATGCATAAATTGTCAGGTTTAATGCTTGTGTATATTTGCCTGGTTGAAAAGTAAATGGACATGTAACTCATTTCAAATAAGTTCTGTATGGAAATCATGATTGCTGGCTGATTTACATTCAGTTTCAATGTTTTTCTGGGGATGGAAAGTGATCCCTTCTTGTAATATACAGAAGATGCACATGGTGGCCATGGTTGTAAGGGTGGTGTGCGAAGCACTGGAACGTGATACTGGAGTCCAGGGCTAGCATCCAATATTGTTGGCTATGGGTATTACAATGCTCATGAATGTTTCGCAGTTACACTCTACATGGACATTTTGTGACTTGGCATAGAGATTAATTAAAAAACATTTTTGTTGAAGAAAAAAATCATCTCTGATGGAAGCGGCTACTGAGAGTGACAGTGAAGCAACAGCACAAAAGCTCTTATCGCAATGAAAGCAGTGGGGTTCATTCTAAAACTGGACACATAAAGCTTGTCTTTGTAATTGCTTTGCCACAACGTTATTTGTATAATGTATTAGCTGTGGTAAATTTGTATAATATATAATTTCATGGAGTCAGACGTGGTAGTGGATCAAAAATAACTGACTAAAGATAGAGGTCTTTGTAAAGCAGGAAAGCAGGATAACAGAGTAGGAACAGATGTTTGATGAAAGACAAAGTCAGGCTTCGGATCAGGCTGTCTGTGTGTGATGAAGAGACTGTTTGAAGAGGTGGATGACATGACCCCTCAGGGGATTCCTTATTGAACTCTGAATAACAGTAAAGTGGAGAGTAAGGAATGGCACCATGAGTTTGATTTTTACATTAGGGTTTTTTTGCCTGCTCTACTATTCAAGGACACTCCAGGAGA
The DNA here is from genome assembly GCF_022539355.2 of Hippoglossus stenolepis. NCBI lineage: Eukaryota > Metazoa > Chordata > Actinopteri > Pleuronectiformes > Pleuronectidae > Hippoglossus > Hippoglossus stenolepis. Next base: position 4,969,846 of record NC_061497.1, on the reverse strand, counting down.
ATGGATGATTGCAGTCACAGAGGAGGGAACCCTTCCTCTCGACATGTCCCCACCCTGCTTCCCCTTTTGGAACTGTTTCAATGATCTCCAAACTGTATTCAGTTTCAACAGACTGCTGTGTGTTGCAGGAATGTCAATGGGAAAAACTGACTTTCTTCACAGTGGAGTCAGAGGAACTATTCTGAGCTCAGGTGTCTTCTTTATTCCACTTTATTCAGCATCTCAGCGGGGGGTGAGAGTAAAGTGTGGACTCTTTCAGAATACTCAAACATAAAGAACAGATGAAGGTTGGTCACTTATATATCAGGACTGAATACAACTCGAGTTTCAAAACAAGCACAACTTATATACATTTTACATCACAATGTATTATTTTAAGATACCAAGTGTAGAAGTGGAGTCGGCGAATATTATTTATTCTTTTCATGCCACACACAATATGTTGGAGGGAAAAAATTTTGGCCATGTTTTTTTTGTGAAACCCAGAGTGTAAGATCACAACCACATGGAAAAAACTGGAATTTAGTGAGAATACAATTGATTAATGTGCCTTAGACCACAGCATAGATGTGTACTTGATGAAACAGCTGGAAAGGTGTGGTTGATGTGAAGACGCCTGACTTATCCCCCTTTCATCTCTTAACCCCCAGTTTTCTAGATTCCATGAAAACACCATAGGAAGGCTCTTGAAGACTTCACACAAAAGGCTCTTACTGCACAGTATGTAGTCTGAACCCTGATAACTCTTAAATGTGAGCACTGCTTCAGATGTGCATCATGCCAAAAGATCAAAGAGTAGACTTGAGATTTTAGAAGTAAACTTTAGAAGTGCACAAAGGTCTATTTAGTGTCCAAACATCTATGTTCCCTCAGTATAAAGTTTTATTATGAAGGCTGAGAATCCAACATGTTCTCTCAACATAAGTCTGTGGCTCTTAATACATTTTACTTTTCTAATACTGCTCAGAATCTTTCGGTTTGATTTGTGAAGCTTTAGTTGCAGTGAGGGGATTGAGCAGATTCTTGTTGACACACAGAAATGCATCCGAGCACCAATTTGTTTGGCAAGTTCTATATGTAAACCTTTTTGCTCTTTGAAGAATTTGATCCCATAACTGTAAACCACGTGTGTTTTTGTAGGTGAGAATGCAGATCTGGTATTTCCCAGTCATAGCAATTACAAGCTATTTTCTCATGATTTACAGATTTATTATTGAGGTTAATATCCTACTAAGTATAGGGATGCCACCGTGTGGTCATATTCCCACCAGGTAATAAACTCATTAAAACATCAGTGTTACTGATTACACCGGACATATAACAAGAAAAGGGTGTCTTAGATTTTGCCGTGGGCGACTTAACTCTTCTGCTGCACCTGAAGTTATGTCTTAAAGAAGTTTTGCACTTTGGTTTCATTTTAGATTGTACAGTGCTCTGCAGTGCTGTTTCTTCTCTCTCACACTTTGACCCGTCTGCCAGTGGTCCTTCAAAACATCCATATCGTTTTTACCGTCTTTTACCACTAAATCCTCCTCTCATCCGGTAATAAGTCTTTACTGCTCTGTAATGTGACTCTGCTGCAGACACACAGAGTAGACACTTTCACTTTAGTAATGATAACGAGTATTTTACAAATTAGGGTTTTTTATTTCATGAATGTGGACACCACTGAAACAAAAAAATGTACCAAACCAGGTTTATGTAAAAGAAAGAAACAGATGTAGGGGCCGGTGGGCAGGTTATGTAATCTGTGCCTCAACACCGTGGAACACCACTAGCACCAACTACCACGGCAACCCTACTATTAAGTGCCTTTTATTTGCTGTATAAGCTGTGGAAAAGGCAATGTTGATCTTGGGTGTGGGGTGTTGGTCATTTTTTGATATTGTTAATGCCTCAGTATGGAAGGCATGGATTTTCGTGTTTTTGTCCTGATTGAGCAGCCTGACCGTGGACTAGTTCACTGCAGCTGTGTTTTGTAGCAGTTTGCAGCCAATGTGTACTATGGCAACACCACCTGCACACTCCAGCGTAACTGCAGCCACCCACTGCCCCCTGCCTGACACTTCCTTCTCATGCCGTGTGTGCAGCAGAGCAATTTTCTAATCAAGGTTTAATCGGAGAGGTAAATCTTGGCATCTCCCCTATTAATGATTTAAAAAAAGAAAAACAGCTACACATCTTAACTATCAAAATCATCTTAAATTGAATTATTAATCCTATATTCAATTTTTGCCAATAGATCCCTTTCACCTATATCTTAAACATTGAACCTTTAATGTCCGACTGAATCATCAACTATGTAGCAATGCAATGCAGCCAATGAACCAACAGCATTGAAATAAGGGTCATGAATCTTGTCTCTGAAGCAATTACAAAAGCTGTCGGAGTTTCTCGAACCATTTGTCCTCATAAAAGCAGCACAACCCACCTAATTGTGATTTAATTTGACTTTGTGTTTCATAGCCCTCTAAACGTCACTGCAACGTGAAGAGGAAGTTCAGAGAAGACAGTTTATAGATAGAGGGACGGGACTCGACAATCATTTGCTTTTTGCTCGAGGAGCCACATGAAACAATGTGACAGATGTGCCTGGAGTGGGGCTAATACCCGCTGAATGCCATTGCACTTTGGGTAATGCAAAGTAGCTTGACATTTAAGGAGCAGAGGCTGCGTGTAATTGGAGCTTTGGCCTTTCGGCAGCTCCTCTCCTCCCACTCTGTCAGAACAAAGCCAACAGAGCACCTCTCTGAAAAATGCAGAGCCCACTAAATGAACAACTGAGAGCCAAGTCAGGGCAAATTGGTCACATCCACTATGTTTTTAATGAAAGGTGGAGCAGGAGATTCTGCTGCTCAACAGAGGAGAACAAGTTACATTGACTGCTCTATTTTAAATAAGGTAGATGGTTTAAACATCTGCTTTGTACTGATGAGGAATCTGTGAAGTTCATGGATTTTAAATGAATTACAGCCAGGGCAGACATGTAGCCAGAACGCAATGCTGATAGTTAACCCTGCTAAAGACCCCTGTCTTAAAACCTGACTTAGCTCTTTCCTGTTTAATTTGTCTTCACAGAGTGTCACAAAAAATGGAATTTCAAAGGCATCATAAAAGTGCAATAAGCTGATATAAAATAGCATATTCATATGTGGTCCTGGTCGTAAAATGATGTAGATTAATTGCCCCTCTCTCTGTGATGAAAGGGCTTGGGGTAAGAGAGGATTTACTGCCTTAATGAGCAAAGTGACATAACACTGTCTGTCTGCAGGCTACTGCTGTCCGTATGCCATCCCTGGAAAGGTATAGCACAGCCAAGTGAGCAAATCAAGGACAGTGATTACGATCGTAGTGAAAGTTATTATTTCGAAGAAGATATTGGTCTGTGAAGGCCAGTGGCTTATTAACCATTTCAATCTTCCTGCGTATTGAGGATGAATATTAATGCCATATTTGGAAAGCCTGCATAAGTTTTTCTCTTGAATTTCATAGTCACTGTAAAACTAATAACTTATAGCTAAAATATGAATGGAATTGTGATTGGTGTGTCTGTTTAAGTATTGGATTGATAAGCAATATCGGTAAGAGTTGTCATATTGATAAAATCTTAATGATACCCTCCCTTAGTCCTGTCTAAGTAGTAATAGAAGCCTTGGAGTTATATATACTTTATATACTAATTCCAGAGATCTGTCTGTTCAAAAATTGTGAACTTGGGTCCGAAGAGTGTCAATTAGCTAACACAGCTGTGAAATATACACCATGAAATGTAGGAAAAATTTACATCAGTTAAGTCATGTCAATCATTCAAACAAACAACATACGTGGAAAGTAATAAAGACAATTCAGTTTCATTTAATGAAAAACATTGACTATGAAATTTTCATTGCAGATAAACGAGGTGAAGTTTTCAAACTTCACCCTGGACCATAGACTGCTCTGCACACAATGTTCAGCACACAACCAATAAAAAGGGATAGTATAATATAGGTTATATAATATTTTCAGGAGGACTCGCTAATGAAAAGGAATAATTCTGAAGTAGCTGCATACTGGCAGGTTTAGAGTGGGCACTGTACTAGTTTTTTAAAGAACCCACAAAAGTGAAATGCTCTCAACAAGGCTTCAAGCTTTTCCATGAAAAGGCAAATATATTGCTTCGTTAGCAGTGGGTCAAAGAGACATTGTGTATGAATGGATGTAAATACATATATTCAAACATTTGTTTTGCTGTGCAGTCTGTTTATTTAATAGGTTTTCATTCCTGATGGTATTCAGTCTGACAAGGTTGTACGTACATGCACATTTCAGACACAAAAACCTTTGAGCCTTTATTGGTATCATCCTTCTGCTGCCAGTAAGCAGTTATCCCAGCACCGTGATAAAATAATCATTTCTTTTCCCATGCAAAGCAGTCGACCAGAAGGTTTATGAAAACCCTATTTAGCACACTTACTCATCCTTTTAGAGCTTTTACAGTTTGTTTTCTGATCAGTGTTGTTTTCAAGATCTCCAGTCACAGTGGAGACCTTGTACCTCTAAAATGTAAATCAATGGCCTGCATGTTCTTCATCAGAAAGCTTTGGTTGCTGTGAATGCACAGGAGCAGCTCTGCTCTCTGATACGTTATGAATCCACTGTGTCAAATACACACCTGCTTGCGTTAAAGGCTGTTAGAGTCCATGACCCTGTAATTCCCCCGCTCACTCTTGGAGCAGCCCACCCAATTACACTTTTACTGACTGCTCCAGACTCCTGTTGCTTGGCTCAATTCTTCTCAATTTCCCCCCGTCTGTCAATATGAATTGAGATGTTGTGCAGATGGCCCCATTGTGGCAGTCAAAATGATATATTATATTCAACAACTGTCATATCAAATTACCTGCAAGACAACAGCTTATGGAGCATGCCAATAAAACGTAGACTGTGCCCAAAGGCTGTCACTGCAGCGAGTACAAAGAGAGGCAGGTAGAAGGACAGTATTCCTCTGAGGACCATAATGAGATGTTCTTTGTATAGACTGTAATGATCACTGCTCTTTGAAGCTCTCACATTGCTACACCTCCTCACTATCAAATCAAACTGCTGCTGGCTAATATATTAAAACAACACGGGGTCTAGCTCCCCCCCCAACCTCATGACCAAATCAATAGTGTCCCCACTTGGCTGACAGCTTAATCGCCTGTACTGCCTGAACCAACAAAATAAAAGCCCATTGTGCTGGGCCAGCACTTTTTCTCCTCTCTCCCACTCTGACCTTGCTAAAGCCAATAAACTCCTCTCCTCTTCCTCTCTGTCCCCCAGTGGTGTCTTATTCAGAGGTCGCAGACCAGATGACATGTAATAAGTGCATCCATTCTCTTTATCGATGGGAGTGCGGATCCAAAGTAGGTATTAATAAAGAACCAGGGCTTGACAATGATTTTGCTTGATACAGATATCGATAAGAAATTCAATTGAGGCCGTTGTCAGTAAAAGTCGGGCCCTGGATTGGTCCATTGTATGCCTAAGATCCTCTTCGGCTGATAGCAAGACAGAAGTGACCCCAGTACAGAATCAATGCAGCTGCTGGGTTCTGAGAGCAATGCTGTTTTTTCACTTGACTGCCTTTTTGGAAAACACAATCCAATCTGTCTTCATTGTCTTCACAGTAAGTGTAGAGGAGATTACTGCTGATCTCATCGTTTGGTTAATGGAGCACAAACCTTAGATTTAAAGATGAAATCAATACCTTTCCTCCAACTACAGTAAAAATGTGTATAGGGCTGCATGATGTTTATTTTTCTTCATTTTTGTTGGTGTACCATGAAAATGACATTTACAGATCAGGGGAAATAAACACCAGATGAATTTGTGGAGCAGGCCTCACCTGTGCCCTTTAAACTCACAACCACACATCCTCAACAGCAGGTCTCCGACACTAGTTCACCCACAGACGGACAATATTATTTTGGTTTATAAGACTCAAATTGTCCAATTGTAAGTTTAAGTTAAGTAAATTCAATGAACACATTGAGATGGCATTATTATACAAACACAGTACAAACAAAATAGTAACAGTGATGATACCAAGTAGACTAAGCAACACAAAACAAGTAATGAAAAAATATAAACAAAAACAATTCAAGTGCTTTCCCATAATCTTAAAGAGACACACTCTGTTTCAAAGCCTGCACAAACGTATCATGATGGTAAATGCGATCAAAAACAAGAACCAAGTAGATTTAAGGTAAATTAGAAAAACATTTTTGAAGCTATGAAAGGAAATATATCTTCATCTGATCGAAATGGGAAATAACTCTCTAGAGGCTCTTAGTTAAACTAAACGCATTTGAAAATAAAAAACAAGCAAAGACAATGTCTCCCTGAGTGAAATGGTAACTTTAAGTAAATTGTTCAAAACATAATACAATGTTTATGCTGAGGACACCTCATGATAGAAAAATCTATAAATGGTATTGTCAGCTATATCTTGGATGAAGATGTGTCTCAGAGGAGTTCTGATATATAGTATGATATCAACTGAGAGGTAAACATTTTGCTTTCTACCTGGGACGTCAAACATTTAACAGGCAGATGTAATATTTTGCAACTGGTATTTATTGATGTATAATAAATCATATTATCGCTGATTCTTTCCTCAAATTACATAAGATACATTTTAAACAAACATTTCATGATGTTTGTGTTTGTAATTTTTTTCACATGATTTTGTTTGAGGTTTAACTGGAGCTCTTTTAACTGACATCCAGTCGTCTCTTTTCTACTACACCTTAATTCTCTTTTTCTGTTTGTATGACCCAAATGTTAACACATATAGTAAGCCACCATGTTGTTTATCATTTCAGAGGCCGCCTCCTTCAAAGCACAGGGCTGAAGTTACAGCTCAGGGACCGTCTACTGTACAGAGGAGTCAACACCACAGCAGGTTTTCTTCCTGTCCTCACACAGACACAAGCGTGGCTTTTGATATACTGAAGACCGATGACGCATGATCCACCTGTCTCACCTGTTGGCCAGGAATGTGCCGTGTTATTTGCCTCTAGATATTGGGCCTTTTCAAACCCTTGTGATGTTTTCAGTAGAGAATTGCAAACGTAGCAAAAGGCGTCCACTGAAATGAGACACTGGTTCTAGTTCCCAGTTGTTTGATTAGACAATACATCCCATGGGGGGATTCTGATGGATTAACATGTGCTCCTTAGCCCACAGATAATAGTGCAGTCTGAGAAAGGATACTCTCATCTGCCTTCCCACCTCACATTCTTTCAACGTTTTTTGCTCCAATTAATACCCTGCTAATTCTATAAATATAACGGCAGCTTTAATAAGGCCCGCTTGTAATCTCAGCTCCATTAAACAGATTGCCACAGTTTAAGAACCACTCCGTAGAAATGACACTACATTCTGCCACGGGAGGAGGCGATGGTAGGAAATGAAATAGAGCAATAAAATTGAAATGTGATCCCAGCGGAAATCAGCATGCTAAAATGAGTCTGAAAATATTTATGGGCCCATCACAGCTGTTTGTTTGTTCTTTTATTTATTTTTTTAGCTTTTTAATTACCGACACTGCTGACATTTCTTTATGCAGGAGACCATTTCATGTGTACACACACTCAGACTGACTGATGCTTAGCAAGGTGTATGGTACTGTTTCAGCAGCGATATGACCGGAGATGTTTTTTTATTTTTTTTCATATTTACATTTAGTCGTGTTAATGATTAGTATTTAAGAAGCCAGCACTCTGACAACAACCACTAACAAGCCTCTACAAGCTACTTACAATCTTAGAGTCTGATTTAATACTGAACAGTAAAGCAATTCATCACTTTGTGTGATTTGCAGCTCAGCACTAAATTAGAGTCCAAGTTTTTTCTCAGCTGCAGATGTTTTAACTCGTCATAGAAGGAGAAGCACAGATGTTATTCATACCATTAACAATGGTTCTGTTCTGTTGAAACACTCCAGTAAGTCAGGGCAGTGTGACAGCATGAGACCAAAAGAGCTAAATGGAATTCAGCCATCGTTCATTTAATGCTCTACACCTGCGTTCCCCTAAAGCAAAAATGGAGAACACTTTTGATTTACTCTACTTTTCTGTGCGTTGACTGTTATTTATTGTCATTTTGTGTGTGCTCACTTACAGTTCGACCTCAAAATATAGTGACTGCTATTGGGTTGCTTCTCACAAGCTATTGGCTTGTTAAAGTAATACATTACAGTTATGTTGCCTGCAGATTTGATTTATCGTTAAGGCTCATTGTTTCTCTTTTCATAGAAAAAAAAAAAGAAAAGAGATGTCATCTTCATTCTTCCAGTAAATAGTTCACTATCATGTATCATAGCAACACAAGAGTGTGAGAAATATTCACACTTTTCAACTGCAAATGGACTCATTAGAAGAGATGACTGTAATTAACATACAGTAATCACAGAGGTAGACACTGAGACCTCGTACACACCAGGTATTTACATGTGGTTTTTGTGATCTGATCTCAACCAAATTTGGAGGTGATCTGGGCCACATGTGTCCACCTTCTTTTAGAAAGCAGTGTGAATGGATTTGTGTTCACACTGCTTGTTAATACTAGGTGTGTACAGGGCCTGGCAGTTGCTTTCAACTAATTAAGAAGCTGCTAACTTATATATGCATTATATATATATATATATATATACTGTATGTATATATCATCTCATTTCAGCTGAGTGTAAGTTACTTTCCTTCTCTTTTGGGTTTGTATTTTCTTTAATCTGATGACTGAAGTTAACAGTTACTCCTTATGACTCCTGGAACCACCTGGACTGGCTTCAACGTTAAATTGCTGTTTACTTTTTGAACCTGTGAATAATTCAACACTCTGCCTTTCTGCATAATGACTACATTTAGTTTTGACTCTCATAAAGGTTTAATTCCTGTCCATTCAAACAATGAATACATGCTTACGGAATATTTTAGTGCGGTATTTATACAGAAATATTTAGACAAAGCATATATGTGTGAGCTAGAGTTTATGACCTATCAGCATAAGTTGAATAGAACCGGTTGATTTTAGTCCTTTTTGCTGCTTTCCTTTTTGAATATATTTTGGTGTGCATTCTGATGTGTTTTAAACATTTCAATTTAGAGTATGGATTTTTTATCGGATGGCTTGACGCTGATTTTAGTTAAGTTAAAGTAGTGTATTTACATATTTTTATTTTAGTGTATTAAAATCTGTCAAACACAAATGAATGTCTTCAGACTAAAAAACCTTGAAGCACAACCTTCATTCAGCATGGCTGTAAAGGTGGATACGTGGTCAACGGCATGAAACGTGCTGCATGAGGTATACAAGGTGAGCAGTTAGCCTGGGAGCAAATATGGATGAAGAGTTTTCAACCATTTATATTTAATTGAGAGACATACAATTCCCTCGTGACTCTGGCTTTTTGCCTTTCAGAGTCAACTTAATTGACTCCTGTTTCATTACAAATGGTCCGTCAGTCATACACAATGCATGTCTCGTACTGTCTCTGGCAGAGTCTCCCATGTGTTGCTGCCCATAGATTTTCTCATAAACTGCGCATTGAATATTCATCGGTTAGAATTTGCCTTCATCTCCCAGGAATATCTTCAGAATAAAATGCACTCTCTGCCTGCCTCCCTCCAGCTGCGCTGCTCAGTCTTGCATTGGCTGAAAACACAAAAAGGATTTTTAATGTGCAGAACGCAGTGCCCCCTGCTCTCTCCATGTTAATTTGCCAAGGTCACAGAGAGTCTGCAGCTTGGGCTATTTTGATCCCACATTCCAACCAGAATGGCCATCCTTATTAGGCTCTGGTGATCATGTGCTGGTTAATATTCATAAGGATGGGGAAAAGAAGGGCCTCTGACTGCTATCGTACCTGATCCTACATGGGTTTTATGTAAATGCTCTGTATACATTATTGAGATCAACTGGGAAAGTTAGAAGACATATGCTCACCCACAGATGTTGTTAGGACTTAATGGAGACAGTGCGTACGTTATTTGCTGTCACATTAGTTTTGCCTGCATCTAACAAGCTCTTCATATCCTGCAGTCCCTGGCACAATAACCTTTAAGTGATATTTTACTTATGAGCATGTGTGCTTCTATTAAGTATTTTTTCAACACCAACACTTTCTTTTCTTTGCCACTGCTTCTCTGTCAGAGCATGCACTGAATGAACAGCAGTGATGTCAGAACAGTGTTAGTATTCTGGCATCATTCACTCCGAAATAGTTGTGGCTATTGGTATAAAACACCTGAATATAAATGGTGATGACAAACTGCTGCTGTCAAATGTGAAGCTGGAGTTATATATACTGTGAAAAAGTGAGGTTTGCTTGTGACAAAAGACAGAACATATATAACATGTGTATAGCATATGTAGCTTTGTAGTGCAATAGAGATCATTAGGGGAGTATGTATGGGCAGAAGTATATTTAATTACTAACACTCATCTGAATAGCTGTCTTAATTGCATGACGTGTTATGCTAGCTCATAATAAGACATGATGGTAATGGTCTCCGGGCACAGGGCTAAGACCCTGGACCTGTCAACCGTTCATCTGTACTGAACTTATTCATTCTCCACCATATTGTTGTATGTGCCAGTTTGAACCCTATTACCTACATGTTAAAATCTAATACATTCTGTCAGCACATTACATTTTCAATGTTGCCACTACAGGGATCCAGAATGCGACCAAAACCTGTGAGGTGCGACTAAAGTTTTTCCTTGGTCGCACAGATGCGCCAAATGTCAGTCTCTGTATTTTAGTGAGTTGTGTCTCTTCCTCATCTCATCTCCTCTACAGAGTTGACATTCACACACACAGGCCCCAGGTTGGCCCCGCCCCCACCCACTCACACACAGACACATGGACAGCCATGAAGTGTTGAAGCAGTGTGTTTTGCTGCCAGAACAGCTTCAGTGGCATTGATTCTACAAGTCTCTGAACTCTAAGTATTCAGTATCCTGTACAGTTCTCATGTACATGTATGCCGCACATGCAGTTGCCCACTGGTGGAGAATATGAAAACCATATCTTCAAATCACTGGACCCTCAAACGTACTGACATCTTTGTAATGAGGGGTTTATCCACTGCTGCCTTATTATAATATCCCTCTCATGTGTTTAAATTAAGGGGCGGCATCCTTCGTCGGCTGCATTCGCAGACCAATTGCGTCCCAGCAGTGAGAGACTGTCCCAATTCGAAGGCTCCATTCGATGGATCCTTCCCGGCCCAACATATCCCCTGATTCATTGCGCTTCAGTGACGCACTGTTTTTGTAATGTTTACACAGGTAATGGTGGCAAAAAGCAAGGAGAAATTGTCAGGAGAATCTATTTTTAAATGTAAGTACTCAACCAAACAGCTAACTGTACATATGTTAAATAATCATGTTTTTTCAACATTTTTAATTAAGCGAAGAACATTTTCGTCCGTAGCTTTGTTGCTAGGCGATGGCTGTAATGGCGGGACAAGCTGGTGACGCAATAGGAAGACCAGACAGTCTCATTTCAGTTGGGCAGACGCAGTGTATGCAGCCATTGGAGGATGCAGCCGATGTCGCTGAATTGAGACACAGCTAATGTGATTGTCAACAGACTGTTTTGCTGACACTGTCATATCCTGCATTGACATTGTCACCTGAAGACAGTCATCAAATATATCCTGTTCACCAGAACTTCCCTCTTACTGAAATCCTTCCCATTGATCAAAAATGTTGATATGATATTAGTCTCTGTTCTCTTCACTCACTGGCCAGTTGAGCGTCCTGTGGCTGAAGCTCAACTGGCCATCTGTTCCCCCACAACGACCCCTCTTTCAAAGTCACTTAGATCTTCATCTTCATTCAAAGTCGGAATCAACTGGGCCAGCTGAGCAGTTTTATACACGCCACAGAGCATGATGGGATGTTAATTGTTTAATTGTACCATGCAGTGCACCTGTGTTGAAGCATCTGCATTCGTTATGTTTCTCACTTCATTCAGATTTTCCCTGAATGAATGAGATGCGAACACACAAATATATTTATATTACGATGAAATTAAAGGATGTAGCACATATAGCATGTGCATAAACATTTTTTGCAAAGTGCTTACAATTTCACCTGTTCATGGATATGAGCACTCTACATATGCCTGACTTTTTATGAAGATCTCTGCATTATTTGTTGAGAAATTGAAAAAACTTCATATCTTGCAATATAACAAAAAAGGAAAAAGACTTTTCTGAATCCACTCTCTTAATCCTAACTCAACCCTTCCACCACGTTCCAAGAAAATTGGCTCAGTAATTTCTGAGTAAGACAGCTAACAGACAAGGGACACATTACCTGCTTGGCTGATATAGGAATCATGGAATCCTAAATTGACTTATGTAGTTGCCGAAACACACTTGTGAAGTTCTTTCTACAATTAAAATGAAACATTGCTTGTAAAGTTAATCTTAAAACTGATTTCCACGAAGGTGTTGCACTTTTTGTCTTTCTTCCACCTCTTGTCCAGTTCATCCCTGACCAGCTCCATGGAGTTTAAGTCTGGAGACTGGGCTGCTCTTCATCATATGAAGCCTCCGTCTGGTTCTTGTTTTGTTTCATCATCTGGCTTTAAAATGTTTTTTCTCATAGCTATGATAGGAATATTCCATATGTCATGTAAATCCAGATGCACTGAGGATCTGACTGAATGTTTCAGTGTTTGACACAGTATAACTGGAAAAAGAGAAGAAATGTACTATCTGGGCTCTACCACGTGGCACAAGCAAGTTGTCAAGTTTTTATAAAAATATTGAAGATCTTAATTAAAATGAAATAGAAATCTTGCTTTATCGCATGATACACTCACATATTATAGAGGTAGTGGAGTATTGTATCTAGAGAATCCAAGTTGTCAACAGTTGTGAACACGCTGCTGTAAGGTGAGGCCGGTGGTGCGGTCCCTTGGCTGCTGCCGGTATACCTGGAATCTCTTTGGGACTTCACCTTTTGTTTCCTTAGAGAAAGCACACAGCTCTCAGTCAGCTCAGTGCAAAAGATCAAATTGCAGCTACACTCTCCGAGGGGCCAAAACTTAATCAGCTACAATAACTGTGAGACATCTGAGACCCACTGTCATGAGAAGCCTCTGATTTTCAGGTCTCTGTTCAAATGGAGAGAAAACTTGAGTCCAGATGCAGGAGGGCAGAAATTAAAAAGCTTGTGTAATGGAAATTGACATACTAACTTCTAAGTTTATGCTTACAGCAGGCATTTCAATCTAGGGTACAGCTCAAACTTCATGGTGCACCCACTGTCTAGCATGTGAGCCCATTGTCTATTCATGTCTTGCAGAAGTTGATCCTGATATTACCTTATCATGTGACCTTTTGCTCTACTCTGGTTTAACTGTTTGTCCTTTGTTTGAAGAACTCGGCTGAGTGACACAACACCCTAACCATGCATGATACTATTTCCTCCAACACATTTAGGATGCAGCCTATCAGTCACACCTTATCAGACGATAAGTTCCAGACACAGAACAATACATTCACACCCCCCCTCTGCGTGTTTTTGGGGTCAGGAGGTCCCCCACACAGAGACACCTAAATATGAGCACAGTCACTTCACATTTCATCTCCCTTGCAACCTCCACCTTGCCTGGGTGATCCTTTCTGCAGAAAGCTTTTTACAAATAAATTTACAAAAGCCAACTTGTCTCAGAACCTTGTTTGTTGACCAAAATTTCTGCCACACTTGTAGTTTTTTATAACAGGCAGTCCGTTCTTCACTTCCCTCCAAATTGTCCACTGGTACATTACACCGTGCAGCACTGACCCAAGCCAACTGATGCTTCTTACGGCAGAACATGAATCACTTAAACTGTGAAGCGATCCTGAAAACCCTGAAGAGCAGTTGTATTGGTTTCAGACGGTAAGTTTTTTATTGTTGGGATGTTCCTAAATGACTGTATCCAATACTGACCTACTGTTTGGCAGTGTGCAATGTCCCGGCCGCTTTGAGAATGGCCTTCAGAGTCGCTTTAACCTGTTTGCTTGTGTTCATTTATTGCCTAAACAGCCACGGCAGTGAATTTCAATATTGTTACTGAGTGGTTCATTCCCTCGCCTGTACCGACCACATAGCTCCGTACACAGGATACCTGCAGACAGGCACAGCGAAAACCAGAGGCGGGGGAACAAAATTGGTCCAATTCAGATTTTATAGAGCAGCTTTTGTTTTGTATTGTATGCCATTATCGGGGGGCTTGCTATAGTGGTTCAGTGACCACTGATTTTCTGCCAGAGCCCATCACATTCAATAGGCCACGGCTCCCCTCCAGATAACGACAGAAAGCATTTCTCAGGGCTTTTAAACACTTCTTGGAGACTTATCTATAGCCCTGATGGCCTGTCCACATTAATCTATTTCAGCTCTGCACCTCCCTTACCTTCTTATTGATAAAGTGGTAGTATTTTATTAGACTAGGGGCTGGCAGAACATCTCTAATGGGATATATCTTAGGTTTTTTTTGTTTTATTTGAAATGGGTTTAGAGGGCACGGAAAAGCCATTTGAATTATATGAGCTTTTATTTCATAAACTCAATTTCCTCCTCTCTAGCTTCCTAATGTCAGTCAAGGCATATAGCATTTTAATAGTCCCTAATAAAATTCTTGTTCAAGTTAATGTATCATTAAATTGAAATAGAATGGTTTATACAGTGTAATTTTCTCTGTTGTGCTTGAGGAGCTGTTGTGCTATCAGATCCTGTGTGTGTGTGTGTGTGTGTGTGTGTGTGTGTGTGTGTGTTTATTGACACTTAGCCAGAGAAGAATAATTGAAGCTCTGAAGAGAAATGAGAGAAAGGCAGAGAGATAGAGAGTAAATGCAGGGAAGAGAGGGAGATAGAGGGTCTAATCTATGTGGTGTCAGCCCAATGCCAGATGAAATCCACCACTGCTTTGATAAGGGAAGGCCTTGAGGTGCAGATCTAATAGGAGGGATTGGGAGAGGGATGGCTCCAATCTACAGGTCAATCCTGCTCAGATTTCTCCACCACTGAAAGCACAGAGGGGTTATCAGAGCTGCGGGCGCAGGAGAACCTTTTGGGCTCATTTCAAACTATCATGAACACTGCTAGCTTGAAAAAGGCTATCCACACTTTATGTGTCTGGGTTTACTTTAAGGTGATTTTGAAAATTCATACCACAGAGGCAACAATTAATAATCAACATGCCATCTATTTGTCACATGAGTAAGGTCATGGCAAGAAGACGGCTGGAGGATGGAGAGCCCGTCCGGGGCCTGCAGCTGGCTGCGTCTTTAAGGAGCTAATGCTGTTATCTCAAGGAGTGTACCTGTCACTAATCTGATTGTGGTCCCTTTATTCTCTCCATGGCAGATTGATGGTGAATAATGAAAGGCGGTGGTGCCCAGACAAAGCACAAGGCCACAGGGATTAGTTCCCATCTAGGAGACATTGATTTGGTTTTAATGCCCGCAAATATTGATGGACTGCAGAGTAGAGGGGCCCAAATACATGAATGGGTTTCTCTCACAGCCAAGGCTCTCCATTTCCCCCTCCAGAATCTGTCGCCGGGACATTAAAGATGAAAACTCACCAGAGCTGTGAATCCAAAAAGTGTGTTATTACAGTTCCACTCAGACCTACATCCACTGTGTGTCTTGCTGTTTCCAATGCCCGCGGACTGTGGGTGGCCCTGCTGGGGCTCCAGAGGAGTTGGTCTGCTGCCATGTTTGCACACTAACTGGCAGCAGAGAAGGCACACAGGGGCCAAAGATCTTTGATGATCAGCTGAGCAAAAAAGAGAGAAAGCCCTCTGGAGGAATGGCTTTCATCCGTTCGCTCTCTGTATCTCTCAATCTCTACCAATCTCTCTCGTTATGATGATGCGTAGCAACCAGCAAACGCAGAATGCACTGAATCATTGAAGAGAGCTCTTAACTCTATTGCATGTCGTACAAAGAGGTTTTGTACTCACTGCGTATGAGCAAGCTGCACATCAAAAGACCTCATTCAGCTCATTCATTCACAATCTACCCACAAGCCATGCCTCGTTGTGCTTGTTTATGCTCCACCTGTCTGTGTGTGTGTGTGTAAAAGTCTGTGTTTGTGAGGGATGCTGTATCTGTCTGCCCTGGGAAACTGGTGAGACATCAAGTATGGGAGCAATGCAGGTCACTCCATGGAAAAATGGATGGCTTAATGGAGTCAGGCTGCCCTGTCCTTGAATCCTGACATTCGTCTCTCGTCCTCTTACTCATCCCCAGAGACAGTTCAAGCCAGTTATCACAAACTACATCCGGAGAAAAGTCTGGGAATGACGTGCCAAAAAGCAAAGGATAATGTTTATTACTGCGGATTTACCTTGCGTTCTTTTCATGGACGTATAATGTTATTACACTGCAAGTCTGTGCCTCTGTTGCCGTCCTGCTCAGAACTACCAGTCTATGTCCTGTGGCTTCATCACTCAGCTGCTGTGATGAACGGATTCAGTTGTAGCTCTAATGGAAGATGCCTGTCAGTCTCACGGATTGGGATTAGCTCTTCAGACCTTGAGGAATTGTAAGAGTTCCCATTTGTATCCACCCACAAAACAAAAGAGCCATTATAACTCAAAGTGAGAGCTGAGAAATAAGTCGTTCACTCGCACAGAAGATTGACCACTAGCTCCATTTGTCTGTTTCTCAGGCTTCATCAGCTGTGAGGCTGATGAGATGAGGCAAAATTGTCTTGACTAAGTTTTTGCCTTCATGCAATTAAATGTGAAATATATCTTCAAAGATTAACTTAATTGGCATAAAACTGAGGAATGTATCAGTCTAGATTTTGGAAACTGATTTCATCGCTCCTCAGGAACCATCCAGATAAAGAAACTCTCCCGAAAACATTGTTAATTTACAATGTTGCTAAAATCAATGAACACGAATCAATGACATAGGTTTTAAACATATTAGAAAAGTTAAATGTAAAAAAGGAAATCTCTGAGTGATGAAAAATATCAGTATTAAAAAATGTAAATAAAGCAATTAAGATTAAAGTATTTTTCTGGACTTGATTGACACAGGCAAACAAGCAGGTGCAGTTGTAGAGTTTTATCACTGTGGGTGACTGAATTAGCTGATTGCCACCAGACAGGATATACAGTGTACATAAATTAGAAAACAACTATGCATTGATGTCTGTACAAAATTTCAAATGGTTGACCACATGTTTGAGTCCAGACCCAAATGTCACTGCCATTTCGACAGCCGGGAAAGTCACATGGCTAAAACCTTTAAATAAAAAACAAACCCAAGAATAGCTGATTGTCAACATTTCTGTCCTTGAAAACCAGATGAACAGATTAAATTCAAAGTCTTGGTCAGTATTTATGCATCTTTGCATGTGGGTGGGTTGTGTCTGGGTCTGGATATACTAGCTCTTCAAAACACCAATTTCAATTTTCATATTTAGATTTCATGTCTTCAAAGTATTGAATTACTCTTTGACGAGACCTTGTTGACTTTGAGCTACAATGTGTTGCGTGCTGAGTGGAGCTGCATCAACATTTTAAAATGCAGCGCATGGAGAAAGTTTTTCTGCCTGAAAGCTTAAAGTTAACCAAGTAGTTTTGTTGCTTAAACTTGAGCAAAGTGTAACTGCAAATTAAAGCCAGAAAGGCTTTGTGGAAGTAAGCCCTGAAGGCAAATTTCTTTCAACAGACCAAAAACTGGTGCCTCTAATGGGACCTTGTGGTTCAACCTGACAAAAATCTTGAGTTAAGTAGTGGGTCTCCTGTCATCTCTCTGCCGAGGAGCCCTTTGTAATAATGAAAGCTTTATCTGACATCTAGGAGAAGAAAGAGCTCTAGCGGTACTGAGACCAAATCTGTTTCAAGATAAAGCTTCCCTCAGGACCTCGAATGTGTAGAAAAGAGAAACCTCTTTTCATTCAGGTTCAAAATGTTTTATGTCTTCTCCCCCTTCTTTGGCAGCCCCTGTCCATTTGGTTATGAAAAGATAAGGGGGTCATTCATCTTTTGTCTTTGTAGAGTAATAAAATGATTAAGTCAATTAAAAACCAGCCAATTTTATCCGTGTGGAAAAGCTTCTATGGCACTAAATTATCAAGCCCTGGTGCTCTATCTTTACTCTCACTCTCTCTCTCACACACACACACATAACAAGCACACATCTTTGTTCATTCATCTGTATTTATTTGTCAAGTGATACACATGAAAAAGTTGTACTTCACTTTGGCACAGGGGGGAGAGAGGATCGGCCACTAAACAGAATGTAGGTGTTTCAATCCCCGGCTCATCCATTTTTTTAACATTACAACTGCACCTTTCAGACAAGAACTGTGGAGAAAGTCCGTACCCAATTCTGTGGATATGCCTTTCACACATGAACAATGCAGGACAAGTCAACACAAACATGTCCGGAGCGTTTTGGTGTGGGGTGGCGCAGCAGGCGGAGGCAGGGGTAACTTTATTTCCACTGAGCTACTGTGTTTTTGTTTACAGCACGTTGACACTGGCGTGCACAAAACTGCATTGATGTTATTGATGTAGTAATGACTACAAACGTGGGAGGAGCACCACGGCAGCCTCACCAACCTGACACCGGTGAAACAAATAGGTACATACTCAAAAGGAATGTCTCATTTTGCAAAGGTCATCGTCAGCCTACAACCATGTAAAGGTCCAAGGTTTGTCTATCTCTCCGTCCGTCTTCTTTGGTTCGGTGACAGAGACTTGGCTGGAAGCCATTAGTCCAGATGACAACAAAAACCATCTGTCCCTGTGCTCATCATTAACCCTGCTGGCTGTGTCCCAGCCACTGTGCTGACACAGATAGAGCAAAGATATGGACGGGGCTCACAGCTGAAATAACTGGCAAAAGGTTGACATACCACGGCACAGACGAACGATTCCATCATAGCCTGGCACATTTTATTGTGAGCCGCAACAGAATGATTCTTGGCTTTTTTTTCTTTTTTTTTTGTGCTTACTGCCTGTAAGGAATGTCATCATGCTGAAGCTGACATGCATATTTCTTTTAGGAAGGATGAGGATTCCTCTCTCCAGTATGTATTGTTAAACCAGTTCTACACAATGCAGTCACTGACAGGTTTTAGTACCATATGCCGTGATTACACATTTATTTTTCATCATCCTTAATGCACTGCAAAACAGAATTTGATCTAAATACAGATGTTTGTATGTGTAATTTAAGCTTGCAACTAAACAACACAGTTGTGATATGCAGTCAAAATGAGCCTGATCCTCTGATGCCTTGTGTGAAGTGTTCACTTTTCAGTGTCATGGTGGTGACGCATCACAAAACCCACATTCAAACATCAAACAATGTGATATTTATCAAAAATCACACCCTCCAGTGTGATTTCAGGCATCTTTGCCTACAGTGCATATGAGCATGTTAATGGTGCTGTTGTACATATCAAATAAAAAACAACAACCTTCTGCTCGATTAAGCAAAGCAATCTGATGCCTGACACTATGACAGATGCAGAATACTCAAGAAAAATCATAAAAGAAAAAGAAGAGATACAGTTTATTTAGATTTGTATTGGTATTCATTCAGCTGAAGATATTGGCCATTTCAGATATTCTAGTACGCTTCTTTTGTCCCTCTGGAAAAGGCTGATGCATAAATATTTATACAGTAGTGGATAATATTTAGAAATTATTTATAACTCTTATCTTTTATCAGAGGCAGTAATGTGATATTCATGATAAAAACGCTCCACCAGAAATGTGGCTTTATCCTTTAGAAGAGGATCCAGTGCCTGAGAAGAGTAAAAAGCTTTTAATTGACCATTTCAACTTTCTGAATCTATGCACAGATGGTTTGCCACATGCAAAGTTTCTATTGGAATAAGGAAAACAAACCTTAAAGCGAGTTTTAGTGTATCAAACTAAATTTGACAATATAAAACGGTGAGGATTTCACAGCCAGTGAAAGCAGCTGGAAGAGAAAATGCCCTTGAAAAGAAAAAGTGCTCGGTGTGAGATACGATCAGCCACTGACAACATATTTCTTTCAAAAAGCTCTGCTGAAACTGTACAATTAACGTCATGATAGCATAGCAGCAGTGATTAAAGACACCCAACATGTTGCCACAGCACCAGATATATGTCCAAGCTCTGCCATCAAGCCCCATATGAACCGACCCTACTACTCTCAATACAGAAATACCTCTGCAGGTTGCCTGTGTCATCTGGATGAATGGGTCATGATGGGTATGGTCAGAGGTTTAAATCTCTCTGTAGACAGTAGGACACAGCCTGATGTTTCAGACCTAAGAAATATTGCTTGTATTAATCTACTGACACAGTTTTTCAATGTCTTTTTTTTTCAATATTTAAAAAATACCTTTTTGACTTATGACTCAATCTCTAATACACATACAGATTAGAGGAAAGCATTTATGTTTCATTTGTATTTACGCTGCTCATATGCTTCTGCCTTGAACCTCACGTCATGTTTTTCCTCACTCGCCCACACACACTCATTTTAAGTTGGAAAACCTTTCCTTGATTGAAGAGTTTCTGCTGAATCTGATCTTTTACTTGAGCTGTTGTACAGAGAAGCATCAAAATGATCAACTGACTTTGACAGGCCATCAGCGCAGTGAACAACCAGTGAAGCGTTCTCATGTTTGTCACTCCTACATATTGGCAGGACTTGGCAGAGGGACACGGGGAATTGACTTGTGAGGAGAGGTGTTAGTGTATGTGAGCGAGGAATGGTTGATTAATCTGTTTTTGTGATAAACATAAAAGCATTCTTTCCAATTGAAAGGCAGCATCTTGTCTGGGTTACAATCCTCTGAGAGTTTAACAACACACTGCAATTGGCTCAACTTAAATAGGTTTACAAAATGTCACTTTTAATTAATGCAACGGTAATTACCATCTTATTCAGGGAGAGGTAGGCTTTTACAATATAAGCAAAGTATTCTAGTGTGATCCACACATACGTTTGTTGTATTTAAACCACTGTCTTTAATTAGATGTTCATTGCCTGTACATCAACAAGATGGATTAAGTAACTCTGCTCAAATCATGAACATATGTGATGACACCCACACACAGTTGGAAACAGAATGAATTGTGCAGACTTATATTAAAACTGGCAATTTCCCTCTCAAAGCAGTTTTGCAACATAAAAAAATAAACAAGATCTGACGGGTGGAACCTTCTTAGGCTCACCTATCCCAAGATCCATTAGCTGGTGACAGGGCTAGCAAGCCAGCTAGCTACGCTCCAGCTAGGGCAGGACAAGCTCATTCTCATTTCAGGGACACAGCTACTCTCTGCTCTTAAATGTGTTCAGTGTACAATCGAGTGTTACGTTTAATTTGTTGTGTTGCTGTTCTTGGCATCATTGTCCTTTTTGCATGTATTGTATTGCACCCAATTGGCATATCTGGAGCAACATCTGTGATCTTTTAGACATATTTACATATACAGGTTGATTTGTTAATATGGTAATAAAATAAAGTCCACATACAGATGTGATAGTGGTGTATGAATGGGTTAAACTTTCACACAGGAGTCTGGGCTTCAATTTCAGGTTTAATTCTTGATTTTGTATGTGTCGTATTATTTTAAATTCAGCAACACTTCGTTGAGGGTTAGGCACCAAATTACCTAGAAGATTTAGTTCTTGGATAGAACACAGTCATATTAGAATAGTATAGAAAGAGGACAGAGAGCTAGCTGTGAAGGGGAGTGGGGGAGGACATGCAGCAAAGGGCCACGGGTCGGAATCGAACCCGTGCGACAGCTCTACCAGGTGAGCTATACGCCGCCCCTTGCACTTCTCTCTTGATGACCAAACAATAAAATCAGAGCGGGGGAGTTGAGGTGAGGAGGTCATCTCGACTTCAGCCACAGAAACCACCTGTTTGGCTTATGCTTTCCACAAATACAAACAGGGCAAAGGGGACTGCAGGTGTGAAGGGCATTTCAAAACAAAATGACATTGCTTATTTTATGATGCAAATGTATTAACTGGTCAGCTGCCTGTCCAGAAGAGATGCTGTTAGCTCACAGGTGGCATCAGTTTCCATTCCAATGTGTAATTTAGATAATATTTTCCAGTGGTAATCAGTGAATTAGACTCAACCTCTGCAAGCTATAAAGCAGACGGACAGTAGTGAAAAATGTCATCACCAGACAAACCCTGAAGCTGCTCCATAGATACTAAGTAATGAAGATCTCCCCAAGTCATAATGACCCAAGCACTGTGGGGATTGTCCTGGAATAAGCCCACAAGTTGTAGTTCACTGCTTTAATCCTTACAATTATATAAGACTCATTTCAATGCAACAGACACTCCTAGATGGAGCCACTTCATCAAGTCAAGACAAACTTAGAGAGACAGTTGTTTGTGAGGTGTGGTTTTTTATTCGAAAATCCGGAAAATAGAACAAAAATAATTTAGTTTTATGGTGAATGTTCCATTTTAAGTGCGCTGCATGGCAGCTACCAAGAGGGGAGGAGTGATTAATGGAAGCAAGAGCTGGAACAACACCATATTACATCCTGAAGTGCTTGGGGAATGTGGTGTGCGTGTGCGTGCGTGCGCCCGTGCTATACAGGGGGCTGGGGCTGGCAGAGATTTCATTCTCTATCAGTCACATCAAAGTTCATGTCTACCTTGGGTGGTTCAGTGATCGTTCAAGTAGAAATTAAAGCACAGTAAATTCAATGCAGTGGTTTCAATGTGCGGCTCAAAACAAACAGAGTCACATCATATCTTTTATTGAGAATAATCCTTGTGATCCTTTATTTAACTGCACTAACCAAAGTTTACAATCCGATTTTCTCTAGGTTAAAGCTTATTTAGCAAATATACAACTATTGGCTTGGGATTAGAACTGGACAATAATTGAGTGCTATCGACTATCATAGTAGTGTCTACAAAATTATACAAATTAATATTTCCGAGCAAATTTAATTAATACACAAAACTAAGCGGGACATAGTAAATTATTATTGGACATTATTTTGCGGAAAATATTGATCTGTGAATATTGTACTTATTAGATATATAATATTGATTTCAGGTGTTTCCCCCAAGTCTACTGAAAACACAGGACACAACTCATCTGTGCACGGGAGGATTTCTTTCAGGGAATTATCGCACAGACCCTGGATGGTTCAAACATCATATGTAATAGACATATGCATATTGATAATAATGCAGATATTCACTCAGATGTCCATGACTCTAATTAGTCAAATTAATTGATAAAATTGTGTCAAAGAAAAATTAAGAGGTATTATTGTATTGTTTGTCTCCCTGTGTTAAATGTGTAGAGTTGAAAGGCATGTGAATTTGTAACCGATGTATTTTGTGTCATTATTGTTGCAGAGACAAAGCACCCCCCTTGCTCCCAATGGTAATGTAATGATTGAAGCAAATAATGTCTGTCCTCCGTCTGAACCTTCCCAAGTGCACACTGGAGGATGTCAATCATCCCCAGAATGTACAAAATATGAATCACTGCTATTGAGACTGAATAAAAACTCCAACATTTCCCAGAGAAAAAAGATCAAATGCATGACTGGAAAGGCTCCTTAAAAGGATTGCATTATAAACACAGCCGTTTCCCTCAGCAAGAAAAATCTTATAGTGAGCCAGAGTTGCATAATAAGGCAAACAGACTGCAGGCTACATATTTACACAAACTGGGGTCATAAAACCATCTCTCCTGAGTCATTTGTGCTCAGGGCAAAGTGCTCTCAAGGAGAGAGATTTATTTGGCTTCATTATGTTTGCATGGCGAGGCTGGTGCAGCCATCATTTCTATTAGACACTTTTCTGGCCCATTAAACCTCATTACATATTGATCCTGTTCCCCAGGATGATAATGTTCCATTTATTTCCATTGGTTCCACTTCCGCCTCTTTATGCTTTCATTATTCATAAAGTGTCATTGAGTGCCAGTGGAGATACACACAGCCATGTTTGGATTACATGACACTTTGGCCTCCTAGGTGGAGTTCAGAACAATACACACATTTGAATCATATGAGTAAACATCTGCAGAGAGTGTTCGACCCATCTCAATGTGTGCTTTGTTGACTTTAACTTATTTAACAGTCATCTCCAAACAACTATGATATTGAATCAATATCTACCTGCACATTAAAGATGGTGGTAAAACTCAAAGTGTTAAGCATATTAAACAAAGAGCATATGGAGGGATTGTTATTGTATCATCGGGCTGCTATGGGAGATAGAGAGGGTCGTCTACTTAACACAAGGTTGGTGGTTCGATTCCCCCCAACTCCAGTCTGCACTCTGAAAATACTGAAACCCCAAATTGCCCCTGATGGCTGCGCCAGTGTCGGATAGTTCACCGCAAAATGACAATTCACTCATTATCTACTCACCACTATGCCGATGGAGGGGTAAACAGCATTGCAGCCAAATCCAATACAATTGAAGTAAAATGAACTCCTTCTTCTGATGTAAAAAAAAACACAGAAAAAAACTAATAACATGCCTCCATACTGCTCATGTGGTGTCATCCAAGTGTCCGCAAGCCTCAACATTCATACTCGACTTGAAACTGGGTCATTTACACCGTGTGTAAATGACCGACTCGACATTTAGGCTTAAACGCTGTTTACCCCTGAGACTCCAAAAGTGTTTTGTGGACTCAAACACTTAACCCACCCCTCCATCGGCATAGTGGTGAGTAGATGATGAGTGAATTTTTATTTTTCGGTGAACTATCCCTTTAAAGCTTATACCAGGCATGAGGCTATTATACTGCCAATATCCTCTACTCTATTCTTGAGTACTCAACTAGATCATTGGGCCTAATGCAAGAACACTTTCTCATTTTTTATCTATACCCCTCTTTTTCCTGCTAAGTTGTTTGAATGAGTACATACCAAGTCAAATTCACTCTTATGGATATGGATTATTGTGGGCCAATGTATTTGGAGTAAAATACCACTGGTATCTTTGGAATCTTGGCCAATGATTCCTAAGATGTTGTCATTAGACCCTTATGACAATGAAAGGTAAGTTTAACCATATAATAAACAACTATTAATGAAAAGAAAACACAAATAAAACCAAATGTATAGAATTTGAATAATGAAATAGTTAAAAAATTGTAGACATCTTTTCTGCATTGTTTATTTTTTTAAATAAAAGTGTTGTCAAAGTATCATATCTGTAAACATTAATACAGATATGTCTTAGCTTGCTTGTTGCAGCCTGATGGACGCCACTAGCTCATAAAATTGTGCTATTGATTTCATCATGAGCATAATTGACGGCCACAAATTGGAATATTAAAGGGAGTATATAGTAGAGGCTACCTGCTACGCTCAGTGTGGACTAGTTTCATTCCAAAAAATGTAATTCTGCATTAAGTTGAGTTTTTAAGGTGTGTGTGGCCTCACAAGCCATATTCACAAAAGGTAGTAGGTATATAGTTAAGATTAAAATGAAGGCCAAGTTTAAAGTTGGGTGTGACATGATGTGGTAATAACTACAGCGTATTCATGGGTTGGAACATCAACATGTTGACAAGCATCACAGCTGGTGTGTTGTCTTTGCTGAACATATCAGCACATTCAGCTCATATGTGCTCCCATCTGTGACATGTTAATATTCATCCGTCTTCATGCAATTTGCATGTTTACATTTGCACCCTGCTGATTAAACAATAAACATCCTTCCACTTGTAAAATTCTTGATACATATATATTTATTTAACGTTATTTATTGTGTTGCTATCTGCATCCCTCTCCGTGCTTCTTGCCATCACTGTCTACTCCCGGTCTTTGATTTATCTGATGTCCTGTTTTCTGCACTTCTGCTGCTGCTGCTGCTGCAACGATGCAATTTCCCTGTGGGGATCATTAAAGTTTCATTTCATCCCCCTCTTACATAAACCTGTTTTACTCCCCCCACCCTTTTTAAATTGCCCTCTGGTCGTCCCTCACGAAGCACTGAATCATCGATGTCCTCTTGAAACCTTCCAGAAATAAACTTTTTAGGAAATCAGAACAGCCAAATGAACTGGCATCAATTCACATTTTCAGTGGATATGGATTATTTTAAACTTCAAAAAACAAAATGTGATTCCGTTCGTACTTGGGAACCTCATGTGGAAAGGGCGGCTTAATGTCATTGTCAAAACCCTGCTATGCTGTACAGTGTGTTAAAGTCTAAAAAACAAAACTTACCCTTCAGTATCTGTGTAGTTTCACCTCCTATATTTCTACCATTTCCACTGATCATCCTGAAACCCCTCTGATTGGTTCAAATAGAGTTCTACAGCTCCTAGTTTTGACAGTAAGAAAAAGACTTTACAGCTGTTTCTAGGTTTCTGCTGCCTGTGCTCTGCCCCGGTTGTACCAGCTGAATAGTTTGCTTCTGGGCTGTCAAGTCACTTCACCCCCACCGCCTTTGTTGTTTGTCCGCTGCGTGATCAGCCGCCTACAAAACAGCATGCGGTGATGTTTGTGTGCATGGCAGGGACAGGAACACGGTGACAACCCCTCAGTGGTCGTTCTCACTGTCACCGGGGTGAGGTCTCTGTCTGAGGCCACCTGGCTTCCCTCGGAGGACATAATTTATGATGCTAATGAAATGTGAGCATGCCTAGGCCATCAGAAAGCAGGTGATGAATCTGCTGCGCCGAGCTCGTCATCCATCACCGAGGTCCCCCCCGCCTGTAGAAGCCTACAGGAAGCCCGAGCCTGTTCCTCTCTGATTAATGTTGAGACTGATGCACCTCCAAGATTATCTCCTCTGATCGTGTCATCTCTTTGTTATTGCTGCTGCAGGCTTTCCGATTAGATCATGGACTCGGGGCTCTATTTTAATACAAAGTCATTGTGAGAAATGTTTGACTTTGCCTAAAGATGAACTAAATCATCAAGGAGAATAACACATGTACTGCTGCACTGCGAGGCTGCTCTGTGGAGTTGAAGCTGCAGTAGATTTCCTTTTTGCTGTTCCCTAATTTAACCTTGCTTATTTTTCCATTAGAGAAAAGTTTAGTTACATGCCAGTTATGCCAGATAAATCTTTTGTTTCAATGCAGATTGGATCCATTTATTTTCACTCAGAGACAGAACTTTTGAACAGGCAGTGGGGGAATTTGCAATTACATTTATCTGAGAATGTTCGTTGCTTTGTACACTGAAAAGTAATTTTGTCCAGTGGAGATTTGCAATCACTGCTACGGCTGCTGAATTTAAAGTCTTTTAGGCATGTTTATTGAAGCCCGGCAGTGTTTATCTGTGGGAAAGTTTTCACCCTCCAGAACGGCTGCCTTAATAAAGGTGCTTCAAATATATGCAAATATATACCCCTCCCCCTCTCTGTCCTCGCCTATCTGTCTATGGACAAATTTCATTTATTTCAACCAGTCGCATGGATTGTCAAAATATTTGCTCTAGACATTCATGTCATTATTAGATGACAGCCATCTTCAGGTCAAAATCTGATAACCCTTTGATGACAGCAGGATTGTTGTAGGCTGAAGGTGTAATCTTGTGTAATCGCGCTGTACAAGTGCAGTACCTACCAATATCTATATGAAGGTATCAAGCAACAAGATGTGGAATGAGGGGAAAGGAATTCAAGATTATACAAAGAATTTACACTATTAAATATAATTTGTACTAGGTGCCTATTCTATTATTACAGGTGTAATGTATATTGGGCTGTCAGTTTTTATACAAAATTCAAAAATGTATTCAAACGTGTGTTATTTTGTTAATATTCAAAATGTACAATCTACAGTAGAAGGACTTTAGACCATCTAAAGTACTTTGCCTTGTGATCCAACAGAGGGCGATCACTA
Organism: Hippoglossus stenolepis; assembly: GCF_022539355.2. Taxonomy (NCBI): domain Eukaryota; kingdom Metazoa; phylum Chordata; class Actinopteri; order Pleuronectiformes; family Pleuronectidae; genus Hippoglossus; species Hippoglossus stenolepis. Next base: position 4,941,973 of record NC_061497.1, on the reverse strand, counting down.
TCTGCTCGACCTATGACATGGCCTCTCGACCAGTCAGTGACATAGGCCAGTAGTGATACGTTGTTTTGTCTATCGGCCTCTGTAAAGTGTCTCAGCTGGTGTTCACCTGTAGTAGCTTTTAACTGGATGCTCCTTTATGGCCATGTGCCTCCACCTGCCATCGGCGGACAGAGTTCACCCACCCCTTGATGTCATCCACTTGTTTCAGTATAAATCACTTGACCATTTTGAGGTTGTTAAAATGTTGGAAGTGTTCTCCCTGGAAATTGTGTTGGACCAGCATCACAGCTCCTCCAGGTCCCAGCTTACATTTTTACAGCTCTGTGCACGACCTCTTTTCTTCCCAGGAAATAGATACAAATATATAGCTCAATAAGGTATGAATCACAACACATATATATGGTTAATGTACTTTCCTGACTGCAAACTTGATTAGTTGTATGCCTCTGCTATGGAGGTTGTGTTTTCATCTGCACTCGTTTGTTTCTTAGTTGGCGGGATTACACAAAACTCTTTTTGATTCTCTTAAACTTGGCCACTATTTCTTCCATGTTATGAGGGAAATAATTAAAAATGTTGCAAAGTAAATTAGACGTAATGCAGTGGAAGTTCCCCCTTTGTTACATTTAGTTACAGTGTAACCACAGGTTATTTGACCTGAAATATGAAGCATCGTTAGTTCCCGTTATCTTAAAGTACCACATTCTTATATTATATACTGATATGAATGGTTGACTTCATTCCCAGTTCTGGAAATGAATCCATTTGTCCCAGGGTAAATAGAGTTTGACAAACACAAAGTCATGTCCAGTTGTTTAAAGCCTTGATCATCTGCAATGTATTATTAACAATATTTTTTTATATATATATATCAACCTAGAATAAAAAATAAACATTAGACTTCAAAAGTTTATTCCAAATAACTTTTTGTGAACTAAGAGTGACATGAACATGGAAAACATTATATTATATATCCGTATGTATCAGTAGAGGTTTTGGGAAAAATAAAAAATATTTAGGCTATGGTATTATGTAATGGTTAAAACAATATTTTGGCAACTTAAACCCATAACTTTAAAAATTTAATAAATATTCGAGTGAGAGAAAGCACAAACACACGAGCAGAGAAGTTTCTTATGTAAAATAAATAGTATATATATATATATATAGAGTATATTTTTCACTAAAAGCTTTTATAATTTTAAATCACATTATAGTAATGTTGAGTCCTTTTGTTATGTGTTTGTTTTAATTTAGCTCTAGCACATGATCAGTTGATGACATTGAAATGAAACAGAGATAAAATCAAAGGCTAAGAAGCGACAGTGTCTCAAGCATGACTTAATTAAGACTGTCAACATTTGCATTTGTGTCTGCACGTTCGCTGCATTAGGATCCATGTCTGCATAATTAAATAGGAGAAGAGAACTACTTTGACTGGTGTTAGCGTCTTTCTCTAGACGTCGGTGGTTACGCTCATTTGAGCTGCTCTGTCCCAGTTCCCCCAGCATGCACTGGTCTCTGTGGTGAGTCTACATGAAACAACCCAGCGAAGACCCCCTGCTCCTCCACCCCCGTCCTTCCCCGCTGCCGTCATCTCCAATAGCTTTCCTCCTTGCCATGATGAAGTGTCGGGCTCTGCCCCCGTTGCTCTCCTCCCTCACATGTAGACTGGTGAGCCAGCACAGTAGAGAAAACAGGCCCAGCTGGTGTGAGACATGAGGCAACACTTTGTGCAAACCACTATGGATGATATGTTACCGGGCTGCACAGCATGAAAAGAAAACCACTTCTAAATTAATTAGCTGCAGTCTGAAAGGTAATTAGTTTGAAAGTGTCAGGGATTTACTTTGTGTGAGAAGCTCTTTCTGTGAAGGAACAAAGTTAAAAGAAAAGCAGTATTTGACAAGTACCCGTGCTAATGCCTTAGTTCTCTCTGCTTTATGTTTGTCTTTAAAAAAAATCAGCTGTTATCATGTCTCATAGCAAAGCTTTGACAAATCACAGCTTCCTTTTTTCGTACACCCTTGAACACTTTGTACTTGTTTACCTATGCTAATATTGTTTCTGAAGATATAACGACCTTGAGGCTGACACCAATTAAAGAGAGCGAGAAGAAACTAAAACACCCGCTCCCTTGTAAACAAATTTTAATGAATTCTTGTGGAAACGAGATGTGAAGGGGGAAAAAAACCTCATCATTAAATACTCTAGGTTTTCTTGTTCTCAAAGCGTCTTGTTTGTCGATAATGTAAGCATGTGTTTTGTTAGCGAACACCACAGAGTCTGATAAATAAATAATTGATCGTGGGGGTTTAGAGTTTGTTTGCTCTTGTTGGAATCAAAGAGAAAATTAACACAAGAATCAGCCACATTGTACATTGTTTCTGGTTTTGAACCCTGGGCTCTCCAGAGTGAGCACACATAAAAAAACAACGTTTTTTGGTTGAGGCTTGACATAACAGCTACATATACGCAACACATGGAATTTAAATGCCATGTTGACCTTTAGATTCTCTTTAGATGTGTCATTTTATCTCTGTCTTACCAGCATTGCATTTACCTGCATTATTCCCGCACCACTGCCTCCAAAGAGGGGCTCATGCTGTCTGTCAGGCTAATGTAAATTTCTGCTGGGCGCTTACATTGAGATTTTATTCACAATGGCTTGTGGCATAACTCCATTTTACAGCAGTCAACCCCAGTCTGTCACCTTGTACAGAAGGAAATTGTAAATGTGAAAAATATGCTCCTTGCTGACATCTTTAACTCCACTTCAGATTTGAATAGCCGTTCCGAAACACACGATTTAACAGCCACTATACAGCTCACACTGACAGCTTTATTCTTATTCCCACTGTCCCCCGTGTCTGTATTTCTTACTGCTGCCAAAAGCTGCAGCGATCATTGTAGTTATTTCAAATAGGCATCTGTTAAGAGTTCTAATGAAAATGAAAGTGCTATCACCTCAAAATGCAATAATACATCTGGTCTGTATTGGAGGGGCTGCGGATCGGTGGGGACTTATCACATCTATTCTGGGACTGCCCAAAGCTCCTGGGTTTCTGGAAGAACGGTCAATAAGAAATTAAACAGATTTTGGGTATTAACTTTGCTCTAGATCTAGATCCTGAACTTATATATTAGGAATACTACTTGATAATGTGACGGACAGGGACTTGGTGTCTTTATTGAGAACTATGCTCTTGAAAATTATTTTCCTGGTAGGAGCTGAAGCGCCCCAACATATCACAATGGAGAGGCAGGGTAAAACAGGTCTTTTTCATAGAGAAAATCACAGCAAGATCACAGCTGAAAACATGGTCACCTTTAATACGGGTAATGCCGGAGCTTTAGTCACCGCTTTCTTTCTTTTTTTCTTTCTCTGTTCTTTCATGTACTTATTTAATTGTTTTTAATTTAAATTGTATTTTCTTACTACAGGTGCAATTGCGTTCTTTTTTTTCTTTTATTAATTTAAGTTATATCTCAGGGATAAGCCATAAAATGCAGAACAATAATTTCATGACAATGCTCAGCACAGACACAGTTGGCTGTTGGCTAATAGCAGTAGCCAGGCTGATAGCGATAGCCAGGCTAGTGGCATTCATCAAGCTGATGTTGCCAGGTTGTGATTGTAAGTTGTCTTTTTCCACCATGGACTGTATATAAAGACCGATGACACAAATGCTTCCTAAAAGTGAAGCCAAAGTGTCTCGATTGCCGCCTGGTGGCTGGCTGCTGCCTCCTCCATGTTAGTAAATGGGATATGGACCAAACTAAAAAGTCAGGTCTTTCTTATCACACTTATGTATGTCCAAGTATAAATGTTCCTGCTAAATTTGGGTTTAATAATTAGTTATTTGATGCTTTAAAAACAGGGCGAAATGTCATGATTGAAAGTTTAGACTCACGATTGATGGAGCATGTGTGTTGGTGTCACTTCTGCACCTCCGTCCCTCGATCGCCACTGCACAGTCTCCAAATGCACAAGATGAGAGGGTTCATGTCCAGCATATGTTGGCTTCATTTCTGGATAGTGGAAGGTAGTGACGACTCATCATCCATATCTATATTCAGTGTATGGTTTCCAATTAAAACTTTTGCTGAAGTTGTTCTAAACTATAGTGATCTGACCTAATTTCACTCCTTTGTTAGCCAATCAGGCTTCTGTGTTGGATTAACAGACTTATTGGGACTTTGCCTAAACTACACTTACTCACAAAATGTTATGCCAGCCTTACACCATATCTGCAAACAGCATCAATAAACTTTATTATATTTGACTTCCAGCTCTCATGTTGCCAGTGTGAAACCAAACAGAGCGCAGCTGCCATGTAACAGTGGGCCAACAAAGACCTAACAGTGGCCTGCAAACAAGCCATCACATCACAATTAATAATGTTGCCGTAGCACACAGCTTACAACATGTCAAAATATTATTCTTCACAGCTTGTGTGGACCAAATGTGTTTTGTCATGCTCGGCATCCTGCGGTATACAGATCTGACGGGTCGTGGGGGTAGCAGGGGCTGTGTTAAAGGAAACAGATCTTTGTTCAGGCTCAGCCGACAAGGCTTTGGGGCTGTAATGCCCCACTGCAGAGTACCTGTGTCCAGAAATCCACTCAGAGCTAAGCAGCTAGCCCTCATGTGGTCAGCGTGATTACACTAATACGATTATCTCTTGCTTTTCTATCCTGTCTGGATTAGAATATCGGATAGCTGAGTAGAGAGAAACATATTTTAGACCTTAGCGATTTAAGAGATTACGAGCCCCAGCGGGACAGCACCATCCTCCACACCCTCACCCACACTGATTGCAGAACACATGTAGACCTGTATAATACACTTACCCCAAAAAAGAGTGCTAAATTGCATGTGCATTGAAACAGATTGCACATTTGGTTGGTGGGCGTTTTATGGGAGATCAACTAAAAAGAACAGGTGGGGGGGGACTGGTGGAAGAGATGCCTGTGACCAATATTGCGATGCAGCAGCAACAGTTCATGTTCTGTGGCATGAGCGCTCAGGCACGACACTCGGGCCATTGTAGCGAACAAGGAGCGCACACCAGGCAGCCGGCCGGCCTGTATCTGGTGGGACGATCAGTGCCCTGGCAAGAGAGGGATTATTTTTGCTTCTGTCAATCCAAACATGCTGACACGAGCAGAAAAAACCGTTCTGTCCGTCTTCTTCCTGCCGTCTCCTCCTCAACAACTGCAGCCATCTGTGCCTAACGCTGTGCCAATTAGCACCTACCTTTCAAACGTACTAAATATAGACACAGTCACAACCACTGCAATTATTTTCAGGCTTTGTAAATTACATTGCCTGTGCTGAATTAAAGTATTCGCATCTACTTCTCCCAATATTTTGAGCACTCGGGTAGAAACGCCCGATGTTGCATATTAATTAAGGCAAACGTACTAAATGGACAGCCCATGTTATTCTGCACGCAATCCTCAGTGCGATCAGGCCCTTACTGTGCTCCCCTGGTGGTTGACTGAGGATAGGGGCCTCATATCGCTCCATCAGTACCTTATGCTTCTTGTCAAAGAGGATTTGGAGCTTCACTCTGCCTGCTTACATGGAGATATGTGCAAGATTCTTGTTTTTTGCATTGCCTTGCGTGATAAGCAGTTTAGTAGCGACATCTCTCCACAGATTTTTGTCATGCCATAGATTTTATATACTCTTGATTTTATTGTTGTGGTTTTCTTTTCCTTTTTTTCAAGCATATCCCGTGGACCTTAAATCAACAAATGTATATTGTTAGGGCTGCAAGAAACACTTACTTTAATTTGGTCATTGGTCTTTTAATTTGATGTATCAATTATATGTAGCTATTGATTTAAGGATTCAGCTCCATCAATGATTAAGAATCAAAATTGTCCAGTAAATGCTCACTTATTTCTAAAAAAAAGCTTAGTTTGAGGACATCTTGTAAATTGGATCCTGTTTTGCTGTACGTTATCCCATCTTTAATGCTGTCTCTACACGTTTGGTCACCAGACCCACACTTCACCAGTGTAACTCTCACTTATCACGACTGCTGCCTCAAACCTGCTTTGTACGAACCTGCTGATTATTGACTTGGGTTGCGGCTAAGAGAAAGTGACTGTGCAATGGCTTCTAAACACCATGCAGCATCTAGGGTAATGTGTATATTTGCAGCCCAGCGGGCTGACGCATAACAGCTCCCATTTAATAAGCAACAGCCTGCAGGGAGCCCTGGGTTTATTCATCCTCCAGTAGCTCCGTGCTGGATGCAGGAGCAGAGCAGCTGGCTGTGAACTTCCACTGGACACAGACACAGTATCAGCACTAGACTGGACTGGCTGGAGAGTCATTGATGTAGGTCACAGTGTGTCTCCTTGTGTAGTCAAGTGTGCCACTTGTGTCTGGATTTGACACCCGAGACTGACTCATGTTTACTTTTGTCATAAATACACCAGTGAATACATTTATACACATAGACTGTCCTGTCTTTTAGGTTACAGGGGTTAAGCTGTTAACATGTTTGACCTGTGACCTCATGTGTGCATGAATAAACCAACAGAATATGATATGTTGTCTACTCATGTGTCCTCCCCCTCTGCAGCGTTTGACTTACCATAAATCATGGTGTCTAGACTGATGCAGCATAAGGCCAGTGTTGACTCCTTTAATGCTTTTCAATTACCTTTTCGCTTGCAACACACCTTACTGACTACCTGACTACTGGCATGCTTGTGAAAAATAATCAATTTTCTCTGATCTACAGTGTGTGGTAAGATTTCAATTAATATAATATAATATTTTCTAAAAAAGACAGACAGGTTTTGGTGCATATTTCTACTTTTACTATTTTCTTTATTAATTAAGTAATTACATTTCTGTGTCAGAGATTTTACATAAAAGAAAATGTTGAATAAGGGAACATAGTTACCCCTCCTCAGGTTTCACACACTGGTAGTGTTAAATGTTTCTCATTCTCCATGGTCTTCCAGCTTTTAGTTAAAATGTTCTGTCCAATTGTAGAATAACAAGCTGACTCTGAGATGGAAAATGTCCAAGTTTGCATCACTCTGTACACGACACAATTGTATCTTGTAGAGTATTTCTTGTTTTCGACTTCAGAAGAAAAGGAGGTCCGACATTGTGTGTTCTGTTTTGCACCGGAAAAAAAGAAAGAAAACTATGTATGTCGTCATGGCTGAGAAGCACTTTGTTGTTGTTTTTAGTCGCAGCTATGCAACATCCCGGTCAGCTTGCTCTCTCGCCCTTTCTCGCTATTTCCGGTTTCTGTCGGAGCCGATTATCGTAAGGTTTGATATTTACGATTCGAGACTGGGGAGGCTCTGACTCAATCTGTAGCATTGAGATGATTTTGTAAACCCCCCACACTTCAGGATTATTTGGGCAGATAATCGGCACAGAGTGACCTCCAGTCGGGAACGCCCCTGTGATTGTCGGAATGGGCAAATCAGGTCAAACATCGCCCTGATTATCCTTTAGTGTGCAGCAGCCTTAAGGGGAGCTCGCATCACTGAAAAGGACATGAGCTCCCCTGAAAGCCTAATCTGAAACATTGTGGTTTTATGTTAAAAATTACTGACTTTTTGATTTTCTGTACAATGAGGTTCCTGAAAGAAATAGGAGCTGCCCACAAACCACATATGTCACGATATTCATTTGGTGTGTATTGGTCGCACAGTGAGAGCCACGGAGAGGGAGACACACAAACTGGATCTTCTTTTTAATACCCTGCTAGTGACCACACTGCCACACACTTTCATGTGCGTGTATATGTCACTGAAAGTCACTGTGTAATTAAAAACTCTGCTGTATGTCATTTTCTTAACATTGATGTAGAAAAAAAAAGCCACATTAAATGGTTCGGTGTTGTTTCCACTTGCTGTAGAGGTGATAAATTGTGGGCTATTTTTGGAAACTATGGGTTTTCTTCATAACAACCCCAACATGTTTCCCTGATTAGGCTGCCAGATGAGGCTCAGTTTTTGCCAGGATTCATCATAGAAGAGACACCCTGGGATTCTCTTTTAGCCAACCACCCTTTTTTCTGCATTGATGTCTCATCTCTCCTGCTGTCGTTTCTTGATGCCCCCTGCCTCTTCTCTTCCATCCTCTGTTCTTTTGCCCTGGGCAACATCTCTCTCCTATAAGACAGAGATGTGATGGGTGGTGCTAGTGTGGAGCAGATTGATGTAGCTCTAGCGACACAGCAGACATAGAGTAAAAGCAGCTTGTCACACCAGGTATTCCCCCTAACAGATTTGCTATCAAAAGCTTTCGTCTTCACATCTGAAGGAGAGATGGCGCTGTTCAAACACCCACAAACCTTTACAGGATTCTATTCTATGAGTCTCCTTTCTCATTGATGATATCACAAGAAATACAATTTCATGGCATAATTGTCATCACTTGCTTCAGAACTACATGTGTTTTACAGCATGCTGACAGAGCAGAGTTTATCCCGTCATCCCTTTATCCAGTCATTTATCCTCCTCTTCTTTCTTCATTAAACTACACAGGTTGATAAATGCTGTTTTCGTCCAGCTAGGCTGAAACTTGTTATATAAAAGCTGTTCTCTTTCACTCTCCCACAAGGCCCATTTCCTCGTCTTTTCTGAGGCTATAAGCAAGGATAAAGCACTTGTAGAAAAAATGCTGCACAACTATGACTCAAGGGCCATATTCTTTCTCTTATATAATGACAAGGCATCCCAAACTACACAAAGTGTACTCCTCTCTGCACAAACACAACCGGGAAAGGAAAACGGACCTTAATTTCCTAATGGCTCTTATCCTCGGTTCAGGTTCTTTTTTTATCGACAGACTCTGGTATGCCATCCTATTACATTTGTTGCTAGAATTAGATTAACTTCTTATCAGGTGAGGCCTAAGTCCTGCTAAGTTCCACCTTCCACGTATGTGTTGTCTGGGTTGGAGCACATCTTACTGCTGCTAAAGCATGCCAGAGAAGGATTTGGCTGGGGCTATCATTGGAGGTAAAAATCAACCCAGGAGAGCATTGAATATAGGCTTTACTGACTTTTGCCTACAAGTCTGGTATTCAGTAATAAGAACGGCTGAGCCCCATACCGAATGAAACAATGTCATATAAACACTCCTCTCAGGTTTGAGTAACTCAGGCTGAGAGATTCGAGGGTTTTAAAGGTCTCGCTGCAGTTTTTTCTCATGTAGCCATGGATCACTGCCAAGAGCTGCCAGAGCTGAGAGAGAATGGGGCTGAAAAGAGGTATTGTCTGGACAGAGAGAGATATTATATAGTCATTGACTATTAAATTCAAAGACACGCTGAAAAGACTTGAAAGGTGAAAAACAGACCTGATTCTGTTCAGCCCCATTTTGATTTGATGGATGAATAATTTTTTTAACAGCAGTGACATTCTTCACTTCCCAGTACACTTCATACACTCTGACAACTGCTACTGTCACTGAAGTTCCCTAAAGGTCTGTGCTGTGCAACAGGGTGAAATCCTATCAGAGTGAGCCTGGATGACACACATAGGAAGCTTTGTTTGGATTAGACGACCACAGAGCTTCTCAGCCTCGATGACATCACTTGGTTTGTTTACACCAACATGGTGTAGTATCCTCCTATTGGCTTAATGGTCCTTTTCCCCATTGTTGGTAGCCAATGGCAACATGATGACCAACTAAGATAACAAAATATCCATTCAATTCGGTGTTGGGGGTTCTGCAATCTGTGTCCAGCTTCACCAAACTGAAAGAAAAGCTGCAACCAGCATTAGAACAAGCAGCCTGTTCCAAACAGGCAAGTGTAGAGGGGGCAGTGTACTAATGTGGAAATCTCCTTCAGAGCCACAGATACAACTCCATGGTGGTTTTATGGTAATCTGTGTGATGATTGACACAAACATATCAAATTGGTGCAGTGCCCTTTCAACACATTTATCCCATCTTGTCTACATTGGATTTAGCTCAATAACAATGGAGCTGACATTTTCAGGCGTTCTGTTAACTTGTATTTCAAGTGTCTTAAGTGCCAGCTCAGCACAGATCATGTAAATAAAACACTTTTTGACTGTGAGTGAGTCATGGGAACCTATTTATGTGGAAAATAAAAGCCTGCACCTGCCATGCTGTTGTCTAAATTGTTTTTTATGCAACTCAAGCCCTTTTCCTTGCTCAGAAGCTGCAGAGTATACAAGAATAGATAAGTGTTAGCAGCTGATCTGCATACATACAATTTTTATTCATAGCAGTGTGCTTAACTTATCATGCTGCTGCTCTCGGAGGAAAATTTAATACTTGTGTAATATTATACAGCAAATTGTTGCCTTAGAAATAGCCTTTGGGTTTGGCACAAAGCCTAGAATTGATACAGTATGTGCGAATTGATAACACTCCACTAAATTATACTTGGTCATAGCCTAAAATAGGAAAAGAGATTTAAAAACAAAGAGCTCATCTTTGTCTCTGAGCCAATTATTTTAGTTATTTTTGTGTGATGACTAGAGACTGAACTGAACCTAAAAGCACGGCAGCAGACAAACTCAAGTGCCAAGAAAAAGGTGTTTTATTTATCGAAGGTCAAAAATACAGGCAGGAGGGTCAAAACCAGGATATCAGCATTGAACTCATTAATTTTGTTTGCGGCTAATGTTAGTTTAACATCAATCTGGGGATGCCATTTCAAACGAGTCGGCATGTTCGATGTGCTACCAGCTACATATCTGTTAGCTGTTGCACATGGTCGGAATACAGCTTTTGTACGATGTACTTGTCTTTGTCCGTCGTCTTTATAGTTGACTGCGAAACTGAAGTGTTCCCACACAGCAGACTTAATTGATGAGGGAGTGTCTTCAAACTCCAGTTTGTCTGTGGTCGCCATGACCACGAGCCAACAGCACATCCGGTCCTTCGCTAAAGTTGTCCCTCGAAAGGCCTGTACCAAATGTTTTGGGTTCTGAGACATGTTCTGTTACACCCCAAGTTTTAATGGTGTAACATCCAGCTAATGTTTAAATGCATGCTTGACAACATGCAAGTGGATATCTGAATTAAAGCTGGGGTGGGTAATCCCCGAAAAGCTAGCAAGAGCAGGCTTATATAACCGATACATCAAACCCCCTCCCATCGACCCTCTAGTCAAAGCTACGCCCCAACAACACAGAAATGTACAGCTACTAGAAGCTAAATTCTGGCTATTGTCTCTGCTTTAGTGGTGTATGTCTCACTGCCTGAAAACTCTGGTCATGCAAAGTGAGACCACGGGCAGGGTGCATGCAGGCAGGCAGGTCGGTTAGTGACACACAAGTATGCCAGCCAATCATTTCATTTGGTCAGAATGGGCCACACTGTTTTTTTCCCCCCAGACAACTATATCTATGATGGCTGTTGGGATGGGAGAAGATTTCAACAAATGTTACCTTCTTTGAGTCTGCAGATTGGGGCAACCAAATCTCAAAGACCTTAGATTAATGGAGTGGGTCATGAACTAAGTTTAGAGACAGTAAAATAAAATAAAAACCTGCAGGCAAAGCGGCACACATATGAGCACATGCATGCAGACACACACAAACACACACGTCCATGCCCTCGGTAGCTGATTAATAAGAGCACAGCCCAAGGCATTTACCACCACTCCATTATTCAGTTTGATTATCTGGAGGAAATGATAGAGTATTAGAGCTTTTAATGACTTTGGCATCCCCTCGTGTATTACTTGCTGATGAGGACGGTTTTAATCATTGTGCTGTGCGAACTGGGTCCAGAATCACAGCAGCATATTAATACAGTGTGCTGCAAGCTACACACAAACACAGGTTAACAGGCCTCATAAGCAGAAAAATGGCAACATGGGGATGCGAGCAAATTAAAATACATGATTAATATGCCTATTCTTTGGAGGAGCTGGGAATTTGTTCTATTGGACCTCTGACACTGCTGGCTGGGAAAATTATCCCACCTGCAGATGTAAATAAGATAACAAATGCTGACAGTGGATGCACACATCATTTCCAATTCCCAAGGTCTGACAATTTATAGTTTACACAAGAGTGCGAATAAATAACATGGCAGTCTGATAGAAGAGTCAGGGAAACAAACTGGAACTTTGCCTTCTGTCTTGCCTGCTCAATGAGGTTTTTCTTTCTTTAAATTTTTTTGTGTCAAAGATCTATCAGTGATGAAAGGATGACTGAGTGAATTATATAAGTTCTGAAATGCTATATAGTTGTTCTTTATATGACAGTAATTCACGCTGGTGGCCTTGAGTCATATGAAACTGGGAGGAGGATTTGAGTGAATTCATGAGTGTGAATGTATTTTTTAATCCTGAGCTGAACATGTTTCTTTGTTATAATCTGCAGCTAGTGAGTTCTGTCTTAAAGGGATAGTTCACCGAAAACTGAAACTTCGCTCATTATCTAGTCACCATTATGCTGATGGAGGCGTGGGTGAAGTGTTTGAGTCCACAAAACACTTTTGGAGTCTCAGGGGTAAACAGTGCTACAGCCAAATCCAATACAATTGAAGTAAATGGAACCACTTCTTCTGAGGTACAAAACAACAGAAAAAACATAAAAGCCTCCTGTGGTGTCATACAAGTGTCCGGAAGCCCCAACATTCATATTCTACTCGAAACAAGGTCATTTACATCATGTTTTTAGCCTAAATGCCCTCTGTTCATGGTCTCGACCACACACCAGAAAACCGCACACACACTCTCGTCGAAGAGTAAGCACGGGGTGCGCGTTCCCATTGCTACGTCCGCTAGCGTAGCCACTTCCAGTAGTGGACTTTTAGGCTACAAACATGGTGTCGAATATGAATGTGGGGGCTTTGACACTTGGATGACACCACTAGAGCAGTACGGAGGCATGTTACTCCAACACTTCACCCACCCCTCCATCGGCATAGTGGTGAGTAGATAATGAGTGAATTAAAATGTTTCCGTGAACTATCCCTTTAAGTGTGATTATACTTATCAATATATTAGAGTCACTTTAAAGAAACACTTACAATATTATGTTACGTATCAACAGGACTGTCTATAATTCTACTTGTAAATTGATGCTTTTTAAATGCCAAAGCATCAGAGTTGATTTGAAAAAGGAAATAAAATCAATAGTTTTTACAGCAGCTGGACATTAAAGTAACAATAGTGTCACGTTAGTTCTTACTCGTAATGGTGTTATAAAAGCTATTATGAGCTCTTCTGCTATCTGGACCAATAAAAAAGCTGCTTGCTGTAAAATTCTGGTCAGGGGCCAAATCTGCAGAAAGAGACTTGTCGCCAGAAGAATTACCACTAATGGATTCAGGGTCACAAGGCCTAGTGTAAAACAAGTTGGAGGGGATGTACGCAAACTTGAAATCTCCATTTAGCTCACTTAAATCCGGAATGTTTCACTCCATCACATCAGTCTGGTCTCTGTGGGAATCAGAAATTATGCTTTTACTAATGTGAAAAGATTGCAGTGCGGTACTGTATGTGCACTTTACACAACCACTGATCAATACGCATATTTTTAAAAAGGTTCTAGTAGTGCTTGCAAGTTTTGCTCAAATATCCGGTGAGAGCTCAATACTTTGCTAATTAAGAACACACATGCAAATAGACAAAATATAAGCAAAGGAAAAAACATCTGTGACAAACATTTGACAACACGTGCACAGATTGAAATCCATTCATCAATCAATCAACAAATCTGTACCATGGAGAAATATGCTGAAAAATAATGGACAATTCATCCAAATAAGTCTATCACAACCAAAAAGAGAAATTGTATTCAAGCTGACACATCCGTAGTGATGGAAAAAAAAGCTTACAACTTCAATTCTAATGTAATGGGAGATTTTTGCTACACAGCAGGTATATAACAAACGTACTGATTTGTACAGTATATGTCCAGACTTGCAACCCGTATATAGCCCGTATCACATAAGATGCTCAAGTTACAAATCTCAGCAGTATTTTGTGATAATCTGTTGTCTGAATTTAGCTTTGTTGTACATATTTGTGAAAATCTGCAGTCTTGTTCTATGTGTGTTGTCAAATAGGGTAAGAAGATATTTTTTGACTTGATTGTGATTTAGTTGTGTGGAGCTCTCAGGGCCACTTTACAACATTCAAATTTCATTCAGGGTTTTGCGAAATGCTCTCTGTCCACACAGGGGTGTACTCTTACTTTAAAAATTAAAGTTGTCATTTGACAGCGTCGACTATTGTTTCTTCAATTAGTGATCTGAATGATTTTGGCTTCAGTGGTGTGGCTCCGGATCAGTTAATCTCTTATGTCTCCACATGAACGTTCACTGATCCTCTTTCCTCTCTTTTGTGGGGTCCTCCAGGGGTCTATTCTGGGTCCCCATTTATTCCCTGTCCACATTCACTTGGACTTAAAAAAATGAAGTTGTCAGGTATTGTTGGTCAAAGGTCAACGTCCCTGTGATCTCACAAAACATGTTTTTGCCAATAAAGATAATGTTATGCTAATTATGAAAAGATTTCACAGAAATTTCAGTCCGGATAGAATAATGATGTGAAGATATTGTATGTCCAAACGGTCAACTCCACTGCATTATCATAATGTTTTCTGGACATTATTCAACACCAAAACTGCACAGTAGAGGGGGAGATTGTGGCAGCATTTCCTGTAACTTAACTAGTTGGCGGAGGTATACAACCATGAAGTGGTAATTTAAATTTATGTTCATAAAATGTTTTCTTTATTTTTACCATAAAGCATTTTTGAAAGGCACTATACAAGTAGTTATTTTTTGTGATTACATCTGTTCCCTGTGTTTTCCTGTGAGTCATGAATACTAAGTTGGCCTGCATCTTCTAACAGTAATTGCCCACTTGGAAGACACAACTCCCTTTTTTGTGTTGATACAATTTATAAATGCAATCAAAGCAGACACACTGTTTTATACCCTTGAACATGAAATAACTGCTCTTTAGTTCTACTGTAACTGGGAGAGAGGCTCTAGCACATCAAACACACTCACCATGGAGGCGGCATCACCTCAGGCATGTCTGCCATCATCATAAACATATCTGAGCAGGAGCAGAATGATAATGAAGCCTGGTACTGTAGTGACATACTGCAAATCATTCACTCTGCCTCGGGCTGTAAAGATCAGTTTGATCTCTGACTATAACAGTGATGGAAACCTTATATAATTGACTGAGGGATGATTTGATTGCTTAAATGTGACATTCATTTACACAGCCAAAGTGATATAGAAGGTCATTTTCACAGTTCAATCAGGTGGATGCTGGTAGCCCAGTGACAGCAGAGCCGTTAGAGGTTAATCCCAGCTTCACTCACTGGGACAGTGGGGCAGGAATTAATGTGACACGTAAATGACAGTCGTTTCCTAAAAAGGGCTGAGAATCAATTTTCACTGTGCATCAACCTGGTCGTACCCACACGGGCAGGCAACACCCCTCCCCCCTCGCTGCTCCCAGCAGAGTGTGTTAAATCCGGTCCAAGCATGGGGCTTGAATAAATCTACATTCAATTAACGGATTAGCCACTGTTTAAACATGGCTTCCTCTCTTTACCACTAATCCGCCCAAGTGGGTGTCTGTGAATTACACAATGCAGCATTTCAATATGTTTGTATATGAAATGGTTGGTAGGTGATTTTCCCGTGTGTGAGGCGGCAGGATAGCAAGATATTCAGCTGTAATATAATCAGGAATAAAATGATGTAATCTCTTAGATATTCTGTCAGGTAATGAAGGTAATGTGTAGAAATTACAGGTAATAAATCATTTTGGACAGCTTGGATGTTGAAACGTAAAAGAGCTGCCCGACGCGGCAGCAATTAGTGTGAATGTCAGCATATATACAGGTTATAAATAAGGATGTCAGAGTCATTTTGGATTGTTTTAAAGCTGTGTCCTCATTATTTCTTCACGCTGACATGTTTTCTCCAAATTCTCCGACACTTGAGCCATTTTTGGCCGTGCATACGTCAATCCTATGTCAACCTCCGGGTGTGATGGCATTTCCTCAGGACATTAGTACACTATCATTAATCCCTGTTCAGAGCTCATCTATCCTTACCTCTGACCTCATCTCATTGGATCTCTACCCTTGCATCAACTCAGCTTTTCTTTGGCCTCACATTCATTCATCAGCCTCTCTGTCTCCCTGCTTCCTCTTGAGTGGATATAAAAGTGAGCCTTGACATCATCCATCCTCCTTTTCAAGGAAAGCATTGTAAAAGACATCACGAAAAACATGTTTTTGTCATTTGAAGTAAATGAAAATGATGGGTAAGCGAGAGAGTTCTTTGTATTGGTATTTGTACTGGACTAAATCAATTGCTGCTTCCTCTCGGATTCAATACCCACTGTGGGTGGTGGGAATCTCAGACTGGAATCTGAGAAAACCAGACATTCTAAGAGTCTCTTTTAGCTACACTGTCGCTCTGAATGGCCGTGTCTGTGAGCTGAGCAGTCACTCCACCACTTTTGTCCAGAGTGAAATGTATTGTTGTATTTTCTTTTGCTCAACGTTGATCCCCAGCCATTGGGACCTCGGATGCATCAATTCCTATCTCTGCTATTGCATAAAGGCAAAATGCTAAAAAAGATCTTTCTTAAAAAAGACTGCTTGCATTTATGTCAAAGTGTCAAAGCTGTGCTGTGTCCAAAGCTGGATTTATGTTAGACACTGGGGGGGTCAAAGATAAATCCAGCTTTATGGTTTATTTACATTCAGGTCCTCAGCCACAATTGAAATGGGATCACACTGTATAGTTGTTTTCAGACATGAACTCAGAGTTGGGTCCGGACTCTCTCCGATGTTTGCATTTCACCCAACGCAACGCAGCAGGAGATTCTCCCCTCAGATGAATTCATGATAACACAGAAATCTCCAGAGCATTCTCAAGGGTGGTGCAGCATACAGGAGGGAGGATGTAACGTATAAATTGGCATTGGCCCTTGTCAGCAATAGCTCTCTTGACATCTTTGTGGGTATCTTCTACTTGTATGGCTCCACTTTGTCATCCTGAGATATTTATATTCTTTTTGTCTTTTTCCTTTTTGCGGCTTTTTTTGTGTTCGAAACATCAACAACACAAGCACTTGCTCGGCGTGAATCCTACAGCGGACATTCTTCTAGTTTTTTCTCGGCGGGCAAGGTGGAGAAACTCAACAGAAAGTCAGCAGAGGCTTTCACTCAGACATTAGCATTCTCACATACAGCCCTTCCAGAGAATGTCAGGAGATTATCCAGAGTTTATGGTATAAGCAGTTTATGGTATGCATCTTAACTTATCTATAGGGCATCACTACCCTGTTTTTCTTGCGTTTGTTCTTTTCGAATCCACTGCCATGACAAATGTACACACAGTGTCAGAAGTTATTCTGCTGAAAAACCATACAGTGTTTAGAAAGACGAAGCCCAGTGTAGCATCAGACTAAAAGAGTAACTAAATGTGATGGATTTTTTGGCTCAGATAAAACAACGGCGTGAGAGTGTTTGTATAGGTGTAATGGAAGAGACTGGGATGTTGGAATCATTTAATCACCATGCCAATATTAATGAAGCCTGCTGCTTCAGGCCCACTCTACACCGGCACTTCAGCTTTCCAATAACAGCTAATTAATAGAGCACCTATCTGCACACCAGGATGGAGTTAAAAGTGTGTCACACTCAATTTATTTCTCCAGTACAACAGTCAATAGTGTGAGGAATGGAGCCAACATGCACACATTTACATGGACAAGTATCTATTCACACATCCTAACAAATCCGTTCTTTTACAGAGGGACACACTCTCATGCGTGCCTTTTTGACAGCCTGCTTCAAACAACCACTGAAACATACAGTATATGGACACGCATACACACACATGCACACACACACACAGACACACTGTGCCCGTCCTCATTGGGAAGACAGATCTCTTGAGCTGTAACCGACATCATGTACTTAGCGTGTCATACAGATGTCACAGTGATGCTGCTCAGACTGCCAGAGAGTGCAGTCAAGTATGAATGGCAGAGCCTGCAATGAATTCCTGCGTCTGCCACAGTCAGTGGACCGTCTCACACCCCCGCAACCCCCCAGTGAATTACTGAGATAAGTGGCTTTCACAGGCGTTGTACGCTGTGTGTATGTGTGTGTGCGCGGGGGGGGGTCTCCTGAGCTGATAAGAGGCTGACACACATCTGACAATAAAAGATGACATATCCTCCATTCTATACAAGCATGGAAAACAAGAGGAACCTGTCGGCTAACCTACTGTATGTGCTTCATATATCAATGTGTGTGGGAGACAGAATAACAGAGAGCGAGACAGGAAATAGGTTAAGTTACAAAGTACCTTGAACATCTCTTGAGCGCTGAAGTTCACCACAGAAATGCATCTGTATTCAGGTGAACTTCCTCAACCTATTAACTTATTCATGCTGTGGAGCTGCCACGGAGCTCACTTTAGTTTCCCTGCTATTTGCAGTTCTGCTTCTTTAAAAAACTCTCTTTTTCAAACTCTGATAAATGATTGCCCAAACAGTGGCAGACAAATTACTCTCGGATGACTCGGAGCAAAAACAAAATAATAACACAAATAATCCCCCTGAGTCACTTAAGGAGTAAAAAGAACGTTTCTTGGAGTAAGTGGGAGGCCGAGGGCAGGAAAAACACTTCCTTCCCTGCCATAGATCTTGGCATATAGACAAGTGCAGCGCAGTGACACTGTAATAGGAGCTAATGAACCATTCATCAAGGGAGATGATTTGCTGCCTTGGTGTGGTGGTAATATTGATGGCAGAGGCGAAGGTAGCCACAACAACACATCAGACCACCCATACCATCTCGCTGCCCCCAGAGGGAGGAAGTGACCAATTAATTACTGACTGTTTGTTCAATGGCAATTAGTGAGCTTGTAAACTGGTATCTACTTTACTCCATACCACTGGTTTCTACCTCTCCGTGCCTCTATACCAGCCTCCTAGGGGGAACATGATCCAAGCTGGACTTGAATGAACCTTGTGGAAAAATCAAGTAAGCATGATCTGAAATTCAATAACAGAAAACAGGAAGAGAGCGAGAGAGAGAAAAACAAAACAATGTGCACGAACATATAGATTCCCAAGAGGAAACGAGACTGGATCTGTATTAAGGTGGAAGGAAAGCAAAGAAAGCTCTTTAGTCATCCCTTGGCAGAGTAACAGTGGAAATGACGCCGTGGAAATTTGTTGTCACATTTAGATTCATCACAGAGAAATGTCTGTGGTATAATATAAATAGATCCTACTGTTGTTGTCTTTTGTTGTGGGCTATAAAATCCATTCTGTGTTTATGTGCGAGATTACAGAGTTACACAGCCTTGGCTTCCAGAAGCAGAGACAAAGCGGCAGCTCAAACAGCTGTGTCTTTTGTCAACAGGAACCCAGACTTGTCCCACCTTAACCTCAGCCAGGTCTGTGGTAATGAGCCAAAACACCCATTCTAGCTGCTGTGTGACGCTGCACTTTGGTGCTTTGGACATATTGCTCATGTCATCATGCCAACAGTGACAATGATATGATGTTCGTTCTGATACGGTAAAGTCATTGATCATGTTTATCATCTTTGTCCTGTGAGTTCGCATGTTTACATTTGCTAATTGGCACTGAGATAAGTGCACCTATAGCAATTTTCATGGCAATCAGTGCGTTGGTTGTTGAGCGTGAGTATGTTTAGTTGACTGGCACCAACTCAAGGGTAAATTAACTTTCATGCACATTAAGTAACCTTAAATCAGAAGTGGTGTTTATCATTCCTCCTTCCTGGCTGGTGGTGGAGACAAGGATCCGGATTGGAGCAGCATCAACCTCAAGCCTCCAATCATCAGGAAGAATCACCCAGGGCTGGCAGTATATATTCTGTCCAGCTGTGTCAGTCGAGGCAGCTGTATAGTGTGTGTGTGTGTGTGACCAGCTCGCCAAACTAGCTCTATTGATACTACGTCTGTTATTGAGATACTTTTTGCTGTTGTCTGAGAGTCAGAACAGAATTGTGTATTTGAGAATTTATGTTAGAGACATTTGGAGCAGGGTGCTACAAATTGTTGTTTTGTTTAACAAGGATTTATTTTTCGTTTTGGTTTGCATGAGGTTAGTGCAGCTCTTTTTAAGAGTCCTCTTTTCGTTATCTTTGTTTCTTTGATTTGAAATAGCTCCCTCCGGCTTGTTTTCTGTTAGTTCCAGTTACCTGTGTTGTCATTTCAATCGAAGTCTCAAAATAATCTAAACAACTTGATTTACCAAAAAATCAAAAAAGGTTACCTCCTCTTCCCCAGCGAGCCGGGTCGTAACACGCCCCATGATTATGTGGCTCTATGGGGCGACCGACATGTAAAATCACTGACCACCACTGACACGAATCAACACCAGAAAGCCTTTAAAACACCAGAAACCATGGGATTTATTAACATCATACATTGTCACAAACTGGCTCACAGTTCAGATATACATTAGGAGGGAGAACACACCAATGGTTGTAAATCAAACAAGTGAGGGTTTATTAAAGCAAACTATTTACAAAAAGAAACCAAGATGCTAATAAGTCAGTAATGCATTGCAGTGCATGGATGAGTGAAAGATACAACCTGTTGAACCAACACACACACAAATCCCAGGAGCACATGTGGGAGCTGAGAGAGAGAAAGAGACTGAGCCAGCCGGCTAAACAGGCTCCAGACCAGCCACCCAGGTGAACCTCATCTTCCTGACGCCCTCCCTCTGCTGCCACTTCCTGGAAGGGAAAGAGCACAACCAAGACAAACAGAATAGGAGCAGGGGGTTGTCACACAGTACACACAATGTTAACTCCCAGGCTGAGGCCCAGCAGAACCTGCAGTCCCCACACTGGAAGCCTCTCTTCTGATCCTGACACAGGAGTTCTTAAAGAACCTCACTTCACTGGCCAGGTGCACCTAACTGATGACTGATCAGTTTGATCAGGGTGGAGCTCGAGGACAGACAAGAGAAAAACAGGGACACAGAACAGGGACACATACAGTGTACTTAGTAATACTTAGTGAGTCTTACATCACAACCATGTGATACTGTTGGTTTCTTTAACTTAGTGCAAACCCAGTGCTGTGCGAATATATCTGAAATAGCGTGTAAGATGTTCTTGTGGACACTAATGGTAAATGGACTGTATTTATACAGTGCTTTACCTCTCTTATCTACCATACAAGTGACTTTCACACATTCATACAGCACTTCTTTATGCAGCAGTTTTTTGCCATCACACACCATTAATACATTACATTACACATAGGGTTTGAGCAGTGTCCACTGAATATTTTTATCCCATTTTTGGAATACAAGAAGTTATGTGCATTGTATAAATTGATATTTGTGTGAGATGTTCAGATTTTGTCCAAATCCGGCTGAGGTAGACGAAATACTATGAATAAGAGAACCAATATGCCACACATGTATTTACTTTGTTTGTCCTTCGTCATTTGTTTTGTCCTATTTCCTTTCTGCCGACAGATAATGGGACGAAACAATATTTCGATTTACTTGCTGCACCTGCCTCCGCTCCCGAGGGCAGCGTGGTTACATCGCAAGTTACATTTGAACATGCTGCAGTTTAGGTGATTGCTTTCTGGAGACAATATTGACAGTGTGTGTGGGGTCTCAGTGGGGTTAGTGATGATATGAATTGTACGGCGGAAAGGAGTAAAAGGGTACAGAATTCGCAAACTTGCATTTTTATGGTATATGCATTGTTATTACAGTAGATTGTCTGTCTGCATTATTGTTAATGTGATACTGACCCTCAACTCCAGTGTGTTAATATGGATTACTTTTTCTGTCTGTGCATGTACCAGTAGCCACTAGAAGTGCAGGTGCTTTCTAATCTGCAGCCGTTCTGTCTGTGATGACTGAGCCACGGACCTGTTTGATCATTCTCTCCCGTGGATGCAGTCTCCTCTTTGAAGCTCCTTCAGCCCAGCCTCTTATCATCTGGGTGAGTCAGAGCAAGAAGGACTTCATTAATCCTCCACCGTGATCTCCCAGGTGTTGGCTTCAACAGGAGGAGGTGAAACGCAGCCTGTTTCTGGCAAAGAGCGAAGAGCTCTGTCACAGGTGTCCAGAGAGCAAAGCGTGGAAAATGTACAGTAATGGCTCATAAATTAAAGTAGAACTCCTGCTGCAGGACAATGAAATTCATTACAGTGAGAGAAGGTTTCAGAGTTTCCCAGATAAGCCGCATTGATTCATAATTTTGGATCAAAATACCCGAGCTGGGAGGAAAATAGCCTCCACCCCCTTAAATAAGATTACCCTCCAGATACTGTATCACAGGACTTCACATTATATAGCTCATCCTTTTGAAGGTCATATAAATCTTAGTTGCTCATTCAAACTGTGTGTGTGTATGTGTGTGTGTGTGTGTGTGTGAGCAAGCACGTTGCATATAGCTCTGCAAATAGCGCTGCACACACCAAGTTAGAGATATCTTATGTTATAATGAGTGTAAAACACTTTTTGCCTCATTATGAAACTTTGGCAGGGCAGAGTAGAATATGACCGGCCGCGCAGTCAGATAATTAATGGGAAACACTGCACTTGTGTGTTTTGTGTCTGTCATAGAGGAAGGGGTTTTAAAGAGAATTCTTGTGTGTGTGTGTGTGTGTGTGTGTGTCTGTTTTCTTTGTAGAATTTCTCCTTTAACTCTCAACAAATGTTAGACATCCCAGTATCTCACTGAAGGTGTGTGACTGAGAGGAATCTTCACAGATTTTCACTTGGTCAGATGAGACATTATGTATACATCTACTTTACTGCCACCCAATTAATTCAGAGGGAGATATTTTATTTCATATCAGTACAATCAATGGAGGATATATGCTGACTGGTCATTCAGAAAGTTTTAATCGTGTGGAGGATGTCGAAGGAGAAATTGAAAAAGAGTTTTGGATTATCTGAGACTGGGTTCTGCTCTTTCAAAGAGAATAAGGTAACGAGTACCAGCTAAAGGGAAACCATTCTGTATTGATGTCATGTCTGCACCTTATGCACACTTGATTTATTTGATCTGTAACGTTCTGCTTCTTAAATAAAAGCAGGAGAGTCTAATTAGTAAATGAATGACCCAGTGTGTATGAATGTGTTGATGCACAGTGTTGTGCACATGCAACAACAGCATACACTTTATCCTGCAGACCCGTTTTCCCGCATGTGCACGTCACTCGCTGTGTGTCTGTGGGTTTTCGACCTGCGAGCCTGTGCACTAATGTGAGGCGTCTGAGCTGAGTGCCATCATGATGTATCTGGGCCGACCACCTGTCTGTGCAGCTGACAGGGGCGTGTTCTAATCTGACAGGTAATCTGCCCAGGAGACACGGTGACAAACGAGTCCCAGTGACACCCCCGCCCCCTCCCCGTCCACTCTGCACGCTCGAGACTAAATCAGTCACACAGCCAAATCAGCTCCCAGGTAGAAACTAACAGACACTTGATGCTGTATCTAAGAAGCATGTGTGTAGAGTACAGCCTCTGAAGTCCTGTTTACTGTGTAGACAAATACCTCCCCTGATACCAGCCTTATTAATAGAAGCAGGTAGATCCAATATGATTATGTATGTTTATGTAAGTAGTTTTATTATCCTCAGGTCTTTATAAGAGAGAGGGTGGAAAGAGAGAGAAGGGAAATATTCTCTCGGGACATTTGATGCAATCTCTAATTGGATATTTACAGGCTGTCATATCAAAAAGAGCAGCTCAAGAGGAGAAGTTAATCTCTAGTGTTCTCTTTAAGTCCATCCTAATGAGGTCACCACGGCTAGCTGCACAAGCTTTACTCTCATCTCTCATCGTTTATTGAGAAACAATGATCTACCTTCGCTGTGTGACTGATGGCCGAGACCTTAAGAGATTTAAAAAAAAAAAAAAACATATCCTTGCAGCGAATGACTGAGTACTCGTGAATAGCATTAGTGGGATTCCTTGGGGAGAGAAGGGAAGCTATATCTCGTGTAAAGCAAATTGAACACGGGGACCGGCGTTTCTAAATTTACTCAGCAAAGGTAAATTACCCAAGGGGCAAGCACTACCACAAGTTCATTCTCCCAATTATGAAGTGAATCACCAACAAAAGCCTGCAATATTTTATTTAAAGATTGCTTGAGGTGGCTTTGGAGTGCTTTAAAGAATCTGCTAAATATTGTGGTTTTCCTGCAAGCCCTGGGGATAAACCTAGACTTTGATTAATAACTAATATCGAGGTTGGCTGTAAGAGTATCTTCTCTTATGTAGTCCACTGCACTTGTACAATGAACAAGATGTAAAGGACACTATCGGACACTAGAGATGTTTTCTTATCCAGCATCTGCTCTGAACAGCTGGAAATTCTTATCGTCACTGATGCACCAAAGCAACATAAGATAATATATAAAGTAGCAATCAGAAATGTATTTAAAAGATGTAAAAATAGGATAAAAAGAAAATGAATAAAATAATGAGAATTGCAAGAATAAAAGTAACAGTGCAGTGTTACAAATGAGTCACTGTTTGATTTAATAAAAGGTCTTGGCAAACAGGAAAGTTTTCAGCATTGATTTGAAAGAACTGAGAGTTGCAGCCGACCTGCAGTTCTCTGGGAGCTTGTTCCAGATATTTGATGTTATAAAAACTACACAACCCTTCTGTATGTTTTGCTTGGACTCTGGGGACAGGAAGCAGACTCCTCCCAGACGACCTGAGGGGTCTGGATGGTTCATAACGTAGCACTGAACCCACAGTGCTTTATAAACTGATTTTCAAGTGGATTAACAGAAAGCCTGTGTAAGGATCTTGGACTGATATTATCCTTTTTCTCGGTGTGTTAGTGAGGAATCAGGCAGCAGCGTTTTCTAGCTGTCTGATCGAGTTTTTACAGAGACGTGTAAACACAACCTTACAGCAGTCAAGTCGACTGAAGGTAGACACATTGACAAGTTTTTTCCAAATCCTGCTGCGACAGTGAGAAATGATTATTAGTGAAAGGAGCATGAGTGTATGTAAGAGGAGAACGTATGTATGTAACAGGCTCAGAATATATTATATCCTCCACAGCCTTTCATGTTTAAAGCCCAATGCTGTATGTTTTTATTCTGACTAACTTCACTGTCAGTGGACCTTGTTTGCTCCTTATAACTGCTGTTGAAACATAACTATGGGTTGTAACACTCTGCTTGTGCAGATGACATTTTGGACCGGTTAGTAGAGGAGGACATTCTCCTCATGTGACCTTTTCACATTTGTTATCTACTTGCTGTACTGTTGCCAAGTACAGGCAGCTACAGACGTGGTTTTACACTTGGATTAGTGTTCTTGAATGTTGTAGTTTCTGATGTATGTGTTGGTTTAAAAAAAAAAAGTAAAGTCCTTTTTTCCGTTCCCCCAGTCACTCTGTAGCCTGCAATAACAGCCTCTTATGTAAGCCAACTAATCAACCTGCACTTCTATTGATTGTATTGCTACATTTGGAACATCATGCACAAGACGGGTGGACTGCCTAACCTGGGCGGTAGTACATTTCCTTTTTTTTCCCACTGCGAGCTGACAAACATTCTCTGCTACTTACGTGCCGACACTGATTAGATCAGTTCTCCTGAACAGCGCTGAGGTCAGCTGGTTGTGTTACAGATATAGTGGTCATGGTAATTAGTGAGAATGTGTTTGTGTTTTCAGCATGTGCATACATACAGTAAGTATTTATAGTCGCACGCCTTTCACTCTTAGAGCTCCGTGCTTCAGCACATGCAGTTTAAAAAATGGATAGTGAAATAAAGTGCCAAGTCTCTTTAGGCTCAGTGTACATCAATACTTAAAGAAGACGTGTGTGAGATATAACCACAAATGTTCGGGGTTCAAAAGGAATTGCTGTGATCTCTATAGCTCCAGTTCCATTGGAGTCATACATACCCAAGAAATAACTGAACCACTGCCATGTTTGTCAGATGAGGTGGTGGCTCTGGATCATGAGCGTTTCTACACTGACATTTGTCTGTTGATTTTTTTTCAGGCCATAAAATGTATATACTGTTTTCTTTTTGGACGGTAAACACTCACACTTAAACATTCCTGCATGTTTTTGCTGGCGGGATCATTGCAAACATAATTGTTAATGGAGGTAACGTCTGGAAAACAGCTGCAGCGCTGGGAAGACATAATGTTACTATATTGATGTGGTCGGTGAGAAAACATTGTACAAGCAGAAACCGCAGTGAGAAATGAAACCTGAAAAGCAATTTCCATGCTGTAATGCAGCAGGCAGAGTAGCAGTCCACAGTGTCACAGTCTCTTTTGTTATGCTTCCCCCTCCTTCTGCTGTCATATGTGTTATGTAAAGCAGCTGCCTGGACAGACGGGTATAATCCAGTAAGTTCATTTATGAACCAGCGATTAGCCTGCAGCATCCTGGCGACTTTCTTCCCTCAGTCTTTAGTTTTGCTCTGTTTTCAGGGTGCGTTGCTCTGTCATTGTCTCACATATGTGGCACAATGCGACTGACTGATCTAATGTAGCAGTGCTGCAGGTCTGAATTAGCAAACCATTATTATAAGCAGAGAATTCCCAGTGTTACAAGTGTTTGGTCAGGATCAGCCCTGTCGTCTGGAGAAGGAGCAGCCTTATATATTCCTCCCTCGTCTATTGGCTGTCTAAGATTGCTTATTTTCATTTACATATATGGCGAGAATATGCAAGCAAATGAGGCAGGGAAATTAGAAAAAAGGAAGCCAAAGTGGTTCCAGGTGGCGCACTGTGATTTTAACAGGGGTGGAATAATTGGATGTATTATGAAATCATAAAAGATTCATTATAGCCGCTGTGCAGGAAATGGAATGAGAGTCAGGCTGTTTGTTCTGTGTGGTGTGGATGTGCAAATCAGGAGGCACAGACGGGAGGATGTGCATCTCAATGGAGGATCGCTAAGTGGCTGTGTGACAGTTTATTTTGAGGGGAGTTGGTAAATAAACTTCTCATCTGGCTCCACTATATCTGCCATTGCCAATACTGATTTGTGTTGTTTAGTGTGTTCATCTATTGAGATAGGTATGGAACTGATTGTGTCTAGACAACCAAATTTATTTATTTTTATTATAATAAAGGCCTACTTTGTGTGAGATAAACCAGTTCAGCTGCATATGAAACAACAGTGTGCCAGCGAGTCATGAGGGTTTTTTATTTTATTTTGCTCGATGGAAAGCTTGTCAGAGTCGTACAAAGCTGCAGTACTCGTCTGTGTGGGGTCAATGCCGGGGCCATCTTTATTGGGTATCTGCCTGACTCACTTGTCAAAATCCCTCCGATGCGTATACATCGGATGCCAGCTTTCTGTCATCATTGAAGTATTTTTGACAGGAGGTGGAGAAAGAAAAACGGGAAAACACAAGTTCCTCCTGCTTCGGAAAGACTTTTTCTCGTCAAAGTGTAAAGGGAAAAATCGGATCCAGCTAAACAGAAACCACTCTGTGTGCAGCACGATCGGATAGAAAGCTTCTGTACTCTGATTTTGATAGATTCCCCAACCCTTCCTCTTTATGACAGCTACCAGTTGTTTCACACACACTGAACAAGATCGGGCTAATGTATAAATATCCAGCATCTGTGGATTGTGAAGAATTTATGAAACCTAATTAAGTCTTTTCAGTTTAATAGGCATGGGGTATGTTCATCATTAGGAGCCTCATCACATATTAATTTCCGACCTAATTGTGTGTCTTCCTTCCAGCTTAGGTCCAAAAAAAAGCCTCTGTGTAAAAAAGCTGCAGTGCTTTCATCTATACAGTCGTGTGTTTACGTTGCGTGCAGAAATGACTGTTGTTATAACAGTGTTCTGTAACCTCAGGCATTGTACGCTGAGATCTGCTCTGTTCCTGCTGACTGCAGCATCCACTCCTCTGGCACACGCCTCTCTGAATCATGAAGTGCTATCGTAAACACACAGGAAATGAAAGGAAGGATTCTGTTACATACTATCAAACTAAGTGTCCTCGGCTTTTAATGAAACCGCATGAACAGCCATTACAGTACTTTGTATTTTGTACATGTCGAAATATATCACGAGGCTGGGGGGGTCACCTATTATTTAATTTCTCTCATGTGCAGTTGTCTGTTTTTACAGCCATTTTATTTTAGAACCTTTTGTATTATAACAGCTCCTGTACAAACACAATGCAACACACATCACCATTATGTTCACAGTATTAAAAGTGACAGCAGGCCAATAGCTCTGCTGTTTCCGTGGGCTGAAACAAACAAATGGTTATGAATAAAACTGCTGATCCCTGAAGAGGTGGGGGGTTGATGTGGGATATTGCTCATGTGAAACAACCTTTAGATCTTGCCTCGAAGGCTGGTTAAAGCTGTACACATGCAGGGCCCCAAAGTCCCCTGTGAATTATGGATTTCCCAAGTTCCCTTGAGCTACGCTGTATTAAAAACACCTCTTTAACATGCTGGTAAATGATAAAACATGAATCTACTTCCTGTAATCGCAATGCGCTGTGCGTTACCCAGCACTATGTTGTTATTTTTCTAACCTCGCTGCAGAGTGTGCTCACGTAGAGAGTCAAAATGTCCTTTTTAAAATGATTACATTTTTTTTTCTTTAAGGATAAATGAGTTTGTCAAGCACCATTTGTGTAATAATATTACACTTCTGTCAAGGTGCATAGCCTTGATTTCTCTACATTCATCCTTTACCGAGAGCTGACAAAGAATAAGTCTGAGCAAAGATCACATGGCTGTCACACTCAATTCAAGACATCCACTCAGAGAAAACTGAACCATGTGAAGAATAAGTCCTCACTCAAGAGACGACTCTGAGACAGACTCGGTGTCTATCTTTCCTGTTCCTCCTGTTGTTGTCCTGCAGTCTCTCTCCTGTCTTCCTCACATCTCTGTATGTTTATGAAAATGTAAATGCAGATTTGAAACATTTACAATTTACGTTTTCCTTTTTTGCACATCAACCCGAATTTGCAGCCACTCACATCTTTCCATTGACTCCTGACTCCTAAATGAACCTCTTGTTATGTCTGAATCGTCTGAATGCACAGTTAATCATGTGGTCCATTCATACAGGATGTTATCAAAGTATTCATTTTGTTTGTCTATTTTTTTTGTTAAATAACTTTTTATTAACAGGCAACAACTGAGCTAGACAATATATATAATGTATTCATGATCACATATATAAATAAAATATATTACTCATGTACAGCAGAACAAAAGAATAAGGGCAAATAAAGTGATAATTGAAAACATTAAAATTCAAATTACCTGCCTCCATATGACATGAATATCGAAATGAATCATTTGAGTCTTTTCCAACTGAGGAAAATGCTTGAGACACAAATGAGTATCTCTTGAAGCCACCCACCCTAACTGCAGCTACGCCTACTTATTCCACAAATGTCTGTCTGTCCTTCTGTCTGTCACAACATTCATAAAATCACTTCCTGTTTGGCAATTTGTCTTCAAAGGACAAGCACAATGTTTTGTTGCTGCAATGCTTTATTCTGAGTGGAATTACAGAGCTTTTACTTTGAAAAGTCTTGAATTTGGGTCTGATGATTGTGTCGTTTGCTCAACAGACCTCTGAAATAGCCAACATGCAATATGAAAAAAAACAACACCAGTTAATTAAATCATTCAAACTTATATATAAACCCCACAAGTGAACAGTAAAAAAGAATATTTAGTTAAATTTTATAAAAAAACGTTGACTATAAAATCTTCATTGCAGTTAAACCAGGTAGGATGAACACAAAGGGTTCTAACCTCACTCTGCAGTGTTTGAGGAGGACTCACTAATGACAATGAATAATTCTGAAGGAGCTTTGGAGCATTAACACAGGGCAAGACAACACCCCATTCCAAACAGGCAGGTTTAGAATATTTAGAATATGTCAGTCTCGTGTTTAGTTTTTGTCTTATGTCTACTAATACATGAAAACGTTGTATTTACCCTGGAGTTGTGGCATAATACAGCATGTTGAACCCTCTTTGCTTCTGTTTTGCTCTGTATCATAAATACACAGTATTAGAAAAATCTTGACTGAAAGCAAAATTCTCACAGCAATGTGGCTGTAAAATCTCTGATAACACGACGACGATTTAATTTAATTACCACCCCTATTATCCACCCGGATTGTCGCTGTCAAACTTAAGCACCAGGAATTAAGTGGGTGAAAATTTCCACACATCGCGAGCTCTCCCTCTCCCGACCAAACTTCAACGGAGCGCTCCATATTCATGACACCTTTTAGTATTTACAGATTGCTCGCCGCACACAGACAAGCATTTAACATATGAAAGAAGCAGCTGTTGTTTTCATGGAGATGTGTACAAATCCTTTTCATTTAGTGGATGTTGATGTTGTCATGCTGCTGCGCATCAAAGCAGGAGGTGGGATCCTTGCAGCAGCGCCGGGGGCCGTGTAAATGTGCTGATGTTGTATTCGACTGATATTCACACAACATTTGTTTTCGTCGCCTCCATGTGCCGGTGTTGCACGGGTTGTAGGACAATACATGAACCTTTATCTGCAGCTCGATGGCACGCTGTAGGATTTTACAGCCTGATGTAAACAATAACTCTGATGTGGCGGTGGAAGTATAAATAATGCATTTTATGAACGAATGCGCAGGGGATTGGGAAAGGTCAGGGAGAGTTTACACAGCAATATGTGGCAGATGGAAGGCAAAAACCAAGAGTGAATTATTTAAAAGGGGGAACCGGCAGTGTAGTGACAGAAGGACAATTCAGAATGAATCCAGTTTGCCAACCTCGTCCGCCCCAACATATCTCGCACGTCAAGGACCTGGGAGCAAAACTCCATTCGATTTAACCTTCTGTCAAGTTTGTCTAATACAATGTAGCTCCATATATCAGACACACAGCTGTGAATGTTGTGGATTAGCAGGACACGGAGCACTGAAAGCAAATGCGACATCAACAGCTGTAAATGTATTAATTGAACCGGCCTGTCATTTAGCTGGCAGGCAGTTATCAGACAAGCAAAATCACCGTTTGATGGCAGAATTGTGACACCACATTCTCCATTGATTTCCACTGACGTGCTGCGCAGGGCTGCGGTGCTAGGGACAAAAAGCTGTCTGTCATGCGATTAAATCTATAGCAGCTCATCGATTCTCTCTACCAGCAGAGGGGCTGCCCAGGAATAACTGACTGTGCTTTCTTTTCTTTTTTCATGTAAAGCAGAATAACAAAAAACCTCAGCAGTACATTCAATATGCCAGACTCCTAATGTGAGCTGCTAGTGGTGCGTTCCTTCAGGCGCCTTGTAAGGGAAGGTTTGTTTGTGCGTTGACATGAGGTCGCACCTGCGTGTGTCCTTGTCTGCTTAAGGCTGCGACTGCGCACCTGTAACTCTGTTGAAGGATTCTGGACACATGTCGAGTCTTTTCATGTTTTATGAGGGTGCCGGCCGAGGGCTTGTTCACAGTGTGAGCTAAAGGCATAACAAGGGCACCTGTCACTCGATAACACACCTATTGTGCTCTCCTTTCTCCCAGCCATGTTTCAAAGAGAAGCCCTTAAGAGATGGAGGAGAAGGGAAGTGGGAGAGGAGGAGGAGGAGGAGGAGGAGGAGGAGAAGCCAGGAGGATGGGGTGAGGGAAGGAGATAAAGGCTCTTCTTTTATCTCTTCCCTCCGCTTGCTACTACTTCCATAATGGCCGGAGCTAATAATTGACAGTTAAAGCTCAACAAAGTAAATGGTGGAATAATTCAGATCCACAGTGTCTCAGGCAAGCTGGGAAGAGATTTGATGTTCAATGTTAAGATCTCCTGATGAAAAGCCTCCTGCTATATCATTGTTAAAGTGGATAAAGACACTTCATATTTTGACTGCTCAATTTGTTACAGTGAGCTATTATTTTAAATCAGAGAGTGTAAAATTGGATTTGAGAACCACAATCTGTGTGCACCGAGGAAAGCTTTCTTTCAGTAATATTTGCCTAATTCCTGCTGTTGATGCATAGCTGCATTTATATGTCTGGGTGTCTGGAGTAAAGGCTTCAACAGAGAATGTTGAATGATCCATGTTTATTTACTTTCCCAACGTGAGGATGTGTGAATCTCCCCTTTAATTTGACAGTGATAATTAGAAAAGCACATTCATATTTTCAGTTCATTAAGTGGGTGAGAATCATGCAGTTTTGATTGAGTGCCTTATTATCTTCACTCAGATGAAATGGCAGGTTACCAAACTTCAGCTGGTGAACTTGTGAAAGCTGCTGTTCTGATGCAAGTGAGCACTGTAGACGCTCAGTGATTTTGGGGAAACAAAATCAGTGTAGGATTGTTCAAGTTGAACACTGAGCTTTGCTAATGTACCTCAAGTCGGATCCTGTAACCTTGAGTTAATGGTGATGGACAATGGTAAAGGTGGAAACGTGTCATAATGCCAACAAACTGGAACAGTAATATAATATCAAAAGCAATATTTAGCTAATGTTTGTTAAAATGACTGAACATTTAGAGCCATAAGCCACTGATCATACATAAACAAATAATAAATAATG
Organism: Hippoglossus stenolepis; assembly: GCF_022539355.2. NCBI lineage: Eukaryota > Metazoa > Chordata > Actinopteri > Pleuronectiformes > Pleuronectidae > Hippoglossus > Hippoglossus stenolepis. Next base: position 4,909,407 of record NC_061497.1, on the reverse strand, counting down.
ATGTAAGGAAACCCCCCAGTCTGTTCATGACACTGAAAGATGCATTTGCACAGAGGGAAGACACAACACAATTTAAAACTAATTAAATCAGACATTAAAAGCAGGTATCATAGGGTCTATTAAGCAGGTATGATATCAACCATGTTCACCATCATAGTTTTTTGTGTTAGTATGTTGACATTTAGTAATTTGCACTAAACTAGCAGCTGGGTCTGATGAGCATTAGTTTGTAGATATTCAGTCTTAAACCAAAGTATATGACACATTGTATTTGCCTAGTTGTTGAAACCCAGAAATGTGAACCGCTAGAGGAAACGTCAGAGGATCATCAAAGCCAGGAGTTGTCAAAACATATTATTAAAGCCAAACATGTGAACCTGCTGTTTAATTTTTTTGTTGAATAAAAATCCATCCAATAGTTATTGAAAAAGATGTAATTCTGGGCCAAAGAGATGGACTGACTGGCATTACCATGACAGTGGCATGGCTAAAGCTCTCTGTGAGAGAGCCTGCCTGTGTCGTGCAGTACATCTGTGTCTTAGAGAAGCTCAGAAAGCCCTAAAATCACTATCGGATTAGTTAAAGTGTAATAAGTAAATGACATCTCATTCTGATATTGAAACAAAAAGACACGAGACAAGCGGGGGCTAGGAAAACCCTCTGAGTCTGACCTGAGGGCAGGGGTACAACATGCTGTACTCCTGTTTCGGCACATGCTTCCAGAGCCTGTGACAATGAACTGATCAACTCACTCTCCTCCAATTCCGTGGGAGAGTGAGAGCTCCTCAGGCAAAGACTGAACGCTCATTAGGAAATGAAGAAGATGACATTGATGGGACTTTTTTAAGAAGCACTCCAGGGAACCTTTAAAATCCCTTGACATGTGTTCTTGTTAGTGCATTAAAACACTAGCAGCTCCGTGTTATCTAGTTAGCCAGAGAGCAACTGTGATGGTGCGAGCTCATTTGCACGCTTTTCCAACCTAACAGCACATTATAGGCGCTGAAATATAATATGCAGGCGATCCAGCCGGCTCTTGTTTCTGCTGTGAATGCAGCTCTCTCCCGATTGTAATTTAATCCCGAGTGCTTTAAAGTCGTTATTGCAAATCATCCACTTTGCTATTAGGCCGGCCTGTAACTGTGGCGTTTATGGTTCATAAACAGTGTTTTGCTTTCATACATTAATGATCATTATACACTGTTAAAACAAAGTGTCAGAGCATGTCTTGGCACTGAATAAGTGCAACAATAAACAGTTTTTCAGGCTCCTTAGAGCAAAGTCGAATGACTGTCTTAGGACTAAACAAGATGATGCACAAGAGCCACTTTGTGTGTTATGCCTCCACATTATGATCTTCGATTGGTTTGTTGTTGTTCGTATGCTTGAGAGGTTTGTGCTGCTTCACATCCAAGCGTATCTTTTAATTCAGTTGCTCAAAAGCAAGGAATTTTCTGCCGATGAATAGACTGAACGGATTGAATAGATAGAAGGTATTTCACTTCGGTTGTTTTTCAAATATATTATTTCTTTCACATGAAAAAGAAGCATCCACAGACGTGCTTTAAATGATAAGCAGCTTTTTTCCCCTCTAATCCTTTGTGATATAACAGCAGCACTTGAGTTTGCTCAGTTGTTGCGGTGTTGAAATGTGTTTTTCATCTTATAGTTACATAGACAATAGTTGTCTTTATGTGGAGTTTAAGACATCTGTTAAACACTTCACTCTCACAGACACCATCACTCACCTACTTCAAACTGTGGAGCTTAAATCATCCTAAACCCAGCTGTCTGTCAGTCTGACAGGCACAATGTACTTCTGTATTAGATGCATGACAGCTGTGACACTGACACATGGCTTAATGCCCAACACAATGGGTGAAATACGGCAGAAAGCATTGTTGGATGCTCTGCACGTCCCTGACACATGAGCACATGACGTGAAAACGCAACTTAGAGAAGGCAAATGGGCTCTTTGCCTCCTCTTTCAACCTGTGAAGACGAATTACCTACAGTGACAGCAGCATGTTTGTTTCCCTCTCTTTCTGTCTCGCTCTCTCATTTTCTCTCAGCTGTTCGTCAGCTCAGTGCTGCATTGTGGGGAAAGCCTGGCGGCTCTGTGAGGCTACACAGGCATCGACGGGGAGCTCTGAGTGATCTCCTGGAAGAAGATTTAAACTCTGAGCTCTTTAATGTGTTTCTGGGGAGGCAGGCAGGCAGGTGGGTACACAGGCCCTATCATCTCCCCTCGGAGATGGTGTGGATGGTGCCTGAAATGTGAATAAATTAGGAGGAGAGGCGCTGTGTTGATGCTCCAGGAGATAACCTGGGAAAGTGGTGAGAGATTCTTTTGCAAATAGTTCCCCAAGGTGGAAGCCATGTGAGGAAAGGCAAACTATTCATCTTTGCACATTTAAGCGAGGCATGCTTGTGGTCTCAGCCTAGGGGGGTGCGGTGGTGATTTATTTTCATCTTCTTTGCTTTGAGTTATTTCTCACTCACCCCTTTACTCTTTTTCTTCCAGGTAAATTACATCTGTCTTATTGGCGCCCCGACCATGTTCCGTGTCAATTACGGAGACTATGAAATTAACGAAATTAAATCAAAGTTCCCAGATGCTGAAAGAAAAGATTGACACATCATCCATCCACCAGGATAAAAGACCAAATGTCTCATTAAACAACAAGGGGGGATGCAAATGACCAGGAGGCATGAGACCATATCAATAATTCATGAGGTATTCCCATAAGCAACAACAAATCAATACTCTTCCCCAGCCACAGTTTGATCTCAGGGAGCTGTATGTTTTCTACAGGATGGTTAAACAAACACAACTTCTTTTTAAAGTTACAATAAGTGAATGTGCACAAATAGACAATGAATCTTCCTCTTCTAATGAGAAAAGAAAAGGTGCCGAAAAAAAAAGTACAGAATACAGAATATGTTGTGTTTTTAAATGGTTTAGTTTAAAAATTCAAAACACCATCAGCATGAGCATCCAGGCATATCCCTCATAACCTTTCTGCACTGTAATTGTACTGTTCTTTCCAGTGTCATCATCACCCCCAGCGTCCTCTCCTCAAAGTCAGAAGTGTTTTGATTGGGATCAGCTCGCCCAGCAGTAACACTGCCGCCCTACATTAACAGGGCGATGCTGTCAGAACCATATGCTTCAGATGCCTCAACTCCAGCCGCGCAGATGTTTAGTATGCATGGGCTCGCGGTGGAAGAGTGATAGCCGTCTGCCTCAGGCCTTTTAGCTTTTACTGCCTCTTCCTCTTCAGTGTGTCCCTATCATCCCTAATGATTCACTCAGGACCTGATCTGAAAATCAAATCCCAATGCAAGGTTTGGAATATGTCGTTAAACAAGCAACAACACATTAGGCCCAGGGTCAGTCAAAGCCATTAGCAGAATTGGATCAGTTTTTAGGTTCATTACCTCTGTGTGGATCGGATGGCCTCACTGGAACAGCGTGCTCTCCAGACTGCTCCTGTGTAGACCAGGCAGCACAGGTGCTTTAACCTAATAAATATATATATTACACTGCACAAATTATTTACTCCTAGCCAGATAATTAATTGTTGTAATGATGTTTGGCTTTACTTTTCCTTGGCGTGAGAAGCCCTTCCATAATGAGAAGCCTTCTCACAACCACTGTACTAAAAATGTTATTGGGTATGGACATTAAGTCTAAAAAGCTGAAAAGCAAAACAATAAATTGCAATTATTTTTAATGACTAAGACACTAACAAGGGATCTTCATCCCAGCTAGGCTGAGCTGTCTAGATTTTAGTAGATATCTATATATGTTCTTGTATTTTAATAATTACAATTAGTAAAATTACAGTAGGCAGACATGTTGAACAGACACATCTTTCAGAGACATAGTGTATCAGAAATTGGTGATGCAATTTGCTCAGGATTAAAATAAAAGTATTAAAAAAATCAATCGACATATTATTGTTTTTCTTCCATTTTCTTCTACCTCATCAAATCCTGTCGTTTACATAATCCAGTGCAACGAAGCATTACCCAATGCAACTCGACTGCCAACAGTTTGACTGGGTGGTTCGATTGGGTTCTGCTGTTAGCAGTGTAGCTTTGGGCTGGTAGCCTCAAGCAGAGATGAGGTTCGGGCTTCAGATGTCTGGTAAACTGTCACTAGTGCTGTAAATGAAGTCACATTGGAAACATCCGTTCCGAGGAAAAGCTGCAGTGCAGGCAGAGGTCAAGCTTTTGTAATGGACGAGACTATAAAAACGTAGCTGTCGTTTCCATCAGTTATTGTGACTGCAGCAGAAGTTGTCCAAGTTTATTAAGCTGGCTTTGTAATGTTTCTTTATAAAAGCACGGCAAATCATAACTGATACCAACAAAAATGTTATCATTAGTTAGGTAGAAAACCAAGGTTATGGAATGTGAGTGGACGCTGTGAATCCATGAATACAGCTCACCTTAAATGTCAATACGACAAACCTGACCAATTCATGTGTTTTTATTTCTCTATAGCATGACATAATCATGACTGATGATTCTTTTTCTTAAAGTTAAAATGTGAATATGGATTTCAGTTCGAGTGCAGCACTACACCTACTCTTCAACCATTTCCCCTTCCGCCACAGAACCCATTACAATATTCACTGTGATTCTCTCACCAATAAAAGGTTATAACTATCAAGTCGATGAAGGCAATTTCACATTCTTCACAGTGGTTCATAAAGCAGCTGTCAAGAGTGTAACTCACACTGACAAAAACTGAAAATGGTATTGCCTGAAGAGAAGTACTAATGTTATGAGTGCGCGAGTCTGGAGGATTTAATATCCATCTTTTCCTGACAGCTTCTCGTGTTAACCTCGATCACAGTAGAGCTGGATTGTCGCTGTCCTGGGTTTTCCTGTTGTCCAAATCTATCGACATCTTCCTTGTCTATATCCACTGAAATTTATACAGCCCCATAAACAAAATGCATCATGCTGAGAATACCTGCTTAAGTCAGCATTCGTCAATGTCTCACCAAGTATTCTGCAAAACACATTTAATGATGATAAGATGTAATAGTTATATGCGCCAACAAAGCAATATCTCAAAAAATAATCATGTAACTGCAGGAAATATAAAAAAAACACTGAGAGTGCAAACCTTTCAGGGCCATATTCACACACATTGTTGCACCATTAGGTTTCTCAGTCTGCTTGTTTCAGGCACATTGCATCATATATGCTATATATCACCCAGATAGTGTTGTTTCCTTTGTGCGCACTGTGCCGTAGATCTGTGCAGCTAGAGGAAACTAGTGAGAAAGCTGTAAAGGCAGCCAAGAGTAAAACATCACACCGCTGAAGAAGAACGATTGGTTCCCAACTTTCAAACAAGATTAAGATGCTACTCTGCAGCAGTTTGCACTCAACAAACACCCTGATAAGATCCACTTAAATTGTATCTTGAGGAAGGTTTCGTTGTATTTTTGGAAATCCCAAAGGTCTTTCTGTCTTTTTTTGAATATTGAGAGTAGGAGTGGAGACTGGGCCCAGCGACACTGTATTACTGTTTCATCACAGCAAATATATGCAAAGCTATTCATGCACTGCAGCTCCACTGATCCACACAGATGCACAGGCACTTACAGACGCACCAGTCTGGAAATACCAAATCGACATGCTTGCATTGCATGAGATGTGCATCGATTGCACTTGAGGGGGGGGGGATGATTACTTTCCAAAGTGATAATTTTGTTAGATGTGCCATCGAGGGGGGAAACCAATGCATTCTGGGTTTATTTGGCGGTCTGAGAATGTTCACGGATTTGTCTGAACTCAAGTGGAAAAAATATAGATTTCGATGTTTGGAAAATGACATAAAAGAAGGTCTAGTGGATTGTGATCACAGCAGGAAATGTTCCAGACAGATTAGCAACGTGTGTACGGTTATGGTGTAGCTCGACATGGATAACAACTGATTCTGAGTCAATGTGACGAGATGTCTTTTGTAATTCTCCACACGGGAAGAATTCAATTTATCTTACTCAGAAAAAAAGATTACATTAGGCTTTGATTTTTTAATGAATCAATTTTAAGCATAGCAAACATGAGTTTCCTGGTGGGATTATCTTTATTGTTCCATCTGTTCTTTCAGCAGTGTGGTCGTCGGTTCTCTGACAGATTTTGCTGCGATGTTGCCCACTGTCCTTGTACCTCTTTTGTTGGACATATGTGGAAATGGAAGTATTCACAGGGTATTAATTACTTATGAATATGGTTGATGTTTTCACTTTTAGCAGTGTGGCTCCAGGGATGCAGCCGTTGGCATTGGGTGTACTAGCATGGAATTCAGTTCAGGCTTTCATGGTCCCCAGATGATGTATCCTAATGCCTTGTGACTTTTGCTCTACCGCCCCCCCCCTATGGTTGACTTTTTGGGTTTCAAGTGTACTGTGTCAATATAAATTCTTAAAACTATGGTGTCCTCATAACTTTTCCGAGATTATTCCTCTCACAAATATATGTCAACCTGTTAGCATTGTCATTGTTGGTATGTTAGCATATTAGTTTCGATAGCCTTTGTGTAGATAGTGTGTTATCCATACATTCACTGTCCACTCTTTTGTCATGATTGGGTATGTGGAAGTGGTATCGGACACCAGGAGGTCTCATGGCCTGCATTTGACTGTGGCCACTGTAAGGACAGAGGCACCCCCAGCACTTTATTAAAACTCAAATGTGATTAATGCCGGGAAATGCGCTGTGTCAACACATTTTCTTTACACTTCATTAAAGCAGTAATCGCTTTGAATGACATTACCAAAATGAATTGCCCACATTCATGCTAAATAAATAGCTGCATGAACACTGACACTTTGTCTGTACGAAGTAAATAAATATTAAGTGTCAAGACTGTTGAAATGTCCAGCAAATCAAAGCCATATTAAAATATAGTTGATTTTGTTGTTTTTACTCCACTTCTCTGTTCCCATCTCCTGTAACCAGTCTGTGTTGAACAGTGTGGTTACACTCTGACATTCTCCTGTGGTTTGCTGCTCTGCAGGAGGCCTGAAAGAATGCTTCCATAACACGATGTAATGAGTTATTGTGGGTGGGTGTGAGTGTTGCTCGGCTCCTATCATTTATTTAGCTTTCAGCTTATTAGATCGCTGACATTTTCATTTTTTTTCCTTTAGTTCTCACAGCTTCATTCCCTTTCTTCACTGACTTCCTCAGGATTCTGCGACGATGGGCAAAAAGGTGTTGTCAGTTTCACCCTATCCATGAGAGGACTCTACGCAGAATGGACGAGGGCAGCAGCTACATGGACATCTTCATTCAGCTCCCAGCAGGCTGGAGACGTGAATCAGAACATGAGCTCAGCATGACTGGACACATCGATAATTCAGCAGGAATGTACACAGTGGTGATTCTTTTCTTTTACTGCTCCAAAATGATGTCAGTGTTTTTCAATGAAACTTATTCCAGGCGTCGCTGCTTGAGGACCCAAACAAGGGGTTATATAAACACCTTTCCCTATCAAGTGTGTTTAAGTAATGGTAAAAGCTTGCTTGTGTGTTGTGTTGAAATTCTCTTATTGTCCTTTGCCGAGCTGATTTTTGAAGTAAAAGCCTTAACCTTAACAAAGCTCTGGTTTTGACAGCTGTAAAGATACTGTTACTCTTCTCCTGTTCCAACGTGACGCAACATCTATCAACAACAGGCACGAGCTTTGTTGTGCTGACAGACCTGGCCTCCTTCCTGCTGCTTTGTTTCCACCTCTGTCACTCCTCCCACCATTTTCTCTCTGCCGCTATCTTTCCCTGACAAAGCTCATTACATTAGCAGGGCTGGGTTGTTAACATGCACACACACACACACGCGCACACACCTGACTCGTTGGACTATAGCTGGAGCGCCGTCACGCACAACAGGCGGGTGGGTGGGTGAGGTGAGGTGTGGTGGGCAAAGGTTTGACAGGAGACAGCGGGCTGGAGCTTAACAGACAAGCGGTAAAATGCACGGCAGTGTAATTGCAATGGAGGAATAATTTGACAGCCGCTTGGTTATGAAAGCTTGCGATTCTCTCATTCTCCCTGACACACACACACACACACACGAACACGCACATATTGAAGAGAAGAGGCAGAAGCCAAACCTGTAACAGCATTCCCCATGCTCTTATAGACTTACTTTCTGGTAAAGGCCAGTCATCTTTCTATGTTCGCCCTGTTTATTTTATGATCCTTCGTGTTTAGATGTACCGTACACAATCAGCATCATGACATTTCAATACACTTATTTCCACTGTGCTATATTGTTTTTCAGAGAAGTTTCAGTTTCAGTTCCCATTCCGTCGCCGCCGACAACGCAATTCATCACTCGTAGGTCTGCGTGAATGCCTTCTTTAAACAATGCCAGTGCATCATTGCTCAAAGACTAAAGGAATGAGCACTGCATACCAACCAAAACTATCTCCATTTCATCTTGTCCTTCTCTTTCTCTCTCGCTCTCGCTCAAGCAAAATGAAGCTGTCTCGCTTGTGTTTCTGTCTGCCCATGCCCCTGCTCTGCTCAAGGACATGAATGAAACTGAATAAAACATGACTGGCATCTTGTCATCTCAGAGAGGACGGGCTGAGAATGGGAAGGGAAATATAAAATCGCACCTCTGTTTATTTGTCTGTATAGATATAAAGGGGGGGGGGGGGAATGTGTATCCACACATGGAAGATGTCTGAACCTCTTCTTTAGGCTATGTGAAAGGATTTGGAAGTGCTTGATGTAACATCCGGTAAAAAGAGTTCATTACACATGTTTGCCAGCGACCGCCCTTCTTTTATCGCACCGATCAGTGGTTACTTAAGCTTTTACATCAAATCTGTGGATCCTTTGATTGCTCAGCCAATTGCTCTGCCTTGTCAGGGCTCTGTTAATAGTAATGCTTGATGTCTTGGTAATCACACGCTAATCTTCTGATCTTAATTCAACACTGATCTTTTCCCTCGTTGATCATTCTCTCCCTTCTATCCCCAACTCCTCCATCACTAATTTCTGCAGGCTCTTTGCTCTAACTCTTCACTCACTGTTTTTTTTCTTTCTTCCAGATACATCAGACAGAAAAGTGCTCATACACTCCATCCCTGCAACCACCCTCTGAGCTGTGGGGCATGATCTATGGTTTTACACCAGGTCTTGTGGCCCCATTCCCATCACTGCAGTCACTATAGTCAGGACGATGCTGGCAAGCTGCACACACATATGATGGGGTGAGTGGATACACACACACACACACACATGTACATGCATGTGAAACTTATTTGGACTGAAATGATTCACCCTTTGTGAATAGTTTAATTCGACCATCTGTGTTTCAAAGGACATTTTCAAAAAGCTTTTGCCTGTTAAATCACATTTGCCTGTTAAATCGAATTATATGTCGCTCCTGCTTTCATGATGATAATCAACAATCATCAAGCAGCAACTGATTTTGAATTTGAAATTCACATACACAGAAAGAACAATTTCCTACAGCCATTATCAAGCGCTGTCTAATTCAATTGGATAATGATACATTTAATAATCATTCTACATGTATTTATCATTGCCCTGATCCATGTAGACTGCATTTAACATAATTACACAGTGAAAGCAACTCCCGCTTAATCATTTCAGGAAACTTGTTATCATTGGATCTAGTCTAATATCCCCAATCTCCAGTCTCCGTCAGTTTTGATGGAACATTTACATGTGAGGAGGTGATCAGTGTTATAAAATGGCCAAAAGCTGGAAGAGAGAATGCCCCACATGCTGAGCCCTGAGCCCTGCAGCGGCAACAAGGTCACGAGCCTGTTTCCGACCCGTTCCTTTGCTGCATGTCCTTCATCACTCTCTCTCTCTCTCTCTCTCTCTCTCTCTCTCTCTCTCTCTCTCTCTCTCTCTCTCTCTCTCTCCCTCTATTTCAAGCTTACACCGTCCTATCAATACAGGCTAAATGCCCCCAAATATCTTAAAATCAGCTAATAGAAAATTACAGACAAACAGAAAAAGACATAAGGTGTCACAAAGGTTAAAGGGATAGTTTACCGAAAAATGTAAAGTCACTCATTATCTACTCACCACTGTGCCGATGGAGGGGTGGGTGAGTTTGAGTCCACAAAACCCTTCTGGAGTCTCAGGGGTAAACAGCGTTGCAGCCAAATCCAATACAACTGAAGTCAATCGTGACCGCTTCGTCAGACGTAATAAAACCACAGAAAACTCATAACATGCCTCCATCCTGCTCGTGTGTCATTTACACCATGCTTTCAGCCTGAACTATCCCTTTAAGAACAATCGTGGAACAGATCAGTATATTGTTCAAGTCAACGTCAGACTAATTAGATGTGGCAAATATACGTTGATTAATGTTTTTATATGCTTTAATCAACGTAATCAACGCACACAAGTTATATCTCTTTAGCAACCAATGGCTGCGTTTCCCACGTTGTTCAACAAGTATATGAACACCAGAAAATGTCTTCACAGCAAAAAAAAGGCACTTATTGCTTCAATCAGTCCAAACAAGATGAAAGGGAAACAAATCATTCCTCCGCTCGTTCAATTCTTGTCTGATTTAAAGAAATTTCCACACAACGTTCCAGCCATGAGTCAATGTTGCTTTTCCCTTGAAGCAGGACAATGATAGTTCCATTACGTTAACTTGAGTGTTTATCATTGTAACCGTGACGATGGAGGTCCCCTAACTTTGTAGTTCTTTTGACTCAATCCACATGTTCCCTTTAACCTAATCAAAGTTCACCACGGCTCTGTTACTCCATGAATCACTTTCCAGCAGTGTAGTGGATTTGGAAGACACAGATAGATCAGGTGATGGGGCAACAGATCGGAAAACCAGTTTGTGTCATTCTAAAGTTGCGTTTTTGACATTTAATATCGAGGACGTGGTGTGTATATCATGCATTTATTGTGAGTGGAGAATAGACAAGTCATTTTGGTCAGAACTTCACCTTCAGTGTGCATCATGGCTTAAAGCAAAACAAACTTGTGATCATGTGTAATCATTCCTCTTAATCTTATGTTATTTGTGGCTTTATATTGTATCGGAGTGTTGCATTTTGTTGTTTGACTTTTATAATGTATTTTAATCATTGTTTATTTACTTGTGTTTATAGTGTAGTGTTTAATCATGGGTTTGTTGTAGGTCATTCTATTTCAAGTTGCCTTGTAAAAATTGGCTCTGGACAATGGATGAAAATTAGTTAAAAAAGCTTACTGTGGATCATTTAAAGTATTTTGTCTGTTGATTAATGAGCACTGCCCCTATCAAATGAATAAACAAATAAAACTAAAAACACAGGTAGCTTCTTAGCATAAACCACCCTCGTCAATATTGTTCTTTTCACTTCCGGATGTAGTGGCTGCTGTGTAAAACTGTTCCTGTTTCTGCACATGCTCAGTGGAGCCTCGGTGCTAATGCTGCTCTAAGAATAAACCAAATTTCCCGCTCATATTTCTATCTTCCCGATTCCCGACACTTGGTGTGTTGTTATTAAATTACATACATCTTGAAGTAAATTACAAAATCCTCCGCTCCCCTGACTGCTTGCCTCTGAAATGGGATTTGCTCAAGTCACTTAAACTCTCTGCAGCAGCTGTGCCGCTGATCTTACAAGTGAGTTGGAGGGGTGTCTTCGACCAGAGCAATTAAAAGGACAGCGGGATATAGATTTCCGTTGGCTCCGATAAATGTGGTCGGGAGAATTATAATCTGTGTGACTAATGGTATGCTCACGGTATTTAAGCATTGGCTCTCATTAATATGCTAAGCAACTCGCGCCGGCTTTGTCTTCAACCCTCCTCCTGAGATCCACTGTTCAATGGTGAGCTCAAATGATTTGCCCTCCCTTTTGTACATATGGGTGGACATACCCTTTGAGACTTTGCACAGTTCAAATGACTTTTACATGGTGTTACAGGATATCAAATGGATCCAGAACAGCCTCTTGGGCTGCAGGGTTTTATACATTTTGCTGGCTGATACTCACTCCAGTCACAGAGGCGAGACAGCTACATGTGGAACTGTAGGCTGAAAGAGATGGAATACAATTATCCCAAACATCATTCCTCAAAATATATAAAGAGCTATAGATAGATGACTCATTGCTAATGTTACACAGGGTCATTCGTTCTCATCAGGGCAGAGCTCTGCGCTGCTTAAAGACCTAAACTGCACCTTGAGTCTGGCAGCCAAAAGACAACCTGCAGTATATCTGGTCTATTTGCCAAATTGGACCACTTTGTTATCCATCTGTCACAAGCAGTCTATCAGTTTGTTTTGTGGGCTGCCATTCAGAGCGCTGTGCCGTTTCCAGCACTCCCGTCAAATAGATCGTGTATAGTGGGCCCGCAATCAATGCTCCCGTCCTCCTCAATGTATTCATTACGCCATACGAGCCCACGGAAGCCCTGTGATCTGTACCATTACCTCTGGGCCTGAGATGCCTGCATGTCTTTACAGGCTGTGTGTGATCACATCCTGCAACCTCAGAGATAAAGAGCACTGAATGTTTTACATAACATCGGAGGCTGATCGCCATGGCAATCCTCAATATGTGTTTAAGGAGGCAAAGCTACCTAATAGAGCTTCATTTGCTTCGGCAACATAATATCCTAATTTTACCCTGTGCCGTTTTGGAGAGCCAGAGCTTCTGCTGAATGGTAATAAAATGAATTCAGCGCAGGTTTTCATGTGGAACTCACTTCTTCTTCAATGATGCTTCATAGGCACAAATATTTTCTACCATAATACACCGCGGAAATGATTTTCTTCCATAACTGATTTTAATCAAGAGATGTCAAACACTTCATATCACAACAATTTAATTAATCACGTCAAGATAACATTAGCTTTGTTTTTATCACAGCTTTATTGTACCTGTGACTGGCAATTCTCAAATTAAATCCTTTAATTACAACTCACTGTTTGTACACTTCTCTCGCAGTGTCTTGAGGCAAGGTCCTACATGTTACAGGGCTTCTGCATTACAATGAGTATTTTCAAAATCATTTAAATCATTTCATCTCACCTGTTAGGGCACAAGAACAGCTTTATCAGAACTAATAATGATGATGATTTAATCAGGTCCACAAATATTGGATTGTCTGATAAAGAGGCACAAAAACCTGCATCGATGTCACAATAAAGTACGTCACAGGTAATGGACAAATTTATTTTAAAAATAAATAAATGGGTGGGTGTTTCCATTTTAACTCTATATATTGTCTATCTACATCCAGTCAAACACTGCCTCCCAAACACATGTTCCAGGTTGTAAAAGAGCTCTGTTCATTCTGCAGCCAAAGAATAAATGAACCAGAACAACAAACAGTGCAAGTTGACTCACGGTTTACTCACTGCAGCGAAGCATCAGTAAGTTTTTACGCATTTAGCAGCAGATGCCTGAAGGACCTGTCTTTTTGTCCGGCAGTTTCTCAGCACCCCTCTTGTATTTGTCTTGTCCATTTGGCACTGTTCTTTTGTGCTGTTTAGTGAAGGTACTGAGCCCAAAGGATTTCAAGATGTGATTCGGTCAGTTCTGTGTCAAATAGCAAAACAGGACTACTGGCCATCACATTAAATTACATGTCATGTCATTTAGCTGACACTTTTATCCAAAGCGACTTCCAATTAGTGCATTCAACATCTATGAGGGGCCATTCAGGGTTCAGCATCTTGCCCAAGGACACTTTGGCATGGGCTGGGGTTTGACTTCTGGTTGGACGACGACCGCTCTACCACTCAGCCACAGCTGCCCAAAACCTAGTAAATGCCTGGACTGGGTATGGCTAATGGGAGATATTGAGGATGTAGTTGAAACCTGTCATGGAACCATTGTAAGCAGTCACTTACAGTGAAAAGTTGATTTATCATTGAGTCATGTTTGCAGTTACACTAGTGTCAGCTGGTTTCAGCCCTTTAATCTATTTTCCTCTTTCCTGCTTCATGTGCTTACATATAGAGTATTTAAATACAGACACCGCCCATAAAGCTGTTCTCATTTAAGTGTTTTTCCTAGTCTGAAATAGTACCTGAATTGTGGCCCATTAACACAACATGTTAACCGTCACTTCCAAGCCGTTTACAAGCTGCTGCTCCGTACATATATATTTACATGTAAAATGATCACTCAGAAAGAAAGAGAGAGAGAGAAAAGAGGCAGCTGCTGCTCCTCTCTGCCACTCAGGGAACGGAGAGAGTAGCTGAGATTTGTCTGAAAGTTCTAATTATGTCTCTATGTGCCGGGGACTGGAAAAGTTGATAAACCTACTGACAAGTGTATAAAGAACACTGCCTGTGAATGCCCCCTGATGATGTTGTGGAAAACAGTCAATCAGGGACATTTGCATTTATAGGGTTTGCCCCTCTGTTGCAATAGCATAAGTCTGGTCTACTTGTTTTATGGGCCGGTTACTGTAATAAAAGAAAATGCTCAGATTGCCAGTGTGCCCTGGCTATTGTGTTCATGCAGACATGAACACTCTTAATTTCTTAGGGTTTCGTCTTCTGATTGCACGGGAGGAGGGAGGGAGGGCGGGAGGGATCCACCCAAAACTGCTTTCTAAATAATTTATGTCATCCACCCATTCATTCATTAGCTATACCGCTTATCTTTTGCAAGCAGGTTGGCCGTGTGTGACAAGCTGGCATATAGAGACAAACAACCATTCATGCTCACAATCCCTCCTGTGGGCAATTTGTAGTCACCAGTTAAGCTAACATGCGAGTGACAGTGCTAATCGCTGCACCACCGCGCAGCATAATTCATGTCATGTGCCATGTTATTTGGATCTTTTGCCAGCGACAGTCTGCATGTCACCAGGAGTTGTCAGATCATGATGTCTTTAATTGTTCATAATGTACTATTAACATAAATATGTGTAAAAATAGAACTTCTTCATATAACATTCAGAGTAGTGTCAGAAACAGGTCGTCTCTATTCCTGGTCGTGTGCAGAATTGCTTTGCTCAAATGTCCTGTCCTTCAGTTTGAGACCTTCTCCTCCTGCTCTCTCTCTGGGACTTTTGTGAAATGGTTTAATTTGTGGAGTCGTATATTACATTACATTTCATTTAGCTGACGCTTTTATCCAAAGCGACTTACAATAAGTTCAGGCATCTGCTGCTGAATTAGTACATGTGGCATGGGAGCCCATGTACTGTATGTACCGCTACTTATTGCTGGTGTTCCACTTGACGACCAGGCTGCACAGTTCTCAATGGACCTTTATTCTCAAACTCCATCTCCTCTGCCAGCGAATCTATCAGGATTAATTCACGAGTGTTCATGAAGTGAGCTGAACACATATTACATGTTCTGCCATTGGGGTATAGTACATAGTCTCCATGCACAGATCATGTATTCTTGTTTTGGTTGTGTGGTTTGTCACTGACTTGCTTTGTTTTGTCAGGCTAAAGCCATTCTTAATAGTGACCACTTATTGTAAAAACTGTGTACGGTGAAGATATACATATATACACATATATAAATAAATAAATAAATCCTGAGCCTGCAGCTGCCTTGTCTGCTGTTCTACCTGGTGTTGTGCATTTGAGCAGATGGTGTTATAAGAGTAATTTTTCATCTGATTTGAGAATTCCACGCTTGGCTCGGTGCAGTGAGGCTTGTGAAGCATGGCAATGTCCAGCTAGCCAGCAGAAACAGAACCTGCGAACCGTGCACTACATCACTCAGACAGTCAGCAAGGTCAAAGACACTTGACTCTCCTACAGTGAAACTCAGGGGTGCCACACTTTCAGAATAAACAACTCCTTTCTGCCGTGATGGATAAAAAAACAGGTGTTCTTTTGCAACTCTTTTCAGTCCGTTCACATAGTTGATTTTGATTTAACATGAATGTTACAATTCAATGACAGCTCATTTAACATTTGAAAAAGTGACTGAATTCATCTGATTATGTAGTCGAACTCCAGCGATTTATCCCTAGCAGTTCATATTTGTCACTTCTTGATTTTGATCTAATCATGATCACTTCTTGTTTTTCCCACACAGCATGCTGTGGATGTCACCTACTCACCATGGATGTTGCAGGATTTACAACAACAGCCAATGTCCAGGAAGCTCAGGAGTGGGAGAGTAGATTTTTGCGTGTGTACTATGTTTCTTACCTGTTCTGTATGCCTGTGCAATTTAATCTATGCACAACAATACAATCATTGTGTTGTCCTCTTTCTTTATTATTTCTTTTTCATATGATCATCATTATTCTGTATCTTAATTATATGATGAGCTTAGAGTATGTCTTGAAAACAACAGCCTTCCTCTCAACACTCTCCTCTTGAAATGGTGGATGGAACCTTTTCACTCTCATGTGACCTCCATCCTACGCAACCCAAATGTAATTTGAGTTGAAAACACGTCACGTCAGACATTTTAATGACATTAAAAAAACTTAATTCAAATTAATTTGCCCTGCAGACAACCACAAATTAAACCGTGTCTCCTGGCTGACAGCCGCTGGCATCCTGCAGCATCAGGAGGGAGCTGAAGTTGTAAATACATCACAGAGTTGTCATTTATCTCAATAAAAAAAAGAACATGTGCCTTGAGAGCAGCTCATCTAAACTGCAACACAGCAAACTGGCTCTGTGGAGACGGAGATATTTTCAGCAGCTGGCATATGGGCGAGATCAGGCTGAGACAGGCTGAGCCAGGATACATGGAGCTTCTTGTTGTTCACCGACAGTATGTGCAATCTGCACAGCCCCATGGGAATCTGAGGGGAGATGGATGGTGTGTAATAAAAGTTTCAGTGGAACCGAAGAACAAACCAGACACCCTCTGTAATCCGCTTTTAATTGTGGAAGCTGTAGTTACAGTGCTCGGTTGTTAAATTGATTTTTTTTTTCATTCATTTTGATGAGTCATTAGAGGCAAGGAGTGATGTCATTTTGTTGTCAAATTGTCAGAATGCCACGATGGAGAGAGAGAGAGAGACAAAGAAGGAATACTGTGTCCACTTTAATGCGCTCTAGGGCTGCAGGGGGATGGTTAGCACTGTCGCCTTAAAGCAAGAAGGTTTGCATGTTCTCCCTGTGTCTGGGTTTTCTCTGCTAGGTTACTCTATAATAACCGTAGTCTGTATGTCGGCCCTGTGATGCGCTGGTGACCTGTCCAGGGTGTACCCCACCTCTCGCCCAATGTCAGGTGGGACTAGCTCCAGCATCCCCTGCGAACATCAAAGGATAAGTGGCTCAAGTTATCCTCCTGTGACCTGACACAACATGGCCGTGTGTTAATATAAGCTCATTGAACCGTGTACACTTATACTGTACTGCAGTGGTTCCATCTCTTGTTGTCTCACGTACCTTCGCAGTTATTACATACACTCAATTAAAGTTTCCAACTTCACCATTCTAACAATGTTAACCATTTAACATTTACCTTTTGGCTCAGGTTGACGGACTTCTGTAAATTTACTCCAGAGATTAACCCAATTTGTAATCCACTTAGGCTGTTTATTTTCCTTCTTAAGAGAGAGGCAGGACATTGTTATGTGGCATCTGCCCCGACTTCCCCTGTGACACACATATTAAGATTTATTTATTCAAATCAGTTTCTGTTTTCTGGTTGAATTTGTTGAGATGAAGGTAATTGGTTGAGTTTATCTACTACAATTTACATTGTGCAGAAAATGAATTCACTCGATATTCTCTATCTAAAGTTATGTATGTTATGTAAGCATCATCTCTCAGGTCTGAAATATGTGTCTTGGGAAATGCATACATACCCTCAACTTTGGTACTTTTTATAAAGGGAATGAAAGATTGTTCTTAGCAAATATGTTGTACAAGATACAATATAAAAGATTCAGTGAACATGTGCTGATGGATGCTGATCAGATTGCACTGTCCCCAATAGCACGCTGTTTTATCACTGTTTCATATTTTTTCTGTTGAGTTAACAATATGAAAATGTGTGTATTAATTTGTTTTTATGATTGTTTTTCTGTGTTTCTGTGATTTCTTTTCGTTCTTGTTTCTTCTTTTTGACACTTGGTGTCCTCTCTGACGACATACTTTATTATTCTGGCACCAAATAAAATCCTCTGAAGGAGAGTATACTGAAAACAGATCATCCTTCAGATCCTCATAATCTGTCCATTTCCAAATCCTCAGGAAGAATGCTTCTCCATAATGGAAAATATAAAACACAAGCATTACAAGTTTTATCTTCAGCGTTTCACTGCTACTCCACATTATTCATGGAACCAGTTGTTGCATACACCACTTTTATATTAGTATTTATATGTTTATTTATTTTATTACTGCTAACAGTTTCCATATTTATACAACATTGTGTGTTTATTGCCACCTCATCAAACACATGTTGTAAAAGCACAGTCGCCCCTGAGGTTTCATTGTGATGACGCCGGCTCCCTTCATAATGGACTTCCTCAGTAGGTGGGCCTGTAAATTAATGACTGTAAAACGACTCATCTCCAATAATGCAAGCAAGCAACTCATTGCAGTGGGAGAGAGATGAGAACCAAATGGAGACATGGTATATCCGCCTCCCTCCCACTCCTTCCTTCGCTGTCACTTCACCACCTTTGCTCATCAATTGCTCCCCACGGGAACCCCCACCTCAAAATAATAAAAAAAAAAGTCTCTCATGTCATTTTGTCTTTTACAATCCACTTCATTTGGAGGCTTACAAATTCTATTAGGATGAACCTGTGTGCATTGCACGGCTGCTGCAGGGGAGCTAGAGGAGGAGGCTGCCTTGGTGAGGGGGGACAAGCCCCTAATACTAATAAAGCAGCTCGACTTTGCCTCCCGCCCCGGAAAGATGGGAGGGAGAGGGGGCAGAGTAATTGGAAAATATCTCCCCCTCCTCCCACACACACACACACACACACACACACACACACACACACACACACACACCTCATTCCCTTCTCCACTGCAGCCCAGCCACTCTTGCTCCTTCACCATGAAATACACTGCTCCCATTTTTGTTAAAAAATGAGAAAACAACACAATTTGTCTAATTTCCCAAATCCGCCTCTGACTGCAGAGGAGGGGGGGAGGCGACTCCAAGGTTGACAAAAGGACAGGACATACAATATGAGGCTCTCTCATGCAATCTGCAAAGTGGGATTGGGGAAGAAGCTTAAAAGCCCAGGAGTACTTTAATGAAATATCAGTGAGAGCCCAACACAAATCGAATATTAGGTGGAAATGAAGGAACAAGGGAGTTATCACCTTCCTGCTATTGATGATGTAAATTGAAATAAATGAGCGTGTAGTTCATATTTTAGACATGAGCCATGTCCGAGGAATAAGTTATGCACCAGACTCCAGCTTTAAGTTGAAGCCTTCATTATTCATGAATTTGACTTTGTAATAGCAGAAACCCTACAACACTGCCCCTGACCTCAGAGTCCCCCTGAAGAGCCTCCATGACTTTATTATGTCCAAGTTGAAACCACATGTGTCTGTCAGGCCTTGGTCGTATAAGCAGGCTGGAATCATTCTCTTTTAGCTCTAGTGTCTGAACTTGATGTTGAACGTGTCGTCGTCTCATGAATTAGTTACAGTGGCTTCCTCTGCGATTTCAGTCTTGGTCAGGATGGTGACGCCTGCAGTCCCTGGATATAACAGCAAATGTGGTTTCACACAACAGGTCAACTGAGATTTCTGGAATTAGTTGATGAATCAGTAGATACTTGGTACATTTTTGAGACACTTTAAAGGAAAAAGGATTCTGGAATTGAGCTTTTCTCTTCAAATGAAAACGAGATTTGTTTGCGGTGTGAACATATCTGACAAATTGATAGTTTAAGATACACTTTTCCTTGCTGTCATTCAAGGAACCTATCAGCAGCATTTTATTTCGGTTCCACCGTGCACAGGTAAACATAGCAGCAAGTCAGCCTCGTGTGTGTTTCTGTTTCCCATCTTCTGTTTGTATCTTTTCCGTGATGTTCTATTTGGAAGTGATTCTGGTTTAGATGACAGATATGTAAAATTGCAGTACTTGTCTGAGCCGAAGGGACAAAAAGAAAAAAAAAACTCAACACAAAAAAAACAGCTGAAGTGCTTCAAGTCATCTACTGAAGTAAAAATACATCAGCAAATGATCTGCACTCAGGGCTGAAACATGCAGGGAAAGGTCATCCCTGGCATTTCAAATGAGGGGGAGATAATAGAGAGACCTTCAGAACGGCTGACATCAAACCCTGGCTTGTGTTTAAAACTGAACAATTCAGACAATTCAGCTGTTGAACCGAGTACATTAAACATCTTGTTCATTCCGAAACTCAGGAGACCTCGTGAGAGCTGACTGGGAGATGTGTGTTTGTTTACTACTCCAACAGACCTTTTTTTTACAGCAGATATTCAGCAGATATTTCCGATGTGTGACTAATTTGAAAGTGTCCCAGTAAGCTGTGACACTGAGCCAGCATGAACAAAACCAGGACCCTCATGCCCAGGCAGCTAAATAATAACTGATTTGATTATTTACTCCTGTGCTTTTTCTAGAGGTATTAATGCAACCAAACGTACTTACAGGAAAATGACTGGTTCTGCAGAAAACTAGCTGGTTGTAGTTCATTTAAAAGACTTTATATGCAGTAAGGGATTCAGTTAATTAGTTTAACAACATGGGGCCAGACCCCCCTCTAGTGGGTCCGAAGATGCATCTGAGGTTTCATGGGTTGATTAATGTGATCAGAGCTTAGAAAAAAACTATTAACTACACCACGACACCCACAAACACACAACCATCTACATATACTCATGCACACAGGAATCCAAATTAAACAAGAGCTTACTCTAACTTACACAAAGATCTCTTCAAAGCGAACCAAACTTAATTAAACATAAACATCAAATATGATCTGTAAATGTGTTGAGGTCAATGTCCTTCCCTCGTTTCTCTGATGGCGAGAGTTGATCTTATCTAGTGCACAAAAACAGTGATTGATCGTGTGTGCCGCCTGAACAACCATGAGCAAGACAATTTTGACAGGCCCCATATATTAAGGCCAGAGAGGGTTTTTTTCAGTCCATGCTGTCATTATTACAGGTTCAAGCCTCAGCCATATTGATCCTGTATAATCAATCACTCTAATTCTCATTTCTGCTTTACGGGCAGTTTCATCATTCTCCTGAAATCTATCCCCACATTATTCTGTTGTTGCTGTCTTTGCCGCTTCCTTCTTAATATTGACAGCGGCCATACGTTGGCACCGTTCATAATTTAGGTCAGCTTCTGAACACAGGGTCATGTGCCTCAATTCAGCGGTAGCTATGCCACGCACTTGTCACGTATTAACATACAAGTCCTTAATGATGAATATGAAACCTCCCACACGTGTTTGCTGGAGCCACTGGAGAACCCAGTATATCCTTTGATGAATAGCGTCAACAAATTTGCCGAGAGAATATAAGAGGAGAAAACAAAGTGGGACGGCTAGATAGCACCGTATCTAACTCTGTACAGATACAGAGGGGAATATCCAAGTAAGGAGTATTGTTCTGCGCTCACAGTGCAAGTAATAAGGGCTATTAAAGGGCTTGCAGTCAGACTTGTGGGGGGAGGAAAACGAGCTCATTCTTGTATTGGGATTCTCTTTGTTGCTTTGAGTACGCAGCAATTCAGCTTGCATTACGCTCATAGTATCATTACATTCCACTCGAGTGTCCTCCCTGACAAGCGGAGATAATAACGATGAAGATGAACACAAATGAGATAAATGTAAAAGAAAGTAAGAGGCAGGTGTGAGATAATATGGGCATGTCTACATTTCTATTTTGTGAATCGGATTCTCTAATTACCACCATCTGCTGCCTGAGTGAAACGCTGAAGAGGCGATTAAAGACAAATAAGTATTGTAACAGGACACGCACGTTGTATTTCTTTCCAGTGACTGTAGCTGTTTGGAAAGGTTACATTTGGAAGGGACCGACCAGTTTGTTTTGTTCAGAGCTTTGGGAGCTGGAAACCATGACCAATGGCCCTGTTACTCTGTCCACTTATGGACATAATGACCTGCTTAATGCAGCCAAAAACATGTTTGAAATCATATATTTCTCCTGGCGCCGACAAATACCGTTTGTTCCCCTTTTCCCAGAAATCCCCAGATGCAGAGGGCTGTGTGACAATGACTGAAGGTGTGGAGGCAGAGAAAGTTAGGGCGAAGGTGTAATTAAAGCTGATTATGGCAAGGCAGAGGGGAGGGGAGCGCAGCACATTTGTCTTCCCTGGCGTAATGAGCGGAGGCCGGGAGAGCAGAATTAGCTGCCTCGCTGTCGTCTCTCCCCCACCATGCCACTTTGTCACAAGGACACTCCTCCTGGAAGACGAGACAGGGTCAAGTGCGTGTGTGTCCCCTGGCATTATTCTTAAAGGCCGCTGGGGTCCCTGGTCCACTGGGCACTGGGAATTGAGGCACTTTAGCTCAGAGCCGCACCACTCAGCCTCTGCATCATTAAACCAGTCTAAAAATACACAGTCCGCCCATGGTCCCCTGTTCTCAGCGGACCAGCTGGTTGCCACCCTGGAACAATCACTGAGTCCTGTTCATGAGAGGTGTGACTCCATAATTTTTCACTTTCTCTTTAGGTGTGATCCGTGTTGTGAGGTTACGGCTATACAGTAACACTGTGCCCCTTAGCTTTATTAAGTGCTCTTATCCCTTATCTACTTATTATATGATCGTTATTAAAACCACGACCACCATTCGATTTAACACTGTTGTGTGTCACACTGCTATTAATGCTCATCCCATGAACATAGAAATCAATACATGTTGGTGCAAGACGGAGTGATATCTGCTTCAAGGCATCCACTCGCTCACAATGTATACACTGTGACATGCTGTTTTTAGACTGCAAGTATTGTTATCTTATATCAATTAGTCTCATTTATTTTTCATAAATTGTGTTCTTTATAAAATATCAGGACACAATCGGAATCAGAAGAATCTGAATTGGCTTTATTTGCCAAGTATGTGTACACTGACAAGGGGTTTTACATTGTCAGTGTACTTACATATAAAAAGACACACAGCCAAGGAGGAGGACAAAAAAAATCTAACAAATAAGTTAAAGATATGGCTTAAAAATACTTGAATTATAGTGGTGGATTGTCCGGATTGTGCAGTACAATAGCAACAGCAATGTCCAGAAGCCAGAGCGGACACCCTCAAACACACACAGCCTAAAACCCGATTAATCAAACATGAAAAGTGTTGGTAATTTTCTTTTGATTAAGTAATTAATGTTGTAACGGCTCATCAAAGAAAGTGAGTCACTCAATCAAAGTTAGTACTCAAAGTCCTTTTCATGAACACACACTCAACACGCTCTCTGCAGTCACTATTTACTCAAGCTTGTTTTGATTCTCACTCTGCTGTCGGACTGATTTCCCTTTAGCTCCACAGCAAGGTGTGAATGTTTTCCTGGCACATGATGCATGTTATGGATTTTTGATAACTGCACTCTTACGTAAATGTGTCTCCTCTCAAGGGCAGTGCGATATCAATACGATAAAGCGTGCAGCAGACAGTGGTGGAGTACCACATTAACCTTTCTACTTGAGTAAAAGTAGGAACTTGCTTTTAAATATAGTGAAAGAATAAAAAGTAAAAGTACTTGCCAAGTGTAGCATGTTTCCTAATACAGTCGACTACATCATTAACTGTGTCTACTGTATATTTTGTGACATCATGCTGCTGCAGGAGGCGGGTCTAATGTTACCTCAAATTCATTATTTAAAAAGAATTTATTGATTATAACTAGAAATACAGATATTTATGATATGACGTGGAGTAAAAGTGAAAGGTACCTGAATAAATTTCAAAGTTAAGTAAAGATACATTCAAGTGTACTTCAGTACATCCGACCACTGGCAGCAGAACTATTACTTTATGGTTTAATTAATTTAATTCTATTTTATTTGAATAGCGCCAAATCACAACATACATTATCTCAAGGCACTTTACATATTGAACCCAACAGTTCCCACAATGATCAAGCACTTTGGTGACTGTGGAATGAAAAACTCCCTCATTAGCAGGAACAAACCTCTGGGCAGAACCAGACTGAATCTGGGCAGACATCTGTTTCGACCGGTTGGGGTGAGCGGAGAAAAAAGATGGGGAAGAGAGAGACCAGGACCACTGTCACATTTAAGCTCTGTCACACTGATTGCTATAATGAAAATGATACAAAATTATATTTAGAGATGTAATGATGTTATTAATGATAGCAGCACACAATCTATACTAGCATAATAACTTTATGATAATGGGTGAGAGAGAGAGAGAGAGAGAGAGAGAGAGAGAGAGAGGGAGAGAGAGACTATGGTAGGGAGAAAAAACTAAGTTAGTGACATGTAGTAAAATAAATTGAGGACAGAGAGATGATGGGTGTTCTCCCAGCAGTCACTGAGCAGCTCCTATGTTAAACACTGTTAAATAAATCTCTGTAAGCTGCAGGAACATCTTGTTTTCTTATGATTTCTCTACAGTTCCTTAATAAAAGGTGCAGTGTAAGAGTGACAGGTGGGACTGTGGCTCCACAGGTGATCCTCTGACATCAGGGACTGAGAGTGAATGACTCTGTGCAGACACGCAGCCGTTCAGGGTAAATAAAGCTCTGTCTTCTAATGTAGTATAGATATATATACGCTGTGAGTAACACTGTTTAATTTAGTGTTTTATTAATCAGTCACTGTAAAGCTAAGGCGTCTGTGTTTGTTGAATGGAGAGATGACTTATTTGGCCCCGGGTGTCCCTGAGGACACTAGCTTATCGCTGCTGTCATTAGTCAGTGATTTAGTGACACCTGATTTAGCTCCTATATATACACACAATATATATATAACCTGTGCAGCAGTCATATAAGCTAATAAATGATTTTAGATAATATCAGGCTATCGTGATGACCTGAGGCAGCGAGGCTCATCTTCCTCAGTTAAAATGAATATGAGAGCAGGAGGTAAATCTTCGTTATTAGAATTAACTTTATCCCTTCATATTCACTGTGAGCATGAGGGAGGCTATGTGAGACCACCAACTACCTGCACGTGTTTTTATACACACAACCATCACTTCATATATTTGTATTTAGAGTTTTGCCAAAAAATTTATATGAGAGAGCAGGAGGTTAAGCTTGGTTATTTGCATTAAATGTAAAGGTTAACTTTTTGCAGTAAAGCTGAATGACCACCAACTGCCTCCAAGTACTTTTATACACAATTATGTATTGCTGTCACTTCATATACTTGTATTCAGAGTTTTTTTCTGCCATAGTAGAATGAGAGCAGGAGGTAAAGCTTGGTTATTAGCATTAACTTGATCAATTCACTGGTAGTGTCAGTGGTGAAGCTGAATGTATTCTCACGTTGTGACCTCCAACTACCTCCGAGTACTTTCATGATCACATTAGCCCTTTTTATATACTGATCACTTCATGTACTTGTATTCAGAGTGTTTTCAGCCATAAACACATCACAAAGAGAATAGGAGCGGGGAGGTTTATCCGGAGGAGAATATGTGTATAACGCTGTTTTTGTATGGTTGCCATTCACATGTGTTGGCGGTTATATAGAGTCTGAATGAACTGTCTCCGAATACCGAGACGCAGCACTATTTGCGCCGAGGAGGAAGCGTGCAGCGCGTAAAGCGGCACTGCGGCATCGCTCGTATCCCTGCGCCCCGGTCCCCCACCCACACACACACACACACCAACCTCCTCCTCCCCTCCCACCCCCTGTTCTCCGGGATCCTGAAGCTCGGATCTGGGCAGAGGAGGAGCAGGAGGAGAAAAACCCTCTGCTGTGTGTGTGTGTGTTTTTTTACCTTTGCGGGATTTTTATTTCGTCAGCTCCAGACCTGCTTGAGCTTGATCTGTTTTCTGAATAGTGACCGAAGGCCTGCAACTTGTCCGGACGGTCCTCTCCCCACTCGCAAGGGTTTGCATTTCTTGGTTTTGCATGACGTGTCTTGGAGCACAAAAAAAAAAAAAAAAAAGAGAGAGAGAGAGAAAGAGGAAACAGGCTTGCTTTGCTTTTGTTGCGTGTGTTGTGGTGGGGAGTGAAGCTTGGGAAGCAGGAGGCAGTGTCAGTCCGCTGCCGCCGCCGCCGCTGCTGGAGCTGCTGTGGGCTGGACTGGATTACAGAGCTGAGATCTCCACTGACAGCACAGGCAGACAGAAAGAGACTGTGAGCGAAGACAAGGGAAAGAGTCTTTCCACACAGCTTCACAGGAGCCAGGGCGAGTACAACTCAGTTTCTCTCTCCAGATGAGCGGCGTTGTGGAAGCGATCCGTGCAGTGCGTGTGTGCCATTAGAGGAGTGCTGGCACGGGGCATCAGGTTCAAGGCATAGGTACTGGAGGAGGGGGGGGAGACAACCTTTAGGACGTTTACAGTAGAGCTGGCTTTTCCTCTTTTTTTGGGGGGGGAACATCTGCATGGAAGGAGTATTTGTCAATGGTTGCTGCATACTTGGATGTGCCTTTGTTATGTGTCCATTTGATTTACCAGCACATGGTTCTGATTGGACACGTTTAAAACATGTGTCACTTCGCATGGTGTGGCAGAGCGTGTGGGGACTGCGTGTCTGCCTCAGAATCCAGATGAGCTCCATTGCACGGCAACCTGTGTCCAAGCAGACAATGTAAAGTTGAAGATGGTGGTGTAGTGTGTTATTTTTTTTTTTTTTAGTTTGTGTGGTTGATGCAGACAAGGTGTGATTTATGTTGTGTTGAGGAATGTCCACTTACAGAGAGGCTTTATGAAAGGGCTGCAGTTTGTTCATTCAGTTTTTCCTCCACCCAGAAAGCCCCCCTTTTTTTTTACTGTGATGTAATGGATGACAATTGATATTCTGGACACACGGAGAAGCTATATATGTTTTTAGACTACACTGCCGGAGCGACTTTCCGTGGCTTTAGGCCTACACTGTAAGCCATGCCTGGAGAATGATCCAGAAAAAAAGACTGCAAGCTGTTGAATGTTGCATCCTAATATAAAGCAGACACATGCCTTCACTGTCAGACGGTAAAAGGCATGGCCCCCTGAGCACCACAGTTAAGGGCAGGACAGCGGTATCACAGGCTCTTGGCATTTGTCATTTTCTTTCAATTCAATGAGAACCGCTTTTAATCTAGAGAGAGAAATAATCTCATTTCAGGTGCATGGTGATATTTGTTGGACGGGAAATTACCTGTTAATTGAAAGGGACTGTCGCGGTTTGTATTAAGTCATTTGGACTGGAATGAATGTTTATCAATGGACGGCTCTAAGTCAGAATAGTTTTATTTCTCTAATAGCTTTAAAATCACTTATTATCATCAACTACTGTATGTAGACAAATTGATAGTGGAGGCTGTACCCAATGTATAATCATTTAAACTTAGGTCATTATGGATTTCGAATGTGTGTGTCACTGAATTCAATAGAAGGTTATGCAAATTACTGTAATTACCAATCACATAAGAGCAGCAGCAGAAGTGGGAGAGTAGATTGTGTGACAGCTTACTATTAATACAGCATTTGATTTAAGGAAGGCTTTATTTTGGACTCAAGACCAGTCAGTGTGGTAATGGTCGTGGGCCAAGTGTACTGGATGTTACTGACACTGTCACACTATCACAGGTCAGACACATTCCCTGTACCTATGTTACCTAAAATCAGCTGCGGCCTTGACCAAAATAACAGCAGTGGTCATATTGACATGCTCAAGACAGCAAGTAGCAAAGTGAAAAAAAAATGTCTGCTACGTAATTAATTGAAGGAATGTAATCATTAGAAACACAGTTTAGGTTACAAGCTTGGCAAAAGCTTTAGATGCCAGTAAAAGAGCACTTACAACACATAATCATCCCATCTTGGGGCTTAATGGCCTGGCGGTGTAAGGAAACACAGTATACTCGGCAGATGAGACCTAATAAAACACTCATCTTGCTTTGTGTGGAATGGCAGGAGCCTTCTGTGTAGTTTGCAGTCCCCTTTTGGAAAATGGCCCATTGACTAAATGCACAGTTGAACTTGCTGAGTGAACATGTTGCAAATGCGTGCTCTCTCTCTCCCTCTCCCTCTCCGTCTTTGTCTTGCAGGAGGCCGAGTTTGCTGACCTTGGGTAAGAGGAGCAGGTTCCCGGAGAAGAAAGATGTGGCGTCACCTGCCTCATTCTCCATGGAGGGACGTGTTCATCGAGCAGACATTTGCTTTAACTTGAAAAGCTTTTCCTCTGCCGGAATCGACCACTTGGTGATATCGTGTTTAATAGATCATTTTACACCTCCGTCGTAGGATTTGATGGACTGCCTTTGGGGATCTGTGCTCGGAACCTAGCTTGGTTCAGTGACTCGCTGCAGTTTTGCATTACCTGTAAAAGGCTTTATCTGGTGGATATTACATGGTTACCCTGGATCTAACACATTGATAACATTCGCTTGGATATTGCGGAGCTAGTCTTGTAGGGGTTTTTCACACGAGTGGAGGTCAAGCAGTGCCATCGTTTGGCCCTCGACGAGTTTGATTCTCTGCAAGAGGAGCGTTTGTTTGGAGGTTTCCTATGAAGGACATGGATGGCCCTCGATCTAGTGGCCTACGCAAGAAGAGGAAGTCAAGGTCAGAGCGGGGTCTGGGGAGGAGACCAAATGGGATAAGGAGCAACCATGTTAAGGGTTCGGTCTTTCCCTTCTCCTCCGACTCGGAGCGGGAGGGCGAGCGGAAGCCCAACTCATCCCGCCCTCGACCCCCGCGGAGAAAGCGCAAGGAGTCTACTTCGGATGAAGAGGACATCATCGATGGCTTCTGCATTACCGGGTTCGTGACCCTGGAGGCGCTGGAGGTAAGTGCTGAACCAGAGGGGGTGGCCTTTTCTGTGTATGAGTGTTGCCTTTCGCATGAGGATTCCAGTTGAAAATGACTGAACGCTGTGAAAGATGTATTTATTGTGTGCAGCTTCGTGCCTCTCTGGCTGGGCCGGCCAAGTGTTTTGGCTCCCGCCTGCATACTTGGCTGTTCTGTGAGCTGGAGTTCAACAGATGTAGCTTTAAATGTGGTACTGCGGCCAGAGATTACTATCTGTGTCAGTGAGAGACTGTTGTTGTTGTTGTGTGCACTGCTCTGGATTTGTTTCCACAAGAGTTTTTCAGCAAAGCTTTAGACCAGATGAGAGATGTTCAGCTGCGGCTGTAGTGGCTGTTGTGTCTTTTGTACGCTCAGGAGTAGGAGTGAAAAAGCAATTTGATCCATGTTACACCAGTTTATTCAGAGTGGGAGTAATTTATTGCACACTGGCTATCCATTTTCCTTGGAATGCAAAGCGGGCACAGGCTGCTTTCCAACTATATGGTTCTGAATTATGACTTACATGAGCATAAGCATTTTTTCACACACAGACCAACTGCTTCATTTCTCGATGATAATAATTTACAGGGGGCGACAGAGGAAAATCTAAGTAAAACAGCTTCAGGCCATTTTTTCTTGATTTGTTGTTTTAATGATGTGATGGTGCAGATAACACCTCCCTCCAAAATCTCCTCTAGGATTAGATAAGATAAGATTCATATTATTTCAGTGACCCCTGCACCTTGTATGGAAGCGTCTATTATGTTTCCCCACTCATTAGTCTAAATGTTTCTTTTCATTTTATAGCTCTCTCTGTCAGCTTTTGCAATTCATAAATTTGACAGGAAACATTACTTGTTCATCGCTGTTTGTTTTGCATGACATATTCCAGCATAAATTTTACAGCTTGTTTATTTTAGCATAGACTTTGCTCTAATCGTGTTTGAGGGTTATGTGAAAATGGTTTCACAAGGTCAGAGTGGGAGATGTCCTGGGATAAAAGAGTGTGACTTGCACTTTCTGATTTATGCGGCGTGATACCAATCTCTTGTTCACTGCTGTGACCCATCTCAAGGATACGCACAGTAGCACTTGTTCTCACTGTATCCCTTTGTTTGTCAGATCAATGCTTTTCACAGCTCAAGAGTGTCTTACCCTTGTGTTCTTTTTTATTTCTATTCAGAATGACTCTATTCGGTGATGGACTCTTCTTGTGGCTGCATATCATTTCATTTCCCTCCTTGTTTTCTTTGACCTTATCTCCGTTCTTACCAGTGTTGTTATCAGCCTGTTAAAGCAGTACTATACTGTCTATTGCTGCTAGATGCCCGTTTTTCAAGTAAAATTCTGATACCGATCGGTCAATATTTATATATTTTTACACCAACACACTCACACGTGTGTATATATATGTATTAGATAATTGTATTGCAAAGGGAAAATTATGGGGTCACTGTTTATTAGTTTTCCTGCAAGTTTTTAAAATTGTTCATATTGGACATAACAAACCCTTTTTCATACCTGGCGTTAACGTGTGTCTTGGTGATCTGAGTACGTGTGTAACGGACACATTGAGATCTGATCCTTCAGACTACATTCGCAGGTGGTCTGGGCCACGTTCAGCCACATTTCTTTAGCTGTGAGAAGTTAGTCCTGAGCCACATTGACCATCAACTCAAATGATATCCTCTGCGTTAAAGTATGTGCTCATTTTTACTCAGTTAAAGGGGACATAGCATGCCCATTTTACCACAAGTTGATATGGTTCCTTGGGGTCTTAATGAAATGTCTGTAACATACTTTGGTCAAAATACCACAAGGATCATATAAAACAGCACCCTTTTTACCCTGTATAAAACAGCCCTCCACAGAGTGACCTGTTTTGAGTGCCTGTTCCTTTAAATGCTAATGAGCCAGCTCCCCCCTCCCCCCTCTCCCCCCATGATTTTAAACGATATAAATTACAAATTTTATATGATATAAATTATCAAATATGCATCCCATACTTTGTATTCCCTCTGTTGTCCTGGAGTTTTAATTTTCCCAATCACATAATTAAATGTCCCCTCTGCCCATCCACTACAAGCACACAAGCAGACAGACAGAGAGAGAAAGAGAGGGTGGGGTGGGGGGCTATGAAGACCATCATTTACCCCCGAACCCCGACATTCAACGGGTACAACAACAAGCGGAGAAAGCAGAATCGTGGGCTGACCTTATATGTACAGTCTATGGGGCTGACCAGCGGAGAAATGCTCGTCCCGTGTGAACAGCCAGGCGGCTGCGCGCTTGAGAACGGTGCTGCGCTGCCTCGCAGCGGCACTTCTGCGTCCAGTGTAAATGTTTCTGACTTAGAGGAACCATAACAAAACGCGCGAGTGTTTTTTTTCCAGAGTTTTTGGGTTGGTAGACATGCCAGATACCCACATTAACGTGTAGAAGCACTAACAAAGTGGAATTTGCATGATATGTCCCCTTTAAGTTGGTTCTTAGATTGTATAAACTAGCATTGTAAATGACTATTAGGACATTTCAAAAGGCCTCAGTGATATCTCATGAGTACTTCAAACAAGTTGGTTGTTGTAGTTTGTGGAGGACGGACAGTACCAGTCTGTTTAGATTTTTTTCCCAACAATTTCTGGTAGACTAAGCACAGGAAGTGCATTACAGCCTCCTGATGGTAGAAAAACATCAGCAATGTAATTGGTCTTTACAGACATTAATGATGTATGCGTTTGTAGCAGGGAAGTAAGATCTGATCACAAGTGGTCTCTCGAGACGTATGTGGAGATGCATTCTAATGTCTTGTGTCAACTGAAGTACTTTGAGGTATCCACTTGGGATCATATCACCCACTCAGATGATTGGCAGCTATGAATATATGTATGTAATGGCAGGTATAAACGTAGGCCATATACACTTATGCTGATATCTGTAATATACTACTACTGGTCGATAAAATTGCACTACTGATAACTCCGATTCCCAGAAAATGTGTCAGTACTAGAATTAGGATGGCCCATAATCAAAAGACTTACATTTTTCCATTAGGGCTGGGCAATGAAACAATTTCAGTAATTATCCCTAATAATAATTTCATAACAATATATCTGTGGGTCACCCCTCATCTGCACAATCACCCCAATAGACTGCAGCAACAGGCTCATATAGCTGACATGTCTCAGGCCAAATCCTGAACCTAAACGTGAGTGACAATGTGGAGAGTCAAACATCTGCACATAACAAAAACTATAGCTAAGGGAGGTCACACAAAATTTGAGATTTTGAAAGGCTTTGTATTTTCAAAACTGGAATAAAAGCAGAACATTGTCCATTGCAAGATATGCAGGATATCTGTGCTGACAAAGAGGGAAACACAGCAAACGTTTTCCTCCATTTGAAAATGTACCATCCCACTGAGTATACAGAAATCCAAAGTCTATGTTCGTAAGCTGCAGCACTAGAACTTGTAAAACCCCCCTGGTAGTTACACAGTCAAACCTCAGCAGCAGTTACTTGTGTCTTTTTTAGTCATTACTTCATATAAGAGCTCTTATTTTTATAGTGAAAGACATGATACCAGTTAAAATTGAGTAGAAAAATGTGTTTCAACAGGCAAATGAAAGTGATTCACTCCAGGTATAAAATCCCCAGACAATAACAGTGCTGCTGCAGATATAGGCATAATTAAATGTAGAAGGAGCAGCTTTACACACTTTCCACCCCTCCTGTCATATCTCTGCAGAGCCTTCCATGAGCCCAGTAAGTGTAAACATCCCAGCGTGTTGGTGGTGGAGAGTGTCAAGCTGTTAAGAACCATAAGTAACCTTATGATTCACTTAGGATTCATTCTCAAACTGAATTATTACCCCTTGAAGGCCCCCCGTGGAGTTAATTTATGAACAAACAAGTCATGTTCACATTCAATGTTACTCTGCAAAATGGTGCGCATCCTTGTGGTTTAACAAACACAAGGAACAGTCTGGTAAACTGTGTAAACTGGGATAATGGGCATATCCTGGCCAGTCATGTTAAATCACATTACAAATGCTGCTTTAGAAGGCATGGTTGTACCAGATATGCATTTCAGTGTATATTAGTACACATTATCTTGACATTTTATTACATTTTACTGCATTCAAGTAAAGTGAAAAACAGACCAATAAATCAAATTACATTGCAGAATCAAATTAGATTAATATCAAATCACCAGTGATTTAGAAAGTAAAGCTTTATGGTGACTATTGTCTATGGAGTAATGAAAACAGAGTTCAAGTAAAGGCAGGAGGAAAAACAAATTAGACTTGAGTTTGTGTGTCAGTGTAAGTATGCACACCGACCTGACATTTGTTTTTGTGAGAATGTGAAGGGCCTATTAATACATCATATTAACACATCATCATCACCGGGAGATGAAAGGTGTTGGCAATATTGATTTACAGTAGCTTACATCTTTCAGTTCTTTGGGAGCTTTAAAATAAAGTTTGTTGCACAGATGTGATGACACTGTTAAAAACACGAGGTGTGTAATTATCAATATTTCTGTTTACACAGTCTCCAAATATAAGATCTGGCCTATTGCCCGGATTGTTGTTTAGTCCAGTGCCCTGCATTTCAATACACATTTTAACATTTTGTTCAATCTGATTGGCTTATTGATTCTTAATTCTTTCATATCCCTTATCAAATTTTAGTAGTAATTTGTTTGGTTTGGAGTGAAAACATATGTTAGTTAAACAATGTATTGTTTTTCCATCCTTGCTTCTTTTTTGGGTATTTTTGTTACATAAAATATAGAATCTAGGTTCTTCTAATAACATAATAAACCATTTTTAATTGTGCTTTATAAAGCACATTAGCAGACAGTCATCAACCTTAACACTAACTTAACCTTTCTAAACCCGATAACCTGAGATTCTACAGTTCTGAAGGCTTTCACCACGTCCAGTGTTCATCATTGGTCTGTGACACTCAGTCACAGAATCTAAAGTATAAACAAGACAGTGAAAATAATAAATGAATAAAATAATATTCATTATAATATGAATACACAATGCACTTACAGAATACAGTGCAACAAAGTTATCAGAAATAAACTTGCCTCAGTGCAGGGAAATGACACCAGTGAATGCTAAATGTTAAATCAGGTTTAAGTGGATCAAACATCAGGATCAGTCTTTTAAACTTACTCCTGCAATGAGAATGAGAATAACTACCTCTGCAGTCACTTTTATTATAGCTGTTCAAAGGCCAGTGATGGAACACATGTTTTATTTGAATGTGATAACATTGTGACTGAGGTTGAATTGGGGAGTTTCTTTAACAGATACAAAAATCTGTAAAGTTGAAATGAACTCAAAGATTGTCTTGTTCTTTGCTTCCCTCTAATGACTCAGGATATTGAATTGCATTTTTAAACAGATAAGTAATGTATCAGAAAGACTTCAAAATTACATCGGTCAGATTTCTAATTATTTTAAGGGAGATACTTTTCTTCTTTTTAATCATCAATTATGAACAGACTTGTTTTTCTTCCATTACACTGCATCCGTAGCTTAAATCATTTGATCTGTGTTTATTCAGCATTGACAATATCACTTCAGTTTCCTCACTCTTGTGTGCGCTGTTGTAATTTTCTCTGGCTTCATTCATTCTAATAAGTTTGTGTCCAATGCTTCAACATTTCTTTGCAATTATGTGATATTCATTTATTAGTTTCAACCACACCATGTTTGAAGATATGTAGATGTAACTGTGCACAAGCGTACCACTGCACCATTGGCTGAGTCTTTTTCTGTCTGGGTATAAAGTTAAATTCTGATGAGGTCAGAACCCTGGAGGTATAGTGCTAGTGCTCTCCATCTGTCACCACAGTGCGGGAGCAACACTGCTCCCAGGCATGCTTTTCATGTGCATCCTGATATCTTAGCATTTCTCTTCTGCAGGCGCGGGGCTGAAGCCTCCGTGATGAGGCTCTTGAGATAGTTGCTTTCGGTAGATATTGCACAACTGGGCTTTGTGATGTGGATCATTTCATATTATGCTATTGTGTATTTCATTGTTCAAACCACACTCTTACTCTTACTCCTGCTGTTGGTGTAAAAATTCTCCAAATGAATGGTTTCGTTCAGAGCTTGGCTATTGAGCCAGGGTTCGTTTATTGGGGGAGGGGATGCACAATCTTCTGTTATTATCCATCTAGCTTAGTAAACTAAACTTCAACCTCAGGAGAGATCACGCAGGTGTAATGTGTAAAATATACAGCTAATACTTCCTAACTTTGAATAGAATAATTATTTTAAATATACATTTATATAAACGTGTGATATATAAAATACATCAAATTATCAGAAATCAGAAATGAAAGCACAATGGGCTACATCTGCAGAGATTGCAGCAGAGTATCATCCTCCATCTTCCTGTATCACGATATGAGAATTTTGGATCACTGTACAGATTTCCGTTTCAGAATCGTTACTTGCCTGCTAGCTGCTGCAATATTTTCCATCATGTGGACGACGCTTTGCATTCCTCCTCATGGCGTGAACAATCAAACCTGGAGGAGAGTGAGCATGACACAGAAGGTGGTACTTCCGACCAACCAACCAAGACAGGACAAGGGGCTCCTGTTGTTCAGGAGTAGCAGATTTAATGTGTTGAAGCAGAGCAGATGGTTATTATTTACGAGCTTATTTAGTGTAATAACCACTGACCCTTAGTTCACTGTTGTTTCTCTTTAATGTCAGACATATTGAGTATTCAGTCACTGCACAGAGATTAAAGTACACAGCAGCAGTTTTGTTGTCTTTTTGCAGGAGGTGGTTTGGAGTCAGATTTTTCTTTTTATTGAGAGGTCTGAGAAGCAACTGTTACAGCACCTGATGAAATCACTAAATTATTGAGAAGATTCTCCTCTAAAACCTTGTGCTGTGTTTTACCCATTTTACTCACTTTACTCCGAGGGCTGTATCTTTGCACCACTCACATACACACAGACAACATGTGAGCCGGATCAAGCTTCTGTCTAATCACACACTCTGCTTTTCCAGCCTTCCTTTTACCGAGGTTTAACGACAAGTCATGTTTTTTCAACTGCGATAACAACATCTCATCTTCTTGCTCAGCGGGTTAACAGCAGTCTATTACATGATTGACTGCCCGTGTTAATACGATGAACAGCACAAAAGCGCTACTGTGTAAATTAGTACATTTGCAGTGTCTATTTGACTCTGATTTCACATTTTAAAGGTTTTGGAAAGACTTCTTAATTTACAATGCCCCACAGAGTTCCTGCAGGTTTTGTTGTTCCCTCTAAATAATTCCCCCACCCTAACTGCGTTTGTTACACACCATAAAAAACAGAAGACAATACATTCACCTCACAGTGTACAGAATGGAATTGGGCACATAGCTGCATAACACCGCATATGGGTAACACTGGGAGAGTAGCCTAGGGTTTGGATGGACAAGCAGAGCTGACTCCAGCAGCTTGCAGCCTGCAGTGTAAAGTGATGCTTTTTCATCACTTAGTAAACAATTGAAACCAGCTAACTTTTAATATTTAAATCTTATTTTAGATGTTTTTGATTCTTGCAAATGCTCAGTGATGTGTTTGGGTGTCTGTAGTTTGGATTTACTCCCTAATATATTTGTCATTATTACCATGATGTGATTGGCTGTAGTTCAGTTCGCTGTGTAAGTTATGTTTTGCCATTTTGTCATTTGGTGACTCTGTTGTTCAACTGCTCGTTTACTCGGTTGGTCTTTGCTTGGTGTCTCGGGATGTTCGTTGATTTCACATATACTCTAAGTGATGATATACATTTGGCTATATAGCTTTTACCTTTGGAAGCTGTCCATTTGTCTGTATTTTGATTAAATTATTGCCTAGATTTTACACGTTTGTGATGCAATGTTTTTATTTAAGCGAGAGATGTAGTTACTAAGATGAGCAGTTTCTCCTTGAGCAGTGTCCAGTGAAATTCCTTTTTTCTTTTGCAGTGTACAGCGTCTTGAGGGTAAAAAAGTACAAGCATGTGCTAAACCAGTTTTGGGCTCTTGTAATGCTTATTACATCAGGTTGTGCAGCAGCAGTGGATTTGTCACGTCATGGCTAACTGCACCAAACAGCAGACTTCCCACTGCTGGCCAGCACAGAGCAGGCGGATAGTCAATCGATTACAATCAGCTTTAAAACCTTTCACTTCGGGCTTCACATCACACTGACAAAAAGTCCATGAGAGGGATATGTATAAACCATGTGTCCGCTGGAGGAGAAATGTTTTCATAAGAGCTGTAAAAATCACGCCTGTGCTTCTCCTGCCCTTTACATTTACTTTCAGCACCACTGACGCACCACCAGGACCTCGTTGGTTCCAATTAAGTGCCAGTTTCTATTTATGATTTCTGCTGCTCCCATCGGTTATTTAATTTAAGGCACCAGCTTCACACCCATCTGTCACACCCACACTGGCTGCAGAGATGTGACATAATGAAACTGGGCCACGGTGGAGCATCGTGGCTCATGGATTTAGTTGAGTCAGAGCACGTGGGTGGAAGGTGGAGGTGGTACAGAGTAAGTAGTTCAAAAGAACTATTATAGGTTCATTGCTGAGTTGCCAGACCTTCGAATAACAAATAGTGGCTAACTAATTAATGGCTATTGACATTTAAAGTGGAGCTAGAGTTACAGGACAGGTCTCAGCCTTAGCTGACAGGATCAACTGTGCTAATTAAGTCAACAAAGGATGTTCCTCTCATACGGCCAAATGAGGACAATGGATTGCAGTTCAACACATGGCATTTTTCTCTCGCATGCTGCTCGTGGGAGGATGCTGTCGCCTTTCCAGCATTTAAAAAAAACAATTGATTTTCTTCGGCACAGCCCTCAGAGGTCTGCCTGAAAGAGGAATTCTAAGTGCAGGCAGAGAAGAACACATTGATTGGTGCTTGATTGTAAGAAAGAGGCTAATGTGAAATCAAACATATTGACAGCTTGTTTCCAAAAGAATGTAATAAAGTGGCATTTCAAACAGATAAGACTCATAAGGATCAAGCCAGGTTTTCTGAAAGCTTTGTTCCTGAGAGAGCGCAGGTTGATGAACAAGGATGTCTTCCCCTTGTGCCAAGTTTCCTTGATGGATATTCTTGTTTACCAGTTTTTTAAGCCTTATCAACGAATTTTCCACCCTCCACACATGTATCTATTCCAGTCTGGCAGATATTAATTTGGCTGCATTTTGGAAGTGTCAGAGTGATGCATTGTGTGTTTGTATATGACAGCCCAGTGACTGACACATTAATGAAGTAAGCTGTCTCTGGGTGTTTTGGGGGGTAAAGGTTTTCTGGATAGTGGATTCTAACAACATCCTCTGTGTGCGAGCGGCTATTTGAGCTGTGGAGCTCTTTATTGGGATTTGAACTAAGCCAGGAATCTGTTTAAAACCTCATTGAACTTCCACCAGTGTTCGTTCAGTATCTTAGTCTCATTGACAACTCAAGCACCTATTTAACAAGCACTGACACTGAGCAATTATGCCAGAGATGCAGAATAATTTGTTAAACTTTGTCTGCTGTTATCTCTCGCTGCAGATTTATGACTTTCATGCCTCAATACTTTAAAAACCTTTCCATCTGTCCCTAACATGTGTCCTGGGTGACTCCACTGTAACTCCCAGAAAATCCAGGTGTAAATCCACCTTTAACATCGGACAACAGTCCACAGGTTAATTTAGGAGTTTAACACAGGAATTAATATTCATGTTGAATGTTCCATCTGAAGAAGACAAATTAAGTAAGATAGTTTATTTGGGAAATAAGAAGTCAAATGTCAACATTATATCGTAAACAGAGTTTATTTTTCCAAATGTCACCCATATCACATTGTATCTGGATACAACTTGCATGTGAAATGCGCAGCACAAGCGCTCTGATTGATGTCCTGATGTGAGGTTGATAAGTGCTCGACTCACTTGCTGGAGCGGAAACTGACACTGACACATTTGTATGAACTCAGGCAAAACAAATGGCACGGCAGCAGAGAACATGTTCTACAAGCAGCATCAGTGTTTGGAGCTGGCGCACAGGTGGAAGGAATGGGACTCTGGGATGTTGGAGCAGGGCGGATCAGTTTGTACAAACTCATCCAAACTCTACACGGACGCTTATCGTACATCGCTCTGTGTTGCTGTATCCAAGCTTGTGAGGCTGCAGGGATCTGTGTTGCATTGTGGGATGTGTTGAGAGTCTAGAATATGTTTTTATAATATTGAATTAAAAAAAAGCCTGACCCTAAGGTTGTGCATATATTTTTGTTGAATTCTTAAAATCTAACGAATGCTACATAATAATGCTGTTCCCATCTTAACACACAGTTTCTATTTAGTGTTTGTATTTCCAACGGGATGCTTCAGTGAACATTTCCCCCCCGACATGATCACCAGTGTTACCGATTGCACCGGACATTTTACAAGTAAAGTGTCGGCTCAGTATCTGCAGAGCGTTTACTTTGATCTTTATCAGCCTCACTCTTGTGTAGCGGCCTCGAAGCTGTGTGTAAATGAAAAGTGTCACGTCCAGATGCTGCCACCGTCATCAAACAAAGTGGGATTGCTCCATTAATGTTATCAGGTTTCCTTTTGGCATCAGAAGTACTACCACATGCCCAGCCCCACTCCACTATTTTACAAATTGGAGTTTTATTATTTGATGAATGTTGCCACTGATTTTGAAAAATAAATCAAATGTTTTTTTATGTATGTAAGAACAATGAAATAAAGGGCGGGGCCGGTGGGCAAGTTCTGTCATCGTGTTTGATTGATCCCCGTATAAAACCAGCAACACTGACGACTGCGGCATCGCCCGATATGAACATGAACGAGCAGTTAAGTGGACAATGTTTGGTTTGTTCTTCAACAGACAAAGTGGCCGGGGTCAGAAAGGAGGAATGAATTTGTTTACATTGCAAAGACTGAGTGCTGTTGTGGCTGAGATTTATGAATGTCAACCGATTTACACACACACGTCTTCCATCAGCTTTTGTCTTCATTAACGGCTGATCTGTGGCTAATGGTACACAGAGAGTGGCTGAAGAACATTGGATTAACGGTTCCACCTCCTTAAGATCTAACATCCTCCCCGACACTTGTTAACGCAGCATTCAGCTCTGAAACCACATCACTGTGTAGCTTTATCCAACCTTTAGCGCAGAGGCAAATCACATCCCCAACCTTAATATAATTGACTTAGCTCAGTTGAGAAAAATAAATGTCCCTGTTCCTTGCTGAGCCCAGGCCATTTTCTTTTCCATTTCAAGCTCGTCTTTATTCTGTCAGGTTCCAGTGACAGATGTGAAGGGAGAAAAGATAAATGTTTGTAGTGGCTGATTGTAAAATGTCATCTCTGAAGTAGAGCCGTGGCCGTAGTCCCTCTCTCTCTTGTGTGTAATGGCCCCCATGATGATGCATTTTTTTCGACTTGAGAGGAAGCCCTTTTCATGCTTAACAGCACAGTGCATACTAATGGGCTGCAGTTCGGAAAGCGTTAATGTGTGTGAGTGTGTGTCTTTGCAGCACAGGGCCTGTGGACTTGCAGACAGAGCCCTGTTGAGATCTCTACCTGCAGCTTTGAACCTTTGATCCCCCTCTCTCTGATCCTTCTTTCAAACCGAGCCAGCCCGCCACTGTTTCCATTTCCATCTGCTTCCATTCCTGCACTCTCAGATAAGCTCTGCTCAGAAAATACACGGCTTCCCTTCTTTTTTTAAAGAATTGTTTACACTAACCTGGATTCAAAACTATAATCCATAACCACATGCTTTTTTTCCCCAATATTTAGAAAATTGGTATAAATCACAGCAGCTAACACAGACTGTTTTTTTTTCTTGCTCACAGCACTTATCCCCATGCGTGGCTCTGTAGCACAGGATGCAGTCACATTTTTCCAGGTCAAATGATATTGAAATACTGATTAATGGCCTCATGGCTGTGTCTCAGTATGAAGTCACCCCCCCCCCCCTGCCCTCGCCTGTGGAACTAACTGCTTTAGATGCTCAGTGGGTGGGTTTATATGGACTGAAATGGCTTAAGCTGAGAGTTGAATCCATTTGATCCAAAGATTCAGATAGCCGTGTCATGTCCACTTTCAGCATCCACTGTGAAAATCGTTGTAGGCTAATTATTTAGTTTGATCCCTATTGAAGCAGACAGAAACGTTGTTGTTTGGAGGTGGCATTAGATAGTTTGCCCAGTGGAAGTCTAGGAAAACAACTTACATACAGCAACTACAACCTGTTTAATATGGTTTTAGCTGTTTCATCTGCGGTTCCCAACCTGTTTGGTCTCTCGTGCCCTCACATCCCTGTCATATGTACTCAGCACCCCTTCGACACCTCCTATCATGTGACAACTGTCTTCACTACCCTGTGCGCCATATGTCTGGTACAGCTAGCTACATTTGAACTATTTCACTATTCATTATTTTGGTTGCTTATTTTGATATTCCAGTCACACTGTGGTCTGTAACGTTTTTATCTTCCACACAGACAGTCAGACCTCATAGTTTCAGCTGGAGTTGTAGCATGCAATGCAGCTTTCTCTCTCTCTCTCTCTCTCTTGCCAGAACTTATCTTTCCCTCTTTAGTCTGTGTACCTGTCACTCAGAATCTGTCCCCCCCCCCCGCCCCCCTTCCCGCTTGCTACTTTATTTTTCACTCACTCTCAGTTACAAAATGTAGTGTATGAAATTGAATATGTGTTGTGTAATGTCTAAATTCCCCTTGTCAGGAATCATTGTTTTCCGCAAAGTTGGTTCTTTCATAAAACAATTGACATATTTTGAAAATATCAATTTGAAAAAAAATATGTAGATGTCCATTACAAGTCTATAAGATCCATATTCCTGTAAGGATATTAGGTATTAGGGAGGAAAGAGGTGATTTGCTCTAAAGTGGTATTCAATGCACTGATACAGAGAAATACATGTTCAGTCCTACAACAGCTTCAGTTACTGCTGGTAATAACTAGTTTTAATGTTTACATGGCTGGAATATCAAGCATGAAAGTCCGGGCTCAGGAGGAAGACGTGAGGATGACAGTAATACTGTATTTGAAAGATGAATCCTGTGACAAATACCTCTTACTGGAAATTCCGGACTGGGTTTGGTGGGATAGTGCAGGGCTGTCTGGAGCTGTGTGTTCATGCTGTGTATGTGAGTGGGGAAATTCTTTTAGCTAATGGTTCAGGCCTGCCATCCATCACCTTGTTACTCGGCATATGTGATTGTTGCTATTTATGTCATCACTAAGGACGAATCCATAAATGCTGCCAGAGTGAATAATACATTAACATTTCGTTTTTATTACCCTGACTATTCTTTTAATTGATGCCTGGAGACAAAGCAAAGTGTGTGTTTGTGTGTGTGTGTGTGTTGTAAACATTTTCAAGAATTAGATTCAACCTCTGCCAGTATTCTAGCAAGATATATTTTTCACATTTGCCAAACGTGTACAGTTTTTAACAGAAAGAGGCTCTCAGTCTCATTTTGTAAGTAAAGCGTTTGGACAATGAAGTGTGCCAAGTGTGTACAGCAAACTTTGTTAACTTATATATTCTGTTAAGTATAGGCACTGATTATCTCCATCATCCAAATCAACTTTAAACTGTTGGATGTTAGTAATTAACCAATTATAATTATTTTTAATTGAATTGATACAAATAATTAAAGAAGAACATGAGGATATTATTTGGTAGTGTTGCATATGTCTGTAAAA
The DNA here is from genome assembly GCF_022539355.2 of Hippoglossus stenolepis. Lineage (NCBI taxonomy): Eukaryota > Metazoa > Chordata > Actinopteri > Pleuronectiformes > Pleuronectidae > Hippoglossus > Hippoglossus stenolepis. The sequence continues at coordinate 4,866,761 of NC_061497.1, read as the reverse complement.
TGTAATAGATTTACAGGTGCGTGTGTGTGCGTGTGTGCGTGCACTGATCATTAGGGTTGCGGCTGTAGTTGGTGTTACTGGTGTAAGATAGTGTTCAGGATGATACCACAGTCAGACCACAGTAATTAATTGGAAACACTGTACCCTTTTTCAAGTGTACGTCAAGAGTCTTGGCAGTAAGTAAACACTCGAATCCTCTGTTGTTCAAACAGGGATCGTGTGTTGCTGCGGAGCTGCTTCTGCCAGCCCTGTAGCCCTATGCTTTTATTCTACTGCTAGTGTAGTAGTGTCAGCCTCCGCAGATCCAGCTAACCTCGGATCAAACAGGCTGAGGAGCTGTGTTTTAGCTGTGGAGAGCACTGCTTGTCCTGAACATTATCATAGCAGCATTATCATAGCAGCAGTGCTAAAAAAAGATAGATATGTGAACTTTCTAAGCCACAGTCCTTGGTCTTTGGGCATAGATCTAGATCTACCAGTGGAAGTGAAATATTTAAATATATCCTTTGCTGGTATACATAAAGGGAGTCGATTGTTCTCTCCACAGTGACCAAGTGCTTGCTCCTGGTGGGAACTGTTGGGTTTCTCTGTAATATTGTGAGGTCTCGACCTCACTATGTAAAGTACCTTGAGATAGTGTATGCTGTGATTTGGCGCTATACAAATAAAATTGAATAGTTGGCTCATCTGTATTCAAGAAACATCTGTCTCACCTGAACAGCTGTTTACAGCAGCTGGACGACTCAATGTTACACTGAACAAACAGAGCAAACATTTTTACAATTTACAAAAATCATGTAGCTAAGATATGATTATTGTCTTAAATTAAATCAGTAAGGGTAAAGTCTGGGATTTGCTTTGGACCTATTTGCTTTGTTGATACAGTCAAGCCTGGAAGTTGTCACATTGTTACATTTATGTGTAGAATTTTTCTGGCCATGTTTAGAAATGGTGACAACTGCAATTTTAGATAAAGACATTATTGCGTTAGGAATAATTTAAATTGTTTGTAAGACTGACTTTGATGGGGTTTCGACAATTCTGACACTTCCAATAATAGATTATGATATTTCTTTGAAATTGACGTCCATAATATGCCTGGTTAGTTTAGTATGGTTATGTTTGAGAATATGTTAACGAGGGGATGTCATAAAAATGGAAAATACACATCATGGTGAATGAGAGAGGAACCTATAGTTTTGCGTTTGTGTTTAAGTGTGTCCTACAGAGACGACTATTCTTCAGAAAGCCACTAGGATCCTGAGCTCTCGACCCCAAATGAATACATGGGCTTGTGTTGTTTTCAGTCAAGTGCTATTCAGCCCATGTGCCTTCTGCTGTAGGGAGAAGAGAACAGAGAACCACATCCCATCGCATCCACACACAGCAGATCTTTATGGAGAAAGCCACTACGTGTACACAGCCATGAGAAAGACTTTCCTCATGATATACACAGACTACTGATGTGGTCTCCCACCTTTGTTGTTAACTCAACTAACTTTGATTCTTCTCTATGCTTGATGTACTTTGTGATTGTGTGAATAGTGTGTGGTATTATCTTACTTTATTTGAATCATATTTTAGTGCTGTGCTGTTTATTCCAACCTTGTCTACATTTCATTTTTATTCATATTTTATATATTCACAAAAACTTTATTCTCTATTATTTGATCATAATAGTTATTTTGTAGGGTCAGCAAAGTTAGCTCGTTGTGCTGACATCATTATTTGCTGATTACTTTAATATTTTTTAATTGCAACATACTTACTCATTAATTTGTGATGCTTTGTTTCTTTCCCCCAGTGATCACAAAACGGTTTTAATTCAAAAAATATGTTCTGATGATCATAGAATGATTACACTGTGCCCAAAGAAATTAAGCAAAATCTGTTCAGTCTTCTATTTGAGTAAGAACGTTTGAATTCTAACTAAATCCTGTCATCCAGTTAATCAGCACTACATTTATTCCAAAACTGAGCCACAGTGGACTCATGAACACATTTTTGCATTTCTGTGAATTATCATCGTTATGTACAGCGTGCTACTGGCAAAAAGGAAATGTATATCCTCAAATAAATAATCCAGGGCTAATTAGTAAACATGAAAAAGCAGTCTGCCAATTCACTGATATTTCCCTGATTGTGTGGGTCTTTGATTAAATTAACATTTTAGCAGATTGTCTGGTGAAACTTTGTGTGTGTGTGCGTGCGTGCGTGTGTGTAGCAGGGAGTTCCCTCTGGTCTTTCTGCTGCACTGCTTTGGAAACACCACTGAGCCTTGCCTGTGCCTCCTGACATTTCTCATTACAGCCGAGGCAGGTCAGGGTAGCCGGGCTATTGATGGACTGTCTGTGTGACCCCTCAGGGCTCTGCTGTATCGCTCACCTGAACCAACACACACTTCCTCCCTGATGGCTCCGGTCCCCTCGTACTGTGTTTTCATTCAATTTGTGCTGGAGTTTTGTTCAAAGAGGAGGTTTACACTGAAACAAAAACGTGCTCTTATGTAAAAGCCAGTATGGTCATTGTCAATTTAGCACAACCCCATGTGAAACACGCTGGCACACATTAGCAAACACACATGCAGTCTCTTTTTGCAAGGCAGGATTTTAGGTTGGGTTTAGTTTTGCCAGTTAATAGCAGGACATCAGCTGTACAGTGCACACAGTGAGTGGAAGCAGCCTGAAGGCTATCCACACAGGCCTTATCACTCAGCAAGCAGACCCCATGATAAGGTATTATGTTTTTTAACAATGGTCTGCTCTGCTGTGTTTTCTCCTGTTTGTGTGTCGTTTCCCCCGCAGTGCATTCTGTAATAACCAAAGGCTGCCAATTACACAGACTGAGTGTGTTAGTGCTGCTTAAGCCTCTTCTGTCATATCCACTGGGTTTGAAATGCCGGGGATGATTCAGTCGCCTGAGTGACAGTGAGTGACTTCCAGAAGCCGGGATGTCTGAGGCCTCTGCTGTTCCATTTACAAGATTTCCACCCTCTGTGATTTTTAGGAGCAGTTATCCTGCACCGTCATTTATCTGCAGGATCATTCCACGTTCAGCTCTTTGATCCGCTCTGTGTATTTGAAGGTAGATGTCTTCTCAGTCATATCGATTTATTTCATTCAGAGGTGTGGCTTCACCAGTATCTTGAGAAAATGTATATCGTAATTCTTTTATCTCGCTTCTGTATTTACTGGCACTACTGGAGTCCTTCTTAAGAGTGTTTCTACTGTATTAGATCATGTGTATAGTCACTGAACAAAATAAATAGTCCTGACTAAGTAAAATTGAAGATTAATGGCCAGTGTTACACAAACACAGGTACGGAACACATCTAAAAACCTCAATTTACAGTTTTGCTGTATACTGTGGCAAAATTCCCCCTCATGATATAACATATTCACTCTGTTTCATCTCTACCAGTGTCATGAAGTAAACCCTTGCGCTTCAGAGCAGTGCTTTTCCTGCTTAGCTTCCATCTCAGCATTGAGATGAAACAGCCTTCTGGATGGCAGCTACCACTGTTAACGATTAGCTTCCAGAAATATGTTGTCAGTTTTGTTGCGGGAGGCAGCAAATCAATCAAAGATAAACACAGATCAGTCCGTGTGTTTCGTGTCATTTACATACTGTAGCTTATTTGAGCGATAAAATATATTCATGTTTTTTTTTTTTTACAAAAACATTATTTACAGCATTTGTAGCCTTTGATTTAGGGGGGAAATAACAAAGTAGAGAAAACCTTTGATCTGATTGTAAGTAAACTGATGAAGTGAGGTAAATGACTTCTTCTGTGGCAAGTAACCTGATTGTAATGTGACTCAGCCTAATGTCAGTGTCTTCACAAAGAAAGGAACATGTTGTTCATCAAGCTCTTTACAATCTCCTGTCAAGTGGAAACTAGAAATGTCTGCTTTGCTGCCATTTCCAAACTTTGACTCATGTCTGTACATAATTCACATCGTATGTCAGTATTTATTATTCAACCATGAATATTTCAACCATAAGCTTCCTTTCAGTTTCACGGCAGACTTGCGTTATGTTAAATATTTGACATCTTTAACAAAAATGTAATCTGTGTCCATGTTAGATTATGTTCCCCACCGAGTGGAGAGGGTTTGGTTCCGTGCCCTCGAGGCACTTGACATTAGATAAGGCAGCTGGCACAGCTCCACATGCAGTGAAAGTAATTTACTGCTGGCTCTGCAGCCTGTTTAAAAAGAATCACTGTTGTGCACATATAGAGTACAGTGTCTGCATAAATGCACTGTCGCTCATCACATCTCCCGCGGTCAGTACATTGGACTACAGTGTATATCGGGGGTTGTCTCTGTGGTGGCCGCTGTTGTTAGAGCTGCTCAAACGGCCGTCTAACCGCAGCACTGGGAACAGGGCTATGGTGGAGAAGGGCGTCGGTGGTGGGAGCTCCCGGTTGCCAACAGCCCGTCTGTGTTTGCGGAGCTGTCGTCATTCCGATTCTCCCACAGGGCTCAGGCTTCACTTCGACACTGGAGACTCGTGCTGTCTCTCTTCGCGGCTGTCGATCTCGCTGCCACTCAACCATCTCTCTTCCTCCTCCTCTGAGGCACCTCTCTCCCAGAAGGACTCCTGTGAAATGAAGCATTGATTGCCCCTGTGCAGACGGAGGATAAAACCTAATGCTATTGCTCTGCACAAACCCCCACACTCTTTCAAAGGTTAGACGAACCAAAATAGGTTATTTGGCCAATATTAGGCTCTTAGATTACTTTTGAAAATAACATTTGGATTCCTTGATTATATACAATCTGAGGTCTGTTCTCCAACTTTTCCCCAGCTGGCTACCTGGCAACCTGCCCGATCATGAGCCAGTCGAAGCAAAACAATAGCTGTGGATCAGGACTGCTTGTGATTGGCTGGCTGCAACTGCGGTGCCCCCTTTCCACTGGCCCCAGTAAAGTGTTGCATGCTTTGTTTGCACATGTGGTGTGTTGAACTATGGTGGTACTGTGGTACTAACAGCAGGGGATAATCATACTGACCCAGAATATTATGCATTGGAAAATATACAAACTGTGTGGCGATGCACTGGCTCTTGGCAGATTAACCAAAATACACTTTTCTGACAGTGGGTAGTGAGGATCTGGAGGAAGAAAGGAATCCCAACACATTTAGTCGTGTCGGACTGTCTCCATTCGGCTCTGCTCTAATAGTTCCGTCACTGATTAGAAAACTCCTGCCACTGCTAATAAATTATTGAACGTCTCTGTGTCCTGGTGTAGTTTTAACCCCAGGCAAGCACTGACAGATATTAAACCTGTGTGAGGTTTGTGAAGGGGAAACTGAGCATCATTATTACTGGAACTAGTGTAATTTTCCTAGGTTTTTCAGTAGTTATTTTTTTATTTATTTAGTTTCCTGTTTCATACTCTCATTTTAGGCAATTACAAATTTCCTGGGCTTAATTTCTTCCACATATTTGGTAGATAGCTCAGTCTGATATAAAAAGCATCAAAGGGGAGAAATTATGGAATGCACTGATTAAAAATTAATTTTAAAAACGTTGTGGGACCAGAAGTATTCTATACCGGGATTAATTGGTGGTTACATTTTTTATAACAGTTGCTTTTTTTAGCCTGTAATGAACTGTGAACAGTTGTGTCATTTGTGTTGTTGTAATTAATCAGATTAAGACTGGGGGATAGTACCATCCAACAAGATAATGAACCTAATTATTGTATTTGCATCAAATTGTTATTATGGTTCCATTTACTTTTCTGTTCATTAGAGGTGATAGACAGCATGCTGCTGAACACCAGCCAGCACTTTGGCTGCATAGCCCCATCTAGAGTGGTCCAGTGAGAGAGGATATAGCTCCCCAGGGATGTCTGGGAAATTTGTTAATGATATGCAGAGTGGAAAGTAACACACATACACCAACACGTACTCACACAGTGTTCATTGCACTGCAAGCTAACAGTCTAGATATGAAAATTTAATTATAACAATACAAATGTGTTTCTTTTCAGACCCACTGAGCATAGCACAACAAGATAAGAAATTGAAGTACAACATTATTCGACAGCACCAATTAAAGGAACTAGTGATTAATTTTGTTCTCATTCCGTCCTGGTTTGGGAGAACACGAGCTTCCTTTTACATCTCGGCTGCATTGATTAAACTCAGGTCAATATGTTGTATATGCATACTGTACATGATTATATGTGCATACACTCCGTTTCAAATTATTTGGAAAGCCAAGGCCAAATCCAGTTGTGCACTGATGTAATCTGGATTTGAGATCCAAAGATGAATATGGGACAAGAGTTCAGAATTTCATCTTTTATTTCCTGGTATTTTAGTTGTGTCCAAACTAAATACTGACACATGCCTGACAAGTGTTAATTGTTGCCCTGGTGTCGTCTTTTAGTCGAAAAGATAGTACATAAGAGCCAAACACTGTGCATAGCCAATACCAATTTAAAATGTCAGGTATGTATGTGATGTTTGGTTGTTTTAGTGGGGAGAGATACAACGTCCTGCCTTGGAAACCATCTCCCATACTGTCATGCACATGGTAGCCAACAGAACAGAGACTCTAAACAGCTCCACTGATTATATTTTGCCTTTAGTTGTTAATCCGTACTGAATTTTTCCCTCAGTGATCATTTTGTGTTTTGTCTTTTTAGCAGGACGCCCATTTTTTAGGTAGAGAACAACATTGTCTCCATTTCTGGACAGTTTGTGAAGTGATGAAATCCCATTGTAACCACTTACAGCTTCCTGTAAATCAACAGTTCTTGATCATAAGTCCATTGAGATTTCTTTTGCGAGGCATGTTTCACATCAGCAGATGCTTCTCGTGAACAACAACCTCAGGCCGAGTGTTCTTTGACTCCAGCTTTGCCAACGCCTTATTTTAATTAGCTTTTGTTGATGTCATTCGTTTTAGCGACACATATTGTCCAGGAACACTTCAAAGGTATAGTGTGTTTGTCCATTATTGTAACTGTAGATAAAGATCCGACTATGTTTGGAGACAAATTTACACAGAACGGCAGTAATCTCAAAGGTTTCACTTACCTTTACTCACCACTGTGAGTCTGTGTGGTGATGGGAAGAGCAGGTTTAGAGCTTTGGCTACAGTGGTGGAGGGATAACGGCAATGAAAGTCAACCGTGCTTGTCCAGGGGCTGTGTAGCAGGAGCGTGCTGATTTGGAGCATTATATCAAAGTTTAATAACTCTCAGCCAAAGAAGTCGCAGCCTGACTTGAGTAGCTGTTGAGCAAGGAGTTCTTTTCCTTCCACAGCTTTTTGCTGTGACCACATTATACTTCTGGTTTGTGAGTGTATGAAAGTGCTGGCAGAATGGTTTAGAGAAGTAGGCCTACTATGAAAACATAGTCTAACATGGGTAACAGCCATAACCACTGTGTCATTACTCTCTTTCCTTGCCATCTGTAAAGCAAATCCAGTGATAATCATAATAATAATCTTTTTTGGGGCGGTTAGTAACAAACATCAATCAAGGAAAGCACTCAGCAGGGTTCTCTTCGCTATTTGTAAACTCCAGAATAGAAAGATAACAAAAGGTGCAGATATTTTTCCTCCCTGGTATTTTGAAGTGTTAGAACCCCTCAAAAACAGTATGGAAATACATGGAATGCATGTATTACTGTTGGGACATAGACCACTGGGTTCAAACCAATGTGGCTTTTGGAGCATCTTAGTGTGTTGGCAGGATTAGATTCACTGTGAGCTGCCATAATACTCTTGCCAAGGTAATGTCATCTGCTCTCCCGTCATCTCTCTTTCCATTACGTGATGTCTGGTAAAGCACAATTGCCTTTAAAGCACAATTTAACAAAAGCACTTTTTGACACCAACCCTCCTCTGTGAGTTTATCACAGAAAAAACCTGCTGAGAGAAACTTTAGGACTTCCTGTCTGCTTGGCAAGCTCCTTAACTATCACACTACATGAACCACCAAGCATTAGCTCACCCTCGCCTTTGTCTGAAACTTAAGCCTGTAGTCCTGCTGTCTGCTGAGACCATGGTTTTTACATTTGCATTCTGATTAGAACTGGAAGCGACTGAGACTGACGGTGGTGCACGTGTCTGAGTGTGTGTGTGTGTGTGTGTGTGTGTGTGTGTGTGTGTGTGTGTGTGTGTGTGTGTGTGTGTGTGTGTGTGTGTGTGTGTGTGTGTGTGTGTGTGTGTGTGTGTGTGTGTGTGTGTGTGTGTGTGTGTGTGTGTGTGTGTGTGTGTGTGTGTGTGTGTGTGTGTGTGTGTAGGGGCATTGTAACTGGGTGAAAGTGTTGGCCAGATTGAAAGCCCCACTGAGCAATTAGTTCAGCAGTGAGTGGTACTGGTAGACAGTTTGTATTAGCAGTCAGTGGAGGAGTGCTATCAAAGTGGTTTTTCTATGTGACTGACAGTCAGTTATGAACTACAGAGCACACAGTTTATTTGAAGTTGAAAAAAATATACCGGTGAAATTCAAAGAACAGGAAATTCAAGTGTCAAAATGTGTTGATCCAATACAAGAGATGAGACCTCATGAAGTCAACAGAGCTTTTGGATGCACAGTGACACAGAAACCAACAACCACCTCCAAATAAAAAACTGAAAGGGCAAACTACCACCCACATGCTCACCCTAAATTTTTAACAAACGACAAATGGACGCAAATAAAGCACATTTCATCTTTCAATGCAGCAACAGTCAGAGGCTTACTCACCATAGATATCTATGACTTTCATTGATGGTGAATGGTCACTGCAAGTCTCCTGCATAGCTGGTTTCTACTAGGGATGTCACAATACCAAAACATGTAATAGTCGATACCGATACTATGACATTTCCATGATTCTCCGTAACCAATTGGATACCACGGCAAAAAACTACGAATATATTTACTTCAACACACACTCCTTTATTAAAAAATGTTATACAATTTTTAACTATACAAAAATCTACAGTGGCTAGGAAGCCTTCAAGTAATAAATAAAAATAAAAGACTATTTTAACATTATAAAACAGGACTCAATGACAAAGAAAACAGCAGAGGCTGCACACGCAATGTACTCAAACACACACACACACACACACACACACACACACACACACACACACACACACACACACACACACACACACCTACATACTCAAGTGCAAGCTACAGTTTACAATAATTAAGGAATTAACTGCAAATACTGTATATATTTAAATACTCATAAATCACTTAACAGGAATTTGTGTGACGACATCTTAAAGTCGTTGTAGGAAGAAAAAGTTAAAGGAAGTGTAGTTTCCGAGACATTAAAGTTGTAAATGTTAGTTGTAAAAACATGCCATAGTCGCCCCTGGTCTCCATCCTCACTCAATCCACTGCCTTGTCAGTCTGCTCCCCGGCTCTTTCTCATTGCGGTAAAGCCTTCCTCCAAAGTCGAGCTATTCCTTGCTGGCTTCAGTGCGTTTCCCAAAGTGGAGGCTGGCTTTACCTCAGTTCATTCTGCTGCCTGCTGGCCATCCACCCGCGCTCAACACTCATCATTCCTTTTCCAGCTCCATCCTGCAAACTGCCACTTTTCCCTGAGCCTTCGCCTGCTAGAACCTCCCCCCCAATTAATTTTTCACTTGTAGCTTTGTTCTGCAATTTAGATTCACCCAGTCAAGCAGAATTGATTCTGGGCTAAAACCACAAATCTTTTTTTATTGCTAAATTCCATTGCAAAGTACAGTAATTTGATTTGGTCGTCCACTGCAGGTGGTCATATGACAAAAAGTTTCGTTTTCTACATAGTACAGATTAAATTACAGATTCAGTTTTTTGTGCCCCTGTCTTTACTTTATGATTAATGTAATTCAAGTATATTTGAGCATTGTCATTTCTATAGGATATTCCTATTTTTGTATTCACCAAAATCAAGATCATACTTGTGGCAGGTGAAGGGAGAAAATTGCCTGTGTGACTATCTGAAATGTTGCTACAAATAACTGTCTCCCGAATCTCACACTTTATAGCTGCCCGTCAGTTTACACTGACATCAACAACAGTGCGGCAGCTCTCACTGTAGCTTAAAGCCGAGAGCAAAGTGGTGCTGAGTGACATGAGCAGAGTGTTTCATATTTGAAGAGTCCTACTGAGTGATAAGTCTTGAATGATTATGCTCAGCACAGCTTTGCGTGAGAGGGGGAACTGTACACACTTGACACTCCACAGGCAAGCTGAGAGGATCAATTCATTGCAAAGCCCCCCCCCCCAAACCTATATATTCATTTACGGGACACATTGTGAACCATTGTGAGACATTTATTTATAAAGACATATCTTTTTGTAAGTTGTGTGTGTCAGTGTCTCTCCTGCTGCTTGCAAATTGGTCTGCACAGTGAAGAGCTCTATATGTATGTACACACTTTTAGTTGACGCTGTGCGAATGTCAAATCCAGCAAAGCTGCAGCCTGAAAGCGCGTGTTGTCGAGTGTGTCTCTTGTCATTGCCTTGTCTTTCATCTCTGGGTGGCAGGAAAAAGCTGCTTTTCAGGGGAAGTTGGGTTTTGGCAGACGGATCTGTAAAATATAATCAGAGCAGCCAGAGTTGGAACTAGTTAGCTTGCCTACATTCTGCCAGCTCACATTCAGCATGCTGTCACCATCATAAATATTTTGCACACCTCGCACAATAGTAAAGAAAGCAGTGGAAATATGCTGTTGTCATTTGCAGTGGCGAGTGTAATGTCACAGTAAAGGACAAATTATGGCACATGGTTTACCCAATATTACTTTGTAATAAAATAATATTAATGAAAATTGTGCTGAGGTTTATTGAAGTGCTAGTTTGACAAGTGTAATGATGTATATGTATGTATAAGTATATATATATATATGCACTCACAGAGTAAAAAACAACATTTCAGGTCTTATTATATCTGGTGGAAACACTCCTACAAGAGGCTCAGATCTAGTTTCTTGGATTCACTCTATCTTTAAACAATCTGCTGCAGAGAGCTTTGCTGCTGCTTTAGCCTCTATTGCTGCTTCTTAGGAAGGCTAATGCTAGTTCATCACGGTTAATGCCTTCATTCATCAAACCTCCAGAGACCCTACCACTGTTATGATGTAGAGGACTGTGGAGCCTGAGCCTAAATTAGTCTGATGGTCTGCGGTATAGTGAAAAATCCTTCTATGCATGCCCTAGATAAGTTCACCCATTACAAAGGGAATGTACTACAACCATCTCAGCTGTCATATTGCCAGCCTCTTATTGTGGCACTATCTGTTTCAATGTTAGTTGTTTGTAAACATAAGGCGATTCCATAATTTGAGCTGATCACTCTGAGGAACGTCCGGCCTTCATCCCCGATACAAGGGAACTGAACAAGGGTTGGTGTGGGCCACATATGTAAAGTAATGATATCTCAGCAATGACTCAACAGCCAAAGACCAAACCTTCTGGAGGTCTCGATGACATAATAAGCTAAGTTTGGCAAAAATAATCTGAAATCTGAATTCAATTTAAACTGTCACAATCACTCGTAATGCTGTTATTCATATTGCGGATGGAATAGTGTCCAGATAAGTATGGGGCCCAAAAACTGAAATCTTTGTTAATTGTGACACAATCAGTCTGTGCAGCCCGACAGTGAGATGATTTGGCACCGACTAACCTCCGGTTCAGAGACAATGTGCCGTTTTGCAGATTTAATGCAAATACTATGCAGCCTGTATTTAAAATGAAATTTGCCCTAAAGGCACTACATTCTCTTATTCTTGCCCTCATGTGTTGGAACATTTTTAGAAAATGTTTGAGTATTTCCTTTTAATACTACTCTGTTTTGTCTTTAGTTTTTTAGTGAGCTCATGAGACTTTTCTTCCTCTAAAAATGTAGTAATCCTGTCCTCATCAAATTAACTTCAAGTGTTTTTTAGTTTCAGTGGAACATTCGTTTATTATCGGCTCTGAGTAAAAATAGAGACACTGTGTGGTTTACATGTCTCTGAAACCTTGTTGTCTTTTTTTAAGTCTTTAATATTTCTTAATAGGATAGATATGTGTTCGTTACTATTATTCCTCCTTTATACTGCAATACCAATTAGTTTTAGCTGTTTGCACTTACTGAACCTGACATTTTCTTACATGTGGCTCTCTCTGAGGTTTCTATGTTTTTTTCCCGGTAGTGTTTCCTCACTCTTGCTGAGGGTTAAGGGCAGAGGATGCTGCACCTTTTTACCTTGTTAAGCCCTATGAGACAAATTGTGATATGCAAATACAATTTGATTGACTGCTTTTAGCTAACGCACTATTGGAATTCTTCATTGAATTCACATCCCAGCCACTTTGTCTGAGCTTTTTTAAATTTGAGTCTCTTTCTATTTTCCGTCTAAATCCTGAAATGAATTTTCACTTAGGTGTATATCCGTTCTTTCATCAGTCATATAAGACCGGACAGCATATTTCCACCAGCCATCATCCCATTTTGACTGGAGGCAACCATTCATGACTGTTGTTGTGTAATTAGATTGCTTAGAGACCACGGTTGTAAGCTGTCTGGCAGATCTTTTCTTCCCTTCCCTAAATACATCTTTTAGCAACAGTAATTGATATTGATGCCTGCTGCAGGAAGTGCTTGTAAATCACAGCCAGACTTGGGGGACGGCTGTGGGTTTAGCAGTTCCAAATAGTGTGAGTTATGTGTGAATAAGAACCCGCCGTCTTTAATGATGTGTTGTTGCCTCATGCTCCTACTGGGGAGCTCTGACAGGCCTGATGGATGAAGTGGTCTTGATGTGCCGTTCTGCAATCAGCTCTGTGTGGTTTCAATCTATAGTTCATTAGAAATTCTGATCACTCTCCAGCAGTGGAGGAATTTCATTTATTTATTTGAGACAGTTTTGTATAGCTAAAAGCGCGTGTTTGTTAAGCAGTGAATACACAATCGGTCAGTCTAACAATTATTTAAACACGTTTTCTTTTTAATCACCTTAAACGTTGGCTCAGTTGGCATTGGTTCTTTGTCCAAGAAAGTATTGGTGTTATAAATCTCCTGTGTCCCTGAGCATTTAATGTACGCTGCTGTCAGTGCTTATGCTAAGAGGGTTCTCTACATTACCGTATCGCTCACAGTGAAGCATAGTGTTATGATTTAGCTGTTTTGTAAACATGGATTTGAAAGTACAGTTTGTGTTAATCAGTCTGCTCAGCGCCTGTACTCAACAACACCTCCCCTTTCGATTTGCCCTCCATTTGAGTGAAAAGGCAAATTAATCCTTGCTCTCTGTAGCTTACCGTATTGACTTGTTTCCAGTTCAGCCCGCTGATCATTGGAGTTGGGTGGGTGGGTGGGGTTAGGAACCAGGGCTCAGGCTTCCTCGCCAGATCCATCCTGTCTGGAAAGGTGATCAACAGGAGGATGAGTGAAGAACGTTCACTGTAGTTTTGAGGGTAAAGGGTTCACATATCTGTTTGCAGTTCAGAAAAGGTTATTTCCATGTTATGTTGTTTAACCAATGGGAACCAACAAGGAATCCGTTTATACAGTGGTCTGTGGTTGGAGTATCCATTTTATCCCTAACTTGCCAGAAATATTTTGTTATCCCAACTGTCCTGCTGTAATATACATCTAACAGTAGCCAGGAAAGAGCAAATACGATTGTGGCTGCATTTTGAATAAGTGCAAGGGGTATGGAAAAATGTGCGTGCGTGCGTGCGTGCGTGCGTGCGTGCGTGCGTGCGCAGCCTCAACTGTTACAGTCATTAGGCTATACCTGATAACTGAAGTCTTCCCAATTTCCTACATGTTTTATAATGTGAATAGTCCTTTCTTTTTATTTATTAGTTGAAGGCTACATAGCCACTGTTGTTTTATGTATGTTCAAATATTTGTATCCTTTTTTATAAAGGAGGTTGTGTGTTGAAGATTTATCGTTTAGTTTTTTGCCGTCGTATCGATTTGGGCATCGAGAATCGTGGAAATTTCAACAGTCTTCTTTAAGACTTGTTGTCTCACTTTTAACAGCTTGTCTCCGCTGTATCATTAGAGGTGTTTGTCTCTGCCATTTTTCAAACGTTTACTCATGAGAGGAGACGGCGTCGTCACGTGAGCTACACAAGGCACGGGATTGGCTGGTTTACTGCCCCCACCTCAGGAGACGCTGCCACAGTGTGTGTGTTATAACAGACCAGAATAATCCCTGACTTAATTAGTTGCCAACTATTTTTATCTATTATAATTGATTAATTCGATTAATTGTTGCAGCCCTAAAGTACAGCCCCTTAAAGCTTCTAGCATGGCTGTAATCACCTAGTCCTGCTTCTTGTCTGTTTCTGCACAGCCTAACAGAACTTCACCTACTGAGTAAATAGGTCAGTCCGTCGCCTGTTTTATTGAAAAAAATAAACTTAGACCCATATAGTGTTTTGGATAATAATAATTCCTCATGTTAGTGTTGCAGCACAGAGGGTGTTCTCCATCGTTGGAGACGTTAATAACATTAGTAACAGCATGGTGGGGCACTTACATTTTTTTCTTACTGGAGAAGATGGAGAGTTTGGAGACCAACTTCTATTTCTACCAGGTTGTCAGGAAACTACACGTTCATTCTATTCTTTATCGGGATAGGATCCTGTAAATGGTGCACTAATTTCTATTCATTGACTCGAGAATGGAAATTGAGCTTAATTGTGAATATCAGGCAAGAATCAGGATCAAATTGTGATTGAGTGTGAGCACCGCTTTTAACTCCAGCTTGAATCGCAAGCTACTGAATATGGGTTGTTTTGTGCATGTGGCAAAAGTGTGCAACATGTTCCTATGGTATTGTATAGTGTTCAAACGAGGGTATATAGTATAATATATAGAGACATTATTATGCATTCTTTTATATGTAAAATGAAATAAATCCTATGTGATGAAATTGCAATAATTAAGGTTGAAAAATATTTCCAGATCCACTTTGTACCTGCGTTTACAGTAACAGCATCATCAATCATTTGAGATGTAAGTTTATTGTGGCTAGCAGTTGCTCAGAAACCAAAGCAGTGTTCTCACACTAATAGGCTGAGGTTAATTAAATCACCTCTTTGTCTGCCCGCAGCTGCTAATCTGCTCTTAACTCGACGGATTGTGGTAAATCAGGGGAAACGTGCCCCTTGAGCTCTGAATTACACAATCCTTCCTAATTGTGATTGGGCTTAACAGAGTCATTGAACTCCCCGTAGCCTGCCCAGCAACAGTGCACAGAGAGAAAAAAACGCTTGATGAGATATGAAGATAAAATACAGTGTATGAAATGCTCCGGTTCCTCTTTAGGTCTACGGTTTGCTAGTTGTCATGCTGACTTAAAGTGTGTTGTGGTTAGAGCAGATTGTGGGGCGGTGTTTGACATGATACAGGGGGAGGAGAGGAAGGAAGGGATGGAGGAGGAGGGGTGTTGCTGCAGTAGCTCATGACATTATTTGCTTTGTGGAAGGAGGCTCCCAGGGACACTCAGAGAGAGGAGGAAAAAACAGTGTTTGTTTTCCTAAGAGGCTCCACTCCGTGTGTGGCAGAGAAGGCCCAGTCAGCAGGGAGGAGGAGATGGCAGAGTGGGTGGCCGACAGACACACACACACACACACACACACACACACACACACACACACACACACACACACACACACACACACACACACACACACACACACACACACACACACACACACACACACACACACACACACACGTATACAGACTGACTGACTGACTGACTGACTGAAGCACTGGTGAATGGACAAGAGGAGATAGCAGGAGATTGCAGCGGTTGATTGACAAGCAGACATACAGAGAGAGAAAGGCAGACAAACTAACCGACACTCCTGACAGTGAGTGGAGCTGCGGGTGCATCTCAGCGTGCTCAGCCTCTGTTGGTGAAGACGGACAGATCCTTCCGATCCACACTGTGACAAACCACCAACATATCTGGGTCGAGAGAAACCCGGTCGCTTATTTGCAGACAAATCAAGGAAGCATGTAGGCACACAACAAAATATCCTTTCACAGTTACACGATACATTTTCTTCTGGCTGAGATGCAACTAACACTTGCTGCTTAGTTTAGCTGCCAAACATTAGCGTCGCTGTCAGTTTAGATATCTGCCATTTCTCTTATAGTAACATTACAAGTGTTTGATTGGGGCGAAGTGTCATGTGCCATGGTAATTCCTGATTTAAATTAGAAACCCCAGTTACACTCAGCTAGAAATTCAGTCATTAACATAAGTTATCCTTTACACACAACCTTACACCCCAGCCCGCCCATTCCGCCCAGTCGGCTTGATTCTTGCTGTTCTGGGTTTGTACCCTCATGGTTGAATGCACTTTTTGTAAGTCGCTTTGGATAAAATCGTCAGCTAGATGAAATGTAATCTAAAGTGAAATGAAGAGGATTTAAACTACAGGAATTTTAACTTTTATTCTCATTATTCCTCATAGAATTTGTAACTACTAGTCCACAAACTTCTTACTGTTATTGAACCAGATACCAAGAGCTGTAATTGAGCATATATGATATACAGCAAGCATATATCTATACTGAGCTAAATTTATGAAATTGTGCCTAACTTCAGTTAGGATAAAAGCAATCTAACATCAATCGCATAAATGTATGATATCTAAAGAGGCAATACGTTTTTTATCACGCCTCTGCAGCAGCAGCAGTCAATACAGTCCTTTGGGTTTGCATTGGAGTTTTTCAATTTTCTATTCAAGGAGTTTAAAAGTAATGTAATGTGTTTTCTTTCTGAGTTTCTGAGTTTCTTTTTTCTTTTGAACATATACGCTGTTTGACTGTTTTCAAAATGTATGAATCATTTATCAGACTGGCTGAATAACAAATTTCTAAAACTGCCTACACTTGCTTAATTGAGGATTTTTTTAAAACATCAAATTACAACATGTTTGGAAAGACCCAGTCCCCATTGTGGAGGCATACATGTATGACTATGCACACACACACACACACACACAGAGTACATGCATTGCTTTTATAGGTAGAGAGGAAACAGTCCTCTGCAGTGGAGTCTCCCATGCCTTTCTGGGTAATTGCAGTATCCGTTTCAAGTGAGGGGTAGGGAAGATGTGAATTATGTGTGCGTGCGTGCGTGTGCGCGTGTGCGCGTGTGGTGTGTGCGTGTGCGCGTGTGTGCGTGTGTGCGTGTGTGCGTGTGTGTGTGTGTGTCTGTGTGTGCATGCGTAGGCCCAAGTGCAGTTTATCTCGTAAGGTTGACAGGAACCAAGCAGCACGGCGAGTGTTACTGTCTCTGTCCCACCGAGCATAGTGATTAGCATTTCAGATGTGTGATTCGTTGCGTTCATCACCCGGTGTCCTACCATCCATCGGAGAGGCGTCCCTTCTCTCCCACCTCCTGCCCCCCATGAGACAATCTCCATCATATGGCTCCTGTCATCACTGGGGGAGGAGAGGAGGAGAGGGAGGAGGAGAGCAGAGGGACAACTTTGGCGTACAAGTTGTTGTTGGTGATAAACCTGTATAATAAACTGCACATTTTGTTGTGATTACACAGGAATTAGGCCACATATGGTTTTACTGTAATGATGTCTCATACAGTAACAGATGGTTTATAACATTCTTAATGCCAGCATATGTGTGTAGTCAGGCCCTCCCATTTTAAATGGGTGTTTTTTTTCTGTCCTAGACCTCCATAGGGAATAGGACAGAAATTAGCTCGACATATTTCCCTGTTTGATTCCTTTTATAAAAATAGGTCAGAAAAGTTTTAAAGTCATTAGATAAGCCAGGTTTCATTCATACTAAGTATCTTCCTGTTTCTTCTATCAGGAGAGAATCCTTCAAGGAAAAGAGCTGAAGCTCATTCATGTGTGAACATAATAGCACTGCTTTGCTTTGCTGACCTCCCGTCTTTATATCATTAAATTAATCATTGCCTATTCTAAACATGAACATTTGAAATGGGCTGTTTTCTTGGCCTGTGTTAATGTTGGTTTCAGTTTTCTTTCTGAAATTATGAAAAATGCCCTGCAGTAATTGAGCTGCAGCAAGTAGAGACTGCCTGCAGGACTCAGTCCACAGAGCCCTGAAGCCTCTGCTGCCTTTTATTCAAGGTTCAGAGAAACCGGACTCAGGACGCACGACCATGAACTACAGAATCCTCTGCCGTTGCCATTTGTCACGACAACGTCACTTACATTGATGAGTCGCCACTGCTGCAGAGCGCTGGTCACAGGTTTATATACGCTGAGACAAGGGATATCAAGAGTGGTTGTTGCAGTGTTTCCTCATAGTGGAGGTTGCATGTCAGTTGGGACACTTATGACTTTGTGGAGCCCCACTGAGCTTCAGCAACATCTATCTTACTCGAACACACATCCACTATCTCATTTGTTTTGTCCTGTTGTTTTCACTAAATGGAAATTTTCCCTCATTTGTTAGATAATAAATGGTGCCCCGACAAAACTAATAAGTCTACCAATTTAGAGCGAGTTGGCAGCAATGGCTTTACATGATTTACATAATCTGTGGTTTTCCTGGAAAAAAGCCACTGCACAACAAACAACACAGCACTGTCAGTGGCACATGAACACAAGTGGCTGGAAGTGAGGCGGCCTAACTGCTCCTGACATGGTCTGTCTTTGTCTCCGTCTAACCTTCATCCTCAATGATGGAAAAATAAAATGTTAAACAAAGTAGGACTGGTCTGAGTTTAACTGCCATGGTTTTCTTTACTTGAGGTTCTGTGGGGTGCTGCTGGGACTGTCAACTTCTTAGAGGAAAAGAAATGAACATATTCTATTCCGCTTGTCTTCATATTACCCCATGGAACCACAGGGAAGAATGAGCAATACAGCAGGGGACACATCCCATCTGATGCTCTTCTGTCAAGAACTTGAATATTTTGCTCCAGTTGTATAATCTCATGACATTCTCTTCCATGCTGTCAGCCCTACAGTTGGGGCTAGTTTGTGTGAAGGATATTGGGCTTTAATATCGGACACTGTAGCAGGTATCTGTGTGTCTTGGTCATCTTTTAGTTCTGACCCCATGACACCTTTTCAGATTTAATAGCTCTATCTAAAGCTTAAGTAAAAGAGACTTTCTTGTCGGTATTGTGAAATACTTTGAGATTTCTTTGCTTTCCTATATTTTATAATGGAATCTATGATTCCCTTCTTATCAAATTATTCTTATTGTTGTATCTGTCATCTGTGATTTTTCATGGTCAGACAAGTAGCTCAGATCAAACCCAATGTAATTTAAGTCTAGACATTCAAAGCATATTGAGGAGAGAAGCTTGTGAGCTCTTTCAAAGATACAAAACAATATTGAACTGCAGAGAATACTTTTCTGTTGCACAGATTTATGGTATCAGCAATATGTCAAATATTCCGTGGCCAAACTACAGTGGCAAAACACTCTTCATGAAGCCAAGCTCACCAAGGATCACCTTATGAATGGGTATTCGCTTAACTCCACAAAAATTATGTCCTTAAAAGTTACATCAATGGGAAAAGAGT
Source organism: Hippoglossus stenolepis (assembly GCF_022539355.2). Taxonomy (NCBI): domain Eukaryota; kingdom Metazoa; phylum Chordata; class Actinopteri; order Pleuronectiformes; family Pleuronectidae; genus Hippoglossus; species Hippoglossus stenolepis. The sequence goes on along the minus strand of NC_061497.1, from coordinate 4,847,253 downwards.
TCACTCTAGTTTGTTTGCATTTTGTAAATATTTGCAACATTCTGTGACCTAAACGTGCACCACTGGGTCTGACCTTCAATGAGTGGTCAGTGTAAGTCATTGATGGTATTAAATTATTTGCAGATCTGTGTTCTAATACTTGAATCTTGGGCCGAGCTATGCTTCTTGTAAGCCTTATAGTGGAGAATACAGTACAGGCATTTTGACTGATCTCGGACTGGAACCACATTCATGGCCTCCTTCAGTGTCAATCATGTTCTCCACCTCAGAGATCCCTCCAGGGGGACACACACCACATCACTTGTGATGTGAATTACACAGTTGGACACAGAGCAATAGCCATATAAGCAGACAGTGATTTTTATTCCAAACACTGTGGGAATGCAACATTCCCCTGTCACAGTAAGCTCGACCATGAGTTAAACACAGACAGAGACTCTGCAGACCCAATACGCACTAGCTACTCTGGGTAAATTAAGCTTTGATCTTTAATGTAATGTTGCAACCATGTATTGCTGTAGTTGAGTCAACATCTACTGTCACTTATCAATGTGCTGTTTTATCCGTCTCCCAATAATCATTTTTACAGATTGTCTCATACAGTGATTCCCACAAGCTCCTGTATAAGAACATAATGCATGACTTTGTTTTAGGTGAGAGGTCTGGATAGCATAATAAATACAAAGAGCAACTCAGACAGACACGACAGCTATTACTTTTCTGCAATAAAAGAAAATAACAAAATGTAGTTGAATAACAACAGAGACGTCCCTTCTGGCTGTTTGACTGTCAGGTCACGGCCAGGGTGAAGGAAACACACATGTAGCTGTTATGTGTCATCTGTAACAAACATCGTTGCGACAAGAGGACATGAAAAGAGAAGTAGATGTGAAATCTCCCGCTCTCCAGGAAAGATGGACAAAAGATAGAGACAATTCATGGTGACTAGTTTGTGGGGGACATGCTCACAGTGAAGAAAAAGGACAACCTCAAGTGTCACTACTGCTGGAAGCAGCCAGCTTATCTGGATGAGTTATGAGGACAAATGGGCTCAGACAAAGTTATTGCTCATCAGAGGTGGAGTTTGGTGACAAACATGCAGCTTTCACAAGACCCCATTCCTCCAGAAAGAATGTCACACAAGTTTTGTGGTGAGTGAGGTGATAGGAAACTGAAGGGGAATAAGTGAAGGAGCCTTGTTGCCGCTGTGGAGCTGCTAGAAACAGACATGGCAATATTTTCCAAGCTGTCAGTTTATCATATAGAACTGTCGCAGAGCTGATTCCTGATATGATCCGATATTGAACACAAGAAATCTCCAGTTTTTGCCTTCGACTTGAATTGAAACAACAAACGGGATAGATACCTTGCAACAAGCCTTTTTTTGTGTGGACTGATTGCAGACTTTGATATGAGGGAGGGATTGCAGCATGCACATGTTACTATCAAAGGTATTGATTAGTTTGAGCATGTTGTTATGACCTGCTGTGTATCATCATCTTCATTAGACACCAGATAGCAGTTCCAGGTTAGAGCGATATGGGTTTAATAATTTAGTATGGCTCTCCAAGGTTGTTATAAAAATTCGAATGGCTCTTGATGAGCAGAGGGTTCCCCACTCCTTGTGTATATAAGAAAAAAAACACACACGTGGCAAATACTGGCTAAAGATATATTGTAAATATCCACATTTCCCAAGATACGTCAGAGTATGCTGCTTCAATGGTGTCATTCTTATTGAGTTATAGGATAAAGACTGAAGCAGAGTTCAAGAAAATCATCTTCTTGTGAGATTCAGTGTGTTTACTTCTAAAATCAAGTAAATATGACAGTTGAAAATGTTATTGCAGCAGTAGTTCAAGTAGAGGAAGAATAAATTCTCCATTTAGAAGTTGCAGAGGCTAAAAAGGTCAGTTTCCTAAAAACATTTCCATCCTCTGTGGCATGAGGCTAAATATTCTGTGCGCACCAGTGTTTATCAGACAAATTGGCTTTTGTTACTGTTGTTTCTTACTCATATTCCTTTCAGAGTATGAGATAAACCATTTGTGTATTTTAACTTTCAGGATCATAGTAGTTATTATATGGTAATCTTTGTGAAGCAGGGGCGGGTCCAGGGAGGCACCGGCCCAGCTGCAATCTGATTGGCCCCTGAAGTGCCAGGTAAATGACAATTTGTCAAGAGTTTTCACTTTTCAAGCTTTTTTTAAACTACACTATGTGCTTGAACAAGGAACTTTTTTCAATGATGTTTGGCTTTGCTCAAATCTATGGAGCTAACAATTAACAAGCAATGACTTACATATGACATATAGTTGGCCCCTCTGTATAAGCTGTGGTGCCTTTATGGCCCCTGATTTAGAAACATCCTCCACCGTCGTGAAAGGATTAGCCACCCTGTCTTATATCCTGAATTCCTTGTGGGCCAAGGATATTTTTGCCATCTTTTGGTACATTGCTATATTTATGTTGGATCAAGATGAGTGAACTCATCAAAGTTGACATGTAGCAGCAGTGCCAGTGTCTAACGTTACTCTGCTTCTCTGCACTAATTATCTCTCTCTCTCTCTCTCTCTCTCTCTCTCTCTCTCTCTCTCTCTCTCTCTCTCTCTCTCTCTCTCCCCAAGCTGTGTCCCCATCAGAAATGGTACACTGCGACTCCACTCAGTGTTGTCAACACGAAACGGTCTTGTGACCTGAAGCGTTGACGCATCTGTAATTGCAGATGAATAATAATTAATAGCTGGATTAAGAGTCCGTTCACTTTGACAGTGGTAATTGTTATATTTACATCTTATATTTAATCAATTGTCAGACCAACACGCTCGAATATTTCATCACCCTGTCCCTAAAGTTGGACTTTCTTTTTTAACAGATTTGCTTTAGTAGGGAAACATGTGTCTGTTAATGTAACTTAAAACCTAATTGCACCTATGCCAACACAGACACACTCGGAAACGCTCTCCAGTCATTTTTGAATCTCTCGGCTGTTGCAGGTCCATTCGGATGAAGAAAGGCTTTGACTTCACTGTTTGTGGCTGCTGTGCTCGGCCAGAGGGCGACTGTTAGTGCCAGCCAGTCAGCAGCTCACCACACTGTCCTTACTCTGCATTCAGTTCACATGCTCTCAAGGACAGTGCTGCCTTGCCACCAGTACTAAGCTACCACTCTTTCTCTTTCTACTTTTTTCGGACTTATCTCCCTCTCTCTTCCTGTTTCAGGCAGGTATCACTCTGCCAGCATCGGTATTGTTCTGGCAGTGCAAACGGGCCACTAAGATTATATTGCATTAATTGGCGGAACTGTGATCATTAAAAGCTCATAATCTTTGAGTAGGTATTGCTTTTTATGATTAGCATTCGGTCGGCTTCATTACATTGCTGCTGTGTTTTCTCGCCATTCTGCACTGATGTTAAGGTTTGTGTGTGTTTCTGTGTGTGTGTGTGTGTGTGTGTGTGTGTGTGTGTGTGTGTGTGTGTGTGTGTGAGTGTGTGAGTGTGTGAGTGTGTGAGTGTGTGAGTGTGTGTGTGTGTGTGTGTGTGTGTCTGTCTGTGGTCGCCAAGTGGTGATTCTCAGTGTTTAATGACTACGCCTGCAAAGAGCAGAGCACTTGATGGGGCCATCTTAACTCGCCTCTAATGTTGAAAAGATGACTGCATTCATACTGCAGCAGCATACATTTTGCATTCACTGTTATTTAGAAGAGCTAAGAAGCTGTAACTGTGTTGAAAGTTGTTCCAAACTGCTGTGACCACAGTCGGAAGTTAGTGACAGAACTGCAGATGCTGAGGAATCTTTCCAAATACACACAGAGCACAATCCCATTGTCCACTTGCTCTTCTTCTCTTCCCCCCAATTAAGAAGACATTTTCCTCTCTCTAAGTTGGATTATATTCAGTGTTTGAGTCTAATTAAGTACATTTACTCACTGATTATGTGTTGTACTCTGTATCAGAGGGAATGTACTGTACCTTTTACAGCACTTCAGATTTTGCTGTATAAGACAAATGGCAAGATTATAAATGAATTGCAGTGTTAAAGATCAAACCAGTGAATTCACCTTTCATCTAAACCTCTCACACATTTTCACAAGTTTAAATTATTCAATATTTCATGAAAAACAGTAAAGGTCAGAGAAAAGTCCAAAACATGACAGAGCAGAACACTTTTTCTTTCCTCTCACATTAATCATCTCACGGCCCTCTCACTATATGTTAGTCACAGGAGCGAATGTTACTGCAGAGGCAGAGACTGCATCTGTAAACAACACCAGTGACTATACAGAACACACTGCATCTTACATTTATATGGATAAGATCAGAAATACTTTATTGATCCACGGGGGGATTTGTGTAAAGATTTAGGTTTTACCTTATAATAAAAATTGTATTCACATAAGAATGATCTCAATGGGTTCTGTGTTTAGGCAAATAAATGTAAGTCTTGCCTTCTTAGAGAGCACTAACATTAACCACATTCATTTCAAAAAATGCATTTAATTGGAGTTAAAAATGTAGTTCTACCGAGGCCTATCATGATAAACGTTAGGGACAGTATTTAATAAAGCTTGATCTTGTAGTTCTCAGCATGTAGTGGAAAACCAAATTCTGTTCCCACACTGACTCAGCCCGTGTATTCTGTTTTAATGACTATGTTTTTGGATAAGGGCCTTGCAGCTGAAGTAGCCATCAAGCTGCTGTACCTTTCTTTTTCCTTCATGTGCTGGATGTATTCCTCATGGCAGCTGTGTTCCCTCTTATCTGTGACAAAGGGTCATCCTGTTATGATGAAAACAGCTCAGCGGCGTGAGTCTCCTGTTTCTGTCTCACCCCGGGCTCTGTAACTCTTCTAAAGACACAAACAGCTCTTTTGCCTCATGGGGACATTTTAATGGCTGCAAACCCCACATCCATCTCCTCCTACATGTCACCTTCAAATAGGCTCGGAGATGGCAGGGGATGGGGGAGATATGAAGGGGGGAGCTCTCATGCTGCCGTGCACATGTGTGTGAGTGTGTGTGTGTGTGTGTGTGTGTGTGTGGAGTGTGTGTGTGTGTGGAGTGTGTGCATGTGCGTGTGCTTATGAGGGAAAACGGGGGCAGCCGGGGTGGATTTTTCATTCCTGAGCCCTTCACCCCTGGCAGTCACAACAGAGCGTTTCATCTTCCTCTTCATTCATCTTGGATACATAGAGCCACAAAGAGCAGGAAAGCATAAATAATGCACTTTATACCACTGGGCCCCCAGCCACTAACAATGCACATGGGCTATACAACACATTCAGTTGATGATGCATTGCTGTGGGTTATGTCTGACCAGTAACACGTTGCTATATCATATAAGGATCCAAGATAAAGCCCACAGAGTGCAGTGATGGCTGTTTTCAGAAGTGGGCTACTGTGTAGAAGCAGCGATGTGATGTGCAATGTGCGGCTTTGTAGGACAAGCAAAGAGCTCTTTATTGGAAAATGAGGCTGTACTGACCTGGGTTCAAATTTCCTCACAATCGGTTAAATTGCATTCAAGCTAATGTGCCTGTGTTTCTTTTTTTACTTTTTTACTTAGAGTCCACACTGTTAACATGAAATGAAAACCCCTCTGTGTCAAATATGAGAGTCTGGATGTAAGCACAGCTGGAGTGAATCCAGAGATGAGAGAGGGATCAGTCGATGACGGCTTTTGCTGAGTGGGAATCAATCAAGGTCCTCGTTGCTCATCTGACGGCTTTATTTAGCAGAGTTGAGATCTGCTCAGATTACGGTGATAGAGACAGACAAAGACAAGTCAGAAAATATGGCATGATAATGAGTGAGGGGGTGAAGGAGACACCATATTTGTGCTCATTCACGTATATATTTCATGATTTGTTTAATCCATTACAATTTCAGGCGCCGAATAAAAATGGCCCCCTATAACCTGAGCTGACAGAATAACCAATGTTTACAAAAAGTTACATTTCTCAGCCTGAAGCAGATAGACATTAAATAAATACAAACATTTAATAGGCTTAACATTTGTATTTCACTATAAATCATTGCTGTTCTCTTGAACTTTGTGAACATTGTTAAAAATTCCAACAAATCTGGCAAACCGGGCCCCCTTTTTTTCCTCCTCCTCCTCCTCCTCCTCCTCCTGCCCTTCTCCTCCTCCTCTCCTGTCCAAACATGTCTCTGAATGACAGAGCCTTGCCCAGCAGGTCAGCAAAAACATCATCTGCTTCTGAATCTTCTTCATTGTTGTTTTTATGGTTATTCCCATCATTTAAACTCTGCGAAAATCTACTTCAATTTCCCTTCCCTTGCTTGGATTGTCAGCCATTGTCTGAAATGCTACTCTAAAAGGTTGTTGCAGTCCAAGAGCACAAACAAACAAACTACATTTCCCATAATGCATTTAGCCTTTCTTGCAAGTATTTCAGCAAATTATGATGCATTTCATCCGTCACATGTCTTGTGATGATGGCATCGTTTTCGTCTCATTTGGCTCTAAAGGGAGAAGCACACAAACGTCTTAATGGGTTAAATAATAATCTTGTGCTCAAGTTAAGAACATTAGTCAACAAAGTATAGGACATACATAGTTTACATTTAATCTACATTCAGTTTCACCTCTGAGCTGTTTGGCCAAAAAAGAGTTTGAAATATTGATCAATATCTAGTATTTTTCTTAAAAAATTCTGACCAAATCATTTGACACTAAATGATCATTAGAGTTGATCTATCAGCCTTCAATGGTACGACACAGAAGTTGATGTACCATCTGTATTCATCCATCACTGCATTATTTTGTCAAAACTGGGACCTAAATCTTTATCTGAATTTCATTTCAACATGTTCCCAAGCCAGTGTGAAAGTGTTAATGTCATGTCAAGTCATGTCATGTCAACCTGACCATGTGTTCGTACTGTTGGCTGTGATCAACTCATAAGCAGGAATGTGTTACTTTCCTTAACAGCGTGTCGGTGGAGAAAAAATTACCAAAGCTCGACAGAGTCTGATTCTGCCACTTTATTTCTCCTGTATGTCTGGTTTCTTTGATAGTAACTCTGCCTGTCAGGCAACATTTAATGAGTTTAGAACAACATTTTTCTTTACAGCTATTGCTTAGACGAACATAGCCTGAGATGTATATGCATGATGATGATGTAGAACGTACGATGTACATAATCACAGCACTGACACCGTTTTCACTTACAGCTGCGTTGCTCTAAACAGGCTGTCTGTGAACAATGCCTGGTGTAAAATCGACATCGTCGCTCAGGCTTTGTTACAGTTTCTTGGGTTTGTGTGTTGTGTCAAAGGTAGCGAGCTAGCTCCGACCTGCTGGATGGCGGACATTGTTCTGTGATGGCAAGTGTTTGTGTTTACCTTGGCAGACATCTCTCCGCTGCAGGCTGATGGGACCTGACTTCCTGGATTTGGAGGGAGGGGGCTCCATTTGTCTTCATCAGGGGCTGAGCTCAGATAATGAGAAGGGATTGCTGCTGCAGAAGTGATTCGTTGAATTAAAAGGGCAATGTCGTTTAATTAGAGAATTCACATCTGGCTAATGGACAGTCCAATATTTGTTTGAACACAACAAGTAACCATATAAAGCTAGAAAATCCAAATCCAGTTATTAAATGTTTTATACAAAGATAAGTTTACATAATTAGTATTGACAGTAATAAGCCACGCCCACTGATTCCCATGGAGAAGTGTTTTCATCCCATTTTCTTCCTTCATTAATTCATGTCACCATTTAATCTATTTTCATCACCTCTGGATTCATAACTGTATAATTTCCTCTCCGCACCTGTGGAAATGTAAACCTGCCATTGTGGGATTATGTTAAAATGAAATGACTGTTCAAACCTGGAGCATTATCACGTTGATTAGCAGATTGGGTGTTGTCTTTTTTATGTCCCTTGCGAGGGAGTCATATTCTATCCATTCTAATCAAATCTCTGTGGAGTGGTTCATTAGTGTGGCATCTCAGAACACAGATCCCACTCTCATTAGTGCTCAGAGCTTTGGTAAACAGCTGGTGAAACAAGTGTCTGAGAGTCCGGGGGAACGGAATGAGGACATTTCAAAATCTAATTCTGTGGCAACTTTCTTAAGAAAAGAAAAACAACAGCAAGAAAATAAAACAATAGGACAGCAGACGGAACAACACGCTGAATGTTAAGCTTATTGCTACCTCAAACACTATGAAGAGGATTTCTTACCTCTATATTCAGGATTTTAAACCAAGGCATCCAACCAAGATAAGAGTTTCTTATCATAAATGTCTTCACAGGCACTTCAGACTGACTTTGAATCAGTCTGAAGAAAAAAATAAATTCACCTTAAAGATGGCAAATCCTGCTGCAGTGTCTAAATTAGGAGTATATCTGGACTAGAGCTACAACTAGCCAGCCCCGACATTCAAGCCTAAAAGTCCACTACTGGAAGTAGTTATGCTAGCAGACATAGCGAGCGAACTTGCTCCCTGCACGTGCCCTTGGGCGGTTGGGGCGGTGAGTCATCTCTCTCTGTATATGGTTGTACATGTTTTTGCAGTAGTGTGGTGTTTCCTTGTGGGAGCATTAGCACAAATGCTTGCGAGCCCATCAGCATACCCAATGCCATCGTCCTGACGCTAAGGTCAAGACCCGCAGACAACATGGAGACTCAAAAGAAAGTCCCAGGCTGCTGAAAGTGTGCATTTGCTCTCCTGCTTTATCCGTCTGAGCGCTGCTGCCGATGTTACTCCTCGCCAGTTAAAATGTCCTCCATTGTGTTTGTTTCTGCCGGCTCTGGCTGGTGAACACTCCCCTGTTCAGGTTCAAGTGATTTTACAGGCCTGGCTGGATGTAAATTGCGCTCCGTTCCAAGACAAACACAAGTAATGAGATAGATCCCGCTGAAAGTAGAGACACGGTCTGCGTCGCCGTTCCCACCCACTGCTCCATGTGAGAGCTTTCTGTGGCTGCCATAGTGTTTGAATGGGCTCAGCTGATGGGAGATTCTCCAGTTAATCCACCCTTAAGCCATCAATGAGTCCATCACACAAATTATTACAGATGAAAATGGCTGGTGGCTACATCTCTCCCCATTCTCTCTTCTTCATCATTCCCTGTTTCCTCTGGAAAGTTTTTTTTTTTTCAGTAGAATCAGTGATGCATTGTTGAGCCAGCACATTCACTGATTGATTTCTCCCTCTGTCTTCAATCTGTCTGTCTGTCAGCCAGGCTTAGCGTTGGCTGCTCCCCAATCCATAAACTTGTTAAATTCCCAGTCTTTGCCAGCTTATATGGCCATTTCCTTTTTGTGCAGGAAATACGCTTGTGGCAATGGAGCAATATTCAAATGCTTCAAAACTTTGTATCAACATTAGCTCTACGAAAAGAACAAGAGACTTTGAAAGACTGAACAGTTTGGTTTGTGGCAACCTGTTCACGGTCTCACTTGAAGCTTATTATTTTTGCATTTTATGTAAAGTAAAATGTTGAGTAGAAAACTGTTGAAAATCGAATGTTGAAAGAAATCAATAATGCAAAAACATCATGGTTTAACGTTTAAATTTACAGCTGTCATATTATAATAAACAATGTTTTTTCCTTATAAATAAAGGGCTATTAGGAGACAGTTAGGCAAAATTATTTAATGTATTTGAAGTACACCAGGTTTAAAACCATATATAAGGTGCTCCTCTGCAAATATAAAACCTCAGTACTTTGTGAAAAATAACTGAACAATAAACCCCTCTGTCAGTCTCACCTGTTAGTTCTGCCCTCGCTGGCTTTTTTCTCCTCCTCCACATCTCCCACATCTCTCTCCTCATTAGCGACAGATAGTTCTTCCCGACACCCTCTTGCTGCCGCAGAAAATATTTCAAACAAATTAATTGGATAATGCAATCACTCAATGTTTAGACTGTTCAGTGTTTTCTTAAGTTTTGTACCGACTCTGTTTTACTTCTGGTCCAGACTGTCCTTGTGTCTCCTCAGGACGAGCACTTTTCAGCCATTGTAAATATTTTTCAATATTCATGTGGATTGAGTGAGAGAACATCCAGAGTGAACATCAATGTTATCCACTTGCAAAAGCAGTCGATGTTGACTAGCAGCTACGCCAGCTGTCTTCTCTGCAGGGGAAAATTAACTACAATCTTTCATCCCGCACATGATCGTGTTCTGATTTAGTGATTTAGGAGTGTGCACAGAGAGGGACGGCTGTTCAGACAGTCTGTTGTTAATGTTTTCGTGAGAGAAAGAGAGGATGACAGAGAGGGGCTGAGTGGATCAATGCGCTGTGTGCCATGAAATAATTCTACCTATTAAAAATTTGTCAAATAAAAAATAAAATCAATATGTGGCTGTCAATGTTGATATTGTGGCGCCACAAATAAATAAATTTACCGGAAACACAAGAGGGGCCGTTATCCTTTGACAAGCTGTTCATGCTATTTGTCAGATAATATTCGTTTGCCACAGACAGCGTGTCATCATTGTGTTTGCCAAACTTTTTGTTGAAAATCAAATAACAGAGGCTGCTTGGGCTGAATTCTCTACTTCTCTGTCTCCTATTTGTTCTCCTAAATACATTTTACAGTTAGCACACATCTATTTTTAGCCACAGACGCCAGTGAAATGCTTTCTGCTGTCAAGGCCCTTCAGAAAATAAAAGTACCACTTGAACTGCAAAGCTTTTGTAGTTTCAGTATTGATTGTTGTTGTTTTAATCACTTCAAGTGGTGTTCTGCTCTGCAGCAGTTCTTTATAGTTTTCTCTGACAAGTATATTTTGAGCTGTCCTCTCCTCGCCACAGAAGAACCCTGTGTTCTGTCAGCGGCTGTGAACTGTATCTTCTAGCCTCCTTTGTGGAGTCTGCCTGTTCTCCCTGCTTCTGTAGGTTTCCTCTGGATGCGGTGGTTTCTTAATAATCCCAACACAGGGTTAGGATAGGATCAGGACAATCTGGATTTGCCATAAGTTTAATGTGTTAGTACATTAAAGGTTGAGTTTTTCATCGAAAACTCAATAAATTGAAGTGTTTTTGTTGATACGCATATATTCACATAACCATATAATCAGTTATTTCTGATAAATTTCTCATCATCATATTCTGCTTTTGAATTTGCTTTTTTTCAATAACTGATCTAAAAAGGTGTGCAGCCTCAGTTCAAAGTATCACTAAATGTTTATAAGTGGTATTATTATTTGCATTCATTTAATTGTGCGTGGAACACAAGATCTTGTAATAGAATGAGGTGTACAGTATTAAACTCCACTTGTCCATAAGCTACAAGCCGACAAGTGTTGTCAGCAGCAATAGTTTAGCAGGGATCAGTGGGGAGGGCGTCATGTTTAAATGGAGCGCCTTGATGTGAGAGTGGCTGAATGATTATCAGTTGATTACAGCCGGGGCATGTTGCTTTTGTACAAACACAAACCTTCATAAATGTCCAAAAATATATATTTGCCTGTAAATATCCTTGTAAAAGAAAGGTCAATGGAAAATACTAACCAGTGCCATTATCTACACCGCACCACTAATATCCAAATTGTTTTTACACCCAGAAGTTTGAATTTTTTTGAAATGTGTTTAGGTTGAAGCTCAAGTCAAAAACCAACCACACATCAGCTTCCACCAGAACAACAAACTGCACTCGAGAATCTATAAGATCTCCTCTCTGTTCATTGCCACAAATTTCCACATTTTATATTACTTGAGTCAAGACTGGTGGGGAAGGGTTATTGTTGGGGTCTTGTCTTATATCCACTTACTGAGACATAGGTGACTCTGAAGTCTTTAAGGGCAGTCAAGGACACATTTGTACTCTGACTATGCTGCAGTGTAAGTGTTCCTCTGTCCTGGACCACTGATCAATGTGATTTGACCAAGTGAATTGGATGGTTTTGTGTCTGTCTCGCATTTGTATTTCCTTCCTGAGGCCTCTGTGGTGTGTGGACAGATTAGGTTTGTTTTTTTATCCTGGTGGAGACTTTAACACACAGAAGAGAGCTTAATATACAGGGTCAGAGAAAGAGGGTGGATCTGAAACTTAAAACTGATGCCAACACACACAGCTGGAGGGGGACAGAGAAAGGTAGAGTCTGCAAGGAGGTGCTGTAATTGTGCAGATGACAAAACACATGAAACTATCGGGACAAAAAAGTGTGTCCCTGCGGGTAGACGTTACTTTTGAGGGTTAAGGGTTAGAATTAGGTTTAGATAAATGTTGATGGTTAAGGTTAGGGTTAGAGGCTAGGGAATGGATTATGCCTATGAGTGTCTCCCATTGGGATAGCGTGCGTTTGTGTGTGTGTGTGTGTGTTTTGTCAGACCCATTGTTCCACTTTATCTTACTGTGCAATACAGATGTGTGCACAAAAACACACACAAGAAGGGAACTCAATGTGCCAGGCACTGTGAAACTGCAGAGCCTTAGTTGGGACAGAGATGACAGAGTATATGTGTTTTTCCACCTACTAGTGTGCATCCTGCTAAGTCTGACATATAGGGACAATGTTTCTTTTTTCTTTTTTTCCTTCATGAAACACCGAGCGACTCGGCTTTTAAGTTTTTCCGTGTTCCAGGAACGAGCTTCATCCTGTTTGTCTCCTTTCCAGTGTTCTCTGCCTTCATAGTCCCTTCACTGGCTTTGATCTTCACATGACAGCGTTGTGCTGCGTGGGTGTGCTGCTTGAAAGGCTCCATCATTCATCTGTCGACGAAAACTATGGCAGCAAACATCTGGCTATGTTCAAAACAGTCACTGTAAATCCCCTGGCCTGCTTACTTACAAATGAATTTCGTGTTCTGCCATCGAAGTGATGGTGTTGAGAAATGCTGGCTGACTACTTACTCATTTGAATTACTACCCTGGTGATGTTCGGTGTTGTTTCCTCAATCCTCACCGTGGGTGGAGAATTGTATTTGCAGTTGTGACTCGTGCAGCCATTTTAATGTCTGTGCTGCAGGAGGTGATTCATACATCTCATAACAGTGTCGCTGTGTCCTTGACAGAGGCTATAATTCATCCTGTTGGAAGTTATTTACCAAACTTTGTGGCCTCGCACTCCAATAGTTGTCAAGATATTTCACTCACGGTGGCGCCCATGAAAAAATCATGGAATCAATAATGCATGTTTTTAGTATTTAGTTCTACTTAATGCAGTTGATGATGAGATTTTTACTAGCACTGATTAATTGGGCACCATGGATATCTGCACCACATTTTATAGCAATTCCTCAGTAGTTGTTGAGGTAATGAAAAAGCAATAATGTCAACCTATTTGCGGCACTAGAAAAAAGTCAGGTGATCACCATAGTTAGTAGGTGTAATCCTCAGGGGATCATGAATCTTGAAATTCTTGTAATTCTGTTTTACAGTTGTTCTGCTTTTGAGCTGGCAACAGCTGTAACTGTACGCATTTTAATTCCAGGTTGTCCATCAGTCCCACTCTCGTGAACACCTTCAGGGAAACGTTTGCTTGGACTTAAGGATGAACTTAAGGTTACTCTGAATTCACTTAACAGGTTTTCGGTCATAACTCATGTGCACACGCCAAAAGTTATTTTGCTAGTTTAACAGCATTAAATTAGGCTACTGCACCAGTTGAATGATTCTAGAGGGTTGCACTTAGTCTGTTAATTAATCATGGGTTTGTTTTGGGCATCATGCAAAAACAAACAAAACAGCTACCGTCTCCCATCCCTTTAAGAACCAGGTGCACTTGCACCTCGGCACATTGCATTATAATGATGCACTTGCCAACGGTTCTGTGCCGAGGTAAGGGATCTGCACAGCGTGAGAGCACGCTAACATACCATCTGTGAGTAACAAGCAGGGTGCAGATGTTCTGTGCACTAAACTGCAGTTTGCATTGCTCTCCTGATAATGGGCCCCTAAAATAATAGAGAAATACTGTTCCATTGACTTCAGACTTGGTTTTTGCATTTTGCCTTCCACTGCCTCAGGATAAAGTAATGTGCCAAAACTGCACCTGATCACACTTTATTTTAAGTCAAACACCCATGGGCACTCAGATGGGTGCAAGGGGTTTTGCTATTTAATCACATGGAGCAGGATGAGGAAATGACATCTGTGTCCGTCTGAAACCGGTAAAGATACTTGCTCTTGACCCTTTTGTGCTGCTTTGATATTTGCATATTTTTTGACAGAAAATACGCACTTGCCAAGCAGTTGATGTGATCCAGACACGCTTTGCACTTTCATCTGTTGCTTATCTCATTCCTTTGTCCATGAAATGTCAAGTGTCTGTAGAAGCACTGTTTACTTCTCAGACATATTCTGTTCACCCTACATCCTTACTCTTTCTCGTACATAATTTATTTCCCTCATCTATTATATTTCTTAGTCTGTTTTTTGCTACAAACAATGTTCATTGTCTTTAGAGCTGTGTTCTTGTAGTCTAAAAAAACAAACAGTTGGCCAACATTATTTCCTTACCTCCTTCATGCTGTCTTAATCTATCGCTATTAAAGTGCTGCTTCGTGAAACAAGAGGAAGCAGCATGTGCTCGGTTCCACACCGAAGACCTTCGTTGAACTGCAACAGTGCAGTGATTATCACTTGCCTCCACGGCTCCGCTTCTCCGTCTTCCTCTCACACAGCCTCCTAGGCCTGTCTTCTAGCTCTTACTTATCTCTCACCTTTCCTTGACAGTTTCCTCCTCTCCCTGCATCCTCTCCTCTCACACTTACTCAACACACAAACTATCCGTGACTTCTCTGTGCAATGGGCGTCTGACAGGTGACAGGTGGCACGGATTTCACCATGACACGGTGTCAGTGCTGGAAAGGGCTGTGTCTTCTGGCTGACGTATGGGGGGAAATCAGCGCCCTGACAAGCCATTAGTTATGCTCAGATACGAAACCCTGACATCATCAGCTGCATGCAATTGCTTTGATAATTTGATAACCTAACTGTAGTGGAGGCGAGTTTATCCCAAGGCTGACACATTGTGGCTCACTGATGGTGAAAGCTGTCATCTCTGTTTAGCAGTCACCCCGGGGAAGCTTGACAGATAGGTGGAGGGGCAGAGAGGGCTGTCATCGAGGTCACAGAGCCCTTTGGCTGCACTGCCGATCCTCCCACAGGACATCCCACCACAGAGAGATGCTGCAGGACAGTCTCCGATGAGCAAACGGCACAGAGTGACAGCTCCTTAAAATGTCCCTGATTCCACTTCCCTGCAGACGCAGAGGAAAATCCCACAGGATATTGCTTGTAAAAAAAAATAAAAAATTGCAAAACCCATATTTTCTGCCAGTGTCCCTTCTCTCAGGCCTGTCGTGCATTTCCCAGCAGTTTCTTGCAAGCTGTAAATGCTGTCATTTCATTGGCCCCCTGCTCAGCTCGCTTTATCCTGTGAGCTCACTCTCATGAACATTAGTGCTCTGAGCTAAATCAAGCACGCAGACATGCATGGTAGAGCCAGAGGGAGCACGCAGCACTTTGAGTGGTTTGTGAGTACTGGTCTCCCCCCACAATAATTCTCAGTGGTCTACTCGAGATAAAGATAAAGCCAATCTGAGACCACTGAAGATAAAAGCATGTGTGTTGCTTTTTTCTTTTAATTTCTGCTGTTTGCTCCAGACAGTCACTAAGCGGATGTTTCATGTTCCCTTTGAGACTTTTGTGTGGTCCGCTCCGCGATGTACTGAAACATTTGAAATGACAGTACGGTTAAGGAATGTGATTTCTTCCACAGTACGACCATGAGGGTATGAGAAGTCGCCACTAAGGCAATTACCAATCCAATAAACGCTCACACTGTGTGTATAGGTCTGTGGGAGATAAGCTGAAGTGCATTTTTAATCCTCACTGATCCTTATTGTCACTTTATTTCAAAATGAATTTGAAAACTGGAGTTTTTTATTTAGTTGTGATACTATATGCTATGTTAAGCTTCAAATCGCCTTGAGAGAAAAAAAAGGATATTATTCCTCTTAGTCTAACGTAGCCGGGCTGTCTCACTCTTTGTTCTTTTTGTCATCTTTTCATCTCTCTCCCACAAACACTCTCTCTCACTGTATTTCTAGATATTTTCAGACTGTCAGTGGAGATATAAATACACCACACATTCCTGACTCTGCAAACCTTGTCAAAATAACTGATTAAGCTCATTAATGGTAGAGGAAAGCGGGGGGGGGGTTACGTACCTCCGTTTTAAGGTCACGGTTTGGTACGTTTTCGGTACGGTAGAAACAAGGAACGGAAAACATTAAACTGAGTTGTGATTTCTTTTTATTCAACCCTGGTTAACTATGGCTGTGTCTTTCTTGCCTAAGTAAATTTTACAAAAGTAAAATAACAAAATAAACATTCTCTTAAATAAATAAAAATAGTAAAAAAAATGCCCAGTAAGCTGCAACATGTACATAATTAACTGTATTTAAACTGCACTGTTATGTAATTTATAATTATCATTATTATAAAAAATATGCATTTTCCTTTTTGTTATCACAAAAAAAAGTACTTTGATGCCCTGTAAGTCTCCGCTGTGGAGAACTCTCTCACTCCAGGGACAGAGGTTTATAAAGGGCTGGTGTGACTCGCTGGCTGAAATGCGGACGCGAGGGAACTTCGTAACGGGGGTCGATTACTTTCAGTGTGTGTTTGAACCCTGTGTTCTCAACAACAGAGAACTGCTGCACCTATGATGCTCGTTATTGCTTTGGCATGGTCTGAATTATTTGCAAGGGACAGCCTTAATGCCGCGGGGAGCTGGGTTTGCACTGAACTCGTTTTTTCCTTGTCCCACTTATTGTTACTGGGACATCAATCTGGTGATGCAGCTCCAAACAAGTCGGCATGTTGGATGTGCTACCAGCTCCGATTGTAGTTGCGCAATGTCTGCTTTTGTACGATGCACTTGTCCTTGTCCCTCGTCATTACAGTTGACTGTGACACTGAAGTGTTCCCACACAGCAGACCTAAATGACGAGGGAGGGTCTTCACACTCCTGTTTGTTTGCAGTCGCTATGACCACGAGCCGACAACACATCCCGTCCTTCGCTAAAGTTGTCCCTCGGAATTTGAGACCCACATGCACACAAATAAGTTCCGCACGTGGACTCGCTTCATTCGTCCGGTACACGTGCTTACCGAACCAAAAGGCCTGTACCGAAAATGTTCGGTTCAGAGTCATGTACCGTTACACCACTAGTCATGACAATATTTTTCTCATGCTAATTAAAAGAAACTTTGGTAACTGTTGTCTGTGAATATTAACACACATGCACTTCAGCAGTTGCTCAGTTTTTCTCCTTTTATTAAATCAGTGCTGAGTGTTTTGATTTCCGTTTAATGAATGCTAATATGGAATTGATTAAGCAGTAATTTGCCGCATATGTCTATTTTGCTAAGAAAGACACATGACATGTCAATCCATTAGTAGATTTTCAGCAGATGCATCTTGTGCTTTGGTGGTTGCACTCTGTTGGATTGTCATGCTGCCGGAAAAAAAAGGCTCAGCCTGAACGCAGTCCCCAGGGCCTAGGGCACAATGGCTGCGGAGATAACATAATTATACAGACTATTGACTAATGTTCACATCTGCTAACCTTAGGAGGGCTTAAGTCAGCGTGAGGGGGCAAACCGAGCTGTAAGGAAGACTTGACAGCAGCTTTATGTGAGCTTTAAAGGCACAATGGGTTTTTAAATATTACCTCAAGGACTGAAAAACTGATTTTATGCTTCATTTCATGTTGTGTAAAACCATATACATCACATTCGGGATGTCTTACCAGCAGGATTTATTTGCATTTGACTGAATATACATGCTTTATGGTTGGCCCATATCTCTCAAAACACTTCATGACGATTCTCATGCTTGGCATCATATGGAGAATAAGCTTATCTTGCTTTTAGGGTTAGAATGTTGTCACACGTAGGCCTTTCCTAAATGAGTCAGGAAGTGGAAAGTGAGCAAACAGACTGTCCAGCTGTGCAGCTTTTCTCCAAAAGAGGAAATCCATGTCCCGTCCAGGCTCCCTTCAGGGATACAGTCCCTTTATGGGTACTATTCATTTAGCCACATTCACGTCATAATGTTAAAAGGTAGGGCTGGTAATTTGTTTCTCAAACACTTTTGTATCTTATTTGTTGAAATTCTCTGTGGAAAAACACCACCAATCATTGGCTCGCTTACCTGTCCGTCCGAACACTGTGCATGACCAGAGTCTTCAGCCGGGGAGACACACACCACTGAAGCAGAGGCGATAGTCAGTCAGGTGTTGGGGAGCGAGTCACTGAAGTTTCAGCATTTAGAAGCTGTCAGGCAGTGAATGTTCTTGTGTTTTGGGGACGTTGCTTTGATGAGAGGGCCGATGGGAGGGGGTGGGATGTATCAGTTGCATTTCTCTTGCTAGATTTTCCAGAATTACCAACCCTGGCCTTAAACAGTGGTAAGGTGTTCATATCAGCCAGTTGTAACTTCAAATTGATAAAGATATCAGGAATTTCTGACAGCGACGACATCTCCCAACTACAAACAGGCCAACAAACTGTTGTCAGAATGGCGGAAGACATCTGCTGGCAGCTGCTTTCAGAGCCACTGAAGACAACGTTGAACAGTTTACACAGGTTGAGTTGTAATTCTCATCACAAGTAAGCAGATTGCTTTATGTAAAACCAGAAGTTCCTCTTTAACAAACAATGCTGAAGTGATTACAGTGCACAGCTGCTGCTGTCAGGTCAGTTCAAAGTGAGTGAGTTAGAAATGTCTTTGCAGAAGTGGACGGATGCTGAACACCCCTAGATGAATCTTTTGTCAGTTGCACACTAAGGTTGGGACATTCTTATGTGACCTGCCTTTTGATATGCAACTTTAATTTTCAACTATTCTCACAAAAAAAGTATCTTAAACCTCCAAGAGAAGGGAATTAGGCGGACAGACCTTTATGTTCTTAACTCTAATCATATGTTCTGATGACAGTGGGATGAATCAAGAGCAGTATTAAACTCAGCGGATGAATGTGCATTTAGAGTTTACTGATTAAATACTCAAACGATGTTGCCTTACATGAACAACCTCAATTTGTTTCTGATGTCCTCTTTATAATCGCTTTCGTTACCTTGGGAAGTAAAATGTATTTGTATTAATTTTGGAGGGAGTAGGGCTGCATGAGAAAGTGTAGGTGGTGAATACCAAGCAGTTAGGCTTGATCACCATTGTAATTTGCAAGCATAGTGTGAATGCATTTTATATTCATATCCCTCTTGTAAGCCTTGGTGAACAGCTGCTGTGCAGTGATCCTGCTGAACTATTTTCAAACACCTTATGGTCATCGATTAAACTTTATTTAAACAATAAAATGCTGGTAATTGTGTAATTGAATGTTGTGGGCCAGTGGGTTTTTCTTTTCACTTTGCTTTTTGTAGGGAAACTGCAGCTGTGTTCCAGATTTCCGGATTCAGATGGCTTTCACACACCTCTGGTTTTTGCTTAATGCTCTCATGCAAATGAAAAACAAACAAACAACCTAAATCACAGGGGCACAGTGGACTCGAAACGGCTGCGACGCTGTTCTACTGAGTGCCGTACGGTGTGTACGCGGTTCAGCAGCGTAGCGTCTACTGCCAGCTCTGCTGCTCTGCTGCTCTGCCGTGTTTTTTTATAGGGTTTGCCTTGAAAATGGCCATAGATAACAGAAATATTACTATGATGTCACTATATATCAACATTTAGTTTCTATCCTTGAAGAGTGGTCCGACATGGGAAGGTGTTTTTTACCTGTTGCGCATCATTCATGTGGTTTCGTGCGTGCGTGCGTGCGTGTGTGCGTTGTGCGTGTGTGCGTGTGTGTGTGTGTGTGTGTGTGTGTGTGTGTGTGTGTGTGTGTGTGTGTGTGTGTGTCTGAGAGAGAGACAGAGAGAGCCTACTGCCCATCAACTGAAGTTCTTTACATTAACATTAACATTAACTACAGCCCTTGTGAGGTTTCTGGTATAATCACTGTATGAATCAAGACTGGTAGAAGAGATGGAGATGCTATATTGTGCCAGTGTGGCTTTGGCCTAATTGTGAAGTGTCCTGTCACAGTTTCATCATGCACCATCTACGCTTCTCATGATAACATAACAGATCTCTAACATTGTGTTTTGCATGTTGTTTCACTGTAGAGCTGTCACCAGGCCACTCAGCCCCTCCTTACTCTGCTGTCGCCCAGTCTTTCTCACTCACACATATTGATAACGGGGCCGTTCTCAGCCATCAGGAGCACCAGGAGAAATCATGCTGGGTTTCCCAGCAGACTATGCTCAGCAGGCAGGCAGAACTTGGCATAACTCCCGCATTTTCCAATTAAACTCTGGGAATGCTACTCCATTAAAAAGAACTTGGATAGGCTATACTAAAAACTGTCACGCTGTTTTAGCATAGTAAATAATTTGAACTGTGTCAGAAACAATCTCCATCTTTTCTAACTAACTAAAACGAAGTCACATGCCCTCTCACACATACACACTTTGTATCTTGCATCACGAACACCAACTAGTCATCCCAGTATCATCTTCTTCTCTTTGGTTATATTGGCGCTTGGCAAACAGTCTTTGGGAGCATAGCTACAACCCACTGATCTTCTGGACATCATACTCTACTACTCATACACATAGTTAGATTCATGATGTGTTGCAGGATTCAATTTCATATAGTTGATTAAGTAAAGATGGAGGAAACCTTAAGGAATACAGCAGGATGATCATGTAAAAGACTTTAAAGCAGCCAGTCTAGTATAGAGTTTATTTAAAGTAACTGAAAGGTTAATCGAGGGAATAGAAAAGTACTTCTGGCAAATGTCACTGAGTTCAAGTGCACTTAATGTGTACCCTCAGTTGTTTTATTGCCAGACATGAGCTATAGTCTGGTGTCTGTGGATCCCAAAACCAGACATAAACAATTGTCAAGCAGTTTTATTTTGAAATAAAATGAAGACTACACCATTATTTATCTATATACAAAGAATTAGTCCCTAAGCCTTGGATGAGCACCCTGTTGTCCCTTTGGCTGGAGAGCTCTGTAGAATCAGCTGACCTCCTGCATGCAGCACACATGCTGATGTGTCATTATAATCTCATTCACCCACTGAAGACAGACCTGATAATCTCCCAATTCTCATTGCCCCAAACAAATTCTCCTCATTCAGGATAGAAATCGTTATATCCTTTGTTCAGCTCATCCATTGTGTGCTCCTCTATCTATATTGAAGGCATGTTGTGTGATGGAATAAACCGTGATTGTGTGTTTTCTGTCATGAAATTGGGGATTGATTGGGGAGAGAGGGATCACAGACCAGATTATCTAAAATCACACTTTGAATTTTAAACAAGGCTGAAATGACAGTATAAATATTTTTTATCTTAACACCCTATTTGGCCTCAGCTCACCCCGTTTACAAATTTATAAAATGCATCTGAAATCCCAGCCCTATAGTTATCTCACGGCCACTGACACCATAGCTCTGTCAGATTGCCAACACATAGCAACCATTTTGATTTTAATGCTAATTTATACATCCTCAAGCCTATACTGCCATTTGAACTGCTAGCTTTGAGGTTGCCTAGTAGTTAAGGGGCTTGTTGGTCAAGTCAGGACTAATTTGTAAGAAAATGTCAGAGTTTTCCTAGATTTAGGAGGTCAAGTGGACAGATTTGCTGAATTTCTTTTTCTAGAAAAGAAAGATGAATTATTTTGTAATTTAGATGGGGCCTAAATGTGTCTGTACACATCATTTACCAAATGAAAAATGGGAATTTGTTGCTCCTGAAAAAGAAGTCCTGAGCCCTTACAGGCTCCAGCATCACCTCTGCTGACAAGTCTTTCACCCGACCTGTGTCCAAATAGTAGCTGTTATCAGCAATGTACTGTGTCAACTCCATCTATATGGTCTTAATTTGTTTTCCTTTTGTTTTGTAAGCTATCATAGTAAAGCGTATTGCTATTATTGCCTTTTCTTGATGCATGGCTTACAGTACCTGGTAGACCGTTGAGAACTGGAATGAATTTCTGCATGGAGACAGAGAACAGGACACAAGCTTCGCATGGCAACAGTTCTAGAGCCAAAAAGTGCCTTGGATTTCACTTGAATCATAAGAGATGCATAATGTGAAACTCTAGCTGAGGAGTCCTGGAAGGGTTTTCTGGCTCATTCTCTCTCGCGCACTGTCTTTGTCTAGCTGTGGAGCTGGTGAGCTTTCACTGGGCTTCTCATTACCAGTGGAGGGTCAGGTCTGTGGTCTCTTGTTACACTGTTAACTTCAATGTCCGTGTGCTATAAATAGTCCAGGTGTGGACTCTCTGGTGTGTAGCAGTCTGGACTCAGTCTGTATACAGGTGGAATTGAAGCTCAGTTGCACAGACACATCATGCTCCATTGATTTGACTTGATGTCAACTGGGATGAGGTTAACTGTTTTCCATCGTAACCTTTATACATATATCTCCATTTTCACCTCAGATGGCCTCAACTGTAAACGTGGCATGTGCTCTACAGTTAATTGCAGGAAGTAAAATAAAATGTTTGAACTGCTGTGAAATGAAAGATTCATCAAATTTGTTACATTAGTTTGAGTTCTGAATAACAGGCACTATTTGGTTTGGTGTTTTGCTTCCCCTCTCATTGCCTCAAATCCTTGACATTTTATTTATTATTGTTGCTGCAACAAGGTACCATCACTACGTTCTGCGCTGCACTTTTGAGACACCCGAGTTCATCTGAGGAAAGATTTGTATTCACTGCAGGTTGGAGCAACAAGTTCTCCGATACATAACGTAGGACTGAGTGAACATCAGAGAAATTTAATGATCTTCTTTCTGTACCCAGTTGCTAAGCAACCTGCACCGTTCTGTCTGAAGCCCCGGTGTCCCAAAAGGAACATCACGTCATTGGTCTGGAGAGCAGAGGAATGATCGCACGGAATGCGGAGCCATAGGATTTAACCATAGTCGTTTTTCAGCATGTTGACTCTCTGAGGGTTCCCACATGCTCAGTTTTCAATGGCAGCTCTCTATGGATTACAGCAAATGTTTGAATGTAACCTAAGGTGTGATCATGTGTAGAGTTAATCGTCTGAGCATGAAGACCCGAGTGTTACGGTAGTTAAGACCGGTGCCTATTGTGTAAGCCTGCTGGACTAATCTAACAACCCTTTCCTGGATGGAGAGCACATGAAGGGGGGCTCTTTGTTCAGAGGTTATTAACTGAGCACCAGTGTAGTGCAGGGATAAAAAAAGTATAAAATTAAACCAACTGCTATAAGTTTCTATTTCTAAGAAGCATTGCTTGAGTGCCCGACAGCGCTCTGGTTTTGGCAGCGAGCAGGAGAGAAGCTCATTGAGGACAGGAAGACTTGAGCATCGCCTGCTATTCACTCCCTCCCTCAGTCAATTTTCTGCTATGAATCATAGAGGTGGAGGGGAGAAGAGAGAAATAAGAGGGAGTGAGAGCTGCTGCTGCAAGGCCACAGCCTGAGCGAAATCAAGCATTTCTGTTTCCCTTCTTCCCAAATCCCAGGAGAGGCCTGTTTTTCAGACTGCTGTGGTTATTCTGACTCCAGTGCTCACAAAAACAGAAAAAAAACCAGTTGTTTTTTTAAAGAGCAATGGACAGCAAACAGTCTGGGTAAACACCAGAGAGGATAGAAATTAAAATCACCCTTTTTACCCACCTTTATGAGACTGTTTTCTATTCTGTATATGACATTAGTTTTTATATGTTAGCAGGTAAAGTGGTTGTTTCTGAAACCATTTAGTTTTTCTTATTATTATTATTATTACTAGGTGTACACTTAATTAATATTAGGTACATCCAACTAAAACAGTCTTAGCAGTCTTATCTAAAGGTCCTGTAATACATTGTTAATTCATCATGGTTACACTGTGTTATGTCGTCTTTAGAGAGATGTCAGCAGAACTTTAGGTTCATCTTGCAGGTACAATTTGTGGTGTTTTGAATTGGATCATTTATAACCCACTTGTTTCTTTTATTTTGTCTTTTTTTTGTAGAGATGCTAAAACGGAAAAAGTTTGGAAATGCTGTTGGCCCGGTTTAGTTTGACAACTCCGGGGGTTGCGTTTTAGAAACTGACATTTTTGGGTCTCTTCGGTCATGACGTAAGAACAACTGACATCAGCCTCGACTACCAGTGTAGAACCTAATATAGATAATGAACTACAAGCATTGCTGACCCTGTTGTCTTTGTTAACAGCTGTTGTGATGTTAAATTCAAAATTTTACAATTACACAACTGATGACATGTGTAGGACACCAGATGTTATTCGTCGGTAGCCTCGCTCTTTCTTCGACTGTGGTCACATCATATGCATTATTAGGTGTGTTAGTATGGACAGGGATGGAAACTGATTCAGAGCCAGAATGCTCGTGTGCACATTGGTCGTTTTAGTTTTCAAACTAAATGTCGGAGTATGGATGCAGCCTCAGACTGCATTGTTTTAAGTCAGGTGTACCTAGTGCAATGCTTACTGAAAGGTCTGCTCTGTCCAGTGTTGATTAAATGACACCATACTGTTCTTTTCAACAGGCAGAATAATTCAACATTGTTTATTTGCTGCAATAAATCTTCATGGTGCATTCTTTGTTTACTATCATACCGCTGCTGCTGTCTGCTTTTTATTTCAGCCTGAGCCGACACAGTGAGCCCTGTCGTGGTTGTGCTCCGTCTGCCAGTGTAAACGCTTTCCTTTGAGCCAGCTACACAAACACTGATGACCACCTCTAGTCCCGGTCATTGCCCCCTTCTGGCAATAAAACCTTCGCAGTATGCTTCAACAAGGCTGTCACCTGGGTCTGAGTCCATTGCAATGAAGAACGCTTTGTGCCCCACCTGGATTTTTGTTATGATTCCCCAGCACTCAAGAAAATAAATCTTTCTTACATTTTTTTATAGATTTATCAAATGGCTCTAGTGGCTCAGACATTAAAATGGAATAGTTCGGTGGAGAAACTCAGCCGCTGTGTAATATGTCATTATCTTGACAAAAAGTTTGTCTTGTGTTTCAGAAAATTGTGAGTAATGTCTGTATGTAAGTGGACCTTTAGTTAAGAGTTTCTTTTCAGTTCAATGTTATCAAGCTTTTTGAAAGTCCCATGTAGATTTAATCATTCAAAAGTGCAGTTCATAGTATGAATTCTACTTTTACTGATGAGCATGATGACTCTGGCCCGACATCTCGACCCTTGTTTAAAGCATAATCAATCCAGGTAACAGAAGTACCATTCCTCTCAGTATACTACTACTATAGCTTTCATTACATGCCCCCCTCACTGGGTCATGAATGCTTGATTCATACTTGTTTCCTGCTATCAGCTCTTTGTTATCTTCCTTCCCGCTCTTAAGACCTTTGGCTTCCCCCTTTAAAGCCTTTGCCGGAGTTTTCAAGAGAATCACTCTCCACTGCTTCACTTCTCACCGACTGTCACTGTGTGGAGAGCTTGTCGATTGGTAGTGAGCTGAAAACAAGCAGTGTAGTGAGTTGTATTTCCTCTCTGCTGTGTGCATTTGGCATACATGTGAGGGAGCCAGTGCTCCTGGCTGTCTTCTAAATCTGGTTGCAAACCTGGCACGGCAGGCTTATTTCTTGAACATGGTTAGTTGGACACAGCACATTGTAGGAAGAAAATTGGCCGTTTGGGATTTGTTGTACTCTTTTATATATTTTCATTGGTGATGCATCAGACATGGCGCTCTCACTGAGAGATGTGTGTTTATAATGGTGCCAGCCACGGCTGAGTACATTAGTAAGACATATAAACCACTACAGGTGGCTGATAAAGTTTCATTTGAAGTTAGTTATGTAAAAATTGATGTGTTGCCATCACCAAAACTAAAATTGGCAATGATTCCTAAGATGTCGTTATCAAACTTTTATGACAGATTCATTTAATTGATATTTCACAGTTTAATCATAAATTTATTATAAATGGGGGAAAAAATAACACAAATAGAACCAAATATATAGAACCGGAATTAAGAAATACATTTTAATTTTTTACATAAAACTTAAAAGATGCACATATTTTCTGCATTGTTTATTCTGTAAAATAAAAATTGTCATACCAGCATATCTACCGGCAAACATGAACACAGATATTGATATGTCTGTGAAAGGCTAATATCAGCTGATTTATTTTTAATCAGCTGGCCGAAATGGTTGGTAATAATTGAAATGTTTATATATTGAGGTGCATTGTTTTGCTAATCATTATTAACTCAATATGCCCAGTCATAAAATATTTTTTTTATGATGATTGATTTGTTGGTTAGACCACTAAATCAATAGGCTCATTCTGCAGAGAGTGCATTTTCTTCAAAAATACTGAATTCAATTCAATAACAGCTCTGACCCGTCACTGTAAACAATCCCTCTGCCTGGTAAAGCTAATGGTTAATTTGCCTTTACATCTGTCAGCAATTAAGTGTAATTTATTTAAGGCAGCTTCAAAGGTTGAAATCCATCCCACAATGCCGCTTTGGTTGGGATCATTTTCAGCCCATTGTTTTCTTCCGTGTTGTTTTCATCATTTGATCGGGACCGTCTGCACTTTATCTAGTTTCACAGTATGATTTGCTTATTCAGGTTGTCACCACATGGCCAGTGTGCATGCTATCAGGCTTTTGTGTGCTTTCCACTGAAACCCTTTTATTCCTATTCTTCTCAACACAACAGATGACCTGCCAGCTGTTGCCTGTGTATGAAGTTTCACATAAATACGGTGCTCTAATTTAGCAACAGAGCAACTCAAACTCTGTTGGTTTACTTCTTTCTGCAGCCATAAAGGGCCACTCTGCCTGCTCTGCTTACTCTGTGATTACCATGAAAAAAGCCAGGCTGACAGGCTGTATCTCTGTTCCTCATGTTTATTTGATCAGGGTAAATGTTTTGGTTTCTTGTGGCTCATGCTGAATATGTTTGCTTTTCATTAAATCTTGTATTCTGCTGGCGTCTGCAGAACGCCTGATTCCCCTCCTGTTAGGATGCATACTAGAGACACATGTGTGCACACAAACATGTGCATGTGTGCAGTGTCACAAATACAAACACATGATAAATGAAAGTTTGGTGCTTAGTAAGATGTTATTAGATATTTTCAGCAACAGTTTTTTTAGGAGTAATTCCGCCCTTCCTCACTATGATGTCACTCTGGACATGTTTCATTTTCCAAGCCTGATTTTTGTGGCCACAATGCAGCCATTTGATTGGTGTCTTTTATACAATATGTGTGGGCCACACTGCTTTGTTTTATTTGGGCAAATCAGTTGCTATGTCTCTCCCAGGATGCCTGATAAGAATAAAAGATACAAAGGGAACCCAGGCGCTGAGATCTCCCATTACCCACGCTCTCTTCGGGCCCATCTGCTATTCCCAGGAAGAAAATCGGTGTTTGTTGAATAGCCAGACACAACCAGGACATCGGATCGTCATACACAGGATGTCCCCTTGTCTGTTTTCATGCACCTGACTGACTCGAATGGGGGAGAAAACTCTGCCATCATGAGATTATTGTCAGGAAATTGGCTAGTGGTCTTTGTCTGTCTTTATGTGAGGCGTCTGTGTGTGTGTGTCTGTGTGTGTGTGCGTGCTTACGTTTTTAAGTGGAAAATACTTTGTCAGGCCCCACTACGGTTGGAAAGGACACTAAAACACATCTTGTAGTTGGTTATATCTGTCAGGGGAATAATTTACTACCTACCTGAAAAGCTTTAGTACCCCCATCTCTCCAATGTGAAATTGACGAAACTCAAATCCACACCTGAAAATGCTCAGCAGGTGTTTTTATGTGTTTGTATTTTTGTGTGAACTCTGGCATCTATTCTGAGACACAGCAGGAGGTCGACTGAATGTTGGAGTACGGTTGTAGGAAGGAAGAACTGATCTGAAAATAGTTTCCTGCTTCATGTTTACAGTCTGTCTCGTAATGTATAGTTTAGAATTGTTTTTAGACATTATGAGATCAATCTGTCTTCTCCACATGACACTGCAGTCCTCTCACTTTCTCACCCTCCATTAGTTTAATGGTTTTATGGTTGAGGGGATTTTGGGAATTCTCTGCAAGCCATTCCTAGTGGCTTGGCCAAAGCGAGACACTATTATCTCTGAGTAAAGCCCCTTATTTAGAGACCGTGTTGTAAAGTACATCCTTTGTTATGCCGCCTTAGCTTGTATAAAAACAATTGGGCATAATGCCGCCCTGTGTAACACAGCAGTATCTGGGTGATGGTGGAGTATAGCTGTGGTGCCAACGTTCCGCTGATACAATCACTCAACCAATCACGAGTCTGTTTCAGTCTTCAATCATGACGTATATACCAAACTTGTCAGAAACATGAACATCAGTGTGATGATTACTTGATATGACAGGAACCATAAGTTGAAACAATTTGATTTGATTTGAGCTTTACCATATTTTGTTTGGTCCATGTATGGATCATGATGACCCATCGGCAGCCAGCCACCAAGAGGTGAACTGCTCGTTTTGGCTTCACTTTTGGGAGCTGTCATTTCAACCATCTTTATACAGTCTGTGGCTCACAATGACAATGTAATGATTTATAACCTTCTTACTTGAAGTTTTTTTACACTAGCGTTGCTAATAGTACAGCTGAAAGAATAATTATTTTATTTTGTCATAAAAAGCCCCAAAAGTATTTATTTTATACTCAGCCCATGAACACTGCCATTTCTCATGCCAGCAGAGAACAGCTGTTGTCGGGTTGATGTTGTATTTTTAAATCACTGTTCTTTACATGATTATAAAATAATGGGGGTTTTTGTAGGGTATGTGAACTTCATAAGGACTCGGGTAAAGTGATGATGGTTTTTGTGTGACACACATTATTTGTGGCTGTTAGTGCTTCAGCTATATTGTGTTTGTGCAGCACAAGCAAAGACACTTCCTAAGAGTTAACCTCCCTAAACTCACAATTTAACATTTATACATTTACAATAGCTGCAAACAAGCTGGAATTAACTTCAATCAATTCAAATTTACAAGCATGAAGTCATTTCCTCAAACGCTCGTTCACCGACTTAGAAAATCTGGTTGTAAATGCAGCTGGAGTGATTTGTTAGTTCTCAGCTGGTTTCGATTTTTGTGGTAACCTTTAATTCTTCATGAACTGTACCGTTTAAAATTTACCATTAATATGTTATCCCAATTTTATTTTTTACCAACTCAAAGTAATACAACAGTTCTGTTTTGTGAGATTCTAACTTCTGCCTTTTTAAAATTTCTGTTCCTTTGTGTCTATATTCAAGAGCTGGTGTTTCTGTCTTTTGCTCTTGCTTGGTTGAGGAGGAAACACTTAACTTGAGTTCTATAAACAAAAGACCAGTGCTGAAGTGCACATGTATATTCATGTGTTTGAGGGACTGTTAAATTCCTGACATGGACTGAATTCAAGAGTGTTTTTGTGTTTTTTCAACATTGTTTTCCACAGTCACATCAGGCAGCTTGTTTTCCAGGTTGGTTTGTTGTATTGTGGAGGCCAACACTAATGCTTCGAAGCTTGAGCCACTTCAACACAGCTCTGTAGGCAGATCAAAGTTGCTCTTGCTGTTGCATCGTCTGTTCTACAAAGAAAAAGAGAAAGAAAGTTGCGTGTCAGAATTGCTCGGTTTTGCTACAAGTTGAAGTTGGATTTATCATTATCCAACTAGTTGTTAAATCCATAAAGTGGTGCTACAGTTCAGTAATTCTTCACAAGTCTCTGCTACGGTTGGTCAAACAGTACTTTTCCATATCTGACCTCAGTGCTGAGTTTTTATTCCAGCCTAATCTTGAAAAAGTATTCGTAGAAAGCCACCTGGAACATAAGCTGACAGTGATTTGCTTATCATAACACACAAATGTAATTCATCTTTGTAATATATTTGTAATAATGGGGTTAGCCTATTATATCAAATCCCATACAGAGACTTTACACTGTCTGCAATAGTGTCCAGCATGGGAATTATGTCCATAAAGAATGATAGTAGGACTGTTATAACATTGGTGTGTCCCTCAATACCATATAACTTGGGTAAAGGTGACTAGAGCAGCAACCACAATATGAACAAAATATGAGTTTCAGACTAAATGGATTTTTTAAATCCTCTGTGCCGCTGACAGCCAGTGGCCGGAGGCATTATGTTTTTGGGTTGTCCGTCCATCCGTCCATTTTCGTGAACGCGATATCCCAACAATGCCTTGAAAGGATTTCCTCAAATTTGGTACAAATATTTACTTGGACTCAAGGGTGATTTGATGATCAAGGTCACAGTGAACTCACAAAGCACAATTTTTGCCTTGTGAAGGTCATATCTTTAGAACACCGTCGAGGAATGCTTTCACATTTTGGAGGCCTAGGTTGAAGGTCAAGGTCACAGATGCATCACAAAGTATGTGTATGCTTTTCATGAACGTGATATCTTAAGATCAAGAATTTCTTCAAATTTGGTCCAAACATGAATTTAGACTAAAAAATGAACTGATTCGATTTTGGTGGTTGAAAGTCAAGGTCACAGTCACCTCACTTTCCTGTGAATGTGATATATTAGGACTGCCCATTTTTCATTAAATCTGGTACAGTTCACTGATTAACTGATTAGATTTCTGTGGTCAAAGGTCAAGGTCGCAGTGGCCTCAAAAAACATGCTTTTGTCCTCTTGAATGTGATATCTCAAGATTGCTTTAGGGAATTTCAGTGGTCAGAATGTATGTACACGGAAACTGCACTGGTCGGCTGACGCATTAAACCGAAATGCGCCAATTGTAGTTTTCTTATTAAGAGATTTTAAATGCTCACTTTATTTGTTTCCACTGTCATCAACATCCCTAAGTGTTCTCTTCCCTGAGTTACATGCACAATATTTTGTCCATGTAATTTACAGTCCTCTACAGTCACCATTTCTAATTAAAATAAAGACTCAGTGTTTTCCCCAAAGGCACATTTGCTTGTACAAACAAAAGAGCTCTGAGGATAATCACAATAATAGATGTTTCTGGTGTTGTCTATTAAAAGAAGAATGATGAAGAAATTGGTGTTCAGACATTTACAGGGAACATACAGTATGAAATACCACATACACATTTACAGAAGGTTCAGAAGTTTTAATTCGATTTTTGTTAAATGCAAAGTGTATAGCTCTAATTGTAATACTAAAATGTTAATATAAAGTAATGTACATAAACGGTATCTTATGATCACCCTAATAATATCCCCTACATGGTCCTAAGGTTTGCAGAAAGGAACCGGCTGAGTGACTGTCAGGTGTTTGTATTAGTCTCACCTTGGTTTGAAATTTCAACTGTAATTGGTTACATCACCACAAACAGCAGCAGTGGAATTACCTGCAATTTGTCACAGCAGACACTTAATGCTTTTTCACACCTACTGAAAAAGTGATAATCAGGTCGAGGACTCTCTAAAGAATGACAATTCACTGTTCAACCTAACTAAGTGGATGAAGCTAATATAGGCTGTTGTCCTAGAGTACCCCGCAAGGAGAGATTGTACCGTCTTTATTAGCATCCATTAGATCTCCAATTATTGTTCAGTCTGTCTGAACACTGTAGAGATTTGTGTGTGTGTGTGTGTGCGTGCGTGCGTGCGTATGCAGAGAGAGAGAGAGAGAGAGAGAGAGAGTGCAGCTGTACTTTGAGCCTGGTGCTGAATGCAGTAATATCACGTAGAACCATATTCATGAAACCCCTGGTATGATGGAGTGTTCCTCCCTCTTCTTTTAGGTCTGTCATCATTGCTCTTTTCCTGTTTTCTGCTCTCATCCATCCTTCTCTCTTTTTTCTTCTTCTGAAAGTTCAGTTTTTGTCAATTCAACTTTTTTCAGTAAGACAGCCTTTCTCTGGCTCACCTGTTTGGTGCAGAGAAGGTTCTGCTTGGTAAATCTACTGCAGTAGACGCAGGAATATTGTTCTGTTATTCTCTGTTCTGATTAAAGTTATGAACACAAATTGGGTGGCATTGCTGTTCCAGGATTAAGCTGCCAGTGTATGTACTCACAGAGCCGGATCAACATCTGTTTATATAGGGGAGCTGTCATGGCGGAGTAGGCACCACTGATGTCGTGTTACATCACGCCTCTGATTCTTGAACATCGGCATTCTATCTGAAATCCCACACAGGGGTGGCTTTATGATATCTTTTGTTTGGTTGAGTGTAGACAATCACAGCGAGCATAACGAGGTCCCCTTAACAGCGCTAGAGCAGGATCTCTGTTAAAGACTGAGGCTTATAAGTGCAGAGTGCTCGGCACAGGAACTGGGGGGTAAGGGAGATTTTCCAGGGTGGTATTCAAACACAAGACAAAGCAGAATGATTAGAAAATGAGCTACCAACAGAGCCATGCAGGATAAAATGTGTCAGATAAAATTAACTCTCTATAAAGAATGAAAACAAGGTGATTGTTGTCTAAAGGACTCAGCCAAAAGCAACATCAAATATATCCCAAGAAAGAACTAAATTAAGTTATTGTGCAATCGTTCTGATTAATTCACTCAAAGTTATTTTACCACTCGAAGAGCATAAAAACACAGAAGACAGATGTTGGATAAGATGTATCCCATTACCTCAACTGGTGCAGTGGTTATCTAACCCCTCCTGGAATCATCCGTTCACTCTGTCTCTTCAAGTCACCATCTTTATGTTTTGACTTATTTTATATTATATTTTTTGAAGAGCATTTATGTTTTTGGCAAGCAGAGTTTCCCATTGTTTCATTCAGTCTCTCCCTCATTGGGAAAGTAGCAGCACAGACTTTGTGTTTTACATTTACTGCCAACAAAGCTCGGTGGATGGTGGATTTCTGCGAGGAGCTGCTGCAAATTTCTCCTGTAAATGAATTGTTAATAAACAGTTTTGGAATATTCAACAGGAAATTGCTATATAAAAGTATATATTTGTATTAATATAGTGTCAGCATTAAATAGTTTACAACTTGTCCAGATCCAGTTCACAAGCACATCTGCATGTTTACTGTCTGACTAACATTGAAACCATCAAGACGTGTTTCAAGACATACCCTGATCAAACACAACATCAAAACAAAACAATCATTTGTCTCATGTGGAGTGAAGAATAGATAGAAAAACTATTCCTTAAAGCAAGATCAACTTCTCCCTCATTAGAAAATCCAGATTCTGTGAGTATGCAAATCATTTTCATGATATATTCATGATATAGTTTTAAGGTGAGTACAGAGAAACTTGACACCCTCCACAGATGAAAATGAAAAGAACCATGTAGTGTGAGACTCTGCACAAACACCATGCTGCACAGTGAAGATCAAACATCCAAGTGAAGTAACAATAACCTAAACATGTTTTGGTGAAGTGGGACTTTAAGTTAAGACCACACTTTACACTTAAATGTGTTTTTGAGTTGGAAACTAAATAATGATTATTCTTTGAGGAAATACATTAAAGCTGGTTTTAATATCACATTTATTAACAAATATAAAAAAAATGTACCTGGGTGAACATTTCAGGACCAGCGCTTATGTAGAGTCACCTTTTAGGACTTTATTACGTCTTGACATTTATTTATATTTTTTAAAAAGCGATCACCCTCTACTCAAAGGTGGGCAGCCCCCGCAACCAGTGACCCCTCATGAGTGGGAATCTGGAAAGATGTGCTAATTTTCTAAACTATGTTGAAACTAAACCCCTAAACCAGCACATCATCATAGCCCTGCCTCCCAACACTGCGTTCTGAAGGAGAGCTACTTCAGCCCAAGCTAATGTGTGAAGTTACACTTAAGTCAGTAAATCAGTTTTGTCTGAAACATAACATTTATGTTGATTTCAAACTAGCTGAATGTTTGAAAGTATCATGGTTTTACCTCACATTGGATGTGACACATTGTACAATCTTTGTGAAAATGAAACGAGTTAAAAAACAAGTATGCCAGATAATACCTGTCATAGGGACCACAGACAGGCATTTCTACTAAATGCCAAGGTAATGAAAGCCAGCAGAGAGTGAGCCATATTGATAAATGTCTCCTGCCTTTCAGTATCGTAAGGGGCTAAAATGAGGAATTTTTCCTGCTATTGTTCAGTGAGCAGACAAAATATATTGTGCATGATTTATTCCGGGCAATCAGTTGGTTTGGAGGCTTAGAAGCACGTGGGGAGGCAGACACAATGGAACCTCTCTCAGCCCCATCATAACTTTGTCACTTATTCTGTGCACTGACAATGCACGTCATGTTGCATTATTTGCCTTGGATGAGTGTGTGCGGAAAAGGCAAATGAGATTAGTTGATGCATGCACTTGTTTTTTCCCTGTGTGAATGGGGACCTTTAGAAATGGTTTGGTGAGTCAGTGTCAGTTGCACACTCATTAAACTCATCCTCCTGACAGCAGCGCATATCTGTAACACTGGTAAAGTCATTCTCGACAGGCACACTAAGGTTGCTTCAAGGTGGTCCATCAACGACGAACCTTCTGGTGCTTGAGATATGGTGGATTTTCTTCTCTGTTATTATTATTGCTACTATTATTATGGAAAACTGTGTCGACTTTATTCCTATCATGTACTGCACACCAACTCTGAGGCACACAGTAGTTTCTGTGGGCTCTGGGCTGTGGGATGAATTTGACTGAGACACAATTTGTGCTTAGTCTAACTCAACTACTGCGGAACACTCGGGCTGTAACGGTTCTCCATATCCACGGTTCGGTTCGTACCTCGTTTCTGAGCCGCGGTTCGGTACATACCTTTTTTTATTTATTTATTTTTTTTTGTTTTGGAAGTTTGGAAGTGTGTATCGCGTCTGGATGGCGATTGCTGTTTTGGTTCGAGGATCGTTACAGCCCTACTGAACACATAAACCACTCCTGAAGGTTTTCCCTCACACTGAAGTGAAAGAGTAGATGTGTACTTTCTTGATTCTTGTTGCTCTGGGTTTGTACCCTCATGGTTGAATGCACTTATTGTGAGTCGCTTTGGATAAAAGCGTCAGCTAAATGTAATGTAATGTAATGTAATGTAGATAGAAATGTCGAAAATGTGGCTGGATGCAGAAGGCGTGATCAGGTATTTTACTTAGGTAAAAGTATCAATACCATGAGGTAAATTTGCTCCACTACAAGTAAAAGTCCTGCATTCAGCCCTGGACAACAGTTTGTGTGAGGAAGCTCTGAGCAAATCACAAATTGGAGAGTCAGGTTAAAGAGGATGAAATATACTGATTTCCTGTTCCCAGGGCTAAGGACATAACCTGTAGAATTAATTATACAAGATCACTGGGACTTGGAGGAGATCATTCTTTATGTGGGGACCAATGATATCCCTATGGCTTTATTATTCAGTTTAAAGTCCAGTAGGAAGAGTATATCTTTACTGTTGCTGGCGGTTTGGGTCACTTCAGCTATCTGCTGAGTTAACACACCTCAGAGCCCTGGTGACCCCAATTTTCCATATTACATTCAACTACCCTGAACCCAGTCTTGTAGGTCTCTCTGCAATTTCTTCACATTTCTCCAATTCTTGCTTGAATTCTTTACTGATCAATTCTGACACTGGAGACTTTGTCATCAGGTGTCATTTATACCAGCACATTATACAGTTAGGCTGCCTGAAACAAAGGCTGGTAACCCTTGAGGATCACCAAGGTTCTTTCCATGCTTACTGATGTCAGTGATTACTCTAGTGTGAGTGTCAGAGCTTGATCAATCTCAAATAAGTTAATTATTGTCAATAATCTGTAAATCGCTTTATGAATGTATGTCTCCAATGGGTGTTATTTGTAATGTTCCATGTCGGGTACTATCTTTTTTTAAATCAATTTGATCAACCTCCCCGACAGCTGAGAATGTCTCTTACCTGTATCAGACTTCTTAGTCACTTGACCCTCTCGACCCCCAAATCCATTAGGTGAACTTGCCTTGGGATTTATGCAGCAGTGCGCTGCAACACTTGACACTAAAGCTTCTCTCCAAATTGCCCGGGGGTTGCTTGGATAAAACTTTGCCCCTGATTACTGACCAAATACATACATTTCGAAAAGAGTGGAGGTGTATAGGCCTTAAAGGATGAATTACTAAATTGAGAGTTCATTCTGAGCATCTGAAAGATGTATTATAAACTGCTTAATAGCACTGTAAAAGACAAGACTGAATACTTGACTCTGCTCATCCTCAGGAACCCTTTTAGAACCATAAGATCTGTTCTCATTCAGCAGCCTCCTCATTCAGGTGAGGACTGTTATCCAGACAAGATATGAGATTTATAAGAGATTTTTCCAAAGTTCCATTTTGGTCGTTTCAGTTTATTTTATTGTGCAGTAAAGGACATCAGGTTATTTATTCAGTGAATACAATTTTCTCTCAATGACCTTTTGTAGACAGCTGATCAAATTAAATCTTCTGCTTTTCATTTCCAAAAGATATTTCAAATTTTTTTGTATCTACCAGCGTTCATTCAATAATTCCAACTGGTTTGTGGCATTCTGATGCCCTACTGGTCAAAGACTGGGTAATTGCATCCTCACTGTTTTGAAATCCTGTTGTGGTCTCATTTCACTCTCATTTTTGACGAAGAATATCTTGTGATACCAGTCTGTATCTTGCTAGTCTATTTGCAATTCTTTTTCTAACCCCTGAGCTTGTTCATGGTCAGCCTTTCTCAGGTATTGACACTTATTGAAACAATTATTTGATTATCGATTGTATGGTTGCAGAGTCCTCGAATGTCTCCAAGTGTTTGTTTTGGTTCTAATCAAAGCTTTCTCATGTGCTTTTCCCTCTTTAGAAAAACATGACACTGAAGCCCCAGGAGTGTAGTGACAACCAGGCAGGGCCCCTGCGTAAGAAAAAGCCTGCCAGGGTCCCCAACGGCCTGAGCCTGCAGACCTGCAAGAACAATCGCCATCACCACCAGCTTTCAGACCAGGAGAACAACCCCCGCCTGGCACACACACAAGGCAAGAAGAAGAAGAAACACCCGAACAAGAAGCAGTCAGTGGTGAGTTCGAGATATCTTATCCTTTCTATTGCATATTGAGAAATGAAGCGAACCCCGCGAGCTGGTTCAGGCAGCCAACTCGATCTGCGCTGCTCATGTGACGTACATCATGTGACATACCTCACTCTCCACAACCATCTATAATACACACCCACCTTATTAGGGGGTATAGTTAAGCAGAGAGAAATTTCCCATCACCCTCTTTGCTCGCACTGCTGCTGCAGTATTGCTACCATTTGCTTCAGCCCCTCCACCACCCCAGCATCCACCTGTAGGCTCCGACGGGGGGTTACAAGTATTTGCTCATCACTCCCATCATTCCTGTGTAATCATATGGGGGAGTGATTAAGTTGGAGCCTAGACGCCAAACACTAAACAGTTTACAGGCACTGGATGTGAGCTGCCTGCAGATGTTTGGTAATAAAAATGTAGCAGCTAGTTCTTAGTCCCTCTGTAAAATAGGCATCTCGGAATTTAAATATTTGGAGCCTTTTCATTGCTCCATATGCTGCTGTTTCTTTCCCATTTGCTTGAATGAGAAATTGTCTCAGAGTTTCATTCCATTTACATACGCGTTATATGATGTGTTAAGTTTGCATTTTGTCTCTGTTCTGGCATTTGCAGTAAGTAACATGATAACTAACATAATGGTTGATAGCTTTTATGTTGGTGGGATGACAGCTATGTGTCCCACTTTGGGCTTTTGGGAGTGAGTCACTCTAACATTTTCAAGTATTCTCTAAAGTTTTGGTACCTGGTCACACTTGATGTAGACGCTGTATTATTGTAATAACAAACAGGCATAAAGGGAAAGCATAGTACAGAAACAGAAAACAGAGAAATATTCATCTGGATGGCATTTCTGTATTTCATTAAGTAGGAATTTAAGCATCTGAGAAGATGACATCATGATTTGTGATCTTCGCTAAAGAGATAATGTCATGGAATTTTTCTACAGATGGTTTATGTCAAAACATAGTTGGAATCAAAGTTCTATCAACTAAAAATAAGCAGATCACATCTTTCCACATCCTGCTCTCTGGTTGTTAAAGCACCAGTTTGAGGGCATTGAAATGACCTCACAAATTAAAAAAAAAAGAAGTTTTGGGGCGTTACAAACTGAAACAAACAGTGTGGCTACAGTCAAGTTCAAATGCTCTTGTCAGTGTGAAATACAGCTTCAAGGGTATGTGAGTGTATATCAGCGTATGTCTGCATATATTTTTGTCTGTCGCAAGGTGACAAGGCCACTAATGAATATTTATGGTACACTGATGCAGTGGTGTATCTCCACCAGCAAGGACTATTTGTGACAGCAGCACCTAGAGTTTTTACAACCACGCACACAGCTCTGAGGTTCTGCGTAGCCTTTTCTCTGATAGAGGGCCGGTCTTCTTGAGCTGCATACTGAAGGACATATTTGTGTGGGTCACGGCACGGGCAGTAGGGAAACACAAAGGCACAGGCACACCATTCGCTTAAATATTCACTGTTGAATCCACAGGGGTTTTATCTGAGCAGTATGTGTGGTGGTATTTCTTGATTTTAGTTTGGCCTTTGTGATGTTAGTCAAAGATGTGTAGGTTGTAGCACAACAACTACCCAATTAGATTACTTTGTTACTTTCTTTTTCTAAATTTGGCTTAATATATGATTGTTGTTTAGAGATCTATGGATCATACTCAAATAAATTATTTCAAAAAGTTTTAAAACCTGTACTCCCTACATTATATGTAGGGAAGGCAATATTTATCAAGTCATGCATTTTAGCAGTTGTGTCTTTGTTCTTGTTGTGGCTGTTCACGGCTGC
The DNA here is from genome assembly GCF_022539355.2 of Hippoglossus stenolepis. Taxonomy (NCBI): domain Eukaryota; kingdom Metazoa; phylum Chordata; class Actinopteri; order Pleuronectiformes; family Pleuronectidae; genus Hippoglossus; species Hippoglossus stenolepis. The sequence continues at coordinate 4,808,463 of NC_061497.1, read as the reverse complement.
TGAATAGAAGATCCCTCAGCCCGTGGTCATTAGTTATGTGGACTGATGTCCCAACTGCTTTGAAAGATTCCTATTTTTAATAAGTCACTTGACAGAGAATGTACAGTGGTCGTGTGAATGCAGCGAACAGTAGCCTGAAGCCTTTGCAGCAGCCCTCTGTCGAGAGGGTCATCCACTACTGCCTGCATGTTATGTCTGTCCCTGCACTGACTAATGGACAGATGGTGCTACCTGCCAGTTTCAAGGTTATCTCCTACTGGTGCGATGGCTACAATTACAGGCCAGCTTGCAAAGAGGCATGTACTTCATACTTGAGATTAATAATGCATCAATAATAACAAAAGCATCCGCACCTTTTATTCATATATGCTTTGTGTTGTTAAATGTGTGTGTGTGTGTGTGTGTGTGTGTGTGTGTGTGTGTGTGTGTGTGTGTGTGTGTGTGTGTGTGTGTGTGTGTGTGTGTGTGTGTGTGTGTGTGGATACTTTGGCAGGTAGTTGTGGTTGGCTGTGGTTGCATGTTGGTCAGGAACAGGGTTTAGGTTGTTGGCAAAGGGAGTACAACCCTGATCCCCTGAGTGGGGGTGAGCACGCAAACATCACCAACACATTCTCACTTACCCTCTTTGTCACCTCCCTCACCTACTCACCCACATCAGGTGGTGACACTCAGACAATATCTCATCATAAACCTCCACACACATCAGGTGGTGTTGACATGATAGCAACAACACCCATGGCTTTAGCTTAGTCACTAGTGAGAGCTTAACTACCATGACTACCTTTACTCCCTGTCCTCACTAATGTGGATATTTTGCAAATCAAACTTTTCCTCTGCTTTGGGCCTGAAACAGAGATTTTGGCATATGTCTTGCAAAGTGCAGACTTTCAAAAACTCTGTACATATAAAATGGAGTGTTTGGGAAACAATGACATCACAACTTACTAAGCAGATGCCCACTGTTGTTTTGTGTAATGACAATGTGCCAGAAACAACAACCACAATGGCGGCTATACACCGGTTTCTCTCAGTTCGGTTTCTCTACATTTGCTGCTAAATTTAGCATCACTGCACCATATTAGCAGAAATCATCAGCCTCTGCCGGATGCTTGTTTGAGCATTTGCAGTTGTTTTTGTGTTCTTGTTTGAAGATATTTTATTAAACGAAGGTCACATGGGCAGAGGTTTTTTTTAAAGGGAGGGGAAAATATCAGTTAAAAAATAAATAAACGTAGTAGTGCAGACATGGCCTTATTCTTGGTAATTATGAAACATTTTTAAAGCGTATATTACTGATGATCATGATAATCTATTATTGTTGGCTTGTAGTGCAACTGATGCTCAGACTGTTATGGTTACCTAAGTAAAAATATTTGTCTGTTCCCTACAAGATGCCGATAGACCTTGGTGCTCTATAATGCCCCAATCTGTCATGCTTCATGACATATGCATAATTGAAAAGATAATCATCTGTGCCCTACACCGCCCCTTTTTGTCCTCTCTGACGAGAAACAAGTGGCAGAGTTATGTAAGACAACTATTATCTTTTCTTTGGCTTTACTATAAATTAACGTGAAGCACTGTCCTCCCACAAGGTTACGGTTAAAATGTCAGAGGTCTCGTCTTAAGGTTTAATTCTCCATTCAGAAATGCTGCAGTCTGGAGCGAGTATTCTGTTATCAGCACTTTTTTTTTTTAGCTTAGTCTTTATCTGAATGAGGGAGGAAGAGGGAAAGAGCATTTGTTCGTAAAAAAAAGCAAGAGGTTATTTTTCTTCCCCCCCGTCTTTTTCCTCCTCCTCCAGCCAAGCTAGCAAATGTTTTCGATCCCTGGCACTGACCCAATGTACTGAACTATGAGATATTGTAAGCTTAAGGGGGAAAATAGAGAAATGTTTATGACATATCGCCTAACAGTGAAAAAAGGGCTTAGATAGAGAGAGCGTCAATGGAGATGGATGCGAGTATAGTAGCAAGCCTTAAGTTATATGACTCTATGACTCCCATCATTTTCAAGTTTTTTTACATTGGTGTGTTTTAAATTACTGAACCGGATTGATGTATTCCATCTGTTGTTTATTTCCCCATAGTGGGACTAACAAAGGACTGTCTACAGTTACCTGTCTTATCGTATTTATTGGCATACAGTAGGTGTGCAGGAAAATCATTTAGTGTTATATTTTGTGTATTCGATTTCTTGTGTGCATGGTTGTAAAAGTCAACAGTGACTAAAAACAGATGGCATTTAATACAGGATTGTTGTGTGTTTATTTGAACCTATGTCAAACAGACATAGAATAGAATATCAGAGAATATATTGCATTTCCTTGCAAAAGACACAAAGCGTTACTTTAGGTCTCTTATATAGCAGAGCGTATGACTACTCACACAATCATTGCATCAGACTGCAGTTTAAAGTTGTTTTCAGAAGCTTAAAAGGAATGTAACAACTACACACTCCACCAAGTAAAGTAAACATCAACTAAACCTGATGGAAAAGCATTTGATGTCTTTCGCCTATTCATGAGTTTCAAGTGAGATATCTGTGAACAGATTTGAAACATAAGGAAATCATCAGATCATTTAGATATTAATACGGTGTTATTGACCTGGATTCAATATGACACTTACAGTGTGGAGGTTCACATGTCTGCTGTCTGGCAGTACTGCAGATAACATGGAGGTTTCCAGCACCGGTGTGTGTTTTGTGGTTAGGCTCTGGTCTGCTCACTGATGTTGGAGGGGTGGCCTGTGGTGTGTGTGTGGCTTTGTACGATGGCTCTGGTGAACAGAGGGGCGTGCTGCGAGGCCCATCTGCTCTCTGGCACTGGGGGAGTTGGGAGACGAGGAGCGTGTGGGGACAAGCGAGGAGGGCTCAGGTCGGCCCCACCCTTGAATCCAAGTCCAACCACCTGGCTTTCTGTCTGTTGGTCCGTCTGGCTGCTGGCTGGCTGTCAGTCAGACCCTGTCTGTTTCTCAGATATGTGGGTGCAGTGGTGTTTTTGGTCTGGAGTCACTTTATAAGGTATTGTAGTTTGTCTGTGTGGAAAAACTGCCACTGAGAGAAAGAGCTTAATCTAAAGCGAAAAGGCCATTATTACTTTTGTAATTGTTAGAGCTGCACATTCAAATTTAGTACGATTTCAACCTCAACTCATGAGTCAATACAATCTTCCTTTTTGACTATGTTTGCATCAGTGGGGGGGGGGTCGGTCCTCTTGGAAAGATCACCAGCGAAGATACCAAATTGTCTGTGGGTCAAAGACTTGAGGAAGGAAAGAGTGCAGCTGTGGAAAGGATTGTTCACAGAATCATAAATAAGATTTTGTTTGATTTCATTTTATCTGTCCATTTATTTTTGAACCCCTTAAACTCTGGTCACTATGTGTTAAAATGTCTATATTTATCACATGTAGTTAAAGCTGAGACTTGGCACTCAAGAATCGAATGTGTTAAAGTTCAGGGCCTGAAGAACAAAACTCCATACAGAGAAGTACAGTTCATATTTATATGGAGCGAATGAAGACTGTAAACATCTCATAGGAAATAAGAGCTTTCATAGGAAAAGGTTTACAAGTGAAGAGGAAAATATTAGACTTGCACAGCGCAGATTTTGTTTTTTTTGCTGGTAAGAATTAGGAATTGTAATTCTTAGCCTTTGTACTCTCTGTGTCTCTGTCGGTAACATTGACTTTTAAATGGTCTCACAAATGTTACCAATAAAAGAATGTGTATTTAGTTTATTGTAAGTACTTTGCATGGTGATATCTTTGTTTAAACCTCTCCAGTTTATTAAATGAACATTTCACCAAGTGGGATCTTGGCATCACAAGCTGTCAGCAGGTTGTGTTGTTGTATTCGCACACTGTAAGGCAGTGTACTGTAATGGGCCTAAAGGGATGCATTGTGTCATCTACGCTGGACTCACATGTATGCTTTGCGTTAACGCATGACAGGAACACACAACAAAACCGGCGTTCAAGCCTTGCTAGCTATCAATACAATCCACAACCGCTTGAACACACACACCTTTTCTCAATATCCTTTGGAGTTAATATTAATAAGCTTTTGTATTCTTTTAACACTGTTATAGTTTTTGTAGTTTGTATTTTCATCAATTTTGCATTAAAATACACACACACAGCCCATGTGAATGCGCACAGTTTGGTTTCAGTCTTGTTGAATATCTGCTGCACTGACATGACAGTATTCTTTACAGATCATCCATGTGAAAACAAGTAAAAGCCTGCCACCAGCTCACGGCTGTCCCCCTTCATCAGTCACACATAAAACATGGGAGGGAAAAGCAGTGGTGTTTGGTCTTAGTCCTGGTGCTGAGGAGTAATTGCTGTGGAGACTACTGAGTGGTGTCTAGCCCCCGGGTTTAAAGACACTTCCTTGAAAAGCTCGAACCAGGCCAGCCTGTCAACCGCAGGGCTCTGGCCTGTGGCTCTCTGAATCCTCTCACCGGGTAGATCCTCACTCCACCTGCCCCGGTGGAAAATCCTGCCTCAGGCCGTCCAGAGGCTCTATTATCATTCAGCATCAGTCGCTTACCTAAACTGAACTCTTTACATCAACCTGCGGACGGCCACATGTAATGAGATTAACCTAAAAGCACTAACACCAGATCTCCATGGCTGGTTATGTTGTGTGTGTGTGTAAATATTTGGTATGAAGCCCTGTTTTGTCAGAGTGGAGGCAAACTTACATGCTTTTCAATCTGCAGTGAAAACGTAATATAATGTTCAGCTCTTTCAGCTCTGCGGGTCACCCTTAATAGGCTTATCCACTAAGCCAATAAGAGATTCGAAGAAAAGCAATGTCCTGATTGTCAGATAAGATGCTAAACCCATTCTGGTGGGGGCCTCAGCTGTGGGGATGATAATTGTCGCTGTCACAGTGGTGGGTTTATAGCTCTGGATCAAATCCAATCCAATCGTGATGGCTTGTTCTGTGGTCTTTGTGTTGGTTAACATTGTTTATGTATGTGGGGGCATGACAAGGCTGTGTGTAATTAGCGTGTATATGTGTTTTAAAAGCACTGTTCAGTATATTCATGTTAACAGTAAAACTGATTACTACAGCAACACGCAGGGGTCAGCTCCGTTGCAGGATCCTACATCTCTGCATAGCTTCACTGGGCTATTTATACTTCTGTGTGCGTGTGCGTGTGTGTGTGTGTGTGTGTGAGAGAGAGAGAGAGAGAGAGAGAGAGAGAGAGAGAGAGAGAGAGAGAGAGAGAACAGGACAGGGCCGTCTTGACAACATGTCAAATCAAATCTCAAATTGTATTTATAAAGCCCATGTTTTCAAATGACCTGTTGAAGTTCCCTCTGACAACACATTCTCACCCCTGCAATTCCAACCACACGCATCCACCCGCCCCTGTCTTCATCTACTTCTCACGACTTGTGTGTTTACCATGCTCCCTCCTACAACTGCTCGTCTTAAGCACACGTCCCTGATGCTGTATAACAAGCCTAGGCCAACGTGTCTTTGAAAACACACTCTCTGCTTCCTCTGCTCCCCTACACTGAGAAACCCTTTCTTTTGAGGTGTCATTTTTCTCCAAGGGAGGACAGGAGGAGGGCAGGGGGTTGGACGACCCGCCTGCATGGCAGTTAAACTCATTCCTCTGCAGTCTCTGCTTGAGGGAGGCCGAGCGGGGCAAATGACAGACAGACAGCATCCTCTCTGTCGAACCTGATGCTGGCTCTCACTCCTGACAACACTCACAGTCAATTTGTGAAAAAATTAAGCGGCTGCACTTAAAACCCCAGCGTCGTCACTTAAAGCCGGGGCCCACCTCAGCTGTCAGTCAGGGCTGGGCAGGGGGCCGAAGGTGTCTGAAGAAGCTTTTTATCGTAGCTGTACAGCCCCTGTCACAGGCAGACCACTCCAGTCAGACTAGTCTAATCCAATCTGCCACAGTTTACAACACACAGACCCACAGATGAACGCGTGATAGTTCAAGTCCATCTGGATTTAGAAATTGTTTTTTCTATCCCTCTCACCCGAAATACCATAGCACAGTGTGGCTGTGTGTAATTCCTGGAGTGTTGTCTCCTCCACCTCCCCTTCTTCAGTCTTTCCTTTTTTGACAGTTTCCACAGGATGAATGAAACCTGGTTTTCTTCAGTTTTGATGCATGTGTGTGGTGTGGGGGTGTGAAAGAGTCAAAAATCACAATTTATGGGTACTGTGGTACATGCACAATCAACTTCAAAACTAATCGTGATGTAAATCGAGTGAAGGGTGATTAACTGAGAAAAGCCATATGCAGAATAGTGTGACTTCACTCTAACCTTCTCAGGTCCAGTGCTGAACGGTAGTGAAGGCTTGAATCAGATCTTTACTTCTGCTGCCATTCAGCGTTTTCCAAAAAGACAGAAGTCAGTCCAAACTGTTGACTCAGAGTCATTATTTAGTACAGTTCTGATTTGTATACTTGCATTAATATTCTAGATTTCAAGCAAGTGTGGTTGTTGTTGTTTTTTTTACCACAGATATTTAACCTGGAATGTGTGGAAGATAAATTATTGACTCCTAAATGCCTTTAACTTTAACATTCTCTGTAGTTCTAAAATATGAGAGGCACTGAACACTCTCTTGGTCACCTGAGGATAAATCTACTTTGGTTTAAAGAGCAATATGTGACCTTTTCCCTGACGCCTTCATCTACTGTGACATTTACAGTTTTGTACTTCCAGTTGTTAAAATGTTAGAATTGCAAAGCTTGCTGTGATTTCTTTTTCTAGCACAGACACTAACAGTTGTTTTCACTATTTATAAATCATTTAGACCCTAGGATGTCGAAGTGAAACGGTGAAACAAGCCCCGCTCAGTTTCCCAGACCCCAGAGTGATGTTTTCACATGTCTTATTTTGACCAACCAGTAGTTCAAACCCCAGAGACATTTGTTTACTATCCTCACATTTTAGCGGCTGGAAGCAGCAAATGTTTTGCATTTGGGCAAAAAAAAACTAAAACAAATTATGGTTGCAGATTTTAAAACTAAATCTTGCAGCTATAGAGTTATGCTATAAAAAGCATTTTCTGCTGTTTGTTGAGATTTTTTCTGATTGCCTTTGATCTCATCGGCTGAAGTCGATGTGTAAATTCATGACATATTGGACCACCAGGGAAAAAATATACAAATACATAAACTAACTTATTTAGACGTACTCTCCCATCCTCTACATTACAGCACACTAATGGGATTTAATGTCATGTATAATTGTCCTAACATGCTTCTCCTGCTGCTCCTGATGCAACTTGCACACTGTAAATATTAATAAGACACATCCTGGATTTCATGTAGGCCTACATGTAGTTTATCACACATTTGTCTGTACTTTGTGGGGGCCAGGAAGAGGCTCTGCAGATATGCATGCTGGAGTCCTCCCTATCGTGCCTTTGTTATACTGTGTTACTCCCTGTAAAGGAGGAGGTCAGGGAGCAGGTGCTGGCTGTGAAAGTGGAGTACTTACGGGAGCACCAAAGGTTCATGGAGTGAAATATTCCCATGTGGGGGTAACCTTGACCGCTAAAGTACATCCAGCTTAAGAAAAGGACATAGTGAGGGCTGGTATTTACCTCGCATGTTGCCCACACAACCACAATGTTCCAGCACAGCTTCCTCCTTCCTCGCCTGTCGACCCTCACCCCCCCCCCACTATCTTTGCCTGAGTGTTGACAGATGTGTGACTCAGGCTAACACACCGAGCTTTTTTCTAGCCTTTTTGAGTGTTTCAATAAATCCAGAGGGAGTTCTTCAGTCATTTTTTTTCATCTAAACACACTCTCAGGTGGGATTTTGTCGAGTTGGGGTGATATTTTGTAGGTGGGGGTAGTCTCCTCCACTGCTTGACCCCACCGGCATCGCAGTCAGTAAACACGTGTTTTTGATTAGTAGCTTGTGTTCTACCAGTTTCCCAAAAAAGTACTCATGTTTTCTTGACTTCTGTCAAGTAAGGCTGTCAAGAAAAATAAACAGTAGAAGTAAAAGAAAACTTGTGATCCTGCTGCTTTCGACTCCAAATCACTCAACACTGAACAGAGTAAGAGCGACAAGCAGTTTAATCACCCTAAAATAGTTAATGTTAAGAGTAATTAAAACCAGCAGACGGTTCAAAATTAATATTATGCCACTTGGATCATACCCACATATTATTAGTGGCAATTTAATGAGCACTTTTTGGGGTAAGATACAGTCTAAAGCATACGAACAATCTAGTCTGCTATTATTTTCCCATTATTTTCTGGGAACCTATTATATGTATTCTGTCCCAGTTTTGCTCACTGCGGATGCTTGTGCCTTTTAAATGAACTCATAGTGGGCTGAGTCTTGCTTTTGTTGTTCTCTGCAGATACAAACCACAGTTATCAATTACTAATTGCCCTATCTACCTGAGGGAGACCATAATGTGCCTCGTGGTAGTAATATAATACCTACTTAGTTTTTTTCTGGTTGGAGATAAGGTTTTAAAATGCACTATTTTTGAAACGTTACGTAGTGCACATTTGGAAGCCCTGTTGGTTCTGAAGGAGTTGTGGGAAACCTTTATGATGTCAGAGGTATGACAGTGTGACAGGTCGATATCTGTTTTTTAGAAAACACCAGCAGATCTGCTTAGTTTTCAGCAAACTGATTACTAATCCTCATCTTCACATCATCATTACATGTATACCTCAAGGCCAGGACAAGGACAGTTGTTTGGCTGATATAGGATGACAAGACGATCAATGATTCATCATCTTGTCATGATTGAGGAAGCATTGATCTAATGCCTGAGTAAAAAAACATTTTTTGACATGTCCCTGCATTGAATCAGCATGGCCTCTGTGATAAACTGAATGAAACAAACTTGAAGTTACTGCAGTACATACATACGTACATACAGTGGAGATATGAACTCTGGTGTATATTTTGGTCTTTAATTAGTGAAGACTTGTTGCTATCTTTCACACAACTGCAGGACGTGGTGCTCTCTGCTCTCCGCATTTCATTTCAAGGAAAAGAAAGCATTGCAGCTGTGCTAACAGCTCTGACTAGATGTAATTAAGTCATAAAATCATCAGTAATTAACTTTGTCTAACCTGTCCCCTTTTGTTCAAGAAGTAATTTATTTTCATTTTCATCATAGAATAACAGAATGATAACATATTTTAAAATATATTGTTCTTCTCCTGCTGCTGCTGCTCTACCAATTACTACTATAAAAACACAAATCTGTCAATTTTCTTTATTAAATGTGTGACAAGTGCTATTTGTGTCTCCCGTACTTGTACATGTAGACCCTAGCTGGCAGAAATAGTTTTCTTTATATCGCTGGAAATGAGAGGAAGGCTTAACTGATTATGGTGAGTAATGGCAGCAGGGGGGAGAAAACCTGAAAGCTCAAATTTGCATGTGTTTAGTCATTGCTGGAGAGTCCTTATCTCTTCCTGCTTTTCATCAGATCATCATTCCCTGATGGGGCGAAAAAGAAAATCAATTTTGCTCCTTTCCCTTCCGCCTCATTTCCCTGCTTTTGATAACACGGTCATCCTTATTCTCTCAGTAATTTGTCCGTACTGGAGTTCCGCTCTTTCCACTGAATTGTCTCAGTTCAGCGCTGATGTAACTCAACGTAGTTCCATGAAATTGAGTGTAATAATGCAGGATAACGTTTGTAGGATATCTTCCGTGCTGCGCCAGATAAGGGCACGATGATTATTGTATAATTGCTACATGCCATCTCCCAGCTAATTGTCTGTAATGTCATCCTTTGTTACCCTATCATCTGACAAGAGTTCATGTAGCAACGCAAAACCATATGGCAGAGAGCAACAATGAGACATTTTGCAATCAGAGAATTGCACAGACTAAAATCACATCAGTCTTTTTTGGTTTTTCATAGGTGAGGGGTTTATCTTTTAGCCTCACAACAAATGCTTAAGATCTGCAGAGACCTGGGTGATTCAGCTGCTTTCATCTAGGTACCAGTATTTATCATCGCACATTGTGTCTAAAATTAGGGTATTTCTAATTTGACAAGTCTAATCAGATTTCAGGTTATTGTTTATCATATAACCTCAGTTAATATAACTCTCAGACACATACATACGTTAACCCTGCACAATATGAGGAAAATCGGTCTCTGAATGTCGATAAATACGTTTTGAATTCTCCGTGTTCAGTTCACATTGTGCGAGCTAACCTCACAGTGACCACCTGATGGACATCAGTTAATCGAAGGGGAGCTGATGGTTGGCTGTGGCTTCATGTGATTGGACGAAGGGTTTTGATGCATCTGAGCGGTCAAATGCCAAGTTGTATGTATGAGTGCTGGGTATTCCCAAGTTTCTGGAGGATTTATGTTGAGGAAGGTGTGAAGAGGCAGTGGAGGTTCTTTAATCAGCGTATAGTCATGTAATGTGTATCTTATCTTATCAATACAATGCAGTTTATCCATTCTTTATTGATACTCTAATGGACTCTTATCCTATTTTTAGAGAATACAGTTTAGAACAGGAGTAAATTGGTTGAGCAACAACAACAATTTGTACATCAGCAAACATTTTACAGTGTATAAACTCAATATATCTCAAAATAAATGTTTGGATGTCAATATACTTAAATAATATTTCTTACATGGAGACATTGAGTGAAGCTCAATGATGAAAATAGACATCCGTGACTATATCGGTCATCTTCTCTGCCCTCCTCCCTCTGCTGCTGATGTGGATCCATTGCCTGCAGGTTAGAGCTGATAGAGAGATGCTAAAAAATACTAACATCTGAGAAATATGTGGCAAATGAAGCCAGAAGTCAACCATCAGAAAGCTTTCATTTTAGCTTGTTCCTAAAATTGTACTATCATCTTAGCAAGTGTGTTTGTGTAAAGCAAGTTGTTTTCGGATGGGAACAGTTTAAAATATCCCTTTTTATCCCTCCAGTTTCTCATTGACATAACTAGATCTCATAAGGGAAACGCACACTCACACATGTGTGCACAAACACAGCCCTTATAAATAGATAAATAGGGGTGAAGAGAAAGCAAACATCCGCGCAAGAGAGATGTCTGGTTCACTCTGCAGCCGATGCTTCAAATTTAGATATCAACTCTGGAACAGTAGCTGCAAATAGCAAACAGCGAGAGAATTGTTATGCATAAAGTTTGTATGAGAAAACAGAAGTGCGAGTGATACACATCTTGTACTCAGGCTCAGAAAAAGTGAAATACCAGACATTACACCTGATAAAATAAATAATACAATGCGATAAGGAGTCACAGGCTATGCAAGAAGCAGCAGCAGTTCTCGGAAAGATCTGCTTGAGCAACAATCACTGTTGTATGCAACATAGAGGCCTAATTTAGTCCAGACGGCAGCAAAGCTAAGATGAGAACATTGTAGAACCAACAGTTTCCCTCTGGTTGAAAATGTGGTATTTTCATTAGGAAACTTAGAGTTGGTAATTTCGGTAAATCTTATTTGTTGAAATCCTCTTTACCTCCCAATAGCCATCAATAAATAATGTCGTCAGGAAAAAAAGGACTGTAATAAACACAATCAATCATTTCAGCTTCAGCTTAACCTGTCTATACACTGCCAAACCAACGTGTTATCTCCACAACAGTTCTGTATAACCAAGCTTGTTGTAGTGGTAGATACTCAGTGTTGCTTCATGAGGACTGGTCTGGAATAAGATCATATGTCCTCCTCATGTAAGATTGGATTGATATCTCTATGAATGTGATCACTTTGGATTCAGGACAGCCTGAGTTTATTTTAAACTTGGTGTGTAAATCTACTTGTAATCGGAGAACTGGTGGATTTGAGAATAATCTGTAGTTGTAGCTATGGAAGATGTGGAGATGAAGCTAATTCCAGCCTGAGACTCACAGTAAACCACTCTGCTCGTTCCTCCCCTTCCTCTCTCTGCTCCGTTCGGCCCCACTCAGCCCTTCACTAACATCCCTGATGTGAACACTGACTCAGTAATGCAGGAATCAGGATTTTGCTTGCCTGTGAGTCAGCCATAATAACTTCTGCCAGCAGGTAATCTAGCCTGAAGCCTCTGTGTGGGAGGAGTTTGATCATGGATTGACAGACAGACGTGAGCTCCCACTCCTGAATTTGACTTCTCGGATTGACAGCACCTCTTTGCATTTTGAACTAAAAGCATCAGAAACGTGCTCTTGTTACTAACATTTTTAGAGCATGAAGATGAGTTTGTGAAATGAGGGGAGTTTACATATCTGCAGGGGAACATAAATGTACCCAGACACATTGACTGACTGTCCTGTATTCCCTTCCTGAGCGAACACCATGACACCATGGCAACAGCAGCTGGAAAAAGAGAAGATGGACAAAGAACCGGATCCGGTTGTTTTCTCTGTCTGCTGCTCAGTTTTCTTGGAGGGGTGGAACAAACCGTTAGTATGCAGAGAGTTATGAGAGCCCGACATCTGCCAGATGAAGTCACAGGGCATTCTTTTCATTTCGGTGCATTACATCTAGTCCAAATGCAAACTCCCTGCAGCAAGTTACAACCTTGTTTTTTTCCCCACCTCATCACATATACACCACCATCTCTGTGAATTCAGCACAACACCTTCCACTTGAACTCAGACAGATCTGAAGTGGGAATGTGATAAAGAGTTACTGTCCCCTGACCTTGAGCTCAGCCTCGCCTGCCTCTGCTGCTCTTTCATCAGACGGAGCCTTCGTCTTAACCAGATCTGTTTGGAAACTCCTCTTAACCTGGGACATGGGCAGGGATCCAGGGCATAAAAGGTGTATTGATCCTCTAATCGTACAGGCCACTGGATACGAAGCAGGAGAACTGCAGAAGAAGGTTATGATGTGCTGTCAGAAAAACTAGATGTACTTTAGAAAAGGGGGAAAAAAACACCTCCGGGTCTCACACTGCCAAACACAATCAATTTCGGATGTTCAGCGAATTGGATGAGTTGGCGGTAAAGTGTTGTACAAACACTGAATGCAAATGCGAAGATATCCTGTTTTCTAAAAAAAACAAAACACAGGCCATATCCCTGATGCATACTCACATTCACATATAGTGGAGCACAAAAGGAAATTGGGAAATCTGTTTACTGTCAGATTTGCCCCAGATGAGCAGATGGAGATGGTCTCTCTGAGGAACCCGCGGGGAAGGCCAGACTTCATCCTCTTCTTTCCTCTCCCTGTCGTCTTGACAGTGCCAGGTCTTTGCCTCCGTGGGCTGAGAAGGTGGCAGTCTCTGCCTGGTTTTCCTGTCGCCCCAGGGCACGAACAGAGAAATGGCCATCTGTGATTTTACCCAGACTTCACGATTCATCTGCCACTGGCAGAGGGAGGGAACATAAATGTTAAATGTTCCTGAAGAAATCAATACATCCACGCAAGTGCATTCCACATGTCTGCAAAAACAAAACTTTCACAAATGCATCTATTTGATCCTCTAATACTCAAATGTATGAAGGACAAAGCCAGTCCGACTTTCTTTTTTTTTCAGCTGAACATAAAGTTCCAACTAAACTAGAAACCCCTGCTAGCAGAATTACAATATTAAGTCACTATGTGAAACGTCATTATAGGGTTTCCTGGAATAAACACAACATGTCTAGACCATGCTGTCTCCCAGCCACGGCCGTCAGTGGTTGCCAGGAAAGCTGGAATAATTGAAACCTGAGCAGAAATGGAAAATGCACAGTGACAGCACACCAACAATGGTCCAGTCTCTGTCTGTCTTTCTTTGTCTGGTATTTTCAGAGGAGTAAACTTGACTTGGAGTTGTGTAGAATATGTCTCATGCTGGAGCATTTCTGTGATGTGCTGGCACCCTCTGCTGCTTGCATAAGAGAATGTCTGAAACTCAGTTTCTTCAGGAATCTTGCTTAGGGTGCGCTGGTTTTAACCACTAGAGCTCTCCTCTTACCAGCACTGTTCACAGTGGCATTGTTAAATCTTGTGTAATTTTCTTTTCCTGCTCCTTGGCTGCAGTGTAGCCTTGCAAGGATGATGTTTTGCCATTTTCTAGTTCCGCAGGGCAAAGGCAGCGAGGGCAGTGTGACTGATTAGTTGGTGAGTAGCTATTATATAGAAAGGGAAAATTGCCATGCACAGTAATTTAACACTAGTACCTACAACCCTCCACTTTTAAAGGCCATGCTCAGAACAGAGCCACATTTTCATTAAAACACACACCTCTGGGTTTTACCCCACAAGCTAATGTTAGTTTTCTTTGTGCTTCACTTAATATAGGCACAGTGGCACAAACAAGCTGATGCACACACCTACACACATTCTGTGTCTCGTGCTCTTTTATTACTGTGTGTCTGAGAGCCAATTTGCTGTGATGCAGGTGAACTGGTCGACCATAATGAAGTTAGAATAAGTAGAGCTTATTATTCAGTGGAACATTGGAACTATGCAGGGATCTCTACACAAACCTATAACAAGGCATTATTCCAACGAAAATATGCCACTCTGCAGAGATCGACTTGTGGGGACACAGCCTTGTTAGTGCGGAAGGCGTGTGTGTTGCCGAGGCTGTCTCAAGCATATATCTCATGTCTGTGAATGTCACACTTCAGAACTAACTGTGTATAATGAGCAAAAAAAAAGTTTTGGGGTTGTCAGTTGCTGAGGTCTTGGAGTTGACACAGTGTAGTGCAGTGTGCAGTCTGAATAGATGCTTTACATCAAATGAAATATGCAGATTCTTCATTGCTGAGCCCTCACCTGCACGTTATATCTGAGCAGTAGCTCTTCATTTGTGAAGAGAACCTTATCTTTTGATTTCCAATAACAATTAGTGTTCAGTGACGGAAATGCCTCTGGATGCAATTGGATAGACCTAATCACCAATTAGAGCAACAAAATGTGTGCTTAAGGTGGGCAGGCACGTCTATGAGTGGATATAAACATGAGCCCACTGATTTCCTGTCTGATGGCCATAATGATGTACATGTCAGTGTTTGTTTTCTGTACTTCCTGCAGGAGGTAATGACAAGATAAATACTCCGATGCAAACAAACAATTGCTACAGGTTTTGTTGACGACTATAAACTCTGTCTGTATAAAAGCGGTACTGTACCAAACTGCTTTACTACACCTTCAGATGCATTACTAGGAAAAAGTTGCACAGTGTCCTGATTTAAACTCCTGCTAAAGTGTTGGGATGAATAATTTCCACTGTAGAAAGAACAAGAAAGGTGTGTCCAGCTGCTAAATGAGTCAAAACTTTAGATTTAATTTAGTTTCATTAAAATGTCATGATAAATAATAATAATTTATCTGTTCAAGAACAAAATATTTTAAGTTATTAAGTTATTTGTCAAATTGTTTAGACAAATGTTATTTTAAGTAATTGAATAAAGATACTCCTTGTTCAATGACAGAAACACTTATTTATACTATGTTGTATGTTGACATTTTCTGAAACTTTCCCCCTAAGTTCAGTTGGTTGCACAGCAGTGGAACTTGAAAGACAAAAGATTAAATCACAAAGCCCATTAACACATCATGTTAAGACCAAATGGGGAAAGAATAGTGGAGTGAAACTTTTTGACCTGTTGAAAAAGTACAATTATGAGTAAATATATAAAATCTTAAAACATTTAGAATAAGGGTCCTAAATGGTTAATATACAGCTATTTGGTCAGTGTCAATGTGATTTAATTAATTACATAACATAAAGTGAATGTTTTTTTCTTTGCAACAGCAAGTAGCATCTGATGATGAACTGAACTTGAAAACATAGTGCGTCATTATATTTTGTTAAGAAAATAGATTTTACAAAACCACCTCCATTATAATGCTGCAGCTTGCAGTCTTACCTCTGATATTTGAGCCAGAGAACCACTTCATGCAGTCCATGTTTGAACACAGTGTTCGACTTCCAGCAGGTCTCCAGCTCCACTTTGTGCCTGAACCATGATACAATGTGATGCAATAAAATTGCACACTGTTCTCATATTCTGAAGGGTTAAGAGCAACCATCATTATTTTTGAAATACAGATTCGCCTTTGCACAAAGGCTAAGGTTCACACCGATCAATATGGCAGTTCTAATAGGATCTACCTTTATTCCTTTTAACTGTGCTTTAGATCACTTTGATAGCCCTCCCCTCCAAGCTGCCGTTAACCTTGATTGAAGTGTCTTTGGCTCTCTGCTCTCTCTTTGACTTGACCCGCTAAGAGCTGGGGTGGAGATGGCTGCTTTGATGCCTTTATGCTGTATCGGCTGCTTCACCGACTTGCCTGCAGCTATACAATACACTTACACACAACACTCAGAAGAAATGGTGGAGAGAAACAAGCCAAGCAGCAGGGAGGGTTTAATGTGTGTCAGGGAGCGTGCAGAGTGCACATAGATGCGTTAGTGTGTGCATGTTGTGATGTTTTGTGGAAGTAAGTGATGCAACAACGATCTGAGTCAGAGGCCACATATGACTTATCTCTCTCTTGCTCTCCCTGTACACCCTCATCCCCTGATGTATTTCCCCTGTCAACTCTACACATGTAGTTCATAGGTTAATCAATACTTTTTACTCTCCACCCATCTCAAAGAGATGTGGCCCAACATCCACCAGTCCACAGTAATGGCTGCTGCAACGGAGCATGGATAATGGGATGCAGTCTATTTTTCAGGCATGTTTCGAAAGTTTTTGATGGGGCCGCTCCCACCCAAGAGCCCCTGTGAGGATTGTGGTTGGTGGAATGAGCAGGTGTCTTCTCCATACTCTGGAATCATGAGTGTAACAGCTTAAAGGTCGTTATCCCATGCTGTCTTATCCTGTGCCAGGAAAAAAAGACAAAGAGGTCCACAAAATCGACTTTATTGCCTGTACTTACAAAAGCAAGAGAGCGAGATGACATGCTCAAGCAATTACTACCCTGTGCACCGACATAGACGCATACGTGTGTGTGTGTGTGTGTGTGTGTGTGTGTGTGTGTGTGTGTGTGTGTGTGTGTGTGTGTGTGTGTGTGTGTGTGTGTGTGTGTGTGTGTGTGTGTGTGTGTGTGTGTGTGTGTGTGTGCGCATACAAATAACCTGAAAATGATTCACTGTGACATCATGAAGAAATTTAAATGAAATCACAAAATAACGTCATTCATAGTTCAAAAAAAATTATCTGAAACCTATGGGACTATAGACACAACCTAATGCTTATACATTAAAAAATATTTATGGTCATATGGTAGGAATGACCTCCTCATGACATCGGACTCGGACAAAAAGACGTCATAGTGTAGTAATGCTCTAACTTTGCAACCTTAACAATTCTGGATCAACAGTTTTTTACCTGTTTCATATGCCAGTGTACAAATATTTAATTCTTTAGGCTAAAAAAATCATTACAGTAAATGTAAAACCTGTATGGAGCGACGCCGGCGAGCTAGTTCAGGCAGCCAACTCGAGCTGCGCTGCTCCAATCATGTGACATACATCATGTGACATACCTCACTCTCCACAACCATCTATAATACACACCCACCTTTTGAGGCGGTCAAGTTAAGCAGAGAGAAATTTCCCATCATCCCCTTTGCTCGCACTGCTGCTGCAGTATTGCTACCAGTTGCTTCAGCCCCTCCACCACCCCAGCATCCACCTGTAGGCTCCAACGGGGGGTTACAAGTATTTGCTCATCACTCCCATCATATCTGTGTAATCATATCGGGGGAGTGACTAAGTCGGAGCCTGGATGCCAAATACTAACATGTTCTACTGTTGCAATAAACATTTGAACGGGAGTTGTCTGGCTGAACTTTAAGTGAAGGCAATGAACATGCCTTTCTTTCAGAGAAAATTATTTGTCACTGTGTTTTTTTTTTATACATGAAATTCAAGATGCTTTTTGCACAGCATAGTTCAGTATTGAATTCTATTAGATGCACATTTTTAACTTAGGTCTGTTTGCTGAGGATGGGGACTGAAATTGCAAAAACAGTTCCATATAATCAGTGTGTAAGCAGTAGTTAAAATTGACAACAATTATCAAGTTGACAGACAAATGAAAAATAATCATTTGTTATGTTTTGACAGACTTGAGCGGTCATGATGGTTGTTGACTATAGTGGAGCAGCCAGCTCATGTTATGAGTCTAAACATGATAACATGAGGCTTTGTTAAATACAAAGTACATTTTTAGTCGTCTGATAAAAGTCCAGTGGATTCTTGATCCTCACTGATGTTAACGGGTGTTTCATGTGGACATGTGTAGTGGTTGAGCTGCAGCTCACCCAGGTCCACACTCTCCATGTCCTGTCTCCACTCAGCTTGTCACAACTGGCTAAACACACCAGACAACACACATGTGGCTTAGTTTATGTTGTCCTCCCACCAGAGATCATTGTGGAGGATTTTAGCTGGAAAAGGTATCTGTCCGTGTGTGTGTAGACCTGAACTGTATTTGTGTTCTCTGGAATGCACATTGCTGAAGGAATACCTCATGGGCCCTTGAAAGTTTGCTCCACATGATCCAAGACCAGTAAAATCAGTAATGTCATGGCGGAGCGTGTTGTTGCTAGGCCTGTTACAGTTTTTACATAATTGCCTGATTACCATTATTTGAGTGGACTGCAATACTTTTGCATCTCTATAACAAACTGAGGGAATGTAACCAAATTGTTCTATCACAATTTCCATGTTGTTTCCCTTCTTCTGCTGTGGTCTATGGCAAACGAGTGGATCATTAGCATCACCAACTGTTAATAAGATAAGATCTCTTACATTCATGTATTTAACTAACCTCATTTCAATTATGAATCTGTTTATATCAAAATCACAGATTTAGCTGCAAAGCCAAACAGAAAATACACATTTAAAAATGCATTCATTTGTAGGACAATTTCACTTGTTGTGTTTACCTCTACTATCACCACTTAAATAATTGTTGAGAACACAGAAGCACACTGTCAAAATTAATAGTTAGCTGTAAACAATTCATGCATTATCAATACAGTTGTCAAACAGGACCTCATCCAGTTGCAGCATTTGCCTTGAATAGTGCCATTCTGACACAGGGAAACCTTTAAACCCTAAGGTCAGTTTAAGAAGGCCCATGTCACTGCCTACCAACAGATCAACTTCTGGGTCTGCACCCATCCACTTGAACTCAGTCACACAGGTGTGTGCTCCTTCTTGGCCTGTCTGTTCCTCTCAGGAACATCATCTGGTGTTGTCATCCCTGCACACAAGGCGGTCACAGTCCAAACTGTTCTCATTGCTGGTTCTCTGATGGTAGAACAAGCTGCCAAACGCTTTCAGAGCAGGGGCAGCACTTTGTTTTGTATTAGATCTGGAGGACTACAATGGAAATAGGGCTTTAAGCTTTTTTTGCGTGAAGTATGCTTCATTTTCTGTTAATGAGATAGACAAACTGTCATGTATGTAATCATTTCTCCCATAAATTGGTTTAGTATCTGTACTGTGGCATTCAGTATTCTTTATCCGTCCTGATTAGAGCTATTTTGCTATCTTGTGAGGGTTCTGAAGTCTACAGAGGAAGGAGAATATTAACTTGAAATCCATGTTGTGATTAAACAACTTTGTGTGCTGTTTCTCTGGCTGCCAGAAGGTTCTATACTCTCTTTCTCGTAACTCTTGATTTTCATCTGTTCCTCATCCTTTTAATCTCCTCGTTAAATCATCGGGGGGTTTTTTTCTGGTAATGATTTGGAAGTGTTGTCGTCCAGTTGTCTGTGCACATGCAAAAGATTTCTGGGCCCTGGCTCGGATCAGTCGACCCAGCAGCAGACAAGCTCCAAGTGTACTCCCAGCCATCCTGTTTCTGAACCTTTGCTTAACAAGTAACAGCCCCCCACCACAACCACCACCACTCACCCATCCAAAGTCTCTGTGAGCAATTAGTCTCTGTTTATCTCTGTTTCCTGCTTTCATCTCATCTGTCTACCAACCAATGCTGGGACAGCTGGGTCTGTGGCCTGCATGCCTCGTAGAAGGGAGGAGAGGGCGAATGCGTGCGAAGGCATTCAGACAGGAGGAGGTGAACTCAGACATCATGGAGTTGGCATTGGTTCATGCATCTGAAAGTCATTGGAACATGGAATCATTTCCCCTCCCGTTTCTCTTGCCTGTTCCCTCTGGAGCTTATTTGTCTCCTGCTCAACCCGATCCCTGTCCAAACCGCCTGCTGACTTATGTAGTGGGGACAACCCACCTTTTACAATTCCACAAAGAGGTGGGCTTGAATTGACTCCTGCAAGAAAAACAATATATAGTGGCATGCATGGTTTTTAGTTCTTTCTTGGCACACTGTAATAAAACTACAAAAGACCAACATGTAACCGTTAACTACAAACACCCCAGTCAGAAGTTAGTGCATTCAACTTGGATTGGCTGTGGGAAAGACAATGGATACCTACTGTCTCTGCCTGTAGTTTGCAGGATAAGTTGTATATTGATGGGTGTTCGCGACTTGGCTACTTCCCATTATCTTGAATAATGGGTATATAATTATTCCCGAAAATGTCTTCATATCGATCATATTTTACATAGTTCTCAAATCAAATTTGTTATATTCCTATAAAGTCTTGAATTTAACTTGTTGCGACCTGCAGGAACCCTGTGTTATTCCTCCTAAGCCGTTTTCAGACATGACCTACGGATGAACTTTGGAGAATTTGGTCTGGACATTTCCTTTCACACATTTACAATTCTCCACTAAGACGCGTTCACAACTGCAACAAATCCTCCCGGAGGACTCAGGTGGAGGGTGGTGCAGCAGGCAGAGGCAGGAAGTAACGTGTTTTTGTTTACATCATACCGACACGGGCCTCGGCTCTTATTGCCATAAATCTCTCTTGACATCTTCGTTGTCCTCTATGTGTATGGCTCCGCTTTTGTTTTCTCTTTGTTTTATTCAATTTTTACATCCGTTGTGTGTTAGAAGCGTCATCGACCCCCCACTCACTCGTGATAAAACCTGTGGAGGATCTCCTGCTGGGTTCTCACATTGGCCCCCTGGAGTTTCTGTGGACTGTATATTGGGGGGGGCAGATGGAGAAATAAATAAATCGGAACCACATATCGTCTACCTATTTTTTATAATTTCACTTTCGCTTAACTAGGCGCATGATGCTGACCTCTTAGGTTTGAGATCATAATGCCTCATTTACTCAATTACATTTAGACATTTAGCTATAAATAAGTTGAAGTAAATTCCTATGTTTTGACAAGTTGTAGTGTTTTTATACATAAATGCTTCCACATGTAATTATCTGCTGGCTAGTGTAGTGTCATGGTTACATGTAAACACACTTAGTTTATGCAAAACAGCTTTCTCAAGTTGCAAAGAGAGAACAAAATATATTCTGTCATCTCTTATGTTATTGAGTTCAGTGACATTACAAGAAAGTGAAGAATTAAATTCTCAAAATGTTGTTGATTACGTAACCTCAAACCTATTTTATAACCATTTACTGAGGCAATTTCAGACATGTGTTGCAAATTATGTAACTTCACCAAAATTCCACCTAATCATTTTCACACAGTTCTGCTCAACGACTTTACATGGGTATTAAAATATTTTCCTCTCTCCAGCTGAGTGCTTTTTAACACTTGCAGTGAGTCATATAGACGTATATACATGTAGACATTGAGGGCCTGATCTACTAAGATCCCAAATAAACAGTGCTAAATTGCATGAGCATTATAACACATTGCACGTTTGGTTGGTGGGCGTTTAGCAGGTGATCTACTAAAAATTACTGGTTTTCGCCATGGAGCATTACTGAGAGCAGAGTGACCTAAAGCGCAACGGGAAATGTAATGCCATGGAATCGAAGGTGTTAGTGGAAGAGGCAAACAAACGTGTTGCTGAGCTACAGCAAACAAATATAAATATAACTCAAAGAAACGCGATCTGGGAGAGTATCTGCGAGAAAGTAAATGCTGTGGGTAAAACAAAAAGAACAACCGATGAAATTAAGAGAAGATGGCAGGACATAAGAAGAAGAACAAAAGAAAAAAATAGCTCATAATGAAACCAAATAAAACAGGTGGGGGGGGGGCCAGTGGAAGAGATGCCTCTGACCAATATTGAGCAGCAGGTGCAGTTCACTTTCTGAAAAGACCCGTTCCGTCCGTCTTCTTCCTGCCGTCTCCTCCTCACCACAACAACTGCAGCCATCTGCGCGTAACGCTGTGGCGATTAGCACCAACCTTTCAAACGTACTAAATATAGACGCAGTCACAACCACCGCAATTATTTTTTAAGGCTTTGTAAATCACATTGCGTGTGCTAAATTAAAGTGTTTGCATCTACTCCTCACAATATTTTATGCACTCGGGTAGAAACGCCCGATAATGCACATTCATTAAGGCAAACGTACTAAATGGAGGGCGCTTGTTATTCTGCACGCAATCCTCAGTGCGCACCTTTCGTAAATCAGCTTGCACGTTTTTTTGCGGGTGGAATCAATTTTGCACACGTTTTTTACACGAGCAAACCATTAGCAGAGCAGGCCCATAGACTGCTCCCACATGCACCCTTACATTCATACTGACTACAGACACACAGACATACTGCTGCCACATTTAGTAGATTGTATTACATTAGTCAGATTGTGTGTATTTTCCCTACTTGTGGTATCATCTTAAGATGGTGTATTCAGAAAGAGAGACAGATATTCACTTGTCGATAATGATGACAGACATGGGAAACATTGCAGTGTTCTCTCGCAACGTTGATATTTCCTTTGGTCGGTTGCAGAGAGCATTTAATGCGATGCTTGTTTCTGCTGCATTTGTTACAGAATAGCAGGCTTTTTTTAGCTGTGCTAGCGCTATGACTCTAGGGATAATACTGTCAGCTGGTCGACCACTTTGGTCCAGACTGACATTTTTCTACAGCTATCAGTTTGACACGAGACTTTGTACAGACAAGCATATAATTCCCAAACTGACACAACTGACTTAGGTGATCCTCTGACTTCCCCTGCAGCGCCACTTAAAGGTTGGCATCTGTCAGTCACAGTGAAATATCTCATTAGCTATTCTGGAAGAATAACTTTGATATTATAAGCTTGTAGATTTTTTTTAAATTGTTAAAAGCAACCGATACAATTATCGATTTTTCCATGTAAGCAACTGCGGAAGAAGTGGATTATTTCATTAAGCTGTTATTAAATCACACTACATATGTTTTTGTTTAAAATATTAAATGTCTTTTACATTTCCTCTGCTGCCAGTCGGTACACAGCCCTCCCAAAAGAAGGAGTTGAGGTTATTGCTGCACCTCATGGACCTTAATACCAGTTCCCTCACTGCGTTACAGCTGAAGTCATTTGGGCCAAAACAGTCTTGTGCCATAATCCCCGGTATTAGCAGGAGGAGGGAGCAGACTAACGTGGTTTCCTGGCTGTGGCCTATATGGGACTTGGGCCTGTATTATCTTCCCATCAGAGAGACTAGGCTTCAACTCTAATATCTGTGTGTAGGGAACAGGAAATGGTCTTTGTGTTGCTGGCCAATACAGCCTGCGGAGAGGAAGAGAGGAAACATGCACTCTGTCATGCCATGCCGGGCCACTGCCTCTCAGAGGAGGAGAAGGAGTTTCTAAGACCATCTGCCAGGTGGTTGTCGTAACTCCTTCCCTTACTCACTCGTCCTAGAGGACACCTAGGTGAGATAAACTCAGAAATGATACTCTCCATTCTTTCCTCTTGTCTTTCCTTTTGTTTCCACTCACACATTTGATTATATAAGGAGTCTGTATTGCACATAACAGTACAGAGCTGTGTTAACCCCCAAGAGCTTAATAGATTAAAGTAACTTCCAAGAGCGTTTAAGGAAGTAGAGAGGTAGTTTTTTGCAGGAGGGTTTTGTGTTTTTCTCTCGCTCCTTATTTCGTGCCAGTGGGTTTCATGGAAAATTGGTGCAGGGCTGAGGTGTTGTAGCTCAGAGGGGTTGAACATCTGGGCAGCTGTAGCTGGAAGAGAGAGGGGTGGGGTGGGGAGAGGAGTCTGCTGCTTGCGAGCTCACAGACAAACAAATACAAACAGAAATTTACTAGGTTTCACATTCCCTCGTGTCATGCACAAGGATACACCTGGATGAGCATGTGCAGCCACAGATGTCAAGTGCGCAGACACAGACATGTCCGTACTGCACACACTCTCTCACACACTCATACTCATGTCTGTGTAAACCCCCAGGAGAAACAGTGCCTCCGGCAGGAGGATGTGTGTGCGGGCAGGCAGCTCCAGGGCCTCTGTAGGCTTTCCAAGCTGCTTCTCTATTTGGCCCCTGTGGGAAGGAGGAATACACCGGGGGAGAAATCAAAAGGAAACATATAATCAAACCACATGCACCTATAAGACATATCATTGCATTCGATAGTTGCCCAGGAACTGGAGCATGAAAAACAATTTCTTCCTCCTCTGAACCCACCGCCTGCTGATAAAGCCATGTGGAAACAATGCTCCTTAACCTTGCATTATTCCACTCTGCTGCCCCTGAAGTTAATTGTTTTGATATAATCTCACGCTATGTTTAATTGTCTAACTAGACATTCAAAAGGATTTCATGCTAACCTTATAATCTCCAGCAAGTTGTGAAATGAGACCCTGAGCTACTAGTTTCTGTTTTGTTGGATCTCGGCCCCCGAGCTCCTGCAGCTCTGTTATCCAGGCGCTGCGATGGCCATGGGGGACATGGCCAAGCGTAGGCATGTGTGTGGGAAGTGAGCAGGCAGGCAGGCTGTCACTTAGCATTATAGCACTGCAGGCTCCCTGTGGGTGACATGAGGAGAGTGGAAAGTGAGAAGACGAGAGAAAGAGAAGAGTTAGGAGGAGAAAGAGTGGAGCAAACAACATACAGCAGCCCACACACCAAAACACAAGCAGCCTGAAGCTACCCCCAACAAGGAAACCTGCTGTTTGTTTTTCTTTTGATTAGACTAACTGCTGAAGATAAGCCCTCCTGACAAAACTTCACTGTTGGCCTCTGAGAAGAGAATCCAAAGTGAAGGATGCTAAAAGGTAGAGGGAAGAGTTTAAGACTCATGGGGGGAGAAGACAAAAAGAATCAGTACATGACTTTTATCTGGTGGGTTGTAGATCTGAAAATGAGGATTTTTTAGTGAAGCAGAAGTTGCATCTTTTATGTTTATAAGATACTAACAAGGTGTCTCTTTCTTCATAAATGATCTTGGTGATCACTTCATGTCAATCTCTTAAGTAGTTGGCAGGAAACTGACAGGCAGTTGGTGGACAGAGATGTTTAAATCTCCCACACTTTAAAACACATTACATCATCGCTTTAGCCTCATCCCCTTTAAAACTCTGAATTGAGGCCTTCAGTATTCAGATGCCAGGAACTGTTAGATGTGAAGCTAAAGTTATCCCCTGTCACTACACAGCAGAGCTGCTTCAATGACATCATAGTCAGACGTGACTCATCTGCAATTTGTAGCTATTATAACTAATTCTGTAGTGGTTAGAAATACAACACAAGTTTTGATTACTTTGAGTTAGTCATCAATGATATTTATGCCACGGATTAAATATTTTAATAAATGAAAGCTAAATTGGTCAATTCTTCTGAACATTATAGGCAAGCTTACTTTGTGATTTTTCTGTAACTGCTCCAAAACTGCAGCTACCTTAACAGAAATCAACTTCCATTATTTTATCGAGATCTCTCTATCCAATGCTGACAGCCGATAAGCTTGTGATATCACAAAGACAAAAAGCTAAAAATATCAGATAAAACAGTTTTACTTAAAAGCCAAGGTGTTTACACCAGAGATCACTTCATACAGATCCTAAACAATTGCATGGATCATTAAAAAAGATGCAGTCAACCAAGAACACACATCTTTCATGTTGTGAAAGCATCGAAGGTGCTTGACATTGTCTGGCTTTTTCTTTTCTTCTATTGGAACATAACTATGTCCCAGAGTAAAGGCCTGGCTATGTTTCCATGGATGCTAATACAGTTATTGGCACTAGTGAGTCTGATTGCTTTGTTTATAATCCTCTGCTGTCCTATGATAGAGAGGTTCCCTTAGTTATATTCAGGAGCTGCCAAATTAGGCTAAATCCTGTGGGATACAGGAGCCCATTCTAGCTGGCAGACATCTCAAGCCATAGTCAAAGGTGACAGGATTATATACACAGCAGTGTTGTGTGTATGGGATCTGGGCCCTGTGCACCGAGGGGAGGGGCAGAATGTAAACATTGGCTGGGTGGCCCAGTCTCTGCTCTGGCTGATGTGGCCTTTTTAGTCCTTAAGCCTCCACAGTAGGTGACTGGCTTTGTAAGGTTCCAGTTCATAAGAACATTATTTGATAAGATAAGATTTGATCAGAACAAGTTTGCTGCACCCGACTGGGACCCTGTGTTTGTACTGATAGATTTTGTTTAGATTTTTGATTTAATTGATGAACATGTTGTACTAACCTCACATTTTCTATTCTATTAAACTACCCTGTATGTTAATGCCAGAGGCAGAGCTAAAGTTATATTTTAAATGCACAATAAAGGTGATTTTTGGGGATATATTTCAAGTGACAAGTCACAGTTGCATCATATAATATCACAAGATTCACAAAGGAAACACAACCACCATGTCCTGAGTAAGATACCAGGGAATGTTCTTAGGTGATGTTCAAATGCTGAACTAATGGCTTTGACAGCTCTGACTGTGAAACTCTGCATCTTTAATAATGCTCTGAGTGTTATAATGCTTTGTGTTTTTTTTTAAATATAGCTTTATTACGTAAGCTTTGTCAATCAAAAATAGATTTTCACCATCTGTAGCACTGGAGAACCATCATCAAGAAGCTCCTATCAGCCATGCAGCAATCACCTGTTTTCAACATCTACTCTTTACAATGAGGGACATGAATACAGTTTTTAGCCAAACTCGACAAAGGTTTTTCACCAGAGATTACTTTGTTTTTGTCTGTGGTCATGTCCCTGGTTTGTATCTGTTAAGGCTTTGCTGAAGATACTTGATTTCCCTGCTCCTGTGCACTTGAATCAAAATCCGATGACATCTGTCAGTTGTGTATTGTTACCAGACCACAGTGAGTCATTTTTATGATACCACCACCTAGGACTGGGTCATAAAACAATATGAACAATTACCGCAATGCAATGCCCTCAACTCATTTCACCTCACTTTGTATCGTTGCTTATTTAGTCATAAATATTCAAGGTTCTCAGGAAAGCAATTTTGGGTAAAGCTGCTCTGATTCATACTTTAATTATAACAATGTAACTCATGTGTGTAGTGCCAAATCCACAGAGAATTGTTACCCAACTCTTGCATCATACACAACCAACTCAGCACCAAACGGAAAGATAAAGTTGGCAACTAGTTGGTAAACACAGTGGAGCAGTTGGCAACTGAGGAGCCATGTCAGAGGCTGGTGGAGACCCAGACAGAGCTGAAAGAGAGTGAACACTGGACTTCAGAGACTATTAACACCTGCAAATGAATGCCTGTATATGACTGCTCAGTTTGTAGAAAGGTCACGGTTTGCCAACATTTTCACCACATCAACTTATAATAATGTTCCAGCTTGTTGCGCTGCCTACCACAGACAGGTCCAGGTATATGGGCTGTTTCAGGAAAATGTGGAGAAGTCCTTATAAAACAAAACTAACTGCATTCAAATTCATCTTTATTGGGAAACGGGAACCTTTTGTTTAAAAACACAAATAACGGACTTTGATAATAAGTTATAATTTGGGTTATTTTATGAGCACCAAGAATGCATCAAACAGATTCAAATTCATAATAATGCCAGTGGTTGGCATTTTTGAATATATAAAACTCATACACAAATATGTAGTATTTATAGTCCAGCCTTGAGTTCTATTCAATCTGAACTAGGTATGACTGCACTTGAGCATTTTGGAGGCACATTTGTCCAGCTGTCAGCGTTTATTTGGCTCATGAGAACGCTGTGCCTTCGGGGTCAGGCTCAGATCAGGGGCTGTTGTCTGTAGAAATAATAACACAGGCAATGTTACTTTACAGAGGGCACTGAGAGGCAAGATTGAAATAGATACAGAAGGAGGTTAAACAAGGTCTGACTCAAAGAGCTTAACGGAGCACAAAAAGAGCAATGGGCAGCACTGGGGGGAGACATCGAGTGAATAAAGGGCTAGAAAAGGGGGAAATGAAAGGAACAAGAGAAGGGAGCAAGGAGCACAGACAGGGGGAAGAAAGAAGTGGAGAGGGAGAGGGCAGTGAGGGAGGCTGGTACTTCAGGTTTTAGACTTTACCCACTCAGAAGGGAAACATTCTCTCTGCTGGCATCTGCCACCACCGCTGAACACAGCTGAAGCCCATCTGAGGAGCTCTTCTGTCAGCCTTCCAAACCGGCCAAGCCTCTCTCACACACACACACACACACACACACACACACACGCTGCACACATTCACACACACACACGCTGCACACTGCAGACCACACTACACCACGAAGACGAGGGAGTGAAAGAAACGGTAGCGGGCTTAGAGGCTTGAAGTCACAGGCAGAAGGGGAAAGAACAGCCACAAAGAGCAGCAGGATAAAGTAGCAGAAGCATTCTAGTGTCACGGCGCTGCACAGTCAACAGCACTCTGCGGAGGAAACGTAGACGTTCTCTCAGCAAGCTGAATCAGTCAGGGAGAGAGGAGGGAAGGATGATCAAGTCCAGTTGGTTCTATGTCAAGTTCAAGTACAATGAGAAGGTAAGTCCATATGTAGATCTTTTTTTTTTCCCTCCATGGCATGACTCGTGTACTCAGTATCTTGCATTGCAAATATCTAACATATGATATTGATGGACCCTGAAAACATGTAATTGTTTAGCTGTGCATGGAAACTCTTTCCAGACGTTCTTTATCTGTCTTTCAGTGGTTGTTTCAAATTCATAGTGGGACTTGTGTCTGTAGGCCTGTGGTAAAGTAGAGTTTAAATTCGAATGTTCTCTGTGCAATTTAGCCCAGGGGAATATTGACTCCTGGCTGCTGACAGAGATTTTCTTGTAAACACAGAATATCATTGAAAGGCAGACTAGTACACATGCACACAGCCTATATCTCATGGTGTTTGACAGTTCTGTGCAAACGCTTACACTTCGCTTAAGTGTTTGCCTGTTACAGTGAGAACATGCTTGCAAATGTATCTTAAGCCATTAATCTACAAAACATGTGTTTTATAGATGCTTTTGTGTCCAGTGACCTTGTTGTCTGTATTAGAGTGAGACTCTGTAGTCTCCAAAACATTGTAGATATATATTTTTCTTATACACATTAATAAGACACTTTCTACCTGTAGAATACCAGTAAGACTTAAGCCAATGTCCAAATTCACTGGTTGGTTTTTGAGCTATGCTTCGGTTCATATGGATTGGCTTGGACTTGCTTAGACACTGTTGACTGGACTCATCTTGAGTCAATTAAATAATGTCATGCAACACAGGAAGTTGAAAGCAAAGTAAAATGCCTAATGCCCTAACTTTTATAGAATGTCAAACAATTTAATGTAATTTAATTCAACAGAATTAAATAGTTTTATGATTGACATGTGTTACAGTGTTGTTTTGAAATGAAAGTATTGTTTTGGTACATCAATAAAGTAATCAGATCAACAGGCTACACAGTATTGTGACACAAGAAGCTGGATGATTGTAATCTGCCTGGTTTGTATGTGAAGTCCTCAATTTAAATACAAATCTAGTGTAAAGATAATGTGAATTTTGGCTTTGATTGGATAATATTTGGTACATTTACTAAAAGCTTGTCTTTTAATGTATGATGAGGGCAGGACCCTGTGCTGTGATGTAGCACCGTACTGAGGCTTTAATGCAGTTGGTGATGTCACTGTCTGTTAATGCGATTGAATCTGATAGGACATGCGTCCTCAGTGTCACTCCTCTGTGTGGATGGCACTCTACTGTGGAATCCAAGCTTTACGCCAGCCTGTGGCACCTTCCCAAAATGTCCGCTACTGCGCTAACATCAACAGCTACAGTTGCAATTACCTTCAGTCAGTTAACCAGTCATTCAGCCAGTGAGACAGTCAATAAGCCAGACGTCAGCCACCAGCGACCAGCTAGTCATTCAGCCGGCCGGCCGTTAAACAGGGCTGTTGTTCATGCCTCGTCTCTCTTTGTGTCGTGACTAACGGTTTGCTGGTGACCCCGCACACTGATCAAGTTCTTCTGTAAGCATCAGGTGTCGGCCCTGTAGGATCGATAAAGCTATCTCATTACATAAAACACAGCGAAGCAGAGCTCTGTTTACTGTTCATGCTTTACTTCACACTTTAGTCCAAACATTTGGCTCTACAAAAATATGGATTAACAGTGTGCATGTGTTTGATTGGCTTTGCCTTAATCAGGCTTTTAATGGTGGGTATGTGAGTGTGCGCCAAGTGGCCTCTTGGGAGCATCTGTTGGTGCCTGAGGTGCTCCGTTTCCATCTGGTCTTCCATTTTGTACTTGAGCCATCTTGAGGTTGAAAAGTGGGAAGATGGCTGCTCTCTTTGTCCTTTAGAATCATCTAGATTTTCTCTTAACAGATCAACAAATATTATTTCACAACCATGTGTCTTCAGGTTGGCTGCATTAAGAGCTGACATAAAATGATAGACACAAATATACTGCTATTAACATTTGTATCATCTTTTAAAATAGCATGTGTCCATAAGAAGGACATGTATGTATGTATGAAAAGCTCTAATTTGTTTGCATTGTTGGTGATAACTGGAACCAGGTAATATTAATCACCAGATGAGCCTTCAAAGAAAAAGAAAGGTTAAACTTAGACACAGCAGTTGAGACAAGTTAAAGCAACCATGACAACAGCACGGGTGTTCGCTAGCAGTGTCTGGTGTCAAAGTAGAAGAAGGAGTTCCATACCATGCTCCTTTCTCCTCGATTCACTTCTGGTCCCATTACGTTTGCTGAGAGTTAAGTGAGAACATTTCCTCTTCACATTACATAAAAAAACACGCAGGAGGATAAAAGTAGGAAGTCAAATGGAAAAAGACAGAAGATGTCTGGCTGATTTCATCTCAGTGATCTCTAAGAGAGGGGAGTGAAGAAATAAAGCCATATAGGTCAAGCTGAGTCATTACAAGCCCCATTGAATCAGAAAATATCTCTGATTTCCACTACTTGGAACAGTTGCGGAGGCAGAGAGTATGTCTAGTTCAAAAATATGAAAAGTTCAACAGTGAGATCAGCTGGTGCTTCAAGTCTAGCTACACTGATCCTCACTCCAAGGTGGCTTGGGTTTTCTATTTTTTATTTTCCTCGTTGCCTGTCTGGTCAGTTCACAGACAGTGTACACACGAGCAGGATGTGTGTGTCAGTGCTCAAAGGGGTCCGGGGTGAAAGCTGAGTTTGTTTTGGAGGAGAAGAAGGGCTTATGCAGCCGTCTGCTTTTCCTGCTCCCAGCTGTCTCGCCTCAGGAGCAGCCAGCCTCTGTGTGATTACATGTGATTGACAGCCACGCTCTCAGCAGCATGCGGATAGAGAGTGACCTTAAACAAGCGCTGCCATCTTTGAGTGAGTGGCTGTCTTTCCTTTCTCCCC
Source organism: Hippoglossus stenolepis (assembly GCF_022539355.2). Lineage (NCBI taxonomy): Eukaryota > Metazoa > Chordata > Actinopteri > Pleuronectiformes > Pleuronectidae > Hippoglossus > Hippoglossus stenolepis. Next base: position 4,776,901 of record NC_061497.1, on the reverse strand, counting down.
CCAACCTGCGACGATCTCTGAAGAGAGAGGGTGAGCAGGACATGAAACATGGTGGCTTCTGGGTCAACAACCCGGGGTCATTCCAGTCTGGAGAAATGGTAATTGCTACCCCTGTGTGTGGGCTCATGTCCTCAAGTGAGAGGGTATGAGAGGGAGGGAGGTCGAGACTAGAGGGGGAGGTTGGAGGTGGGTTACATTCCTCCGTGTGGAAAGAGAACACAACCCTGAAGTCCCGCTCAGTGTCTGCTCGCAGCTTTTTGTTCTCTAAGCCAGTGCCAGGACCCCCCAGTGGGCCAACTCTAGGGCACCGGACTAACAGAGGGCGAACGGCGACCTGACTCACACTGGACTAATTCAGCCCAACACGGACTAAGTGCCCTGTGATTGGTCCGGTGACTCTGGACTCGCTCTCTGTACTCAGAGAGATACAGTTACATTTTAGGCCATTTGACCTTTGCTTTTTATGAGGATACAATGAGGAAGCATTTCTGCAAAGTAACTAATTATTATTGCACAAATGTAAGATTGGGGTTACATTCTGTATTATTCTTAGTCTAATGTCCAATGTGCTCCATGCACTATACAATCAATTGACAGTTAAAATATTACCTGAATCCTTTACATGAGTAGCTTCCTGTTTGACAATGTAGAAATGCTCCCCTAAAAAAGTACTAAGTGACAAAGAAAAATACAGAAACCATCAAAGATACAAGTATTCATTTTGCAGGAATACGCGTCTCAAAGTTCAAAGTATCTTTAGTGTCTCACACACACACACACACACACACACACACACACACACAAAGCACCTACACACTGGACATACAAATCAGGATATGTAGTTGACAGAGAGGTCCAGAGACTGTATAACATACAGTCAAAGCCCCAATAAAATGAATATCTCAACAATCTGTTCAAATGAGCACAGATAAGTCACTGATAAGTAATCATATGTATGCAAGTAGCATTCTAATGTTGTAGCTGGTCGAGGTGGAGCTTATTTTAATTCTTTGTTTTTTCACGTTTCAAAAAATAATGAGGCATGGTGAGATAACATAGGCAAAATATTTATATAACACAAATATGTATTTATATTTGTTTGGTTGGGTTGTATTACCTCTTTGGGCCTCAAACAGGTATAGAAATAAAATCCTCTGAGCGGTTTGGAGGAGAAATCAGTAACCCTTGGCTGTACTGATGCTGGTTGACATCTGTTTATTTATTGTGTTGGGTATGTGTACAGTAAATTGATGAAAGGCCTTCTATGGTGTAGACACAGTGTGTCCATGTGGTTGGTAGTTTTTGGTGATTTCTACACTTTCCTACACAAAGCACTATATTTATCTGTAAGTTGTTTAGTTTGGATCAAATTTCATAATTCAGACTGTGTTTTCTACAAAATGACACACTCGAGGCTTTCAAGACAATTCAATCCATCAAACAGATATTGGCTTTCCTTGTACAAATTTGTGCAATGACAATAATGCTTTGTAATTCTAATAAAATATTGACATTCTAAATAGATATGTCTGTAATAATTTAGATTTTCATTGCAATTATAATGTATCATTTTCATATAATTGGCTAAATCCCAGATGTTACACTGTTGAGATTTGTTCAAACTAAGATTTAGCCCCTTTCTCCAACCCCCCACTTAGAGGGAAGGCTGTAGATGGACCCTGTATTTACTGTTCCTGTGAGCCAGCCTTGGTTTGTTGTATAGTAGGAGGTAATGACTATAATCACTGTAAAGACCAGAGAGTGGGGTTTGGGTTATCATTAAGGGATGCTCATTGAAGTCCCTGATGATACCACAGTATGTTACATGAGAGACACATGGTGTGGAAACCTCTCTTGGGTGGCATCGCTCGTTTCAAACATAAACTCCAGGAGACTCCAACGCTATACAATCTTGTGGACTGATCTGCTCTGGGAATTTCTTGAAGAATATAATGCTCTATTAGAAGTCTGTCGGCACACTGTTGCTGGCTGGTTTGCTTTTAGGTTTGTTGCTTGCGTCTAATTGTGTTCCCTGCTTCAGAAGATCCCTCTAGTGGAACCATCCCAATGGTAAAAGCGGTTCCCTTCTTGTCAAATAATGAACGAGTTGATCTGCATGAAACTTTTTTCCCTTTGCCCTCCCGTCCTCGCTTGGAGGACTTTAATGAGAGTTTATTGGAGCCATTTTAGCCAAGCCGGTTAAATTTATTTATGCTTTCAAGCTGGAGCGGTAAGAGGCTTACGGTACTTTTGACCCTGGCGATGCTTGTTGCAAAGCAGGTCCTGTCAGTTTTTTGTTTTTTTTTCTCCTTTTCCAGAAAAGCTTGCTTACTTTACAGACACATTTAAATTCTAAGCGAGTGCTCCACAGCTTGCCGAGGGGATTACTGGTAAATCCCTGCAAACTCCAGATGTTTTCCCAGGCAGCACGCAGTGAGGAAACATCGCCCATCCCCTGTAAACATCTGTCAGACAAAAGCCTCCGTCACAGAGGAGACAACAGAAGCTTAGACGGAGTAAAGTAGCTTGACTAGTCAGATTTTCACTCTGTTGGATATGTTTGTTCATGAAGAGCTAAGTGGTTTTGCGGGGCGTCTTGTGCGCCTGCTTATGTTAAGCTTCAAAGTGGACGAGTGTACAATGTGACAAAAAATCTGGCAGCCAAAAAGAGGAAGCGGCCGTCAGAGCAGGATGATAATTTCCCCCATTTTATGTCCCAAGTATCTTTAAACCCAGAGCTTTCATCGAAGGGCCACCAACAGGGACATCCTCCTCCCACTGTTTTTAATGACTTCATTTAGGTTTTTTACTGTAGCATCTTTAAAGGACACATTCAAATGAATAGCTCCATGTAAATTATTGTAGCCATCCAGTATAATAAGTGTGGTGACAGGCTCCACTGCACTTATCTGAGAAGTAGAGCCATGATATTGCCGGTGAGGCACAGGAGCTGTGTGTGTGTGTGTGTGTGTGTGTGTGTGTGTGTGTGTGTGTGTGTGTGTGTGTGTGTGTGTGTGTGTGTGTGTGTGTGTGTGTGTGTGTGTGTGTGTGTGTGTGTGTGTGTGTGTGTGTGTGTGTGTGTGTGTGTGTGTGTGTGTGTGTGTGTGTGTGTGTGTGTGTGTGTGTGTGTGTGTGTGTGTGTGTGTGTGTGTGTGTGTGATGTAAGTGACAGTTGCTGCTGGGTTCAGGCCCCAGGCAGGATCTCATATCCCCCTGCCATGTTTGTGTTAATTTGTTTGATGTAAACACGGTAAGTGAGCTGTAACAAGGCAGTGCCTGCCTCTGTGTCTCCGGTCTCCAGCCTCCTCCGTGGAAGACAGAACGGAGAGAGGGAGCGGCTGACCAGTGTCTGGATCACTGAGCAATTGCAGTCTATAGCGAGAGAGAGAGTGGGAGAGAGAGAGCAAGCCCTCAGTGTAGCCACTAGGGACAGGCCTGACAGATGGATGGAGCGAGTGACTGGATGCCCAGCCAACTGGAAAGACAACTTTCACCCACACAGGCTGTATGCTTTTGTCTGTCTCCCTTTATCTCCGTCTCTTATACAAAATCTTAAGGAAACAATGATCTGTGTATATCCATAACATCCATATACTGTTTCTGGAATGGTGGATGCTTTTATTTCAGTTTCTACATCATGGTTCTCAAACTGGAGGTTAATTGTGTCACTTGAGTAAAATCACAGTTTTCACTCACATAATACTTTTTTACATCACAATCAGTTTGGTTTTAAATCAGGAATTCTAAAAGATCAGATTACAGCTATTCAAGTTTTTCATTGTATCATTTCCATTTCCCCCCCCCCTTTTTCTGTGTAATTGTTATGTTCAGAATGTTGTTTCTCATAGGCCATTTATTTTATTTGTATACTGTAATATTTAATAGTGTGCAAGGCATTTTGTTGCTTCCAGCAGAGAACCCACTCAAAGCTTGTTCACTGCCTCTGTAGTCAATTCATGACACAGTTCTATTAAAGCATTTGCTGCTACCAAAATAAACGGTGTCACCCACTCACAGATATAAAATCTATAATTTGGACAATCTCTTGAAAGAATAGTTTGACGATCTGGGAAATCTTTGCTTATGGTGGAGAGTAAGATGAGATAATTAATATACCACTCCATCTTGATTTAAGTGCCAAATAGTCAGCAATATGAAAGCCCAATAAAATAGCAGAACTTGTGGTTAACGTATTAGTTTATCGATTAAACAGACCAGAAATAACATGTTAATCATGCAGCTATAGAAATGCTTCTGGCAGATTTTGTTACTGTTGGGTAGAGCCAGGCACCGGTGAGTGTTAGACACTCAACAAGTTTATCTCCCAAATCGACTCAACTTTTCTTGTAATGTTGCCAAAATCATATCCTTGTGCTCGGAGCTTAATGTGAATATATTCTGGGTAGTTCAGGCCTTGAAATATTTGAAAACTGTTGCTGTGAACTTGATAGCACTGATGTGTATGTGGAGCTGCACAGCAAATGTGTGCTTGATGTTCTCCTCAGAGGAGTCCTCCCAGAGTTCATTAGACTCAGTTAAATTCCCACTGGAATGCCGGGTCCTGCCTGCCGTCTGCTGCCCGCTCCGGAGCAGCTCTGGTTTCAGCCTGCTGGATGACTGGGCACAGGGATGGTTCCCATAGTTGAGCTACCTAAGCTGCATGGGCAGACCCTGGTACCCCGGCTCAAAGAGCCCTCTGTTGTCCCATGTGTGCGCTCACATGCAAGGAAGGGTCGCTTCACACAAATGCTCGCATACACAGAGAGACAGCCTGGCAGAGTGGGCTATGGGAATGTCACAGATTTATGGAAGGATGGATCACATGTTCGCAGATGGCTAGAGAGCAAAGCCCAACAATTGCTTCTTGTCTGAATATAAACTTGTGTAACTGTCTGGCAGTAGCAGTCCACACTGTTGTGGGCCAAAGAAACAATCCTATGCTTTTTTCAGCAGCCTCCCCCAGAGCGAGGCCTGGCTTAAAATCTGCCTAACTTGGCCAGCACTGTGAAACAGATCTACATACACACGTGGACCCGCTCCCACATTCAAATGCATAATGTCAGAAGATCAGAATTTGCCATCAGGACGTAGGGGAACACATTATACACAAATGGCCAACGGTTTCTCAGCGTGACTAATTGGCTTTCTCTCCATTTAGGAAATGTCACTGTGTTCCATACTCCAGGTTTGCTTTCCCCTAAAACTTTTACCCAGTGTGGGGGTGTGAGCGAGAGCAGGCCAGAGGAGAGTACATATCAAAGAGAAGCAGCCATCTGTCAGCACAGGCAGCAAACAGCTGGTGGAGGAGATGCAAGATGTCTGAACAAAGACTGACAAGATGGAAGATGACAGGAAACAGATTTCCCTCCTTTTTTTTACCCCTCCTGCAAGAGAAGAGGTTGACCATCGGTGCTGTGATGTCTCGCAGTCTCCAGATGCTCGCTCTCCTCTCCTCCTCACTTCTCTCATCTCCTCTCCTCTCATCTTCTCGCCTGCTTTCCCTTTCACTCTCTCCTCTTCTCTTCACTCAGCAGAGTGATGGTTCGTCACCTCTCTGTTGGACTTGCGAAGGCTTTCATTTTTCACGACTCGTTACTGGACAGATTCTTCAGTCCGCTCCCTCACTGCTTACTTTGTTCGTTGGCATAACACACAATGTCTCTCTGCCTCTCACGAGAAGGCAAATGCAGAATTAAACCGTTTCTACTGGAATTATCATGTAATAATTAATACATGATGTGCTTTAATTATACTAATTATGATAGCATTTACTTAGTGCTGGAGTTGTGTTTTAAAATAGGATTTTGTGGGACCTAAATATTACGTTCCGTGAATTATTTAGCTTTGGTAATTGACCTGCTGCAGCTTAAGTAGATGCACATCTCTCTGCTCGTTTGCTTAGATAAATGAAGCAGTGTGAGTTGTGTTAAGTACATTTTTAGGAAATGAGCACAGGGCCTTGTGTTAATTAGTTTTGCAGCATAAGCCTTGTTACATCAGGTCTTCTCCTCTCTCTACTTAGCATGGTCTATTCCCCTTTGTGCCTTTTCCCCCCCGCACTGTTAATTTGAACAGAAAATGCAGTCTATTTCTAAATAGGGCAGTGGTGCACACTAGCCGCAATCATTAAGCCCATTTTCTGCCAGCTTAGAGCTGTTGAAATGCCTGTAATTGAGGAAAAGCGAGAGAGTTTTTTTGTCTACTCTCACAGTGTAATGTGTGACGTGTGACATTGGGCAGTGTAATACTGTAATGGCTCTAATTGTCTAATCACTCTAATATGTGGCCGCTGCTCTTGGACTTGACAAGGGCAAAGTGAGCTAATAAACAGTGATTACTGTCACTTGAAATCAGCACATGGAAGAGGGGGAAATGTTAGCTGCAGGGGGAAGAGTGTTGCTTTTTTCTCTCCTTTTCTCTGCTCGTGCGTGTTTTGTGCTTGACAGACAGGGGAAGGGTGGCGGTGGTGAAAGGTCAGCTTATGGTTACACACAAGTGATGGAATGACAGAGAGAGGGACGGAGAGAGATGAGGAGAAAGAGCTGTCATCTCTAGATCTTGTCCCTTCGGTCGGTTGGATTGACAAGCTGTCAGCCCGGCCAGCTCGTACTCAGTGGAACAAAGAGGAGACGAGGCAGAGCTTTCACTTTCCCCAGCCATCTGGCTCTCTCCTCCTCTCTCTCTCTGCCTCTGTCTGGCTCTCTTCAGTACACTCAGATACAATTCAACATATAAGCAGAGAGGCCGTTGAAAACTGTTACAGTGGGTGCAAATGCAGGCAGTGTATAGTCACTGCTACTGGAGTTTCATCTGTCAGCACCATGAGGGTGGAGGTCAGTCACGACACAATGTGAGATTCTTTTCAGACCAAAGACGTTTGAGGTGTTGCTGCTTTAGTTTACAAGAGAGAGAAGATGATTTGGATACAGCACTGGCATCTTTTCTACCGTCTAACAAAACAAAAAGAGAATTCATAATGTTAACAAATGAAATGTCGCTGTTTTCTAGTAACAGAATATGATTGTGAATGTGTTGTTGTTCACCACATGTCCACCATGTTCAACGAGAATCATTAGTCCCAAAACTACAGCTTCTTCTTTTTCGTATTTAGGTGTATTCTGTACTTAATAGATTATTTTGCCTTAAGAATGTGATAGTTTCTGAATTTCTGTTCATGGGCTTTTTGATTATATTTGTGCCCCCACTAATCTGCGTCAGAGGTTCTTTAGAAAAAGAGTGTGCATGAATTAAGAAGATTATCTGTGATTAGATCTTTATGTATAGAAAACTATAGTTACCACATTGCTGCATGTTAATGGGGCATTGTGAATGAACCTGTAGCTGCACCGAGTAGAAACAACAGTAGGTTTGGTGGGTTCTTGTGTATTAATTCAACAAGTTGCCTCGAATATGTTCATCTCTTAAAAGTCAAAATTATTCCATTCGTGAAAGATGGAAAAAACTAAAACCCCATAAAAACTAAGACTCGATATTACATATTGAGATGGTGAAAGTGCAAAATTGGGATTGGTTGGGTAAAGACTTTCACATCAGAGTTCTTGTTTTAGTGGAGGAGAAGCTAGTTAAAATGTTCAATTCCACCAGCTTTGGACATGAGGTCTAAGGCAGGAGTGAGCCAGCAACATTCACAAAAAAATCTCTGTGCACTGTTTGTGCATCGTGATGTGAACGTGTTTGTGTCTGCGTGTGAGGAGCTGATATTTTATGCACTGTCTCCAGGCTATGAAACACTAATTTCACAGCTCCCCAGAGACCAGTTAACCCCTCATTTCCTCCCCAGAGCATCCAGTGGACCACAGCCGTAGTTTGTGTGTGTGTGTGTGTGTGTGTGTGTGTGTGTGTGTGTGTGTGTGTGTGTGTGTGTGTGTGTGTGTGTGTGTGTGTGTGTGTGTGTGTGTGTGTGTGTGTGTGTGTGTGTGTGTGTGTGTGTGTGTGTGTGTGTGTGTGTGTGTGTGTGTGTGTGTGTGTGTGTCTATCCTTGCTGGACCAGACATTCTCTACAGTAGTTGGGTGCTCTGATAGCCTCCATTCATTATTCAGTTCTACTCCAGCTGCACTACACCCCCAAGCAGCACAGAAATGAAACAAGGTTAAGAATTGGCATGAAATGTGCCTCAGCGGATCAAGTGGTGGGGGAGGGTGGGGTGGAGGTTTCGGAGACGGGGGAGGTACGGGCCTTTATCTGCGCGCCATATTTTATTAATTGCCCCGGTGCTTGGATTGCGAGTTTCTCCATAATCATTAATGCATGCACGGAATAACGTATTTACATGTTCTCATGCATTATGCATGGGCAGGGAGGAGGCTACAGTGTTGTGAAGGACCCTCTGCCCACAGGTCCTGTATGTTCTTTGTGTGTGTGTGTGTGTGTGTGTGTGTGTGTGTGTGTGTGTGTGTGTGTGTGTGTGTGTGTGTGTGTGTGTGTGTGTGTGTGTGTGTGTGTGTGTGTGTGTGTGTGTGTGTGTGTGTGTGTGTGTGTGTGTGTGTGTGTGTGTGTGTGTGTGTGTGTGCTGATTTTGCATTCAGCCAGGCTGTAAAATCCACTCGCTACCAGAACCCTGTGAGCTTACAGAAAGGCAATGGAGTATCAGACAACAAACAACGTTTCCAGTGCTTTCACACAGGCCGCTGAGGGTTTTGACTGAGGGTTTTGACTGTCTGACACAGCCTGACAGAGCCTGACAGGTCTGGGTGTCGCCAAGAAGCTGTAACCAGAATGGTTACCTGAAGGAGCGTGGGCTGTAAGTGTAGTGACGCGTTTAGTTGCCCTCCTTACTAATTTCCTCATCCGTATTGCTGCCCTAGTCACATGAGCTCCGTGGATGTGTGGATGTCTGTCCTGTGCTGATGGACAGTCACTGGAAAGTCAAAATCCAATTGGTGGTCTGCAAAAAGAAGAAGTCTGAGTAAAGCTTCTGTGTTTGTGTTGCTTAATACGTGGGCATGATCCCCTCTCCTGCAGGCTGCTGATTGATCAAGTCGAAGCACACAGGTCCGCACTGGCCTACTCACCTCCATGATCGATCGATTACTGGCTCAGTCACACCCGCAGTTCTTATATTTCCAGAGCACTTTTTTTATGTATTTCCTTGTTCTTCCCCTCTTACCTCTATTATCATAAGCACAAACTCAGCAGAAGGCCCTGATATCGATCAGCGGCTGGCCCCGGTGCTCACTTCCAGTGGCTGTAACTGAGCACCGGGTGTGTCATCTTTTGTGCTGATTGCTGTGAGTTTTAATTGTATGAGATAAATGCTGGTGTGGTTATAGTCATTGTGCTGCCCACTGCCGTACATCAGAACCGAGCCTGCTGGATAATTAGAATTGATTGAGTTACAAATTAATTAATCACACTCTTGAATCTCTGCTTCTTACTGCAGACTTACACTGTTAGCTGTCTCTGTGCTTAAGAGAGAGAGTGTGTGTGTGTGTGTGTGTGTGTGTGTGGGTATGCGTGTGCGTGTGCGCGTGTGTCTTCAGGGTTTTTAGAGGGCAGAAAAAAGGAAACATTTAGTGAAATGAACAGAGCTGCATCAAACAACCAACATCTATCTAATCAATTTCTAAATGAACTCTTATCAACACAAATTTGTTCCACTGAACAAATGAAAATAGCAGAACAGAAACCCGATATGAGAAACAATATCTAATTGTTCAGAACAATGAAGTCTGATTTCCTTTAGATAAAGAAACAGATTTTTCTCGAGGGATTCTCACAACAGAATGATCAGAAGCGTGCGTTGTAACTGGAACAAATGGAGTTAGCATTTGCAAGGTTTTACAGATACTATGTTTCCTGTTGAACTAAATTAATTCGAAATGGAAATGATCAGAGTGATGGATCCTTGTTTTGTTTTTATGGAGTGTTAAGCTTTAAAGGTCCCTTAGGTAAGAATGTGTCCGTTCCATGTGGAAAGTGCTACATGTACATACAGTTCAATTTGTAGAACCAGTACTTCCACTGTCAGGACACTGTGACTTTGAGCTTTGCAATAGTTGACATTTGTCTCAAATAGTACAATACAAATACAAAAATATTCAAAATTATGTTACCAGTGTCGACAGCAGAGGAATTTCAAATTCAGCTTTTTCCGCTTAATGACGCCTCTTGACATGTTTGCCTTTAATGTAAATAAAACATGGTGTATTTGTGTATGTGTGAGTTGTAGCAGTTGTTGCTGTGTTGTCACTGTGCGGGTGCCTCCTTGAATAGCCACTCAGCCGTGTGTGCACTGCTGCGGGAAGCTCAGACAAGGAGAAAACCGCCGCTGTTGTTGTTCTCTTCAGGTTTATTTATCCTGAAGAGCGTTGTGCTGTGTTGCTGCACGTGCGTTCTCCTCTCCTCCTTCACAGCGCTGGAGAAAACAAAGGCATCATCGCTCTTGCAAGCCATGATTGCAGTCATTAGGATGCACGGGCGCTCCCGGTGTGACGGGGCCTCTCCTCGAGGGGATTCAGCTTGCAAAGTGCCGCCGCTTGCCTGTTTTTAATAACAATCATCTAAAATCGCAGCAATTAGCCTGCAGCTACAAGGAGATGGAGAGCAGGAAGATGTGGAGAGGGAGGAAGGGCTACAAGCTCAGATTCAGTGAACCTTTCGAATGTCAGCTCCTCTTTCACATGGAAAATTCAAGAGGGCCTTTGTGCTCATCAATTATTAGCCATGAAAGTTAAAAAGATCCATTGTGTATTTTTAATCAGAGTTATATGGGGAATCTTTGAACTGATTCCCAGTCTTGCCCGGGGCTACGAGCAGAGGTAGTCTCGGCCCCCCCACACATCCCCTCAGCACAGTGTGTGCAGCTCAGTGCTGTGTTGCTGCTGCGGAGGCCAGACAAACAATTCCAACCAGAGGAGCTGCTGCAGTTACAGATGAGTGGTTGGGCGAGAGCTGACTCCTCTCTTAAATGTAGGTGTGAACAAAAAGAGGGTTCTATAGTTTCTGCAATCACAGGATATGAGTTGAGTCGTCAAACAAGATGTGAAGTAATAAACCGTTTAATTTAGAGTGTGTTGTTTGGAGTGATGTCCTTGATGCACTATGACTTTGCCAGAAGCTAAACTGCATGCACCATGTGGCAGAGCTTAATTTACTGCCAACCAAATTCAACTCTAAAAATGCATCATTTAGTATTTCTCCTTAATTCTTATTTTTATAGTTTCATATCCAGATAAAATATATATATATAAATTGATTCTTTATAATAATTATTTTAAAGTTATTATTAATATAAATTATTATAATAATTCTGCTACTGTATGTGTTTCTTTCCAGCCATCGCTGCTGTCCTTAGCCCACTCCTCCTCCTGATGTGTTGTCATGTAGCACCACCCACAGGTCAACAGGAGGTTGACATGCTGGTGTGCTGCAGGTTTCAGTGAAGAACGTCTGACTGAAGCAGCAGCGGCAGCTCTGGTCGTGGTTTGAGAATAAACTCTGAAAGCTCCAAACAAAGCAGAGGAATTCTCAGTCACGAACAGAGAGAGAAGTGCCCGACTCATTGTTCCCTCTTGTGGGACGGGGGAAAGAAAGTGCAGCATACGCGGGAGAACCAAGCGCTCTCTCTCTCTCTCAGATTCAGTCTTTGTTCAGGCGGTGCTAAATTATTTACCCGTGTGTTTAAAAGACAGCTCGGGGGAATTTCGACATTAGCTGCTTGGAGCTGGCACACAAAGTCTCCTCTTCCTTTCATGAAGTGTAGTGCACACTACTTTTTTACAATCATAAATGAAAAGTTATCAGGACAAAAACGAAGAAAAAAAGGCTCGATAAAAAGCATTGTTGAAGCAGTGCTTCAGTGGCTGCTTGTTTTAGTATTGTTCTTTGGCTCACGTTGTGCTCTCCTGTGAGCCTGCAGGCAAGTAAAAGCACTTCTCACCCAAGCCTTCTCTGCTTCTCTTCTCTGTCTTAAAAATAAGCCTGGTATAATTCTCATTTGCATCCGCCGAGCTTCTCCATCATTTACAATACAAGCACCTGTACACTGTTTGAAACGGTGATGCTCCCAGAGGTTAGAGACAAACCTAGCTGCTTATTTTCTCAACGCAATTAATTCTATTGAAACTGAACTTTTTGTACTCAACGCTGTTTCAGGAATGAGATGTTTGGAGGTGCACAAATCCATCAGGAAAAATTTATTATGGCTAAATAGTTCACAGCCTTGCCCCAGTGTTATTTTGTGCTCCGCAGAAAATACCATTCGGATTATGTGGAGAACTCACTGATGTGCCGACTCTGAGAGAATTTTCAGGGTTTTGTTTTGGGTAATTGTTTCATTGTTTGGTCTTTCTCAGAGTCTGACAGACGTTTATGTGAGAAAACGGTGGATTACCTTACAATGTTACGTCACTGGTATCACGGAGGCAGGTCAGCAGCTAGGTCGCCCTGACCAAAATATTAGTTGACCCCAACTAAATTCCAAACTCTTATCAGTGGAACGCTGCAGCACTCCTGCTCACATCCCTATCCAAACAGCACGTAACTTTGCTCTGAATTCATACTGAATTTGATCAGCTGCCATGATAGACAAGGACTTGTGATGCAGGTTATCCCCCTTTTTATTGCTCATGAACCACAATTATGCGAGAGCCGCCGCTTTGGCCTGTTCTTTTGGCAGGATAATTGATTGTGGCTGAGGAATATGTGTGCAGCAGCCAGCAACAGCAAATCTCCACTGATGAGTCTATGATCCCTTGTTCTCCTGTTTTGTTTATGCAGTTCTCATGCCTCTGTAGTTCAAAGCCATTTGACACAAAAGCTGTCACAGTGGAAAGCCACAGAAATGCAAAGTATTACTCGCGCATTAGTTCCTTCGGTATTTCTTTGATTAGACCTCACTGTATTCCTCTGCTGTTTATATAAGGTCATTATCTCTTACTGGCCCGTTTGAAATGATTACGGCAGTTTTGTTCCAGAAAATGCCTGAAGTTTAAAGTAATAAACCTCAGGCTGAGAACCCAATTTCCCCCCAAAACCTCAGAAATCCACAGGCACACTCCCACTCCTGCAGAGCCTGCCTTTTAAATTGTGTTTTATTCACTTTTTTTGTGTCCTTTCCACTCAAATTGATACACTTGAGGGTTACAGAAATAATTTTCGGTGTTTCCTCAGGGGGTGAGGGAAAGCTGCACTCTCTATGTTTTTTATGCTGCAGCATGACCGGGGTGAACACAAAAGGGAGACAAACGGCTCAGTATCAGCCGTGATTTCCTGAATAGCCCAGTGGGAGCGCGGGAAGTCGGGGTGCGTGCAGCAGATCGGCATTGCCCTGAAACAGCAGCCATGCTGTGAGGGAGATGGCTTTTCTCTGCGACAGTCAGACTGTAAGCCACGGGTCTGCAAATGAAACAGGCAGAGGAGGGACGCCGCCTTTACAGATTGAGGGCCCCTGTTTCCTTACTGGGCATGTCTGCTGCTGTGGCCAGGCGGAGGGGGAAAAGGCAGAAATGGATAAACAGACAAAGAGCTGCAGATAATTCTGTTGAAAATACAAGGGGGAGTATTTCCCGCTGTTTGTGAATTCATCAAGCCTCATGCTGTGGCACTAGTGATTTCTAAATATATGCAGCTCATCTGATGTAGATGTATAAACTGTGTGTAGGGTTATGGATGGCTGTGCAGACAGATTGTTTGCTCTGGGTTCTCTCTGGTCCTGGTGGGTGGGATCTGCCAGCTCCATCTTACGTTGTTTTCCACATGTCCTTTATTGAGTTCCCAATTACAATGCTGGGCCTCCTCTCCTGGTCTCACTGCTGCTGCTGAATTGACCTTGCGTTTTTGCAAGAGAGCGCTGTTGTGTATTCAGGCCAGCAGGCCTGTTAGGCAGGGAGACAGTGAGGCAGACTTCTCTCAGGCCCTGCTCCTGCAAGACCCTGCTTAACAGGCATCAGACTTTCACACTTAATGCTTAGGAGGGGAGAGGGGGCTTAGCTCTTAGCTCTCATTGCAGCTGACATTGTATCAGGCAGCCAGACAAGGCCAGACTGCTGCAGCCTTATTAGCCGCGTCTGGATCGGCCTTCCCTCAGTCTGACACTAATGTTCAATGAGAGAGGTTACTTTGGAATTTAATGGAATGATTAGAAATGAGCTGCACAGTGTATGTGGACAGCAGTCTCCTGCTGCTATTTTCCCAGAGCTGTCTGTCTGAGCGGCGGAGGAAGGGGCACAGAGGAAGCACTTGCAGTAGGTGGAGCTCTTGTGTTGGATTCTGATGTTGGAGCTTGATTCACATGCTCATGAAGGACGTGGCAGCTGCCTGTGTGTGTGTGTGTGCGTGTTCGTGCATGAATGTGTGTGTGTGTGTGTGCGCATCTCTCTGTATGTGCCCACATCCCTTTCACATGGCATTTATGCAAAAACCAAAGATAGCACATAACTAGAGATTTACAAGTCCTGTGAATACACACGTAGGCCCTGTCACATAAACACGTAAAGCGGATTTTCACTGTAGAGCTAATTGACACCTTTTGATGGGTGGTTCAACGCTGCCAACTGTTTGTGTTTACATTACATCTGATTAGAAATTGTAATGGGGCTTAGTTTTCCACTGGTAATAGTTTATGTGAACGCACTATGTTTTCTGTCCGCAACCGCACGCTACCTTTCTCCCGCCGCTCTCTATCACCTGCGTGCACTGGAACAAATGTGAACGTCTCCTCACAACTCCCCCCTGCTCTATCTGTTTTCCCTCCCTCTCTCCCCCCCCCTCCCACTCTCCCTATCTCTCTCTCTTTCTTTCTCTCCCTTGCGCCACCTCCTCCCCGCAATCTACCGCAGGCCCTCCATCTCTCCGGCCTGTCAGCGTGCTTTTTCATTTGGCTTGTTGCTACAGGGGGCTCGATGCTGGCAGATTACAACTCGGCAGCCAGTCATTTTCGATTTATCAGAGCCCCCCTCCCTCTGTGCCCCCACCCCCGACTGCCACACTCACTACCCTCGCCAGTATCAATCCAGAGACATAGCAATTCCTCATCGCCTCACCACCCAACACACCTCCCCTGTTCCCTCCCGCCTTCCATATCTTCCTCTTTCCATCAGCGCAGAAAATTTAGCTCACAAGCCCCGAGACAAAAAAAAAGAAATATTGTTGCAATGGAAGCATTTCAGTTAGAGAGGCAGCTAGAGCTGTATTATTACTTAGGCCTCTGTCACTGGTGATGACCCAGGAGAGTGGAGAATATCGATCGCGTGTCACTCAAGGCATTCAGCGGATTGCATTGACAAAGCTTGTCGGGGCCTTTAATAGCAAGGTTAGCAGCCTTGGCTGGGACCCAGGAGAAAACTCTAACTGTGCCCTATTTCATGGTGGCTTTTAACCATTCCCTGGGTCCAGAGAGTGGATTGATAACAGTAAGGAAGTCATTTTACTCTCATAATTGCCTTCCTGTGGTTGACATTTGTCGCCCTACGTGCCTGTAAAAGTGCCTCTCCAAGAACTGGAGAAAGAGGACCGGCATTGTCTGGCTGCTTTTTGTCACAGAAAATGGGTTTACTCCAACAAAGATGTGATAAACTAAACAAACATGGTGCAGGAAAAATGAGGGGGGAAAAGGAAGGGAAAAAATCAGAAGGAGTGTGCAAGTGTGATTTATTGGTTAAAGGAAGTCCATTACTCAGTAGAGGAAACCCAGACCAAAACACAAACAGAGTGAGGGCATGGTTCGCAAAGAGGGTCATGGAGTAATTCTTTTGCCCTGCCAAGATTGCTGATAGCTGCTGAAAACTCTACTTGTCAAAGGAGGAAAACACTGACAGGATTTCGATCTCACTGTAATTCTCAACATGAATAAGAGCACGAAACCACCTAAACAGTCTCTCTTTAAGCCAAGTGAAGTGGAACTAGGCTGAAATATAACAGGTCCCCTGTGTGTTGTAATTTGCCTTACGCGCGTGGGGAAACTGTTTCTACAAGAAACGCAGTGATCGCTGTGCGCTGTGAGGTCTTGTGTGGCAGTTAGCTACTCTCAGTGCTGCGTAGGCCTCAATCATAAAGCTAGAACATTTGACTTCTTTAGTTTCCACAGTCAAATATGTGTTTATTTTCCATGGCCCTACATTATGACATGTTTATCACTGAGCTCAGGCTTGTGTTAAACCACTGGGCTACCAGTACATGCCACTTTTGTACAGACACTTTTCAAAGAACAACCTAAATTTCCAAAGTTGTTCCAACTTTTTAACTGGCACTGCCTGGTTGAGGCAAATAGATAGTTGTTATCTAATTGTGAAATGTCGAGTAAGTAAGTGTAGCAAGTACTTTGCTATATATTACTCTATGCACCTCGAGGCACACATCAGCATATGAATGTTAAAGTAGTTTAGTAAAGGTTATATTTAATACTGTATTCCCTCCAAATTCAAAATAAAATGTTCTCCTTTCTCTTCCCCAAAGAGTGACACTGATCAATCAGAGGGGGAATTGTAAATGTTGTTGTTGTTGCTTGCTTCCTTTTTAGAAAACCTATAATGAATGTTGAGACATTAAAATTGTTTTTCATTGAATTGCCAGCGCTGATGGCACCATTTAAGTGCATGTGTCACCTTTACAGATGTGACTTCTGGCCAGCTTTGTTGTTTTAATGGGGAGGAAATCCATTACAGCACCTGTGCTACTCAAGAATCCATCTCAGTGCTGTACAATAATGACAAAGTACATGGAAAGAACAAACAGTATGGTAACAGTATGGGCCCACCAGCCCATTATGGGCACATTCACGCTGCCTTTTTACGACCAGTCAGATGAAAAGGAATCAGGTGTACAGCAGTGCAGTTCCACTATAATGTTAATGGCCAATGTTCTGTTATCATCATGGCTTGATGCACCATCTTGCATCAGAAAGGTACAGTGTGTTGTGCATTACACTTGAGTTATTTCCTGTTTCTGTAGTTGTGATTATTTCAATTACAATCATGTTGTTTGGCTGCATTTCTGTTGCCATTGGCCTTTTGTTGTGTCCCATTACCAGTCTGTTAAAGCAGCCACAGCAGATTTGCTGACCTGCCTGTCACAATGCGGGCAAACTCAGGCTGCCATTAATACAGTGGGACCATAGCACTGCCTTGTTTTATGACTTGATAACGACAGATATGAATTTCAAAAGGGTGGCTAAATGAGGACATTTACTGCAGGGATTAGTGATAACAGCGCTACCCGCAGGCAGGCACCCTGGGTCAGCCAAATAGGAAATGTATATCCTGCCATCAGATTTTATAGCCCCCTCTAATCCCCCCAACAGCAGTGCAGATGGAGCCAAATGCAGGTAAGGTGAGACGCTATCATTCTTGTTGGTTTATACCGGCATGTAAGCCCCAGAATGGAGCTTGATAGGCAGGGCTGCTTACTCAGTGAGCGGCAATATCCACCTGCTGACCAGACATCAGCTCATGACCCCGTGACCTTCATTTTAACAGCTGCTGGGTTATTGGATACTTTAATTGGATGAGAACTTGCTGCAGATGTGCAAACAGTTGATCACAGAGGGCCTGAATTCATGAGCATTGACATTAACTGGTAAGGTCATTTATATATGAGTGAATGATTTGTTTTTCAAAATAAAATGAAAGGATTTTAGCTCATCTCACATTTAAATGTTAATGTTTGTAGGCTTTGTGATTCAGTAAGTGCAGCCTGTGTCCTTTGCACTAATGCATGTAAACTCACAGTCATAAGTGTTGTTAGTGTAGGTGTAAATTAATTAAATTCACATGTTTATTGAGTGGCCATGTGTCAAGGATTTGAATGGAATATCTTGTAATTAATGTCAATTAGCTGAGATATTTTCTCCCCCTTTATTCCACACATTCCAGTCAGGAGTTCTTCCACACTTCAAGGTTCGGCTTAATGACACAGTTTTGACCTACTTAGGTTGTGTCTCTTGTGTCTTGGCCACAGCGCTCTACCATTTTAAGTGTTTGTATCTTCTCCATCCTTCCAAAAGGCTCTGGTTGTGCCAGGGCTGGACTGGCCACTTTCCAGGTGGGCCAACGTGCCTTTTGGGCCGATGCATTTTTTGCTGCCTGAGCGGCCCATAAAACAGGTAAATGGGCCCATTGTTTTTTTTTCTTAATTGACCCTGGGCTGATCTAATCACATCTTTAAACACCTCCCCCTTGGGCCCTGTGCCGGCGTCATTCACGGCACAGAGGGGAGGAGAGGGAGCGAGATGAGGGAGGGCATGTAGAGCAGTAAGAAGAAGTTAGGGACTGGCTGCCTGGCTCAACAATATGTCATGAGAGATCATGGTGAGTTTACAGTTTATACAGTGCTACTATTATCTGGAAGACACTGATCACCTGATCAATACTTTATCATATAGATTCTCTCACACACATAGGATGCCCTCACTAGGTTTTTGAGGATTCATTCATTCAAGACAGGGGATTTCGCTGGATGGACAGGAGGGGGGGTCATAGTGAAATAATAGGCATTGAAAGCACTAATTATAGATGCAAAATAAAGTGTTTTTGAGTTTTGAAAGACCGAACCCCCCTGTCATTTGCCTCACAGTGGTTTGGTAATGGTTGTTATTCTCTCTCTCTCTCTCTCTCTCTCTCTCTCTCTCTCTCTCTCTCTCTCTCTCTCTCTCAGAGCGATGCAAGCTCAGTGGTGTCTGACCTTCGCAGCTTTACGACAGTTAACTCAGAGGATGTGTCAGACATGTTGCATTAATTCTATCACTCAATAGAATAAAACAAATTCACATTCAATCCGACCGCATCCTGTTTGTTTCACCTCACAGTTGAATCCTGAATCTAACCCGGTCCACCTCGGTATGTGCAGCTGCGTCTTCTACAGCTCATGTAAGGCAGGACGTGTAATCACACTAATGTTCATAACTCACTGAATTCCCAACTGATTCCCAATCCTTTTGGTTTGTTGCAAATGTCAGATGCTTACATAATAAATGCAGCTTTTCGTACCAAAATACTTGATCATTTGTAGATGATAATGTAGTTACATTTCTATAATATTGGATTCATTTAACAAAAGTAAGTAGGTTCTAAGTGCTTTATTTTTTCTGACTATACTTGTAAAATGGTGATAAGACTTAACTCATAAAAAAAAATCATATTATTAGCTTTATTTCGCTTTATGGGTGTTGCTTCCCCACTATTGGGAATATATAGGCTACTAGACTTACAAGGAACACTTTCATTGTCATTACTTAAATAATATATTCAAACATGCTGGTAACCATCATGCAACCCATCATTTATTGGCACGGTTGGTTTGTGGCGGGGCTGTTTGGATAGATGGGGTCTGGGCCAAAATGCCAGGGCCGATTTGTTGTCCCAGTCCAGCCCTGGGTTGTACATATTGCAGCACCGTGTGTCACAGCCGGCACTGCGCTACTATTCCTGTAACAAAAAAAAAAGCCCTCTTTCCCTAAACTCTAAGCGTTTGTCTATCATATTACCACCACACGTGAGCCGCACACAAGGCTTGACCCAGTGTTAAGTGTCTGCGCTAAATTTCATTGCCTCCATCTACTGGAAGGCCTGCCAATATACTGGCAGTGAATTCCTGGAGGAAAATAAATGGCAATAAAAAAGAGAAATGATAGCCTCTGCAAGCCGATAGGAGAGGGCTTTTTCTCTGCTGTCTTTTTTCCATTCCACTCTTTATTGAAGTTGTCTAGCTCGGGGAGCTGTGATTTGGCACACAGGTGGTAGCTTTAGTTGGATGGGTCTCAGAAAGCCAATACTAAAGTAACGACTCAGTAGCACAGATTGAAGGGATTGGGAAATCATATAATTAATTGCACACCGATGTGTTTGATGAGAAGGTATGAGGTGATGAGTGCTCAACTGGGCAGTTAGAAGTCGTACCCCCCCACCACCACCACCACCACCACCACCACCACCACAGTATCCTCTTGGTCTGAGCTCAGCCTGCTGTACAAGGAGAGTCCTGGAGATCAGGGAATTGTTCGTAAAGTGGGTAGGAAGGTTATTTTACTGCCACACAGGGCTACTACTACAAGATGTTCTGATATGATCTGAGAGGGTAGAGGTCTCCCACTGCTCTTATGAGGTAGATAGCTCATTGCACCCCCCACCCCCAACCCACCCACACACACACACACACTTTTTCTCCACTTGCTCAGTTCATTATTAAATCTGGGAATTGTCCCCATAACTCAATCCTCCAGACTAAAGCATTATATGACCATTTGTGAGCAGGGAGAAGGGTGATTGCGACGTAGGGCAGTGGATGGATGTTAAAAGCATATTGATTCGTCTGTAATGTCGTCATAGATCTGAGATTTATGGCAATATATAAATGCAGTCACAAGCGCTAGTAGCCTCCAGCCTGTGGTAGAGGAAATGGAGTCTTTAGTATGACTGATGAGATCAAGACAGTGCTCTCAACCACGTTTACCCCCACCCACCCACCCACCCACCTCGAGCCTCCATTTCCCACTCCTCCTCCTCCTCCTCCTCCTCTAAGGATACTCTCAGCCTGTGGCTGCTATGACTACTCCTCAGTGGCTCCATATCTTTGCTTTGGCTGCACATTCCAGCACAGAGGCTAGAAAAGCCTTCCTCTGTGGCCTGAGACTGCCCAAAGTGGCCAAATCTGGCCTCACTGATCTCTCCCCTGCAAGAAAAATGATGTCTGACAAGTTCGCCAGAGATCACTGCCACACAGTGATGCTGGCAAATTGAAAGGAAATGGAACTTCACCATGGTTACATACCTATGTAATAATAAAAACCGCCTCACTGGCTGACCTTGACATCTTAACCAGAGGCAAACACTAGGCTTTGGGATAAACATGCCAAGAATTTTCATTATGTAATTTAGTCACAGTGATGAAAGAACAGACGACATCCAGGCTACAGAGATACAAAGAGGTATTAAGGTTTATTTTCAGAATACACGCCTGTGACCTCTTTGCCCCACATGGAGCTAAACAGTAAACAAATTTGGGGCAATGGAAGCCTAGCGCTGATGTTCAGTGACAGGCTGTGAGCGAGGGTGGCAGAGGGGGTTATGGGTGACGAGAAGGCCAGGCGGGCTGCTGTCTGTGGCAGTTAAAGCAGCTGGGCCTCAGAGCCAAGCACAGGGTCAGAGCCAGGCCACACTGGTGGGCTGTCCCACATAGCCACTGTCAGATAGATGACGTAGGGTCTGTCCAAAGCCCTCTCGCTCAGGCCCTGAGGAACCCCCAGACCTTCTTTTTTTTACTTGACAGTCTCTTCAGATAAAGCTGGCTGCACGCTAAACAGGCCCAGCAGTTTCCAACTGCTGTTGTCGACCAGCCCAGGGTGGTTTCACTTGATAGGCTCACTGTGAGGCTTTTGGGATGTATAAATTGGCAGTGACATAATTAGCGATGCTTAATG
The DNA here is from genome assembly GCF_022539355.2 of Hippoglossus stenolepis. Taxonomy (NCBI): domain Eukaryota; kingdom Metazoa; phylum Chordata; class Actinopteri; order Pleuronectiformes; family Pleuronectidae; genus Hippoglossus; species Hippoglossus stenolepis. Next base: position 4,755,530 of record NC_061497.1, on the reverse strand, counting down.
TGGTCTAATGTTTGGTAATGGAGTCACCGAAGGCTATTCAAGAGTGTCTGTATTAAGTTGACAGAAATTCTTCAAGTTGTTCATTTTAACTGCTGAGTCTTGAAACTCTCCAGCACTTTAATAGCCCTGGTATATATAGACCTCTGAAGGTAGAATAAAGAACATATTCAAAGTGTAGTCAGTGGAAACCAAGGGCATTTGACAGTGCCGCAGGAAATAGACAATTTATTATCAGTAACACAGCCTAGGTAGTGGATTATCTATAAAACTTTCATGGTTCTCCCTCAGTGGCAAGCAGCCATAAAACTTCCCAAATGAGGGACTTGTTAATTTACTTGTTAAAGCAAATTAAAAATTTATAAGCGCTTTTAGGTAAATGAGATCCTCTTTCATTGCTGCCCTGGTGGGATTCTCTCTGCCAGATCCTGAGAGGACAGGTTAGCTGTTCTGAAAGCCACAGACGAACAATAAAAGCTGTTAAATTGTTCCAGGTTTTATTACCGCCGCGCTCCGCAGCTGCTGTTGTGCGTAACTAAGGGAAACCGGGAGCTGATGGCTACAGAATCCTACTGAGGCTAGTACAGAGAACTGAGGCCAGTTCTCTCTCCATCTTTTTTCTCTTTTTTTGCAGGATGAGGGATGGGTGTTGGGAGTGGAGTTGCTGGGCCAGGCTGCTTGTGTATGGCTCTGTTTAAAAAGGCCTCTGTGGTTAGAAATGTTAGCAGGCCTACTTTTGTGCTTGATTGCATTGAGTCTGTCGAGCAGCCCTTGAGAATAGGTCAGTGCACTTGTAAAATTCCACTATGGCGTTGGTGAGCATTTTTCAGTAAGTGAGAAAATAATTGACTTCGCATGTAGAAGACAGTGTTGTAATAGCTGTTTTAATGGAGGGGAACAGTGTTAGATTAGATGCATTATCATTTAGACTCCGATCGAGGAATGTAGTCACAATTTTGTCAAATGCTATTACTTCCACTAACGCTGAAAGGACAACATTCTATATTGATTTTTTTCCCTTGTTTAATTAAATCTTCTCTATTGTAAAAACAAGCATCTTGTGCCTCAGTAGAAACCTGAAGACAAGAATTTATGAAGCATGCAAGACATTCGACAGCATTTCTTGTGTTGTAACTCCAATAATGCTGCTGTGAGCCTGTAAAGATGCATATTTGACCTTGGACAGAGATGTTGAAAGGCAAGGTTCAAGAGCTATTCCTCGCGTACTGTATGTTACAATTAAACGAATCAGAGTGTGGACAGTGTATACAGTGAATAGGTTCACACAAACAGATCATTTGCTTGGATATTATCAGTTAAGAGAGAGTTAGCCATCTTCTCTGTTTATCAATAAATTAATTTGTATACCATCTGTCATATTCTTCGCAGATTACTGATGTAAGCCAGTAATAAGACTGAACAAGAGTACACTGTTGTAGAGTAAAAAAAGTAGATTCAAATAACTAAATTGGGAAGACCAAAAACGACTTTTGTACAGATTTGCAGATGTCTTTGATTAACCACTGCCCTTATACTGGTCTGTTTGTGAACCCTTAGCTTGGGCTATCTGCTCATACATTTGTAAACTAAAAATAATGTGATTTATGACTGATTATTTCAAAATTTAGTGCTTATTAGACCAAAGCGTATGTCTGATTTTTGAAAAAGACGTGAAGCCGATCAGTGATAGTACGAGTGCAATCATAATTGAACTACTGAGTATTGCAGAGATAGCATTACGATCAAGTGAAAACAGATTAAAGCTGCTCTCAGACCTCCGGCCAGCCCACTAGTAATTACTCAGGATAATGTAAGAATTAGCTCATGTGAGAACACAGCAGGGGATTCACCTCAGGGTTTAACGCAATCCTCGGTGAAACACGACAAACGCAAAATGGCAAAAAAACTAAAAAGCATAGAGGACATCGACAAACATGTTAATAGAGTTTTTGGTTATAAAGGCCGACGCTAGTGTCAATGTTCTGTAAATAAAAACACATGATCTCAACAGTGGAGGTAATATGTTACGTCCTGCCTCTGCCTGCAGCCCCACCCCTCAACTGAATGCTCCAAAGATTCCTGTGTGATTCCAACAGTAATCTGATCAGTTGTCGCGACGGAACTGTCCAAATAAACAGTTACAGTTTGAACCGTTGCTGGTAACTTAAGCACCAGTGTCTTTTTGGTTTTTTAAAAGAATGATTTATAGCAAATGTTGAATGTTTTCTCGTTCTCACAGGCTGAACCGTTTCAGCTGCCCTCTTCCACAGCATCACTCTGACTGCAGATTGAAAACAGGTTGTTGGTTCAGTAAATTCAGACTTGTAAGAGAGACGAGGAAGAAGAGAAAAAAAATCCCCTAACACAGAACAGATTGCAGGAAAACAAGACCTCACTGTGTGGAAATGAATGTCAGATGCACTTACTGCTAGTTTAAATGTTTCATTAGATGCTAATGTCTCGCTGTGTCTTTAAATGTTGTGAAATTAGCCTCTGGAATATTAAAAGCATGTGGTTGTTATCTTCCTACAGGGCCAGTTCTTACCCAGACTGTGCAGATACAGTGAGGTCATTAAGTGAATGCATCTGTATGCCTCAACCTGCATCTTAATTAATGTCTGTATGTTATTGCATCAGTACAAAACACTGCGCACACGTGTCATTTGCCCTCTTAGATTCCAATGCACTGGTGTTCATTACAGCAAATAAAACTGAAGCTTTTTTGTTTAAAAGGCTATAAAAACACAGAGAATGACTCACGACCGGAACAAATGGGAGTGATCAGATCAGCACCATTATAGAGGAGGTCACAGCGGCACCCACAAACATGGGCTTCCCATTTGGATTTATCTTCAGACGGCAGGACATTCAATTTCAACCTCACTTTTTGGTGGCTCTGACTACCGGCATTCCCTCCATTTGCTTAAGAAATACATTAATCACATCATAAAAAGAAATGAATCCGTCATCTGAGCCTCAGAAAGGGAGAGCGGATGAAGAAAAAAAAAAAAGGCAATTCTCTGAAGTAATTTAAAGGAGCTCAGGGGGAAATTAAAGGGAACAAGCTGAGGGATACATTTTCAAATAGCTGTGTAATCAGGTCCCAAGCTATGTAATAGCCCTGAAAGATGAACCGCTCTTTATTGCAATGTCTTTATTAGACATGTTCTTCAGACATTACACCCAGTTAAATGTGAGCAAGAATTCGGATTTCATGGAGTATGTTATCCACTGATAAGCCAGAATACAGACGGTGTGATTATGTGGTTTCACCGCAGCAGAATCAGTTTGATATCACGTAGATTAATAACAGACAAATCTCTATATCTGTCCCACACTTGCATGGTGATAATCTTTGTAAGCTCACCATATATTAGTTTGGTTCTGGGCGGTGAAGATTTGGTGCAGTGAAGTCTGCGTGCACATTCATACATGCATGAGTGTGCTGGCGTGCACTGACCGGTGTTATCAGCAGGGGCACTGGCTGGTTGATAAATATTATAGGTCAACATGTTTTGATGCAGGCGCCACAGAGCAGGGCGTAAATAGCATCCCTTGCCCTTTCTTCAAGGATCAGTTCACAGGCCACTGTGGATGAGATACTATTCCCCCTTTTCTCTCTAAAAATATGTGAACTCCCTTCAGACAAACTGGCATTTACAAGAGAAAGAGAGAAAATATGCTCTGGTTTTTGTGGGAATAAAATGTGTTGGAGGTAATTAGTGCTATCACAGTGCAGGGCATTGGTGTGCATGTGTTGGTGCATGTGCCACATTTGGCTGGTGTGTCTTCTCCCCCTACCTGGTCTCAGCGCCGCGTGACTACATAGACATACAGTCATGCACATACACACGCACACACACAAATACAGGCACGTGCATGGACTCAGTCAAAAGGGCCCATCAGGCATTCCCAGAGCTCATACTCTCTTATCACGTTCAGCACTCTGGCGACTCCGTCCGCCTTCCACCCATCATGCAATTCTCCCAAGGAATAGGATTCCTTTCACACCGCTAATGGCTACAGAAGAGGAACATTTTAATTTTAATTATCTGCTCAACTCAAGGGTTCATCTGGTATTCCCCCACCTTGTGCCCTTTCATCGCTCTAAATGATGGCCGATACCTGAAAGGAGAATACTGAAGGGGAGGTTTAAAAAAAAAAAACACTTTAGTTTTGTGCCCTCCCTTTAGAATAGGAGAGCGGGGGAAAGGAAAGGGCCATCATCTTAGTCCAAGTTCTTTGTATGTGCAGCACCACGCTCGGCTTTTCCTATTAGGTGGCAGAGCCGCCGTTTACTGCACTGTCCCATAAAGGCAGCTTTTTATGTGCTTTGAAATGAAACCTGCAGCGTTCGTCTGGTCTGGAAGGAGCAGCATGGGAGCTTCCGAGGACATCAATTACACACGTGGACGGGGAGGATAGACCCCATCTCCTTCCACTCAGCGCTGCACTCTTTTTATTGTTCTCCAGATTTTGACGGGACTCAGATGCTCACGGATTGGCACGTCCCACTCTTTATACGTGTCTTTTAGCTGCATCTCGAACAAAGAGTCTAGGGGATGACATTTGCTGAGCTCCTGCTGCCTCAGCATGTGGTGTCTGCTTGGAGAGGATAGTGGCTCCATTTGAAGGTTCTGGTGGGGTCTTTGTCCCTGTTCTCTGTTTCATGGGCTGTGAGGAGTTTCATACTGCGAGATCAGATGGCGTCTGTCATTGGCAAGCAGAGTCATTGGCGCTGAGTAGACTCAGAAACATGACAGATTTACAGAGACAGCGCTGAAGCTCCTGCCAGTTCTCACGTATTCGTGAACCGATATCTCTGGGATGCCTTTCCGAGGCAGCTCTATCTGAGCGGAGCTCCAAACTGCTGTGTTAACAGTTTTATCTACACGTTATTGACTGTTTGTCTCCTTGTGTGTTGTTTTCTGCAGCTGAAGCCGGGGCCGAACAACTGTAAAGGCAGCGACAGTGAGAGTGTGAGCGGAGAATCCAAGCCTTCCTTCAGGAGCAGCTCCAGAGACAGGCTGACGGATGTGAGTACATTTACAAACAGGCTCCCAGCTTCAGGGGTACCTCACTCAACACCTGATCATAGTCTGTCATCCCCTACAAATAATTTCTAATAATCAGGACTTGAGGTCATCAGATTATGAGTCATAGATTCCTCATTCAGCATTTCATAGATAGACCCCAAAAAAACAACCTCCCATGCTGATTTTTTGTTATGAGGTGAATCCTATACAAAGTTGAATTCACAACCAAGTAACTTACAAACATTTGTGATGTGTCAAGACTCAGAGAGGAGGTATTAATATTAATGATAAAAGTTCTATAGTCTGCAGGAAATATAATAAATTCATAAGATAATGAATCTGCTTAAATAATTCGTTGGATCGCTTCTGAGCACAAATGTTTTAATTCTGCTGTTGTTCCTTAATTCGGGAGTCATTTTGTGTGAAGGGCCTTGCACCTACATTATGACGCATCGACAAAAGGTAAGTTTTTAATGTGAGCAAATGAATTTGGTCAAGACCTCCTTTGGTCTTAAACATATAAAAATCATCCTAAGCAGAGCACTTAGTGGTAAATCTTTAACATCCTAAGTGGCTCTTGGAGTTCTTCACGTGAAGAGCGCTATTTGCATCCTACGCACACTCTCTCTCTCTCTGTCTCTGTCTCTCTCCATGTCTCTCAATGTTTTTTTCTTTTTTAATGAATGATACAAAAAGGGCTCGACTTGCCCCGCTCCTCATTCCTTGTGGAGCTGAAGGCGAGCATTAACTGACAGAAGAAAGAGCGGCTGTGTGTCCCTGCGCCCTTTGACAATATTTCAAGATGTAAAGCGATCAGGCTCTAGGGACCCCGCTGCCAGACACCCACCCCTGCTCTTTGATTTGTGTGGAGAATCCACGGCGAAGCGATCAGATATCTGGCCATAATTAAAGCTGTCAGCTGGGAGGCGAGCTAGTCTTTGAGAAAGACATGGCCGAACAACTGAAGCAAAACTGATTCTGCGTGTAGCTTTACGATGCTTGACCGGGCATGAAATGAAATAAGTAATTTGATGTTGACAACAGAAACCGAAATGATACTCGCTGATTTCTGTCAGACTGCACTCTGGTGACTGTGCAGCGGCTCACCAGGGCAAATTTGGCTCAGAAAATGGGAAACCTATGGATGACTTATAAGCTTAACTGTGATTCATTGTGATTCACAATAAAGGCATTTCATATTTAATAAATAGTCCTACTACAACACAATAAGCTACAACCTATAATTAAAAAATGATTCATGCTTGATGACAGATTTATAGTTTTGAAGTATACATTTTCCTTCTGTTATTCAGTTTGTTTTTTCTCATATGCATCCATATCATACTTATTCTTAATAACTGCATTGATTACCATGAGGTGATTGGCACAGCGAACTTTGACTGTGATTTCAATAAAGCAAATGCATGTGGGTGCTACATTTAACCAATCGTCATTATTAAAGGGACCAGCAATAATCCATTTCAAATACTGTGTGTTACTATTGTAATGTGTTGGAGGAGCCGGTGCCGGTTATATCATTCAGATAATCAGCGTTTGAAATTTTATTGGCAACAATATAATCTGACTTGGCCTCGTTGGACAACCACTTACCTCCATTTAGACCACATGGGTGTGCTGATGTGTACTTTGACTCATAACACACTAATGAAATATGTCTCAACAGTTACATCATCTTCGTCTGCCCTCATTACTGAGTCACTTCCATGTTCCTAACACGGACACTCTCACCATAGCTTCACCTTCAGCTTATTTAATGTGAATACTGTAGGAAGTCATGCTATAAAATAATTCAGCAACTGCCTGTGTTGACTTCATTTCATTTCATCTTATATCTATAATTGCTTTTGAAAATGTCAGTATTTGCAAGCAGAATCCACTCCCCCCCCCCCTCTCCTGACTTCTTCTCAGGAAGCATCTATGTCCCTGCCTGTAATAACTTCCACCTGAGCTGTCATTTCAGCCACTCAGTACACTCTGGAGAAGAGGGAGCCACAGCCCCGGTTACCCCTGCTATGTCTGGTCAAGACACCCCACAGGAGACTCAGCGTGTCTTCTGCAAGATGGGCAGCACGAAGACAGACTTTTAGACCCCCATGTCAGTTAAGATGGTCAAACTGTGTGAGGCTTCATCTTCAGTCCCCACAGGCTTCTGAACAAGTCCCCTCCAGTCATGCTGTAAAAACCCGCTTCACAAGCTGCAAGAGGTACAAGCCAAAGCTCTTGTAGCACGCTCTGCTCCCCAGACTGAAAGACAGAGGAAAAGGAAAATGACGGGGAACATATTCTATTTTACATAGTTTAGTTTGCCGAAGAGATTCTTTGGGTTTTGTTTATTTTTTTCTGGTTATACAGGAAATCACAGCATACTGTATATTCAGTAAAATAGTATTTTTTATAGTTGAAGGCAGATGGCAGAGTATGTCCAGGTGCCTGTGGTGTATTCTATATCCACGGCAGTCCATGTTCTTGTTTTACTGAAATGTTAAAACTATGTTGGTTGCAACACTGCACAATGCAACTCGACTCCTAATGGGGTTCAGCTACACAGAGACGCTCCCTCGCAGTGCGAAAACAAAGAGGAGGCATCTAAGTCACTCGTTAGTTCCAGGGAGCAGTGTGAGACAGGAGCTAGCTTTGACCCGAGCTGTTCATTAGACCAACAGTTGGCTAATGGTATTTGCTGTAGCACTACCTTCCCCTCATAGAGCGACTACGGCCCAATGAAGCAGATGAACTGTGTTTGCCGACCTGGCACTGGCTGGCAGCGAGATGGAGGCCAGAGGAGGTCAGGCCTGGCAGCCTTCTTTTCTCCCGCTCTCCTTCCCTCCTCACTCCATCCTGCCAGCTCATTAAGGCCTACAAATGGCACATCAGCTCGCCTGTGTCTGCCTCAACCCCAAACCCTCGCTAAATTGGCAGGCTTAGCTGTATTTGCTCTGAAGCACCGGGTTCCCTTTTGGGTTTGTTTGAAGCTGACATGGCAGCCACCCCACACATCCCCACCACACCCCACCCCTTCAGTCTGGGTGGCAGGCATTCAGGCAGGCTGCAGTCGTGAGTCTGCTGGATCAGGGAGGGCAGGGAGCTTGGGATGATTCACTCCCGTTTAGTCTCTGCGGCAAGGGGTGAAATGCCATCATTACCCGGCTGCCTATCAAATAAATTGGCAATTACGGGCCTGGGATTGCGAGTAAACAGCATGTTACTCCTTTTTTCCATCCAAGGCTCTTGATGAGAGGCGGGTGCAATAGAGAGAAGCTCCGAAGTAGTGGGTCAGAGCCGGCCAGTTGGTGTAAGCCAGCCTGATGAGAGGCACAAGAGGAAGACGTAATGAATGCACCCCTATATTTCAGTTGCCATTTTTTGGGGGGGTCAGCAAAAGGTTCCTGTTGTGTCCTGCGTCTAACTGTAACACTGACAAAATTCTGCCTGTAAAATCAAAACACATATAATGCTATATCATGTTTTTGATATCAACTTTATATAGTACGTGGTGTGGAATCCCTGCTGTAACATGGACTAATGATTTGTGTCTTGGCCAGGGCTGGGCTGTAACACTATTATTTATACTAGCGCGTTATTGGTGTTACTCCAGACAATTTTTCATGCTGGTTTTTCCGACTGAAATAAAAATGTGAAAAATTGCGGGTTCCTGAAATCCATACTCGTGTGTCCTGGCTCCTCGCACGAGAAGGTTTTCTTGCGGTGAAAGTCTTTGAAAGTTGTTTTGTAATGAAACATCTGGAAGTGATACCGTTTAAAGTCAAGCACATCGTCTACCCGTGCTTTTGAAGCGGTTTCAGCCCAAACACAGCTAAAGTCTCTCTAATGGCTAGTAAGACTGAACTCAGTTATTACTGGCTTTCCGATGAAAACATGACAGCCCGGCTCAGAATCCTGTGTGCATGCGGTGAAACCATTTCAAATACTCAAATTACTGCTTTTGGAAACTGATTAATGTCATGAGGAATATTTGTTGTGGTACAGATCTCTATTATGATTAGATCTGCTGGAGCATACCAAGACTGCACATAATGTTTTGTCCTTGACCTTGGAGTACAATCTTTTCCGTAAGCTTCTTGTCTGAACTGAATCACGCTGTCCAAGCAAACTGCTTATGTAATGTGACCAGAGCTGGTCTGCATTACACTATGCCCATCCCACCTCCTCAGTACATTCTCCAATTATTTCCTGACACTCTGATGTAAATGAGGTCGCAGTCCCCCTACATGTCCAGATATGCTGGCCAATTTGCTTCGACACAGAACTTGTAATTGCTTGCATCAATTATCCGTCTCTTTCTCTCTCTGCTTCTCAATAATTTGAAATGTTTCCTATTAGAGACAAGCATTTAGATATGGAAGTAGGAATGTTGTACCTATAATTAGCTCATTATCACGGGATCGTACTCTTTGCTGAGGCCCCAGTGTGTGCATAGTGACAGTGGGAAATAAGCAGCCGATGCAGTGCAGGGATTACCTGACAGTCTTCTAGGCCGTGTTCTGGCTTCTCAGCAGTGATGTAAATAAGTCACTGGTCAGGGCAGATTACAGACATATATACAATATAAATAATATACAGACATACTGTTTTGTATTCTGTCCTATTATTCAGACAGATGAGATAAGTCTCGAGAGATAAAAGCCGTTTTCATACATGAACTCCGGGAAAATGTCCACTCAACTGGATCAGGACATTTGCCTTTTCCTTTTACATATAAAGATTGCAACAAGAGATTGTCTGATCAGACAAGTACGTGAAACATCGTCATTTACACCAAGGTTTGAGCCTAAAAGTCCACTATCGCAAGTGGCGATGCTAGCGGACGTAGCCGCATGAACAGACGCACCCGGCGCATGCCCTTGGGTGAGGGTTTGTGCGATGTTCCGTGTGCCCGAGGGTACGTGAACGTGTCTCTGAGGAGGCTATCAGAGGACATTTAGGCTCAAAACATGGTGTAAATGACGCCGTTCGAGTCGAATATGAATGTCGGGGCTTGCGGACACTTGGAAGACACCACACGAGCAGTATGGAGGCACGTTGTTTTTTTTCTGTTGTTTTATTACGTCTGAAGAAGAGGATTCGACACTTCACCCACCCCTTCGGTATAGTGTTGAGTAGATAATGAGTGAATTTTCATTTTTAGGTGAACTATCCCTTTAATATCTCAGGATCATCCAATGCTGTGATAAAATATGAAATTACTTAATGCACAGGGTTTTGACAGACTGACTCATTTTTTGATTGATGCCATCTGGGGTTTCTGTTTATTCATAATGAACACCTGGAACAGATTGTGGAACATTTTTGCCCCACTGTATTTCTTTCTTTCTAAAACCTGTGTGCTGGTGAATGGATCTTGTCCACAATCAGACCTTTCCACCTTATTTTCCTCATTCTTTATGCCAGCTCTTGTCGCTGACTCCACAGCCTACTTGCCAGACGATCAAGACACAAGATCACTTGAACTGCCTTACACCTTTGACTCTAAATCAAGCTGATGAATAGGCTGTGTCCCAGGAAGTATCCAGACATTCTTATTACCACCCCTGGCACTCAAAATCAAGCCTCCTTTTCTCTCCTCTCCCTCTCTTTTATTTCTCTTCCCTATTTTCTCTCTCATCGCCTGCAGTCAAATTGTCAGAAACAGACTGTGACACTTTGTGACATGGCAGTCGGGCAAAATTATGCAGCGCCTCCATCACCCTGCCAGTGCCCCAACAGCCGAATGTCCGTCAGGGGCCTGCGAGAGGTCCCGCTGCATGGCGTGTCTCTGCAAGTGCTAGGGGCACGCCTGCATCCCTACCTACGTTCACAAGTGTTTAACTCAGACTTGGCTGCATCTACTGTGCATGTCTATATAATTAGAATTAGGGAAGCACAGTGTGATCGTGTGTGGTAACCTTAGTACAACCCTCACGCTGATAAAACATTGCTCTAATTTATTGCTGCTAATTATTTACCGCACCTTGAGGCCTTCAACACACAAAAACACGCAGAATCAGAAGAACGTGACCTTTACTGTTGTTACCAGATACCCAGCAAAATAAGGCTCTTTAATTGCTGAAATTGATACAGAGTGAGGGTGGTGTGATAAATATTGTTCAGGCTGATGCTGACTGAGCGCTGTGGATGATAAATCTATTCTCATGGAAGATTAATGGACTGGAGGAGTGGTGTTGAATGTCATTGTTGAAGGTTGAAAGTATTGAGCGCCTGAATCCTATCCATATGTTTTCAGGAATGACATAAATAGGCTCAGCCGGAATCCATTTTGACTTATCAAGCTTAAACCAGTGCCAGAGCCGCGTTGCACTTGCCAAGTATTCAGGCTCTGAGGCTTCCACTGAAATTGGCCATGGCCATGCGCTACCACCCTATTTTTGCGTTTGCCATGCGTCCCACAGCTCTTGGCTACATATTACTTCCGCATTCCCTGTAACCCGACCCTGTTGCCCCAATATTTGATGTCATACCAGGCCCTGGCGAGGGAGTCTCTCCTCTCTTTGTTCCAGCCTTTTCAGTGTGGAAGCTGTTCCGGTGGGGTAAGTTGAATAAGTGGAGCCCGGAGGAATCTCTACAAAGGTCTCACTCTGATTGGATGCATGCAGAGCCCAAGGAGAGAATGCCGGTTGCCATAGCAATGAGAGCAATGTGGGAACTGGCTGCATGAAGTAGAAAGGGGAAGTGGTGCTTTCTTTTGCGATGGGAGGTCTTCATCGACTGACATCCCTCTTTTATGAGTACACACTGGCCAACATACACGTAAACACGAGTACTTAAAGGCACACAAACAGTATTACATGCACCTTTTTACCCCCCAAGGAGAAGCCGAGCTAGAGTGCATACTTCAATCACAATGGCCTGGTAGGGGTGTACTCTGCCCAAGCTGGAAGCCAGAGAAAACACAATCAGACACACCAGGAGTCCAGAACCATCTCCCCCTCATAAACATGATTACTGGCCATTCAGTGCTACATATTGCTTACATCTCCTGAGCCAACAAATCATCCTCACCCCCTCTCCTGGCTCAACACAGCCACTATAAATGAAGAAATGATAAAAACATCTCTCCACCATCCTCTACATTGCTTTTTTTGTTGCTTGCATCCCCCATCTGACTCAGAGTAGATTTTTTTTAATTCCTTAACCCATAATATTCAGGTTACATGAATATCCAAGGAGTGATGCAGAGCTCCCTATGGAGCATATGTTTGTGTTCACGTGTATGTTTTATATATGTGAATCCCTGGTGTTTGTGTGTTTGTGTCAGAGACTTTAGCTGCGGGGTATAGGAGTTGTGTGGGAGGATTAAGTTTTATGTGTGTGTTGTTGTTTGTTTGAGGGGCACAAGGGGCTGAGAATCCTGTATGGGGATTACAATGGAAGGCCTGCTGGGTCATGAACCCACAATCTTCACTCATGCATGTGATCCTGCTGCACTTGAGGGCTGAATTGAAATCAAAAGGAATCATAAGGTACCTCGAGCATCCCACAAACCCGCTGCTCCTACAATATCCGCTCTTGTAAATCCTAACATGTGTGTCATAAAGCAACATGACATGCAACATGAGTCATCTACAGACAATTTCCAAAAATATTATCCTCCATTTAGCAAATTGCATTAATAAACAAGCAATGTGATATTATACAGATATTTGAAATGACCAATAATACAACAAAGAGAGGTGTACATAATTGGGAAATTTGCTATATATATATATCAGTATATGGACGTTACCAGTTTAAACCTTTGCCATGTGCTCACTACAATGTGATTTTCATCTGGTTTACATGCTAAAATACTTACATCACTGGTTTTACTTTTGTGTTCAGCTTTGTGCACAATAAAAAAATGTGGAAGAAATAAAGTACACTGCACGTGATGGTAATCACAGTGTTCAATCTTACCGCTGTTACACTTGCTAATGTATGTTTTGCATGTACTTTGACTTGAGCCCATGTTTTTCTTTTTGACCAGCGCACTGTACAGTTGTGCTTAATAAAACACATTTTACTTTAGTTGGAGAAGGGCATGCTTGTGCATGAGGCAGGATTGCTGGGAGGTACTGGGTGTCACATCACTTCTATTTCAGAAGCCAGTGCAATTTCCCTTAAACCACAAAGCCACGGTGCCAACAATAAATACATAAACAGATAGATACTGTAGATAAAAAGACAGACAGACATATAGATATACCAAAAAAGAAAGAGATAGTGCCCCTGGAATTACAGTTGCAGAAGATTATTCCAGAGACATTATTTCCCTCAAGTCATGGGCTTAAGTCAAATTTGGAAGAGAAATGAAATGGCCAGCAGTGAAAACCCAGACTAGGTAGGAGTTCATGAGTAGAGAAATAACATTTTCATTTGTTTCTGCCCCAGCGGGAGACCAGCAGCCTTTCAGTAAATAGAGACAGCTATGAGAAATGATTTTTTTCTGGTCGGCGGGATATTGTTTTAACGTGCACTTATCCATCTGCAATCTAGATGTCAGGCCCCAGGAATCCACAGGATGGCCATTCTACGTTTGTCTTTATGACACACAAGTGTTGGCCTCATCTCGCCTCCAATTGTCTCTGTTAGTCTCCCATTTCCACCAGATTTTCAGTCTTATGTGGCCTTTTTTTCAAATTCCCTTTGTTAAGAGCAACCAGCTGATGCTCCTCTTTGGAATTCAGGCTTTTTATATTCAGCTTCGCTGTGAACTGAAATGAAAAATTCAATCCTGGCTTCTGAGATTGTCCTCTCCCCATGCGCAACCTGGAGACTGTGAGTAGAGGCAAACCATACAGTATTATTTGTTCCACTGCAATAATAATAAATCAAGTATGGTGCATTTTAGCAGAGATTGGCAGCAGGCATCAGTTTTAGTGGATGATATTTTGCCAGTGTTGTTTTTGTGTTTCTTTGTTTGTGTCTTGTGTCTCTGGTTTGTTGCCCAGTTTTCCCAAGGTAACAATGTGTCATAATCCACTCTTGGTTTGTTTGTGCATGTGAATGCATGTGACAAGTTTTTCCTAAATTGCCACATGCATTGCACAGCTTGTCTTAATCGTGACAATGATTTTAAATGTTGCACTGCACCGTTCATCTCCAACAACATTGAACTCGCCTTAGATGAAGGCCATTCTGTATCGTCTAAGTTAAATGTTCTGGTGTCAAAGAGATATTCAAGGGATTATTTTGGGTTAACTTCCTCTTCCAGAAAACCGCAGCTGTTGACTTCTGTGAGAAATCTTTTCAATGAACGTGTTGACTCTGTATTGAAGTTATTTATATGGCGCATTAGAATTCATGATTAATCTTCAGGAGCAAAGCTTTAAGTTAGGAGCTGTCAGTGGTGATGTACTCCCAGGTGATTACTTCTCCTTCCTGTCATCCGCTATCAGACAACAGACAAAACACTTGTCACGTGGCCCATTCTGATTGTGTTTGATATTGACACCAGAATTGAATAAATGTACACAATAAGAAGATTAGTGTTTCCCAAGAGGCCTGCATCCCCCTGCTGCATTCAGCCCCGATGACGCACGCTGAGCCTTTTGACAGACATTCATACACTCAAATCCCGTCTTAGACTTCCACATGTGCTAGTAGAAAAGACAGATGAAATTGAATCAGCTGACCATCTTAAATGGAATTGGTGTGAGGTCACAGTGACACTGGGATACAATTGCATCTGGCCATTTGTTGGAAAATGTTGTATATGCTTTATAACCCCAATTCAGTCCGCTTTGCATTGCATATGTATATAAATAGACCCAGGCATGGCAGTAAAGAGCAGGATTTCTGCTGGAATAAAGTGACATGCCTTCCACATCATCTGCCATGTGTAGTTGAAATGCAGGAAATAATTTTAGAGTGAGTAGAGATGGAACTTTATGAAGTATGAGTATGAGTAATTTTACAGTGCTGCAATAGTTCATTGTTCAATACAATTTTTTTCAGTTTTGCTTGTACTACTTTCCCTCATTCCTCCTTCGTCTTCATAATCACACCTGTATATTTGACAGTAGAATCTGTTTTAGTGCGTGTAAAATGTCCGTTAAACTAATTAGACGATTGATCCTGACCTGTTCTAAGGGAATCGCATCAGCTGTGTTTGGGGAGCTGTGAGAGGTCAGAGGTCGGGGCCACATAGAACAGGGGATCGGATGAGATTAACCTTGGCCTGCTCCTTTGGCCCCGAGCCTAGACGGCCCAGGAAGTGCAGGCAGAGCCATCTGATTCCAAGCGCTCATCCAATTACTGCCTTATCTCCTGGCAAAATGAGATCAATGCATGGAGGGCAGGGGAACCTGGCAGGCTGGCCAAGGTGCGATAATCAGCAGTAGGGAGCACGGCACTTAACTCCCCCGTGTCCCCTGATAGAGCCAGAGCATGTGTTAGGAGCACCACTCACTGCCATTAGCTCTCGGTGCCTGCTGGAGCCTGACCCGCACTTTGCATGAGGACTAGTTGGCATAGTGCATTTAGGCATCTTAGTGTGTTGTGTTCAAGTGCTGCACTTAGGAAGGTGAATAATGTGCATAATTACAGTTTTACCTCTTATCCTCTACCCAGCAGAGAACAGGTAGAAAGGGAGGGAAAAAAAACTTTGTAATTGCTTTTTATATGTATTGCATATGAAAAGCACTTTTGAGCATTTTACAGTGGTTAAGAACAACCCTGCAGAGCTAATATAGTCCACTGTTAATTCTCCTGTCAATTAGGGGGAAAAACAAATGTTTGACGTTTGGAGCTGTAATTATGAAAATAATTAACCTCTGAGTGAGCCATTAAAGCAGACAATTTTGCTCTCTACCTGCACTTCTTGAAATGGAGTCGCATTTGCCTTAATTAGATTCTGATGTTAAAAGGACCTCGGTTAAATGGAATATTTTTTCTTAATGTACAATTATGTTTTATCCTGTTCTTATTCGTCCTCCCTCATTTAACAGACGTTATTAACTAAAACTACAGTGCAATAAGAAGCGGTTAAACCTGGAAGGAGGGGATTCATTTTTGCATCATCAAAATGGAAGTTTTGAGAGAAAAGTCTTAACTGGCTGAGGCTTTATATGATATAAAGTTGTTCATATTTATTCCTGATACTTCTGCCATGCCAGTGATTGTATTGCACCACTGGTGTGTCCCTTAGCCATCTGGAGGACCGTTCTGTGCCCACAATATGGCTGGAGAGGGACCCATTCTGGAGAATTTATGTTTGGCTATTTCTTCTCATGCTTGTGTTCTGGGCACAAGTATCCATTGGAGAGCAATAGGTAGCCTTGAAAGAGTGGCTGTCCTCAGCTGTGGCCTTGCGATTGTACATCCACTACTACCCCGCAGTCCTCCTCCTTCCACCTGTCCCTGGCTGCTGCTCTTCTCCACAGCCCATTTAGATTAAAGTCCTCTTAAATTCACCACAGCAGGCCGGCCGCACAGGGAGAGCTGGCATCACAGGGGCCCTCTGACAATCAGCACCGGGCTAGAAAGCACTAATGAGCGCTGGGAGGGGAGGAGAGGGTGTTGGCGGCTTGCACACAGACAGCAGCAGTGGTGGATAGGATTGGAGGGGGTTGTTAGGAAGGCAGTACAGCCAGACCGACATATTAGTCAGCCAGATTCATTGGCCAAATTACAAGTATTGGCATATATGCTTTCTAATATGCACTGATGAGCCTTTTTCTTTTATAGAACAGAATGCAGAAAAAAGATGCAAGGGGTAATGTACAAATAAATTAATCTCAAACAAAGAGAACAGATGCTTTGTACCAAACTTAGCTCCAAGCTGTTTTCCATTTATCCCCTGCACAGGTGAAACTACAGAGCTATAAAACACTGAGCAAAAACTATCATCTCTATTACAAATGACCACCAAACTCTGCACCCACAATACACATACAAAGAATATGAAGAATACCAACCAATGTGTAAATATCTGCTTTTTATATCTATAATATATTAATATGTATCTCATATAATCCAAGATCGTTATCGGCATCAGCTTCAGAGATCCAGTATCGTTCGGGTCTCAGAAGGGAAGCAGTGGGCTGGCATGTTGCTGGGCTGGGTCCAGTGCAGCACTGACTAGATTAGCTTCCAGGGGCAGGGCTGCAGTCAGTTTGGGAAAATATCACAGCCCATTAGTTAGGAGCAATGAAATGGAGTCAACTTCTGGGACTCCATTAGGCACGCTGCGCTTAGGCAGACAGCGTCCCTCGGTGTGATGTTGCTATTCTGGAAGGATTGAGCACAGAGATATAATTGGACTGGGGAAATCAAGCAAGTTCCAGTGGTCCTGGTGGGGCTCTCAGACAGAAAATGAGAACAGAGGCCTTTGTATTTTCTCTCCCTCTCCCTGTTAGCTTTACAGCTTTTTGAAAAACAGCAGTGAAAAAGCAGCCAGTGTGCTCGGGTTTTTCTTTTCATTTTTATTCCTCCACTCTCTCTCTCACTCTGTAGCTCTGTCTCTCGGTCTGCCCCCCTCCCTCTGTTTTTCTTATTGGATTTTGCCATCTGCTTTAAATTCTTTTTTTTTTCATTTGCGGCTCCAGCTCTGGCTAACCCTAAGCAAAACAATATGCATTTATTCATCCGTGCCTTTCTCTAAGCATTGATGAGACTGAGGATTGTGCTTGATAATAAACATGGCTTAGTATAACACAGGCTGCTTGCTAAGCCTCGCAAAGCTCTTTACTGCCTTACTGTTAGTGCCAGCTAACTCCCCTAGTTTGAAATATACAACCATCCATGACGGCAACGCCCAAGTCAAGTATAAAGTAGAGTGTCATTGTCTGTATACGTATACGTATTTGTATTCATGGATGAATATGTTACTATTCTTTATATTCTACATTATTTTAGTTGTCACTGGGTGTCTATTCAATCAATTATCAATCAGATTGTATTTGTATAGCCCATATTCACAAATCACAATTTGGCTCATTGGGCTTAACAAGGTGCGACATCCTCTTTCCTTAACCCTCAACAAGAGGAAGGAAAAACTACCCCAAAAACGAACATTAATATAATATTATTATTTTTAATAATATAAATAATTGCAAGGATATGAAAGTATGTAAATGTTTGGTAGCATACTGATTTATGAATCAAATAAAAACAAAAGTAAGGTATACTATATCGTTCATCTTCGCCTGAAATGCCCTTTCTCCAACCATGATGTCTGGATAGCCAGCTGACGTTTATGTCCTTATAGGCGGAACTGTAGATGTAGATAGAGCGGACAGGCCTCAGTGCTTCAGGTAATTGATGTGCAGTTTTTAGCACCATCATGGGACGTCTCTATCCCTCCAATTTCCAGCCGGCATGCCTCACTTGGTTTGCCTAAAACGCTTCATGGGCTCCGTCCTAAATAAAGGACATTTTGCCAGTTCTCTGAGTTAATATACTTCACAGCAGCAGTCCATCATGTTCTTATCGTGCCTTCAGTTTAATGGCTGGTGAGTAATTAGATTGAGTCTCGGATTGTTTATTGCCAGTGGTGTCTTCACCGCTGCCTTACCAAGCAAGGAGTCGCTGACATCCCACCATATTATAGCTGTAGCGGTTGAGAAATCTGTTGTGGCACAAATATAGAATATCACTGGTCGTTAAGCCATTTATCAGGTATTTACTTACCATCGCTTTTTCAAGGGATTGGTAAGAGATCAGTCAGGATCTACCCATTTAGAGTAATTGGCTTTGTTGGGGATTGATGAGAATAAGTAGATTAGAAGGTCAAAGAGGTTATTCATTGAGACGAGGAGACATACAGTCAGCTCACTCCAAATACCTGTGTTTTTCTGCTCAATAGGTTGAAGAGAAATCATGGTTGAAGTGTCAGGGACCTGAAAGCCGCTAAAATATGATTCACTGTTTAACAAAAGGAGAGTACTGCATCTCTCTTGCTTGAGCTCTTTGTCCTTTTCTATTAATAGAATGATATGCTCATAGCAAAAGAGTGTTGACATTTGTGCACCTCCTGGGAACACGTCCACATGAATGCTATCAGCACCTTAAAGACAGCCCCGGTTGGTGTTCTCAGCCCCTGACTCAAAGGGCACGCTGCACCCTCAACCTTCCACCCCTGACCTGTCTGCCAGCCTAAGAAAGAGACCCTGACAGCTGCTTTGATGGCAGGACGAGGGGGTGGCTTGTGAAGAAATTGGTGAAATGGAGGGTAAAAAGGGGGCCAGCCATTTGAAATGCCTGCACTGAGATCTAATCAGGGTGCAGTGGCTCTGTGCCCCTTTTTAAAGTAGCACCACGGCATAACAGCCATCAGCCTCTCCCGGGTCCGGGCCTCACAGGGCGTTTCATGTCAGTCCCCCACTCCCTCCTTCCCCGAGTAACCCTCTGAAACACATCATCCACCTCAGTCCCCAGCTCTGGATTTATTCCCCCCCTAAAGCCGCCTTGACAGGTTTGTTATCTATTCACCCGGTCAGCGAGCCCTGGAGAGTCGCAGCACTGGCAGTTAGGAAGGGGAATGCTACAGGAGAAGCGGGGCAAGTAAATGTCAAGTGAACCGCCAAGGATGGATATTATAGCTTCTGGGGACCACAGACAGAGGGGTGGGGGGGAGGTCGGTCTCTCCAGTCTGTTTTACAGCCCACAACTCAAGATGGCAGTCTTTGCTGAATTCTATCAAATACATCTCCAGAGCATCAAGGCTTCTTTTATGTGCAGGTTACAATTATATGTTTTTTCAAAACGGACTGTCACAGCCTCTAGGTAACTGCCAGTAACAAGTAATGATTATCACAAAAAAGTAAGAGTCGAAGGCTTTTTTATAATCCATTGTCTGCCATTTATAGTTGTATCTAGTAAACAAAAAAAAGCTAAATAATGTTCAACTATCTTTGTTTTACTCATGCATCTCCATGGATGTTCGTATGACTAATATCTTCTTCAAATACCTCAAAAAGAGTTCATAATAAAAAACAGAACCCATTATCTTATGAGGATCTTCTGGAAAATAGTCTCACTGTGCCAGACTACATTTATACTTTGCTTCGCTCCAAGCATGTGATGAACAGACAGCCGACTTATTTCAAGAGCTGCTTTTAATGTGAACTCCAGCCAGGCCTTTCTGTTTCTCAGGTTTCACAGGGCTTTGCATCTGGTTCTGTATCCTCATGAAGTCTTTACTTGACCGTTGATGAAGAAACATGTCCAGCTACATGTAGGGCTTTGTATTTTTTCAAAAGCAAAGTTTGAATGAATCTGGCCCATCATTAGTAACTAAGTTCTATGTTGTGATTATCCCATTAGCACGACTTTGCTCACTAATGTCCTCCTCCATTTTTACTAATAAGCTTACTGTGCTGACCGGTCAATAGGACATGCAACAGGTCAAGCTTATAGTGAACTTAAAGAGTGGACTCTGCTGGGCCATGAGGCAAAAGACTTGGGACACTGATGCATTTTTAGATTGCTGTCCACACTACTCCAGAGTTTTAGAGTTTGGAAACGCTGCTGTCCCCGTTTTAGTTCGAAACATTGTTGAGATCTTAAATAAACCAATGCTATTTCTTGCAGTTACTAAAGTGACAAACCTAATATATCCTAATAACATCCATGCTAATGCAGGTGAATCAATGACATTTGCCATTCATCTAATGGAAATTGCAAAGCTTGGATGCTCGGCATTATTTCACGTATATCACAGTGCTTCAGGCTGCTAGCAGTGGTCTGTAGACAACCCTGTCAGGATGCACTGTTATCAGAGGAGCAGTTAGGTTCAGTAACATCACTGCTATACGATGGTTTAATCAAGTACATCAGGTATATTCAAAGAGGGGGGGATGCGACATGATTATCATGAAAAAATGGAAGCATGCTAACTCAAGGATCTTTTTTAAGGTTGTTGTGGAAAAAATTACCATAATACATTGAAACAGTGATATTAAACTAAGATATTTCAATCATTATCCTAATTTTTAAATCCTTGTTAATGGAGAAAATACTACTTTTGTGGGTCTCTCTCCCATCTTGCCAGTGATTCGCAAGGCATTCCGGGAAATTCTCAGGATCAGGACACACTACACGCGAATGCGCAAAACGGAGGAGAAGGGGTAAAATGGGATTGGGTCTTGGTCTACGGTGTCTCACATGACCCCCCCTCCACAAGAAAAAAAAAGTCATTAGCCCTGGTTACCAGTGTAGAACGCAACATTGATCATCAATTACAAGCATTGCTGACCAAATGCTTTCTGTGTACCCCGTGCATGCCCAGTGTACTTGAGCGATCACTTGAAATGCGATTTCAGGTCTGCTACTATGGTATTAAAACTGATGCAGAGCCAACACTGTTTTCAAATGAAAACATGGTTGTATGCACGTAGCCTCAGTCCACTCTGAGTCCCATGTTAGCTCTTTTGTGCTGAACGAATGTTGAAACAACACAAATCTGTCCTTTTAACATTTAGTGTCCTAGCGTTAAATTACATCAGAACCCCGAAACTTTTTGCCCTATGCGATAAAAGGACTATACCCACCATACAGTTCTTTCAGTGTTGATGTAAACCTGCTCGAATTAAAGCTGATACTTGACAAATAGCTGTAACAGGGAGCCTGAAGAAAAGATATGTGCGACTGTCCAAATATAGTCTGGACTTCATTTGTAAAAATTATTTGGACAAACCACATGAATTATTTTACAGTTGTGTTATCTAGTGTATCATTGCCGTGGCATACCCTCTTTCTTTTACTCTCAATGTTTTCCCCAAGATTCATCATGTTTGAGTATGCTGAGTAGTTCATCTACAGTATAGCACTTGGCTGTAATTTTATTCTTCCCAAATGTTGTGCCATTCAGTAAGCTGAAGTGAGTATTGCCATTTAGTGAAGTTTTAAGTCACGCCATATAACAGCGCTCACAGCAGTGTTATTTAACCTGTCTGTCTCATTCCTTCACATCCTCATTCTGACCATGTAATCTTGTAGAGAGGAATTCTCAGTTGTATTTTGGGAATTAGTTTTCTGTGCAACAGGGAATGTGTGTTTTTCTTCTATTGATGAACTGTCTCACAAATCAGGTTTGTCACAACAGTTATCACCCTCTGGCCTTTTGTTCCCTTATTGCAGCAACATATTACCTCAGCCAATTTAAAGCCTTAACCTTGTATATTTGCTACTTGCATGTATATGATAAGTTTGTTTGTTTTCACATATTTCCACAGTAAATCTTTCACCTGTTAGTCCCCTGATCCTCTTCCCATGCTCTCGGTGGAGAATAGGATCTAAATTGTGTGATAATTTCTCTGGCCCTAATTGCATGGCTCCAGTGAAAGCTTTGCTGCTCTCTCTCAATCCTTTTTGGAACTACTTAAACGTTCCGCTTGGGTGTGGATTAGCGGATAATGGCCCCAGCAGCAGGCCAGGTACAAGCTATTGAAGTGTTCCTGAGATAGCCTTGGCGGACCCTAGGGGTAGGGGGAGGGTTCATTGTCGGTGTGACAGTTTGGCTGAGTGGATTACATGCAGTTTAGGGGACTGGATTGGATTGGGGCTGTGCCCAATTATCCTCTTGGATTGGATTGCAAGTGAGCTACCTCCTATCCCAATTTCCAGTGCACCAGGTGAAGCCTATGGATCCTGCTGCTAGGCGTTACAATAAACTATTAAGCCACTGAGCCCAAAGATGAAGAGTCAAATACACAGCATGGTGTGTTAGCAAACATTTTTATTTCTCTACTTTATTTTCACCCCAACTGCAAACTACTTTACATGGCATTTTTTGTGAGCTACAGTATCTCAACAGGTCAACGTGTCTAAAACCCTGCAATGACTACAGAACATCACTAGTCAAGTTAACAGTTGTATGATGTCTTCTGTGGTTGTTGAGTTAGTTTTCTATAGTCTTGGTAAGTAACTCCGGGTGATCATCTGGGAAATCACACGTTGGGTTATAAAATGTACTTGCTGTGATAATTCCTCCTGACCATACTGGCCTGATGGAATTCCTTTCCAATACACTTTCAAAGTATGTAATGGGGGATAAAATCCACAGAGATTTGCTGTCTTAGTTAGTCAGAACTAATGAAAGCTTCCATAGTTTGTAGTATAATTCTAAAATGAGTAAGTTCTTACTGACAGAGGTGGATGGATCGTAACAAAATCGGAAGTTATAGCATAAATACTTTAACTCTGAAAGACTCATATTAGCACCAGATCAGCATTTATAGGAATGATTAATGTAAGCAGAGGTTGTTGTTTAAAAAAAATTTGAAACATTGTTTTAGAGTGGGACCCGCTACTTGTTTCATAATATAGGGCGGAAGGAAGGAGGTTGAATGGATTGGGTCGAATAAGCGGACAGTTGGTGAGTGTCAATGTCACACATGCAAAGGCAAAAGAAAAAACATGGGAGTGGCTCTTATCAAGCTAATGAGTATGGAAAGGTAATACTGGAGTATTTATTTGAATTGTTTGAATAAACCCAATGTCTGCCCACATGTGTTTTCAAAACTTTCTAAATGTTTTGATGCACCCAATGTGTCTATTAGAATGATATGGACCCGTGATGCTTTAACCATCACCCACTTAGAAAAACAATGAAATGAAAAATGAAATTGAACTCCATTCTGCCCAGTCTCCCTGTTTGTGGAGCATTGCTGGGATTTCATCCAGTTATCATGATTTAGAGAATCTAAAATGCTGTTCTTGAAGAAGTACACTCCCTCCCCTTCTGCAGAAATCTCTGCTTGGGTAATGGGTGTCTCATTTTTTACAATCAAATCATGAGTTATGCAGTAATTTGAACCACTCCATGTGTCGCTGCTTTCGTGTATGAATGCATTCAAGAATATTTGCCATTTGTTCATTATCCTTCTCTGCAACATAGGCTCACAGGGACTCGCTCTTTATTGTTCCTTCTCTTTCCAGATTTGGCTTAAAATATGTGAAAAGGCTACTTAGCGCTTAGCTAAAATAAGGGTTTACATATGTGTGATTCAATAAATGTTTCTCATTTATTAAATTGTTCTTTACCCAAAATGGAGTTCAGGTTTATTTGAATTTATATCATGTTGCAGTAGAAACTTTCTTTGTGGATTGTGCACTCTATGCACAGCTACATTTTACTCCTACTGCAGTTTTAATTTTAATTAATGTAACCAATTATTCTTGACAACAAAGTAGAAGTGTCCAAGTTAAGCCCCCCCCTTCCCCATCCCCACCTGACGTTGATTCTCATATGGGGAGCTGTCAGAGTCTGCTGTCACATTTTTCCCCGGCTTCTTTTTTACTTTTTTTGCTGGAGACTTGCAAGTGGATAACAATGAGTCCCCTGGCTGTGCTCATCTGATTCCATCAGGAAGAGGAGAAAAGCACCACGGTGCCTTGGGAATATTGTGCCTGAAAATGGTAATTTGCCAGCTTGAGCAAATCCTAGGAGAGCCTGCAAGATGAAGAGTAGACAGATTTCACTTGCTTTATTTATTAAATTTGATAACCGGTACAGGCCTCCAGAGGGGCAAAAACATTCTGCTACGTGTCATTTGGAAGGAGGTAGTGAATATGGTAGAGATCCATCAAAGACATCCTCCCAGTCATTCAGTCTGTCTGATGTTAGGCGTCCCTATAGGTCCACAACCACTGTCATTTATGTTTTTGACTCCCTGTTATACTGCCTCCTTTATTTAAATAGTGCAGAGATGTTACTGCTGAACTCTTAGCTTGACCTTTCATTGCAGGATTTGATTTGAACCCAGTTCAAGCAGATGTGTCTAAATGGCTGAAACATGTAGAAGCAAGTCAATAATCTGAACTGATATGTGTAGATCCAAAACACCTTTCCCATATCTGATGGCTGTGAGGGACAGTACGTGGTTACTGGGCCTCCCCTGGGCTGGCCTTATGGTCAAGGGGAAGTAAGCTAATTGATTAGCTGACAGGCACAGTTTGGTGTCAGGCAAGCAAAGAGGCTACCTCAAGTCTCAGCTCCCCCAGGCTATTATTTAATACAACTGTGTTGTTCTCAGTTTCCTCCCTTTGTCCAGGAAAGGCTCCCTGCCCTCTCAGTCCTCTGAGGGCTCCTCAGGGACACTTCACACAACTCAGAAAGAAGGGGGAAGAGAGAAACATCGCCACAAAGCCATACTTGAGAGGTATCACTTTGCAATCTGCCCGTCTCCCAGCTCCGGCGTCTCATTTGTTCTGTGTGCTGATGTGCGTCAAGGCTTCAGGGCAAGGTGATAGTCTCCAGGGACGAGTTGCAAAGGAAAGTTACCTGAGGAGATAAAATGGGATAGGGGGGCGGGGGATCCCTTTTTTGTGTGGTGGATCTTTGTGTTTCTGCAAAACCCAGCAGCAGCAGTTCAGCAGTACCACTGCAGAAACTTGACTGCAGAGCCAGAGGTCCTTGAATGGGTTGCCTTTGAATGTCTGGGGTCTTTTGAATGTGCTCCGCTTGAATAGGAGGTCTTTGACAATTGAGGGCTTTGTGATTCTCCTGTGCACCTGCGGTGTTATCAGCGCGGCTGGAGGAGTAACAGCTCCCATTGCTAGTATTCTCTGATGGCACTCATCTTAATGGAACAGTACCCCTCATGTATGAAATGCTCATTAGGTAGTTATGTACCTGAAGACCATTTGGTATCCCAGTCAAAATTACCTTATAAAATGTAAAAATTTAAAAATCTCTAACATTAACTAACGTAAAATTGTGAACTGCACATAAAGGAGAGGACTGGCATATTTGTTAGCAGTGTACGTGATTTGTTAGCAGAGTAGTTGACTGACATTCACGCACCTACAGACAGTTGTAATAGTTAAGCCCTCCTGCTGAATCCCTGAACCTCCTAATTCCTCAGAATATAGGAGCTCATATAGTTTTTGTAATTAACAAATCACAATTTAATCGACAGTGCATGACAATTCAATTTGTTGATTGCCCCCCCTCCCCTCCACCCTCCGCTCTTCATCTATTTAGGAGCAAAAGGGAAAGAAAAATAATCTCGTTGAATATATTAATTCAACATGATGAATCCTGTATTCAAGTCAGTGGAGTGAATAATTAAAATTAGCTGATAAAACTTTCAGCAGAATTACTTTGCCGAAATTGCTGAACAGATGTGTCATTTTAATGAAAATCCACAGCCAAGCCCTTTTCCCCTTCCCCTCTGTCGGATAAAAATATTATTCCCACGGCACAGTCTTAATTTGGTGGTAAATACACTCGCAGCCATCTCCGGAAGGGTGGGTGGGAGCGGGTGGAGAGAGAGGAAGAGCAACTTGTCACAGTTAGTAACTTGATTTCTCCCCCTGCATGCAGTAACAGCTATCTACAGTAATTCACAGCACTCCATTGTTGCAGCAAGTCCCAAGGAGGACTTATTAAAATGCAATAATCCCTGTTTAAACAGAAACAATAACCATTAGAATTCCCGCAGATCTAAAACAGAGCGTAAGCCCCCATCTGCTGTGAATGATTAGAGTCTTGACGAGGGAATTTAATTTGCAACATTCAAAGATGGGAATCTGAGCAGATCTTTCCTCCGAGGCTCTCACCCTCATACTCATTTGCCTCTCACTTTATTTGTCTTTTTAATTATTTATCTAGCTGCCACTAACATTGCTCTAAAGAAAGGCCATTGGACGCGTTTAGACTAGACAACAGCATGCTCCCAGAGCCGCAGCCCTTTGGAAAGCCACCAGTCATTGTTTTGGTATAACATGTTGTGAATGTGACGCTACATTGTCATACAGTCTGATGTAAATATGCCACATGGAGCATTCAGAGCACCAGAAACTCACGAGTTGTTAGATTGTAGTTTAATATTATATTTGCTAATTTTCACTTATACATGCTGCATTATACACTTTACTACAGCAAAGTGCTCAGTCATCTTGGATTCCAATGTGTTCAAGCTATTGGTTGAAAATCACATCATCCCACCTGTCTTTTCTTCTGTGCAGCACACTGGGCAAAAGCAAGATATCTTGGCAACTGCGGGTCAGATTGACATTTGGGAGAAAAATGTCTTGGTCCCCAAGTGGAACCCATAATGGTGTGTCCTTTGTTGTCACTTGGTTAAGTTCATACTTAAATGTCTGGGTTTTTATGAACACTGCAGTGGACTTTCAAGTGTTTCCAGCTCAGTTTAGTGTTGAGTATTAAGGTTGTATTAGTCCACTAGGAAACTTGGTTCCTCTAAAAGGAATAGGAAGAAAAGACGTTGGTTTCTAAAGTCTAAGCTCTGTGAGGCTGGTGATACATACAGCAATGCTACCTGCAGCCTAAAATCAACATGTTCACACTGACAATGCTTGCATGCTAATATTTGCTAATTGGCCGCCGACATTTAGTCGTATCAGTTTTGGACAAATTCAAAATGTTGATGAACCATCTGAGTATCACAGTCGAATGAGCCATTAGTAGAAGAGTGAAAACATATTTTCCATCAAGAAATGCAATGAAGAAATGCTCTCCAGTTTTTATATGCACCTTCAGTATCTTCCCTCGCATCTATAGGAGCTGCCAATGTTGTGATCAAGCTGTTAATATACTGTTGTTATACCTGTACGTGACTATGATTGGTTTGATCCACTGTAGTTCAATTAAATTCTGTTTTATATGTATATGTTTGTATAGCGCCAAATCATAACATACATTATCTCAAAGCACTTTACATGTTAAGTTAGAGACCTTCAAATTGTAGAGAAACCCAGTTCCTGTAATGAGCAAGCATTTTGGCAACTGTGGAGAGAAAAATCTCCCTCATTAACATATAGTTCAACCATAAATGTATATTTTGGAGCCTGGCAGGATGGATTCTAGCTTGTGAGAAATGCAGCTGCTTTGCAAGGGTACTTGATGATGGTACTTAATGAAAATTTATTTCTAAAGTGATTAGGATTAATCGTCTGGGAACCATGAATAACTGTAACTAATGTTCTGCCAATCCATCTTGTAGATGTTGAGATATTTAACCTGATGAAATTAAAAGTTAGGGGGTCAGCAAATTTAGCAGGATTCATCCTCTGGGCATCATGAATGTCTGTGGCGGCCTGAGTAACAGGCTGGTTTGGATACAAAATAGCAAATGCACATGACAGCACCTAAGCACTAAAAGTATTATAACTGCAGTAATAGTGAAAATTAGTTTGACCCAAGTCCCGTAAGAGCAAGGATGAAGAGCCATTAATGCCCAGTTAGTAATGTCAGATGTTTCTACCCTTCAAAGTTGAGTCTGCTTTGTTTTTATTAACCAGTTTTTACCTGTACATTCAAACAAGGAGATGTTGTATGAACCTGAACATGTTTCCTTTAGAAACCGTTCTGAATGGTTTTGTTTGTAAGAATGTTCAGAGTATGCGAGGTGAAGTTCTGCACACTTGATTAGCTTTCATTTCTGTTCATTACTGCTCTGTAATATTGGTGTTTGTTAGGATCCATCAAGACAGCGGAAAAGGGAAAGAAAGTAATGCCATCGCAAGATGAATTAAACAACTGATGTTGTAATAATGGCAGACTGGATTGTCACCCTGTTTGAGGTCTTTACCGCCAATTCCCTGTGGTGGAAGGGTTTTATATTGTTAATTTAGTAGTCAGGCTCTGGCTATAGGAGATAATGTATCACTTCACTCAGCGACTTCAACCCCTCACCTCCATCATCCTTAAGCAAATTCTTGCCTTGGCTGTACTGTGAGGAGCAGGCGAAACCCCGAGAGGAGAATCACAACAGTGACTTTTGGCTATTTAAGAGTGAAATTTGTTCTGTACTACTCTTTAGTTATATTGTAGCTTATAATTATTTTGTAAGAAGCAACTCCATAATATTGAGTCCCTGCATAAGGCACCTGAGCAGCGATAGTCTCCAACCATAGCGTGATCACCTTTTTAAAACATTACAATTCATATATCTCTCTATAAGCAATTTGCAGAGTGCGAGCACCCAATCTTTGTGCGAATTGGAACGTAACTCTCCAATCTTGATGAATCTTACACAGGTGCACAGCTTCCTGGAGGTACCGTGCTTTATCAGTTCATTTCTGGATAGCGATAGCATCAACCCCACAGAGGCACAGCGGTTCTTCATCATTTCGAATTACGACCAAAAAGCAGAGCTGCACCCTCGTTACAGCACCTCAGCAGGCTAAAGCGTAGCAGGTGCATTGCTAAATATATATTAAAAAGTGTCTTACTCTGCAAGTTGCTATATTCCCGTGGGCGCTTCACGCCACTGATCCTCTCTGCCTGGAATCATCCATTTCTGGTTGTGAGTGTTCACAGCGAATCCTAATTCCTGTCTCTGGTTAGCAGTGCGCCCCAGAGACTCCTAGTAATGAGCTCGGAGGTTAAAAAAATGGAGTGCCAGTCCCAGAAGGTGTTGTTGAGTTATGGATGGGGGGAAAGATCCATGGAGCCTCCAGAGACCCAGTTAGGGCCAAACCTTTGGCGGAAGGCATATTATTCCCCAATTTGAAAGGAAAGCTGGGCCATTTTGAATCGCAACTAATTGGCACTCAGTGGAGGAGGACTTCAGAGGGAACCTTTATTTTCATATATTAGCTCCAGCAAAGTTCCTATAATGTGATGTAAGATATAAAATATGGCCTTAACTTGGTTTATGTTGTCAACTCACATTAATATTAAAAATCTTTATAAATGTGTTTTTGATGATATTTAACCGGCACTGATCTATAGGCTTACCCCACATGTTTTCGTTATTAAACATATATGCAGTTACTTTTAAATGCTCCATGTTAAATCTATTTCATTAATATGTATGTGAAATCAGGTTCACTTTCAATGATTGTGTTGAACTGTAGAAGTATCGAACAAACACTTTTATTAATATAAAACAGGGCACCTTTCTTTCACTGAGGTCTTTTATTCAGCAGTAAGTGCCCAACTACATGATTTCTATGCAGTGTGTTTACAGTATACCGTTGTGCATTGTCTTTCTCCACCAGCCCAGGTGATGGCAGGTCAGTGTGCACAAGTAGTTCTATCTTAGAGCACATTGGCCTCGTCAATTAAACAAATAAATTAGAAAGTACCAAAAGTTTTTACCAAAGGCTACAAACGTGAAATAAGTACATTGACCCAGTGAGTTAATTGATGATAAAATGTCAGTTCACATATATATTGTAGAGTTTTAGCTGCAGTTTACTTGAACTGATAAGTTATCTTGGGTCCATTCAGTTTAATACACATAATTGGATTACTATAATCTAATATATTGAAAATGTGTAAAACTATGTTCTATTGTGGCATGAATACTTCCCCAAAATCCTGTTATCTCGTTTACCAATTTACCCTTTAGTTAAGCTGCAGATGGTGATTTAATTTAGAAGAGCTGAGTAGCTATTTTGTCAACATTAGTTGTCTCACTACATGTTGGTCTAAGGCGTGACACAACCGTGAATCCACTGTGTCACAGTCCAACCCTCTGATTCTGTTGGACTTCCAGTGTGTGTCAAAATAATGGAAAATAGAAGGGAGGGAGGCCTTGGAACAGAAAACCACACATTAAGCACAGTGGAAACTATACATCAGGGTTACTGATACTATTTGTGTGATGACCAGTGTCAAGGTTAAAGCTGTAATGTCTCATAGGTGAGTTATTGTGCGACAGTGAAGTAAATTAGTTAAAACTTGCAGTAAGGAGTTTTATCAGCAACTTGCAGCAACTATGGATCAAGCTTGTGAGCATTTTGCCGATCTAGTATTCTTCTTTATTGTCAAGTGCAGTATTTTGTACTCCCATTGCACATGGATATATTTGCATATTTATACTATAAAATAGGTTTTTCGAATTGACAGATAAACTGTATGTATACACGATCACCAAATACTGTTTAAATTTGGGAAAACAAATGTATACCCAAATGCAAACAGTGTTTTTTTTGCTTATCTGCTGTATCTTGTGTTAATTACATTTAATGTCTTTAAGCCCCCATCAGCTGTATCAACTTTTTGGTTTCATGTAACATGACGTATATGAATATGATATGTTGTCATGCAAGTTTATTAGTTACCTTTGGACAGTCAGGTTTTACTTTAAGGGAAGCTAAATGTTTAGATGGGGATTTGTTCTACCCTGCTGCATTTTTCAGTGCACTGTCTGTGTAAACGTTTTAGAAAATGTGGTTTCCTAAATATTACACAGAATTCTTTGATGAATAATTCCTCTTGAATACCATCTTGTCCTTTAATGTTGCCTTTTCATATTTTACTCATCCTTTCTCTTTCAAGATGAGCAAGAACAACCGCCTCCAACTCAAATAGTTGCCATTATAGATAAAGTGACTGCAGCGAGTGCACCTCACACCTTTCACTCCTCAGCTACTAAACAGTTTCACTCTGTTGACTTACCTCAGGTTTTGATGTGGTTAATGAATGAAGGAAGAGAATTGGTTACGATTTCTGTAAAGGTAATGTAGTGAAGCCCTGTGTTAGCTCGGCTTAATGAGGCTAATTATCCATTGTGGATGTCCAATCTCGACAGGACTTTTTGGATTGCTTTGATTAATTACAACACACTGAGTGCTGCTCCTACAGCCTATTAGAATGGCAGGAAATGTAAAGCACTGCAGCTAACTAGTGAAGTGGCAAAGGACTTGCAACCAGGAGACTACTGACGGACTACAGCAGAATACTCTGCTTCAGCTCCTCTGTCTCAAGTAAAGTACCATGAAGTAGAGCTAGCTAATAAATTAGGTGCTTAGCAAAACCTCAGAGATGATGTTTGCATTTAAGGTTTGTGCTTTTACATATGGCTGACAAAAAATGGGACAACTTCATTTTGGGTAGAAAAAAACTTTTTCTATTATAATATTTGGAAATATTTCCAGTGGCCGTGGCATAGTTTGTATTAACACCACTTGACTTGATTGTGTCTTGATGGGCTGCCATGCATGTTCATGTTGTGTGTATGTTTGAGTTGCACGATGAGATGAAATATGTCATAGTTTTTCCACCTCACCCAGAAGGTCTTACTAGATGCCTGTGTCATTGGTTCTGTTGGTGCTACTCTCATCACTTGCAGCAAGCGAACATATTTCAGCTTGACTCTTATTGATCTGTGCTTTCTGAAACCATTTTTCCGACATGAACTCCGAAGAATGTCCTCACAAATGGGTCCGGACTTTGGAGGTTGCCTTTCGCACATGAACAACTCAGCAGGAGATTCCGCGCTCAGATGCGTTCACAGTAACACGGGAATCTCTGGGGCGTTCAGGTGAGGGATGGTGCAGAGGCAGGATGTAACTTATTATTTCAGAGATCACATGTTTTAATTCACAGCCCATCGACATCTGTGTTGGCCCTTTTCACCAAAAGCTATTTTGGCATCTTCGTAGGTGACTTCTACGTGTGTGTCACCGTTTTTTCATACTGAGATATTTTTATTTATTTATTTTGTTTTCATTTTTGCAGCTGTCTCGTGTTAGAAATGTCATCAATAGCCCGCTCGCTTGTGGTAAATCCTTTGGAGGATCTCCTGCTGTGTTCTTACACCGGCTCATTACAACATTATCCAGAGTTTATTCTGGGGGGCTGGCTGGAGAAACTCCGGGGCCTCTCGCTCAGACACTTGCATTCTCATATACAGCCCCTCCGGAGAATGTCAGGGGATATAGTGCTTGGGCTCTTTTTTGAGTTTTAGAAAAAGCTGTTTAGAGCACCCCTTACAACTATCCAGCTCTTAAATATAATTTGTTAATGTAGTTTTCTATATGCTGTTTTGGTCTTTTCTTTTAATAACTACCTTTTATTTCATTGAGATAATGGATGCAAGTCAGCATCAGATGTTCACTCATTAATTACAGCTGCATTGTAAATATGTAAAGCCTAACTTCCCATCACTGGTACTGAAAGAAATGATTGAGGACGGTGTTATTGCAAATCATAGAATAGATTATCAATCATTTACATATTTTCCTTATAGCCAGCTACTTGAATGGCTTTAAAGGGACCTGTGCGTGTGCGTAAAGCATAAATGTATCAGAACGTAGTGGAAAATATTTCAAGATTTATGCTCTTCAGCAGTGTCTCCAAAAGCCATTTGGCTGCAGCACAGTATGGAAAAACTTAATGAGGAGAGGCAAGAGAGGGGAAAGATTCTGGACCTGAATTCTGTTGGTTTGGTGACAGTGAGAAAGATAAGTGCTTGTGACAGTTGTGAATGATGTTCTGCTTACGGGCCTGGGAGCTCTCCTGTGGCTAAATTGTCGCCGTTGTCAAACACGCTGTTCCCGTTGCCCAAACCTCCCCTGAACCATCTAATGCAGTGAATGGGAACCCTAATTCTTCATTAATTCAAGGGAAAAGGGAGATTTGGTCATGTAATCTTCTCTTCACTGGCTGTTTTAAAGATTCCAATAACCAAGCATTTACAGTTCACTGAGCGAGAATGGCTCGTCCCCTCCCGCGCTAACCCGCCCGTCCTCTGCCCCCTCTTCTCCACTTTTTACTACATCGACACGCCAGCTGTGAAACCTAGTGATGCTTATAGCCAGACTTATTGCCATGGTTATCTTTAATGACTTTGAAATGTATTGGCCTCATTAATAAGCGGTGAGGTTATCAATTCTTCTAATTAGGCTGCATACTCCCCGAAGAAATTTCACATTAAAGAGGCAAAAGATGAGTCGGAGGCGAGGCACGCTCTCTGGCGAGAGGTGGGGGGGTTACACAGTGGGGTGGGAGGTGGTGTTGTTTGGAGCTAAAATTCAAAGTCTTACCCCGTCTGGGAGGATTAGCATTAAATCACTGTACCCCCACCACCACCCCTCAGCTCCCATTCTAATACAACACTCCCACCCCAGCCCTCGCCACCATCGCCGCGGCTTCTTCCTCTCCCCTTGAAAATGACTGTTTCACTTACACATTATAGCTATCAGCGGATGTGTGTGTATGCACGGGGGGGTAATCACAGCCGGGCAGGGCTGGGTGGCGGTAATGGGACATGAGCACTGCTGAGGTGTGTAATACGATCAGGAGTTACTGTCACAGAGCACTGATGTGCATATCTCAGGCTGACATGTTGAGGCCGCAGCGAGGCCATTTGGGTAAGCTTTATGTGGCGTTCCAGGGGAGCTTCAGTCAGCTGCCAGAAAGGAATATTGGCTTTTTAGATGAAATGGATGCCTGCCTTCTGTCTTTGTCACTTCTCTGAGTCTGTGTGCTTGGCAGCTCTGAAATACTCAGATGTACAGCGTATATGCACGGCTTGGATTCTCAGAGCCAGTTATTTACGTAAGAAGTATGCAAAACAAAGCACAATGTGTCATTAGTAAGCATTTTTCAAGTACACCAAATGCAAGTATTTACAATGCAAATATGTACAGTTTCACATCCATCTGGCAATGACTTACTATTTATGTCCAAACGTATGACAGAATTCTACATCCTGCAATTACAATTAGAGTATTAAAATAAAGCCAACGTATTACTAATTTACAGGCTGCAACATTATTTGGAGAATGTCAACATTTTCATTCTGAACTACTGCACATTATGTATTCAAGTGCATTTACACTATATGCCTTCTGTGGCACATGTGTGTCACTGTCTGCATGCATGTGAAAATAGAGATTAGCTATAAATGGCTCTGATTTATTTGTGCCCCGGCCCCAGCAGCCAGACAGAGCCTCC
This sequence comes from Hippoglossus stenolepis, assembly GCF_022539355.2. Taxonomy (NCBI): domain Eukaryota; kingdom Metazoa; phylum Chordata; class Actinopteri; order Pleuronectiformes; family Pleuronectidae; genus Hippoglossus; species Hippoglossus stenolepis. The sequence goes on along the minus strand of NC_061497.1, from coordinate 4,720,880 downwards.
TGCAAATTTATAGCCAGACGTCACTTTTACATGATGGGTTTGTAACAAATATCTGCTGCATATTGTTAAATTAATCTTCCATTTAAAATTGATGGAGTTAGACTCCCCAGGTTCAATGTAATTTGGTGTTCACGGGCAGCAAGTAACGCAGTGTGAATACAGAATGAGTTGAGGCCAAACGGCCTAATCTTCCATCACCTTGAACCTGAGAGGAGAGGACGCCTCATCCAGCAGTGGCTAATGAGATTGTGCTCACCTCCCGGGAGAAAGAGAGACAGGGAGGGAGGAAGGGTTCGGTGGGAGGGATGGAGGGCGAGTAAGAAAGATGGAGGAAAAGAGAATGGATGTGTTGAGGCACGCCACAGCGGAAAAAGGCGAACGGGATATGAGGTGAGAGAATGATGGTCAGAGTCCTGGAAAATGGATGTAAAAAAGGAGGTTGGGAGATCTACAGAGCGGGCGCCTGATAGCAGCTTGTTGTTTTCCAACATGTCTCATGACTTTTTTTTCCTCAACTCTTGCTGCATGGCGTGTCTGATGTATGTATGAGACAGCCGGGGCATGTTGCGATGAAATGAATTCTATATCATTATTTCACAATCCTCACCCGGCCATGACAAAGACGGAGGACATATTTCACAGTTAAGGATGCACCACTCAGCAGGAGTGTCTGTCTCTCCATAATTCATAAAATGAGAAAAGGTTCCCCCCGTGCAAGCCAGGCCATATTATTGTCAAAAAAACCACAGGGAATAGATCTGCTACTGCACACAGTGTTCTTACATGTCTTCTGTTACCTTCAGGTTCACATTCCTGTTACTGTAGTGTAGGGCCCGCTTTGATGTCTGTGCTAGTGATATTTAAGGAAATATGAATTTGATAACATATTATATTCAGCAGGATAACACCAGAATCATTCACACACATACTGGAGCTTTTCTAATTCCTATATCTGCTGTGGATTCTGCGTTATTGACTGTCTTTGCAACGCATTTCCCTCCAGCAGATGGTGGCAGCAGTGTAAGCCAGCCTCGAACTGAGCTCTGCCAGCATTTAGGGCTCATATGGTTGGTTTTGGATGGGGATGTCACTATCCTGGCCAACTAGGTGGATTAGCAGCTCTGTCCTGTACAGTGCAGCGCTCCATCCCAAGATTGTCCCACTGTAAACACCATGACATTCATAACAGAGGCATCACTTCCATCTGCACTACTCAGGGTGGAGAGTGAAGTCTAGAAATCTTTACTCACTGTATAGATCAAACAAAGACGTGTTTTTAAACCTCCACATATGTGGCATAAATACTTACATACATATGTAATATTGAAATTAGTAAATAATGTGACACACACATTGTTACTTTTAATCTCTACTTTGTACCTATTGCTTGGGCCACACTGGATGCATGTGTGAGTGTGTGCATTCTGGAATGGTGCCCATGTTATGGTTAGAGCACCCACACACTGTGAGACACACCTGAGATGGGCAGCTCTTAAAGAGAGTCGGGTGTTCCTTGTTTTTCCTGTGGGCACAGTGCATGGTTCACAGCAAAGTACACACAACAACTTCACTATCTATAAACACAGAATATGTCGCACCCATAAATATTTGCAACCCTTCCTGAACCTGTTTCAAAGTAAAAGCACTTAGTCAGCGTCTCTGCTGACTGAATCCATTCATTCATTTTAATGAGGTTTTTAATTGTAATTGTAGGACCAGAAGATGCACGCCTTCATAACTGGCACTTAGTTCAGTACATAGGCTAATTTTATTTAAGGAAATATAGTTGTCATACCAGAGACCTCATGTAGCAGCTCTGCAGCACACGCACAGCAGACATTCTCCCTGTCTGAACAATAGACATGGAGATGCAGCAGATGTGGCCCAGTGTGGCCAGCAGAGAGAAAGAACTGGACTCAAATCTCATCCATTAACCCCCCTGTGACAGTAAGATCCTAACATGCCTTTTTAGAATACAAAAAATATCTCATCCACTGATCAAAAATAGAAGAAATCAAACAAAGAGTACAAATATACAGTAAAACCAAGTTTGTATTATATTTAGGGGTATTACTAGTTATGTGAAAACATTTATGTTGTATTTCTGCATTTTACTGTTTACAATTAATGGTGACACTGATCTGCTCAACCTTTCATACATCGATTGACATGAGATTCTGTCAATTCAATTTGTTCTGGACCAATGCCTTTGCTGTCTACCTGCTTCTGCCCCCGTCTCGGTTAATGATATACTAATAATATTATTAATCTCTGTTCAGCTCTACATGCCTTCCCTCACTTATCCCTCATACATTTTCATGAGATCATTGATTAACTCTTTCTCTTAATCACCTACTCATTTCATCACACCCTCAGCACTTTGTCCTTTCATTCCCTTGGCTTGTTTCTAATTTCTTCTTGTCTCGCGCGTACTAATTTACACCTCACACACTCCTTTGTTTGTCCATTCGTTCATTGATTCAATTGATCCGCTCCATTGATCCTGTGCTCTCATTCCTCTAATGCCTATGTATAATCAATGCACCTCTGTGTTTAGCACATGCCTTTATTATGTCGGGTTCCCTCGGTTAGTATTCCTGCACAGTCCTTTTTTATTGTCACGGCAGCTAATGAAACACAAGATGGCTATTACTGGTTACCGTCTCTCTCGTCAGTGTGTTGTGATGATCCTTTCAGCCTCTGAGCAGCCACTTGGCTCGGATTCAAACCTGTTCTAGTTCTCGCTGCCTCTTCTGAGCTAACATCTCGATGGCAGCTTTCTGCCGGCGAGGATTGATCAGCAAATAAGTTGCTGTCGGCCAGCTTTAAAAAAAGGTTGACGATTTGCACTTGTCTGTATAAATGGATCCACCCGCCTCACTCTGATAATCACAGCCCCCATGCCCACTTTTGCTCTTGGTTTCCTGGGCCAAAATGTATTGAGTGGGCTGTGGGGCTATAAAGTTCCAGCTGGCAACATTTATTTAATTACTTAAATCCATTCGATTAAAGCTTTTCAAGCAATTATGTCAGTGCTTTCAAGGCCCTAACACAGCGTTAAATGGATTAATTCAGCTGGACTCACACAGAGCAAACAGTCCCCTTTGCAGGGTCAGACGGGGGTCAGTAACAAGTGAGCTTTGTGCGGGGGTGGTGTATTGAATTTACTAGTAAAAGTGCATCGTGAACAAAGGCCGTGCAAGAGTCCCAAGTATTAAAACGAGATGGAAGTGTCTATTACTGATTGGCTAGTGACTATGACTATGACTAAGTTATGTTACATATTTTCAATAGTAAAGATTTACTATATTTAGTGGAATACGTTGTTTTTGAACCTCCTGTAGGGATTGTATATTGTATTTTATCTTGTTCTGTTTATGGCACTGAAACAACACCATGTGCCTATATATGTGCTCTTTATTTGACCACCTAGTTAGGAAGATGTATATCATATGGCATATAATGTTTTTGTTTCATTTATTGTAATATTATTTTCATTATATTATTTTAACAGCATGTATTTTGGCATTCACCTAGTTGAAAATGTCACTTTATTAGTTACAATCAATTTGCACTTTATATTGCTATTACCTCTTAATACATTCTAATAAAGTTACTCATTACTGAGTAGTTTTTTATGAGATACTTTTTTTATTCTGACTCAAGTACTTATTTTTATGTGTACTTTTTCTACTTGAGTCATTATAATTGGGGCTGCATTGTGTTTTAAGGCCCAACAGCCACAGAGGCAACTGTGAGAAGTTCTTGTTGATGGCTGCTAGAAATACATTTGGTAGCATCTGAGCCCTGGCTACAATCCCCGTCTCTTCAGCCAAAGTGTACTGGAAGTTTCATCAAAGGATCAAATGAATCATAATTCAGTTTAATCAGTTTAGCAAGGTGGTCTTATCACAGAATAACATGCTAAAAGCCTTCAGTCCTGGGGTTTTTCTCATCATATCTGGCTTGTCATCTCTCAGCTTCTGGTTTTTGTAATGAATGCTTTAATTATCTCGAAACTTTCAGTCGATGTGTTGTGACTCTCCTTGTAAGTCTACCCAGATTATTCAAGTTCTTTCATTCAGGTTCATAAAAAATCTCTTTGGATGGGTAGATCCTCACTTAGCACGTAGCAGTGTGAGTTGGCAAGTTGTGTCCAAACTGTGATTGTGATTAATGTTTGATATAACATTACGACTTATTATTCACTAACATGTCCACATTTCTCACCTTTCTCATGAAAAACTGTCCACAGTCAACTACTTTGCCATAAAATGTTCTCAGTGCTGTTGTTTTAATTTGAAGAGTAAAATTTTACAGCGGAGCATCATGAGGCAGCTGTAAACACGGCCCTGCTGCCATAGCACAGAGAATTAATTTTCAGCTGTTTTTCAAGAGACAGATGTTTGCTTTAAATTTTACAGTTAAAAACATCTGACTTGGGATGGAACCAAAACAAGTTGTGCTGTAATTCTTTTTAACAACTATTATGTCTACACAATTGCTTCCAATCATTCAATATATACAGTTAGTTAGGCTTGATGCTGTGTTACAGCATACAGTAAACTAAACTATGTATAGATATTGTATGCAGTTTAAAATGTGTACCTTTGTATACAGGATGTGTACATTGTTTTATCTTATTATAGTTCAGTAGTACTGCACTAACACCCCAGATTTCATAATAATCTTGACAATTTGGTAGACTTGCATTGTTGTGCCATAATTGTGACATGGTAATGAGGTGAGGTCATAGGGCATGAATGAAACAAAAAACTAGGTAAACAGTACAAATCATGAGACTATGGAGTACATCTTCAACATGACCTGGCGCTGGGGAGAGTACCACAGCTCTGGAAGACCTCCTGCCTGGTACCGGTGCCAAAGACCTAACACCCGAAAGACCTCCGCAGCTACAGGCCAGTGGCACTAACATCCCACCTGACGAAGACCCTGGAGCAGCTTGTCCTCAACTATCTCCACCCCCTGGTGAGACCATCGATGGACCTGCTTGAGTTCGCCCATCAGCCTGGCATCTCACCTGGAGAAGCCTGGGAGCACTGTGAGGATCATGTTCTTTGATTTCTCCTGTGCTTTCAACACCATTCGACCGGCACTGAGGGACAAACTGGAGCATTCTTGGAGTGGACCTCTACCTTACCTCGTGGTTATTGGACTACCTGACCAACCGACCCCAGCATGTGAGGATCTGGGACTGTGTGTCGGACCCGGCTGTCTGCAGTACAGGGAACCTACAGAGAACAGTCTACATTCCTCTTCACCCTCTACATTGCAGACTTCATCTATAACTCACCCTCCTGTCAACTGCAGAAGTTCGGACGACTGTGCGATTGTTGTCCTCATCACAGATGAGGTTGACAGAGAATACAGAGGACTGACGCAGGACTTTGTGGACTGGTGCCAGCGGAACTGCCTCCAGATCAACACAGGGAAAACCAAAGAACTGGTGGTAGATTTCCGCAGACACCCAGTTGAACTACACACACCCATTGTGTACTGAACTTTAACTCTGGTTTAACCCTCTTAACTGTGCGATATTAATTCTGTCTGTGCAATGCATTGGTTCATGTACAATCCATTAACTTTACATATTCTCACACTGCACATATTTTTCTTGTTTTTTTCCATTCATATTTTCTATATTTTTATATTTCCTTACACTTATGTATTATTATCCTAAGTATTGCATCTGACTTATTATTACTTACTGATGCCTATTTTTGACTCTTGCTGCTGCAAACTTCCCCATGGTGGGACAAATAAAAGATTATCGTATCTTAAAATACAACATTCAGCATACATAGCGATCAACCAAGTACGGACAAGTGTGCACTTGTTTGACTGGTGAACACAGCACCCTGCTACCGTACATCAACTGATTACTCCATTGTCCCTTTCAAAAGAAGGAGGGGGCTGTGTCCCTCTCTAAGGCTGTGTTTCAGTATAAAAATGGTATATTGGGTCAAATACATGGTGTATTGCTGTGTTGTTTGGTGGTAGGTGTTGTTCCTTGTTTGACTGGCAAAACTTTGAAATATGAGTGTGTCAGGTTATTCTTTACATATTTTTTTAAGTGCCCTTTGAAATATTCAAAGACTGCTTCAGAGTTCGAGCTCAAAGCTGCTAAATAGCTCAGAGAAGCTTAGTTCACACAGCGCCCTTGATTCTGTTGAGAATAAAGTCCACATAAGGTATGGTTTTCAGGTTTCTCATGAATACTGTCGGCAGGGAATAGGCCACGTATTTTAGAGGATTCTTGCTGGAGGCTTTTAGAATTTAAAAGTCATTCAAAAAATGGTGGCCTTGCTGTCTTTTTGCTAACCTCTTCCATGGAGACATAACTTTTTGTCATCTCCTATACAATTTTGGAAACCTTTGTGTGTGATGTGATCAGATGGAGCTATTACCCACAAGCCCTCAGTCTTTCGCCACAAAATCCAGAGCTTCACCTTTGACTTCTTGCCTGTGTCTCATCTCCAAAGCCCGAGGCTGCTTTCAAAAGCCATGAAAGCAGCGTGGAGCCCAATTCAAGACTCTTCAATATGTCGTTGCCAGGACTGTCTTGCACATTTTTTGTCATAGTTAAGTGACAAGTGTGTTTTTTCAATCTTAACTAGATACCAAGCAATTGTATATTCACTTACTAAATTTACCTCATTCATTTTTCTCATTTACTTACTTCATCTCTTTCTTTTTCTCTTGCAAGCCTCACGAGTTTTGATTTAATGACAAGCTTAATGATCGGCTCTTGAGGGAGTTTTCAAAGACTAAGTGCAGATTCTCTTTTTAAAATGCAGGCTTAGCAGTGGAAATCTCCGCTGCCAAGAATGGATTTTCCCTGGTGCCCTGATGGTGAAGTAGTTAAGCTCCTCGTTGTAGACCGTCCAAGTCTATATGCTCTGTTTTCTATTTCTCTTTCTCATTCTGTCTTTTACTCTGTAATAAATATGCCAAGAGAGGAATAACCAAGCTTTGTATCCAGCCCTGTCATAGATTAAGCCATGATTACTCTGATTATCATCATTTCTATCTTTCCTTTAAGTTTATGGGATTGGGGAAGACTTTAAATTGTATTGATCAAAAGAATAATCGCTATCGAATGTATGTTGCCTTATTAAAACCAGCAGCTCCCCTGGAGAAGGGATGAGAAAGTGTAAATGAGCAGGGTCTTGTTTCTCACTCTCCTCATAGACGAACTATGGATTGCATTGCATAGTATGAGGATTTCTCCTCAGCTTACACTGGGATCAAAAGGAGAGGGAGGAAGGGGTCTTGAAACATTCATGACTTGTGACGGATCTGACCTCGGGGAAAACATCCTTGATCTGATCGTAGTAGTTTGAGTGGATCTGCTTGGTCCCGAGATACTGCGAAAGGCTACGATTAGACCCGAAGCCTCAATGTTTTTCTTAATTTATACCCCTTGTTGCTGACGCATACTCCTGTCCAGTGGAAAATACTGCAGCCTCCCCCAGTAAATAGCTTGCGGGTGACAAATAGCTCCTGCTTTACACTCCATTTGGTCTCAGGCAGCTCACACCCTCCTCCCTGTCCTCCCCGCTTCCATACTTGAGCCTCCGTCATACCCTGCCCCTCCTGTTGCCTCTCCAGGCACTGACCTTTCAGATGATGCCTTTCCCGGCCTCCCTGGCCAGTAGCTCCCCTGGGAGCTATAATGGACTCTGTGTTAATTGCCTGTTGAAGGACAGAGGCAGTTCTGCTCAGCCTGATTGCAGACTCCCTTGAGAGTACAGCTGTCTGTTTGTGTGATTGTTGCTCTAATGCAGCACGGCTGGAAAATTTGGTTAGCATGTGCCTACACATATGTACACAGACACACATAACACATAATACACAGAGATTACTTGCAATTAGTCTTGGTTGGCGGCGGGGGGGGGTTCAGGATATCAATTCTAAATTGTCTTGAGGTTTCTATATATGAGAACAGACACCAAACTGTTCTAGTGTAGCAACAGAGTGTTACAAGAACAACGTTGCTCTTTGGATATTTCTTTTCATTTCATTTGGGTTGGATATTAAGACACTGTTTTTTGCTGAATCCCACACATGCCCACAGAAGTTGACACTGGATGTGGTTCCCTTCAATATGGCCTTCTCTTGTGGCCTAGGTGTCAGCATAATTCATAGCAACAGACAAGAGCCAAAAAGAGGAGATTTATCACCCAGTCCCTGGATTTTTCTTTTTTTATCTTTTGTTCTGGGGAATTGAGCTGGATGTAAGGTTACCCTCTGATTCATGAGTGCCATTGAATAATACTTGTCTACTGTACAACCATTTCCATGGATATATGCCCTTGTGTACTGCAGCCCTCACAGTAGAATAGATAAAAGACGATGTTCGAGAAATGAGTGAGAACTATGACAGTTTTAAGACATTGAAGGATTTAATTTCCAAATTTCTTTGTTTATTAACATACCTGTAAATATCCCCAATTTGTGCGGCATGACCTTTGACTTGAGTACTGCCGTCAGCCTTCAAAAGGAGATTGCAGGCTCTGTGCTGAGCCTGTCGCAAGGAAAACGTCAGGAGGAGCAACCAGGTGAAAACTCACCACTTCTCACCCCAACACCTAAACATCAGCCTCAGTGTGCATGGCCCATGGCTGGACCTTGATCTCTGTGGTTTGAAGTTGAAAGTAGGTCCCATGGCCCTGGCGGCCAGAGAGTGATTCCTGCTAGATAAGAACACCCTTTCATCCCCTGTTCATCTCCGAGCTGTGCTGTCACGGTGAAGCTGATTCGCATGAGCAGCCTGCCTTCTGGGCAGAGCGGGCCAGGAGACGTCCATGTTGGGGATTTATTTTGACATGCTGCAGAATTCCTGTTAGCCATCAAGGTGGACTCTCTCAAGAATTCTGAAAACTGAATATTAACCATGGCAGCCATAAACGGTTTGTTACAGCTGTGAAGCAAATGCTTTGGCTTTGATACATTACATAGTTCTAATAAATTTGACAGATATCCCTAAGAGCTGGAGACATATTAGTTAGTATGTATTTCTGTGTGTAGTGCCTATGTAACATACACTAACATCTACTTGGGTTTGGGTAGTGAAATGCCTTGAACACCCAACGAGAGGAGCTGACAGCTTTATTGCCTTATGTAATAACCTAACACAAACATTGCTGCAACAAAAAAGAAATTCAAATAAACATGTTTAAAATACATTGAATAGAAGACACGGCTCCCTTTTAAGTTTAAACCTTCACATTAAAAAGTTCCTTTAATTAAGGAGTTTGAGATCCAAAGCATTCAGTTCCTTGTCCTTGTGAGTGAGTGTGGTGAATATTATACTACTGCTCCAGTGGAGCTGACGTGTTCTTTTCTGCTGTCTGAAAGAATGATTGAGCTATATTCAGATATATTCTCACGCAAGACGTTTCTTCATTAACAATACCTTATAATAATATATAATAAATAACTAGTTTTTTTGGAAGTGAAAGTGTTGTAAAGACCACCCTCTGTACCACTTTAATTGTGCAGACAGAGAATTGCGCCCCCTTTTGGGAATATATAAGATAAACTGTGTGTGTGTGTGGGGAGAGAGAAAGCATCTTCCTTGCAACACATCAATTAATCCATTCATTTACATCAATCAAATTATGCATTGAATAGGAAGAAAAAATGTATTTTGATGGAATATCCGGTGATCTTATGTTTATGTTTAATTCTTCTAATTGACCATATTTCTCGATTTGATTGTTGTTTTTGTGTTGAGTCGTACTAAGTGTTTAAAAACAAGCTCGAGTCAACTGAAGATACTTAATGTTTTCAAAATCCGTTATGGTTAAGTGGAAATGATAAATCATTTCCATTACACACATGACTAATTTTTTTTAATTTAGCCGGGGATTCAATTAGCTGTTGTCTGATGGGAGGACTGAGGGAGGACGAAAAGTCCACCATGCTACATACAGCAGCATAATCATGTTAAAAGGCCATGAAGGGGGCTCTTGTTGAGGCCAAGAAATTGCCTTTAGTTAGGAAAAGAATAATTGGTAACATTATAGACCTCATGGATAAACTCAGCCACAAAGCCAAAGCCCTGCATAGACTTGAAGCTTGAGGATTCATAATGTTTTATCGTAAATTATTTTCTTAAGAATACTCTTGTTTTTTAAGGGATTGAGGAATACTGTTTTCCACATGACCATCTGCAAGTGTCCTTGGGCAAGATACTGAACCCTGGATGGCCCCTCATAGAAGAAAAGTGCTGCCCATAGATGCACTGTATGAATGTGTGTGTGAATGGCAAACACTTTTACAAGCAACCAGAGGGAGAGTAGGAGCATCAAGGAAAGACAAAGAGGAAAGAGTGGAGAAATGTCACAAAGTGAGGACGGCTGCCTCACAGGGTTATGACCTACTCACAGTCACTAATACTTAATCCTGTCATGCAGGATGAAGGACAGACACCACAGTGACTCTCCATCACCTCTTGAGGTACAAAGTAGTATTTCAAGATGGATCAGGGCTTTCTGGTTCGCATGCTTGTACATCAATAGTTATCTCTATACATAGGCTTTGGCTCAGGAGATATAGCAGGTCGTCCACTAAACAAAAGGTCAGTAGTTTAATCCCCGGCTCCTCGTGCCAAAGTGTCCTTGGGCAAGACACCAAATCTCCAATTGCCCCTGACGGCTGTGCTGGCACTGTACGAGTGATGTGTGATAGAGAAAGTGCTGCACATAGATGCACTATTTATATCTTTGACACTACATACAAAAATATGTTTATCATTCTGTTGACGATTTTAGTGTTTGATAGTGTCAAGTAAAATAATACATATTGCCTCTTTAAATGTATTATCCACTTGCCTTTGAAGAACATCCTTTGTGCGAGATGACTATCTAGGAATTAACATTGTGGTGCTAGCAAAAGACAGATTTGAAAGGAAAATGTGATTTGCTCCATAGTGACTGCATGCTTTGGGCTCTTGCATTTCTCTCCCTCCTGCTCTCAAGGCAAATTGCGGTAACGGTTGTCGATCAGGCGAAAGCGGACCAGAGGTTGGGGAGGGTGACGGGTATTTGTCTTCAATCAGCATTACCACGCCTGTTTAGTTTTTTGTTAAAGCGATGGAATCCATCAGCAGCCTCTCATACGAACTGTAAGAAAGCTAATAGCAGGTGGCGGTAGGTGTGAAATGGGCCTTTAGATGGGGCAGCCAAGGAGGGGATAATGCAGCCATTCAGGCTTTCTCTAGCAGGGGCCCCCTTTGTGCCCTGAGCTGACATGCTACTTCACTGGGGCTCCTGAAAGGGTCCATTTTGTTCAATTTGTCTAAAAGCCGCTGACTTATGTGACAATTCAAAGACTTTGGATGTTAAAGTTTCCTTAACCCACCAACTGCTGAATGGCTTTTTTGTCCTACCCTGTGATCTGTCTGTCATTCCCACATGATCATACGGGAAAGAAGAGGACGGAGAAAAAGAGTTGAGAGCTGCAGAGAGGGCACCCTGGTGTGAGCTCCTCGCAAATGACCAGGGCACTCTGAAGAGGCCCAGAAAACTTGAGAGTCTGTAGAAAGCGTGAGAACTAGGGGTGGACAGAAGGTTGGATTAGGTTCCCATTTAGTGCCGGCAAAATGTGTCCATTTCCACATAAGGTATGCATTATTCAGCACTGTTCGGCCAGACTGACTTCATGAGCAAGCCAAAAGTGACTCTTGGCGTCTGTGGTGTTTTTATAGTTTACTGGAAAGCATGGTCCGTTCCCTGACAAGGCTGAAAAATGTCTCAGGGCCCTAGATTACATGTGTGTACTTGTGGCTTTGCATAACAGATGGATATGTAAAGATTATGCTATGGAGGACAAACACATTGTGACCTTACTCTAATAGTTATTCATTTCAAACTGAATATAAACATGGACAGAGGTCCCACAGGTGGCATGGTTCTATTATTCTGTGCCAAAGCATTAACATTGATATTAGTCCTCTCTCCCTCCTCCTCCAGAGTTAACAATCGTCAGCATCACTTTTTGAGGAGCATTGATGTGCAGTCATGCATCTTGACACCTATACAGGAGAAAGACACTTGAAATGTGGATCGTCTCCACAGAGCCTTGTCCCTCTCTGTGGCTCTTGATTAATTATTGCTGGCTGACCATAGAACTGTCCCTGATGCACATGCAGAGCAACAGCCGCACAACAGAGGTGCAGTGAACTCTGAAAAGCTATTATGTCGTTGTAATCAAATGGACATGGAGTCAAGGTGAGGGACAATACTAAAAGGAGTTCAAGGTTTAAAGAGTGCCCAGAAAAGGGCACGTAAAGAACACACTGTTCACAACAATGAGGGATCCTTAGAAGGAACAGTTTTTCATTCAAGGATTGCTTTTATTATGTATTTATCTTATAGGGCACATTGTTAAAGGTACTTTGTAAAGGTTGCATCTTCAATGAGTAATATAAATAACTGTATGAAAAAATGATTTATCTTTATCATTTGGGTAACTTTTGAACAGTAACAGATTTATTCAGCAAGTCGGTCAAGTGGAGTCAGATCAATTTAAGATGTGATCACAAAATATTCTAAGTGATCTGTGCAACCTGTATACTATTTCTAAGTTGGAAATCACTGTGAAATGCATTTTATCCAAAATAAACGATACTGGGTCCATACAGTGGAAATACATTTTAGGTGTCAACCAATGTGATGTGGGTAAACATCCTGAAAAGATTTTGTGTTTGTTTTCTACCTAATCTCACTCATCATGCTGCTTATTTAAACCTTAAACTAGTGTATTTTACACAGTATCATGATGCAAAAGGGTATTTCATTTTTAATGAAATGATTTTGCATCAATTACTGCCTCTTGTTTACATAATAGTGCAGTTCCATTCTTTAGTCAAGAGATCATTCACATCTCTAGTTAACTGTCATCGGAGGAACAAACCAGTACATTGAGAAGGAAAAAGGAAAATTGCCCCGATTGAAACTAGCAATGCAATAATGTCAAGGAAACATTACTACAGCTGTTTCATTTGAGGTCAGGCAAACTTACAATAAGACTTTACAGCAGTAAATTAACACTAGGCAGTAATATACCCTGAAAGAGAATACAGTACATAACAAACTCAATGAAGGAAGCATGTGATGTGTCAGTAAGTAATTTAAATACATCTGCTGAAACAAGTAAAAAGCTTTCCTCCAAATTTTTAAGCACGAACTATTAGTGCAAATTGAAAAGAGCATGAAGCGACTGTTATTTCAGATTGTAGCGTCTGACTCAAGGAGACATCAACATGGACCCATAACAATAAATGTGGTATAGGCCAGAGATTAAGTTATCAACTAATAACAATAAACTTTGTACATATACTCTACACTGTCTACTATATTGACAATAGTACATTACAACAATAGTCTGTGTACCCGTAACTTGTGATCTTTTGCATGTAACAGTGACCTACGTGTGCATGCACGTGCACTCCCATTACCACCATAGATTTAATTAATTATGTGGGAAACACTGTGATGTGCAGTGCTGGTTAGCATCACTTATAATTACTTAAAGCTTTTTGGTTCATTCCTTTGTTAATTTGAGGAAACTAATATCTGTGTGTGTGGAGTTGGACCTGAAAGGGTTAATTGGCAGACACAGACCTTGCTTGCTCTCTGAATGTCGCGATTCATCTCAGTGGCTGAATATTTCATGTGGTAAGTAAAATGTGTAGGTCAAGTCTCCTATGACACGGGGAGAAAGCAGCGATGAGTCTCACCCAGCCAAGATTTAAAGGATGAAGGGTGACATTTTACCCCGTTTTGTAATTTAATGCAATTGATCTGTCTAACGAGTACAAAGTTAGATTTCCAAATACTGCATGATAAAGAGATTAAGCCTTTAAATGGCTTTCCAAAGGCAATTTTTATTGCGAGCCCTAAAGTAAGGGCATTGAACTTTCAATTAGAATTTCTAATGGGCTATTGACTGGAATGTATTAAATGTTGCTACACAGCTATAGATCCTGAGAGAGGATTTTTCTCGATCCAGGGTACATGGCCCCAGAATCCCTTAGAAATGAGATACACAAACATTCACCACAGTCACCTGATGTGTGGTGGCTGAGTCGAGCATGTTTTTCTCTCCGTAAATTCACATCGCATACTGTAATAATTAGATGTGAAGGTGTTTACTTTAAATGGCATTACATTGGCCCACTTGTAATGTCTGGTGATATAATTTGCGGTCAGCTTAGGTCATTATTTTTAATCAAGCTTTGAAGTAAAACCAAGACCTTTTTGTTAGTTTTAATTCCTGGGGTTCTTTGTGTCCAAGCACATGAGCTGTTTCTAATTTTCTGTGATTGATCTACCGGACTAAACCTGATTTAATTGCCTTTAATGCCATATTAAGTGTTGTCAAAATATTTGTACATGTCATCCTAATTCGACTTGCTACTCTTAGAACAGCATGGTCAAGGAATGTTACATCTGTTTTTCATTGTCTCTGCATCCTGCTCTTCTGTGCCTCGCACGTTTTCCGTCTCCATCATTTGTATCTGTCTTTGTTACTCCTAGCCTCTCTTTTTCTCTGTCGTGCACACATTGTAGCTGTAGGTGATTATAAGCTTCGAGAAAGCTACATCAGGATACAATTTGTCAGGGCCTCAAAGCCCACTCCGTTCTGAGGGGTTAACATTTTGTTTGTGTTACAGTGCATTCAAACTCTAATTAAAACAACATTACATTCCCCATCTGCCAATCTCCCATAATCTTCTTTAATTGCTGTAATTAAACTATATTTACATGTGCAAAATACTTGTAATTTAGCAAATTGCACTCCACACTCTGCACATTTAATCAGTGGCGCTGCAGTGGAATGGAGTGATTTCAGTGTTTTGATTTCAGCAGTGGGCTGGTTCTGATGGGGTAAGTGGACCTTTGCCTCAGGTCTTGCTGAGGTTAGGAAAACAAGCCATTGGAGAAGTATTGTCATTGGGCTCTGATTGCAGCTCGTGTGGCTAATTACAGTATAAGCCTGGGTTTCTTTGCCGTGCAGGCAGAGTTTAGGCACAGGTGTGTGTGTGTGAAAGGGGGGGGGGGTTCCACCAAGCCTCTGTGGCCTAGTGTGCTGCATTCTTAGCTCACTGCCTCCTCATGATTGACATCAACAATCCCCTTTCATTTATTCAGAATGCAAAGTGAATTTGCCGATGTGTGTTTGCCACCCAAATGGAGACAACCGAGATGAGGCGGTTAATACCTGGGAATTAAACCTGCAGCTGGCTAAGCAACTGCTGTTGTAATGAAAACGTCAAGGACTGGCTCTGGCTGAAGAGGAACAGCCTGCTTGTTTTCAGATTAATGGTATTAGATAAGGATTAATCTCGGAGAGGGAATTTGTCAAGCTGTAGCTTTATATTAGCATCGCTAATAAGCTAGCTTCATGATGGCACCATATTTCAAAGACTTCCTATGCACTCGTGGTTTATTCAGTCATTACCACTAAAGGCTGAGACCACAAGCTGTCACTTGGAATTTCCTCTCATGGTGAATTGTTTACAGTCTTGTCATTCAGGTTAGTTGAGCCATTTTCACATATGAACATACATACAATTACATCCAGAGTATAAATTAATTCTGCTGCAGGGTTAACTTGTTTTGGTTTTAAGCCCATTAACACAACTGTCAGCCTTTATCACCAAAAGCTCCCCTGACATCTTCATCGGTGTCTTCTATGTGTATGGCGCACTGAGATATTTGTATTCTTTATGTTTTTTTCAGTTTTGCATCTGTTGCCTGCTTGAAACATTGTTTGCATTCTCACATCCAACCTCTCAGGAGGCTGTCAGGAGATCATCTGGAGTTCAGCGCATCTCGAAGTTGCCTGGCTTTCCATCTTGACTGATGATGAGTAGCTAGCATTAGCTCTGTCCTCTTGGCCTAATTATATTCCTCTCTACCTGCATGAGAAAAAGCCCCATGCTAGCCAGATGGAACCAGATGTAACAGCTCAGCAGTGTAGAGTCAGGGGTCCTGCCTGAGACGACCCCCCACCCCCCCCTCCCATCTCCATACCTTGTCAGGTGAAGGCAAACCTGGCAGGAAGAACTGCTGCTACTGCCGCGGCTGAGGTAATTGGTTTGGTTTCTGCAAGAATTTCCTTATCCTGCGATTGCTGCTTATTAGCGTCATGCCAGCAGTATGCACATCATTAGGACAGACCACAGAGAAAAGCAGTGGAACTAAAAGGAGCTTCTGCAGAAGGGAACTATCTGTCCCCCAACACAGTGCTTAGATTCAATTCTCTCTTGATTTCAGTAAAAGCTCTTCTCTGGGTAGTTGTCATAATAGACGTTCCCCTGACGTTCCTCTGTTCTTCAAACTGAAGTTTTAATTGCTCATCCTATTATTGCTCGTTTGAGACCGATGCTCAAATGCTGGTATCATCTGCTTGGTTTTGAATATAAAAGGCGTCTGTCGCTCTGTGAGTTAGAGAAGATGTTTTAAAGGAGAGTAGAAGTTGCTGGCTGGGAGTGCAGTGCAAATGATGTTATAAGATGGACACAGCCCCAAATCCTCATTAGCTGACACGTAGTTCCTCTTAATTAGTTTCCATTCACTGTAATTAGCATGGATGAGGCTAATCATCCGATGTGAAAGCAATCTAACGCTTGGGATACAACGTCCTTGGCTTCACTTTCATGTCAGGTTCACAGTCATTTATTTCTTCAGGTACACTTGCTATTTTATAAGCTTTTTCTGAATAAAAGGCGGCATTTGTCTACTTTTAATAAAAGTGCCATTTTTCATCTCTACCAATACAATACTATTTAAGGCTAATTAAAACAGGAAGCAGGCCGCAGTTTCCCGTAATCGTGAATCCATTCCACAACCAGTAATTCCATTTTAAAACAAATTACCTTTGTAACAGGATTGAAAGAATGCCAATCTATTTTTGATGGAGCTCTTTTTGGCTATGACATTTTCGGGGCCTTGCATGAATAAGAGAAGAAATGGGGGATATTGCGCTGACAGTGTTGTGATATTTGAGTCTGTTGTCCCAGATCAAAACAAATGTCTGTTGTGTAACACAATGGAGCAAGAACACAAGTAGAACAAAAAGGAGTGATTGAGGCCTGCATTGTTGGGAGCACCTTCTGTAGCCGAATGATTGATAATCTCTCTCTGCCTGTCAAACCCATGAGACAGAGATTCCTCCCACTAACGCTGCGTCTGCTGCCAATCATCCTTTGTCTTCCACTGGCTGCTGAGTTCCAAGTGTTCACTTCTAACATTGTCTCGACGTGTCTCTGTTTTAAAAAGAAACATGACTTCTTTTTTTAATTATACAAACTCTATAGACAACTGAATTGAGGATCATGCAGTTGATGCCTAACTGTTATACTTGGTGGGGTGACACAGGATATGAGCTTCTTATTTGATTTTCTGCTTTGTGGATTCTAGTCTTCTGCTATCTGTGTCTTTATTGAGACCAAATCCCGCCAGTGATCTCCTCAGATCTTAAATGTGTGTCTTAACCACAAAATGTTCTTGCACCTAATCTCTTGGCCGCAGACAAAAGGATGTGAGCCATGGCCAATCCAGAGTAGTCTGATTTATCCAGAGTGCCAAGGGTATGTTCTTCCTCTCCCGGCCCCTTGCAGCTGTATATTCTGCCCTGATCTACAGCAGAACCCTGTTTATCCCTTTCACTCAGTGTTATTGTGACTGTGAATATTTAGGACTGAGAATGGTTGGTGGGGCCCACAGTAAATTAGATCTGTATAGACCAAAACAGTATCACATTTCTGGCATTTTGACATCTTTCTGTCATTCTATAATTTCTCTGTCTTATTATTTCTTTCCTAATATGCTTTTGCTTTTCTGCAGGCTGGACTGTTTTTGTGAAATGGAGTGTTTGGCATGAACTTTTGCCATATGCCTGTAGATTTGCCAAAAAGTATTCAGAGCAGCTTTTTTCTTGCGCCAAGTATTTGGCCATCTGCTTAAGTCTTTAACCAGCAGCATCCAGGGACTTCATCAAGCTCGAACTGTGAAGTCAAATGGTTTTCTTCAGCTCCCAAATCAAGATAGGCACTGCTGTGCAGATTTACTGCACTGGCAATTCCAAGCAATCACACGTATATTTTATTATGCAGTACATAGTCACATTTATGGGATTTGCACTTAATGACAGCCAGGTTTTCCCAGAGCTGTTTTTATGTCGTTAAAATTACAATATAGTTAAATTAGACAAAGTAGTCTCTTTTCAGTCCTCATAAATCACTTTAAGAACTAATAGTTTGCGGACAGAAAATCTATTTGTGTTAGTTTGATGGTAAGTGTTAAGTATCTGCAAATGAGGGCACACACAAATAGCGGAAACAGCTGCTGTAGTCATTTCCCAAGGATGTCTTCACTGGCCATGAGTCTACCTCCTGAGTTTATACAGGCCACACTGCTACTTGCAGACTAAGGATTTTAAAGCAGGACACTGCTGAAGAATGTGATGCTCGTCAAAGCGGCAGAGAAGAGTAGATAGCCTTTATATGGGGGTGGGGTTCATTATGTGGTGCACAGGACACCATTATTAGCCCCATTACACACACTGACAGCCGCACATTCATTCTCCTATACCTGCTTTTTAAAGCCACCCATAAATAATGAGAGCTGCAGCTAGCCTCGTCTTGGAGGAAGGGAAAAAGGTCATTATAGAGCAGGCCTCCATTTGTCAGAATTATTTCATAATCTCAGGTCACAAGGAGGGTTTTTACTTAAGTTAATTGTAGTGTGGACCACTGAACATAAATTTAAATTAGCAATCAATTTGTTACTCTCTGCAGATTATAACCCTGTCTGCTCTTTATTGGGACCACCAGTGACAGATGTAAACAGCCAGAGACACAATTCAATGGTGATAAAGACTAAAGACTTTGTTTTTTGACTTCACTTGATAAAATAGTGTGAATTACATGTTAATTACAAAGATACATAGCTTTATGAAACATTTTACATCTAGCTAAAGTCATATAGATTTTCCATATACATTGATTTTTATATTGATGCTCTAAGACTGAGGCTATGTTGCGTATTTTCTGCCACTACATTGTGCGGTAGAGGTCACAGTGCCGTCCTGGTTAAATGTGCTCTGACTGGTAATCGGTTGTGCTGTGCAGTATAATTACCCCAGCTTTTATCACAATGACCTCTCTGACGAACTTCCCTGGTGGAAGGAGACACCTGAGAGCTTCCACACTTCCTATCTGCCCTTGTTTTATCGAAAAGGGCCCGTCTGAATGGATAATAAAGCCCCTGTTCTCCCAACAGACGCATAATGGAGGGTGGAGTGGTCCTCTCTGGCAGACTACTGTGCTTCTCTGCACTAGAGAAACCAATACCAGGCCTATCGGCTGATATATGACACTAATGCACAGGCTGACTGGGGCTCTAAACAGAAAAGAGGGATTGTTCCGACTTTCGACTGGCTGTAGGATCCATGACTCACAGGTACCACACTGTCTGGCCCCTGAGACCGCTCTAATTGCTTTACATCTGTACAAAGGTTTCTTGTAATCGGGCCTTCTGCCTCCATTTGTCTTCCTTTCAGTCTCCTAGTGAAGGCCTTAATTGGTCTTAGTGGGGCTTTTTTTTCCAGTTAGCTCCCGGGCCTGAGCTAGTGGAAGACTTTACCTTCGGGGGCAGTGGGCTTTGCTGGCTGCTAGTGGTTGGGGAGGTTGCAGAGGAGAGGAAGTCAATACTTCTTGTACCTTTAACACTTTAATTAATGTTCTCCTGACAAGCAGTTTTTTTTTCTCCCATAGCTTCACATAGGGGGTTTGAGCTCGTGGGATCCACACAAGAATCAAGACTTGTACAGCTTTGTGAGAAAACCTCCCATGTAGTCTCCAGTGGACAATCGACATTTTCAGTCAGATTCTTTTATTACTGCACATTTCCACGCCGGTGTCTCTGACTGATAGCACGTGCCTGCAAATCCCTCTGTGTTGTCTTTTACAAGTAAACACTGTAGGTTGAACTGCACGTTTTTCATCAGTACTGTTTAAATGCTCAAACATATAGTTTGATGAGTGCGAATATTCAGATTAGGGCAATGTTGTGAAATAACCATTTTTCCCAGTAAAGCTTAAATGTATTACTGAATCTGTACACGGTGCAGAAAACAGATGTTACTGGTGTCAGTAAATAAGATAACACAAACTACCCATAGAAAAATGAAAATTCTGAAGAAACCCAAAGAAATACTCACAGAAATCTATATGAGCTTTAAGCATTCCACAATGATAGAAATGACTGCAATCCAGGACTTTTTCCATCAAAGCATGCGCCTAAATGGCTCTGAAATAACATGGTCAAGGTGATTACAGCTGCTGTAAAGAACAGCATTGCCTTACGCTGAGAGTGAGGGAATTATTAGATTTTGTTTCGAGGAAGTCTTGTCAGTCATCAAGCTCCACTGGTCTATATTTGCTTTCATTAAACTACTTGAGAGTGTTTACATTTAGCAAAGTGCTGCCGTAAGCTGAGGCAGATTCCCAGAGCGTAATGTGACCTACCTCACTTATCTGACTAGACCCTGTTCACACTTGTCTTGCCCAGTGATAACATCTCATGTACACAGCGCCACAAACCACATTTCACAACTTTAATTTAAGATAACGTGACATGTTCCTGGCTCTGCACTTGTTTTCTCCTCTTCCCACAAGTTTAAGTACAATATATATCCCTTAAGATATATAACCTCCAGATGTTAATGAACTATACAAAACTGCCACATTTTAATGCCAAGCTCTATAAACATTCACAGTTTTTTCCTATATAAACTTTAAAAGTTTCTGTAAATTTAATTGGAAATATTTGAATAATATACAAAAGCAATTTTTGCTAACAAATCTTCCTATCTAACGTGATTTACACCCGATATTCCCACTGCTTTTTTCTGCGGCTTTTTTCTGCATTTTACCACTCTTAGTGAATAAAGGACAGAACAAACTCTGTTCTGAAATGTGGAGCAGGACCTCTCCTTCACTAGGTTCTGCACTGCTGTGCTCCCTGCATTTCCTGCTGACTGACTGATATGGAGCTCTACTGCCAGGGCTTAAATAGCAGCTGTAAGCGTCCAGCTGCTCCCTGCCACGCTCCACTTCTCCCCAGATGGCTCCGAGACGTTCCAGCAGCCCTCCGGAGGAGCGCTCATGAGGAAAGTGTTATGGAGTGGCTCTCTGAAACACCAGGGAGCATCCCTCACTGCACCACAGCCACCCTCCTCCCTCTCCAACCCCCGGGCGGAATGCCCAAATCAGGGGAGGGCTGCTTGTGCAGCGTCGCTTGCCAACTTACCAATAGGAGGCAGCACAGATGGTCGTGTCCGCAGCGTAGGCCAGCATGCAGCAGGGCCTAAGGGGGTGGTCCTGGAGAGAGCACATGCCATGCCTGGCCTGGGATGCCACTGATATCCCCCAGGAGAAGAACGCGCTGGCCCTCAGCAGATGACCAGCAGAAGTCTGGCAAGCTCTGGTCAGCTCAGACATGGTGTGTAGTGAAATGTTTTTCTTTACCCACATGGGTGTCTTTGATAAGTGGGTTGTTTCAGAGCATTGCTAACCCAAGAGAGAATGTGTTGGGTGAAAACGAGCACATTCAAAGTCATAGTAAATTTCCTTGAACAGTAATATATTATGCCAGCTATAATGCTTCGGGGCAAGTCTTTGACCTTGGCTGTGTGTTAAAGTGATGAATGGTCCATCAACCTCACACCACGGAATCAAACCACAGGGTCGACTTCAACCATGACGCTTCCCACAGAGATAGTATCATGTTCAACATCCTGCACTATCACTGTTCGGAAAATATACGTTGTTGTTATTTGATTTTGATGACCAGTGGAATTGGATTAAAGAGAAAGGTAAAACTAAAGCAGTCTTCGAACAATAGAGGAGAAGACCACCACAGTATTTATAACCGATTTTAAAATATAAGCAAAGCTGGTTTGGGAACGCCTTCAACATATGTTACATCCTTAAAGGTACAAGCAAATACATTATATTAATTTGCAAAAGAAATGTCACCGGATACCTCTAAACTTCTGAGTTGGTGATAAGTGGAAAAAGGCAGTCGCACTAAGTAGAACTGAGTGGAACATGTTTTACCTTTTCAGTGAAACTAATGACTCCCTTGTTACATAGTGATAGGTTTTGCTTTAATTGCACTTAATTTGTCAGTCAAAATGTCTCTTATAAGTTGTAATACAAAAGGGAACTGACAGTTGTGACCTATAGTAAAAAGTAGAGTTTATGCCCCTTCTAAGATCTTTCTTGGTATTTATATCACAACTACTTTTGTCAACAATAAATCCAATTTTGTGTGAGTCACAGCATTTTTCTTCCCTGCTCCTCTCGTTTTTTTTACTTTGTTTGTGAGAGAGGAGGGAAGCATGCTCTAGGGATGTGTGCTATTGCTCCTGGGTGGAGGCGGGGGGCTTGGTCTGGTGACCTCACTGTTATCCTTGTCGTGACAGGAAACATAGATCATAGAGGGGCCTCTAATGCGAAACACATTCTGCCACAACTTGATCAAAGCCAGGCTGCCTGGACAACAAAGTGCCCTGTAATGTCATATTTTGACCATATAATTGGAGAGTAATTATGGCTGACAAAACACTCTTTCTCCCTCCCTCTCCCTCCCAGTGTCTGTGGACTGTAAGAAAGCCCAGAGAAGGCTTGTCATAAAATATAGGATATCTTGTGCTGAGTTGGCTGGAAAGCTCTTGAGTGGAGCAGAGCGTAGGTCCGTTTTTATTGGAGCACGATCGCTTATTCAGAGACACTATAACAACACACAAGGGTAATAGTAACCAGGGGCCTAGAAAAACACTGGTGCACCACATGACAGCTGATCCTAACTCACTAACAAGACACCAGTCTCCCAACTAACTGTGACCGAACTCTTTGGCTTTTAGATGGACTGAGTATTTTATCGTGTCTGTAATAAACACATTCCACATTATGGAAGAAAGCCGAGTTTTCTGGCTCCATTGCAGCTTTACCAGTAATTCACTAATCGCAGCTGTTTGTGAAACTGACCCTGAAATCTTCACAACAGAGCAAAGTTTAAAAAAGAAAAGAAACAAAGACAAAAACCTTGGCAAAGACTGCTGAACAGTCAGATATATTTTTGCGTGTTGGCAGTGTTGTACACAAGTTGGAAATTGTTTCAGCGAAAGAATAGAAGAAGAACCTTTGACAGAGTCAGAGTTGAGAATTTGATGCAGATGTGTGGTGTTTTGTTGTGCTCACATTGCAGCGGTTGTCCCAGATTGCTGGGCAAACATTTTTAACCATGGGTAGCCTTTCATTCTGATGTTCTCCCTCCTGCTGGGCCAGTCAACATGAACATAGAGCCGAGGGGCCTGAGCTCTGTGGTATTCTGCTGTATAGCAGTCAAACAGAAAACACATGAAACACTGCGAAACATTACAGTTTGACAAGTTGTGAAAAGTTTGGAAACTCTGTTCCAGCCCAGCTCCGAAATCAAAGTCCCACATCACCTCTCTCAGTTTGACCTAATGTTTGTATACTGTTAATAGTTTCAAGGAGCAGAACAAGTCATCACACGTTAAAAACCCTCAACATCACAGTCCGTTAATGGCTCCACTGTCCAAAAGCTGTGCTTCATTTGGTGAGCTGGGCCACAAGTCGAGCTGTTAATCGGTGATAATGTGGTGTGAGCATGTTGACAGAATTTTTGCCACTGAAAAGTGATAAAACCTGGAATTATTTCTAAAAAGTAGAACTAAGATTAGCCATTTTATTTGTAATTGTCTCAATAAAAGATGTTCGGATATGTAATGTTTTATGAGCGCTAAAGTAAACCTCCGGTTTCAGTTAGCGCCTCTGTGCCTTTGTCAAGAAGGTTAAATTAGGCTTTGTGGGACAGAAGGGGGCTTGAACCTTAACTGTAAAACTCGTATAGTGGGAGGTGGTCGATGTCAGATGGCTGGTCTGTGGCTTTCAGCCTGCTATCACGCTGTACCACTTAGCATGCTAATTAATCCCAACCAAAGGGCCGTGTCAGTCACCCCACGCTCCACCAGGGACGCTCCCACTGGGCTCATCCTGCTTTAATTGAGCACGTTTTTCAGGAGCCTGCTGTCCCTGGGATTACATTAGATCCCTCTAATTCACCCAGCCTGCCACAAAGTGAACGAGAGAGGGAGGGAGCTAGATGAGATGAAGAACTGGGAGATGTATAAATAAACCAAACAAACAAACAAAAAACCAGACTGAGTGTTTATTAACACCCCTGGGATGAAAAAGGAGGTGAGAGCAGGAAATCATTAGCGCAGGAGAGTCAAACTAGGCTCGTTTGATCTCACTGATGGAAGAGCAAATGTAATTTAGCGCGCTGCGAGTAATTTGTTTTAGCAGTTAGCATGGGTTCCTTTTAATTTCATTTTGCCTTGCATCAGTCTTTCAAATTAAATATTTTTATTTTGTACAAAGTGGATCTTTGTGAGCCTCGCGGCTCCAAGACCAGCCCTCAACAACAACTAATGTTTATTCATCTTTGCTTGTTTGCATGTGCGGTAGACAGAATCTTGACAGGATTGTGCAGTGTCGGCTTTTATTTGACTACTTACTGTATAATGAGGCAACTCAGATGTACACTGTGACAGCTAGCAAATCATGGGAGGAAAATAACAAAGTGTTTTTGTCACCGCTGCTCTAATTATTTGGAAGACGATGCTGAAGTGGCTGCATCTGTTTTGGTGTCTCACCTTGTGTCCTCATTCTCCTGAAAGCATGCAATCTGTTTTTGGAAAACATGACAACATTTTGAAACCCAGGTAACTTAACAGTTCCTACATTAGAACATAAAAACATATCGTTTATAGGGTAACCTGTCAGAGTAAATTGTATGAATAATTCACAAATGGCTGCAGGGTGAACGCGGTATAAGACCTAAAGGGGGGAGTTTATCTCAGCCTGTCAGGGTGCTGCCACTTAATTTCGACCACCACCCATGACACCAAGGCGGCCTTCAACTGCTTTGGGACCAGCTAGTCTCAGCTCAGGTGAGACGGGAAGAGGGAGAGGACTCTTATCTGTGGGAGATGCAGGGGACACTGTTTCTGTGAAGCACCTTATCAGGCCTGTGTTCACACCGCGTGGAGCCTCAGCACCTGCTATCCCTGGCAGCAGAGATGTGAGATACCCTCCTCTGGTGATGAAGAAGCAGAGACATGAACAGGGTGAACCGCTTTGAGGCTCAGCAGCAATCTGTGGAAACATAGGTAGCCATTTTGGATGCGAGGAGAGCGATTACTCCTGATACTTAACTCTAATGTCTCTGATTTTGCAGATTTACGAGAATCTGCTGGAAAATACCTTCAAAACATTGCAATTTATTACTTAATATGTTGTGCTGAGTTAAAGTATCTGATATTCACATTATATAGTATTTATTTGAAAATGAATAAATGTGTGTCTCACATTTAAGATATGCAATCATTTTGTGCAAGATTTCCGACCATTTGTATTCCTAGCTGCCACTGCAGACTGATAAACAGCATGTGCTCTAATGTGAGAACACTGTAGGAGCTGCGTATCTCAGTTGTGTCCCTGGCAGAGCCTGCAGGGGTTGTTAGCGTTGACAGTGCCGGTCTTCATGCATGAGACTTCCAAGCAGATTGTTGGCAGAGCCGGGCAGCCTCTCTCAGATGAGTGTCAGCTGGCTGCAAGCCTCAAAATCCTCTCCTCCTCCCACTCCTCGTCCATGTCTCCCCATCAAGGCAGACCCAGAGAAAGCGCTTTATGGAGCCCCATAATGATATGTGGCGAATATGCGGCACCGGGCTGATTGTTAACAGTGGCAGCTGTGCAGATAGCCTGGATGATGGAAAATCAGTGGGACCTCATTTTGGTTTGCCAGTATGAATATTAATGGCTCGTTTCCAGGCCATGGCTAATGATGAGGAAAATTCCCTAATAAAAACTTGATGTGATGGGCAACGACCCGCGGGGTCACTGGAGACAGTCAAAGTTAATAGTGTGCCATCAGGTGTGAGGAGTTAAGTGATTAGAGGCACGGAACCTAATCCTGATGTTTTTCTCCCCCTCAGCGATGAGTCAGTGTTGGGAGGGGGAGCAGGAGGAGGGTTGCAACATACGTCCAACTGCATGTAATCCATGAACGTTGCAATTATAGGTGGCAGGCAAAGATTATTTTCAAGATAACTGCTCCATTATGTATAATATCATCACATTTCTCAAGGGATTTGTGTCACGCGGAGTCTTTTGATGCTGCGGCTGATAGGATTCAATGCAAGGTGACAGTGGCGGTACTGATTTAAACCGTTTTTGATGTCTCACTGTAATGAATATCAACTTTAAGAAAAAAAGACAGTCCTGTCTGAAATTAAACGAAGCCGAAATGTATGGACTTAAATCAGTTACTGTTCAAAGAAGAAGAGCATGGATGTGAGCAAATAAACAGTCAGTGGCATTTTTGTTTTGTTTTCGATTGTCAGCTCTACAGACACATTTCAGGCTTAACTATAAAGAATTGTGAATTGATCCCAAATCGTAAGTGTCACTAGAGCTGCTTTCAGAAATGCATTGAAGTCTGATGATTTTCCTAAAAGAGATCAGACGAGAGCTTTTGGTGATAAGGGCCAACACCGGTGTTGCTGTGCTGTAAATAATAACATTGTGCTTTACTCAGGGGAATTTATGTTGTGTCCTAACTTCTACATGCTTTACCCAGACACTACGCCTCACTTGAACAGAAATGTTCCTGTTGTTGTGAATGTGTCTGACCCGGACAATCTCCTGCTGTGTTCTTCATAAGTGAGGAGAAAACTCTGCCAGACCCAATTTTCCTGACATTTTCCAGAGTTTATGTCTGAAAAATAGCTTATTTAGGCA
This sequence comes from Hippoglossus stenolepis, assembly GCF_022539355.2. Taxonomy (NCBI): domain Eukaryota; kingdom Metazoa; phylum Chordata; class Actinopteri; order Pleuronectiformes; family Pleuronectidae; genus Hippoglossus; species Hippoglossus stenolepis. The sequence goes on along the minus strand of NC_061497.1, from coordinate 4,693,945 downwards.
AAGGAAGAACAGGGCAGAAGTATTTAATTCCATCTGCTCGTCTTCACAAAGCTCCCCCATCATTGCACTTGCCCACTTCCCTCTTCACAGAGACCTTGCTTCTTTGGGAGCAGTCCACAAATAGTGTAAAATTGATTGTTTGTGTGTGGCCAGATTGCGGTAATGAAGATGCCAAATCACATCATTGTTAATGTCTAGCATGTGGGGTAATTAAAATACATACAAAGTGGACTCCTCTCAGGGGAGTCACCATAACGGCACAAACAATACAGTTTGATTTATGTAATTATCTCAAAATCCTTGATTAATCCAGCATCTGCTTTGGGCCTTGGTCCCCTCTAGGCTCATGGGGACAGTGCAGAGTTTGGGTGTGGCAAGTTGTGTTTTTGTTGGTGTGATGAACACTTGTGTGCCGCAATTGTGTCTCATATGTCTTTTCATTTCGGTGAGATAAGTAGTAAACGCTTCCCACCTCCAGGTGCCCTGGAGCCTCGCCTGTAGCCGCTAGAACCACGACTCTAGAGGGAGAGATACTGACCTTGGTGCTTGTGTAACAAATGGAGCAAAGTGGTGCACTTCTCAGTTCCTTCCTTCTTACACTGGTTGTCAGGTGTGCGTGTGTGCATACATGTGTGTGTGTGTGTGTGTGTGTGTGCATTTGGTGGGTGGATTGTGCTGATCAACAGAGAGGTTTACCCTACGGCAAAATCTGTTTTTGCCAAGCATCACTACATCTCCTTACAGTTGAGTCGACTGTCCTACCATTCTTTACACTCAAACACCAAGCAACATACACATACATCACTCATATTCCCCCTGAACAAACCTTTTCATCCCTGGCATTCACACTGTGTGAATGTGCCCGTGTGTCTGCAGTTCACACAGGGCTCCTTTTTACTTCTCTGGTCAGCCCTCAACATGGAGTCCGTGTGCACTCGTTTCTGAGCCAACTCTAACATTATTGGTGCTATTATAATGTAAATCACCGGGGATTTAACAATATGGGATTAATAATAATGTGGAATTAATATAAAAGAGTCAGGTTTAAAAGATTGTCTCAAACATTCTTTCAGTACGTTTGGGCGCAGTCCAGTGAGATAAAACTTAAAAATAATGCACTCCAGAGTATTGAAACCAGAGGTCACAGAATATAACGTTCTTATTATTTAATGGCAGGCTTCATTTTCTGCCCCTCTCCCCCATCGTTCTTCCTTGAGCTCCCCTGTCCCAGAGTTTGCGGTCCAGTTGGATATTTTCAGGATAAAGTTTTACGTTTGAAGGGAAATTGCAGTCAGATGTTGCATTTGGCTGGTGCTGCACATCAGACCAGGTTAGATGAGTCCAGACAGAGGTCTGGTCCTCCCTGACGAAACATTCTTGGCTGCTGAAAGAGGTGTTTGCCTTATTTGACTATATAGACTGTCTCAAACACTTAAGCTGTGCTGTTTTCTTTTCCTTGTGATTTCTTCTGTGGTCTCCTCTTTCCTACCATATTTTTAAATGACAGTTCAACATCAAGCAGATGCTGTGGAAATTGAATGTTCAATGTCATCGCCACAGAACCCGCTTATTTTAATGATCTGTCCCAGTCAGGCATGACATGTCGAATTTCCTTCCACTCGCTGAACTTTTAAGGTGTATTTACAAAGCTGTCTTTTATGGAAACCCATTCATGGAATCTATGCCTGCTGGACCTATTTTTGTAGTAAATAAATCCCAGAGTTTATTTCAGGTTCACTCAAGTGTAAAGGCATAAGTACAGTCTAGATTCTGTTTTAATTTAATTATGATGAAACAAACATCCAATTAGTCTGTAGCATAGCCCTGTTTAACACTGACTTACTAAAGGAGGCTTTTAAACAGAAGGTCTATCCAGGGCAGATAATCATTAAAACCATAAGTCACAGCGGGTGACAGCGCCACATGAAGCTGATGATTGAGCATATTGAACTGGACCACATCTCCATCTCCAGTCAGCAAGATGTATCGACCTCTCCCTCCTGTTGCCAAGTTTAAAATTATCCCCATTTTTTATGAAGAATTCTAAATTTGATGTAGCTGAGTCAGTTTCTTTTTTTCATTTCTGCTATAAGAATCTAATTTGTGAGCGTATTGTGACTTGGCCTGCTGCTCCAGCTTTGTGTGCCAAAGCAGGTGCTGCGTTGCAAACCCTGAGCTCATCAGTCTCCTCCTGCCCGGCTCTATTTGTTGTTTCTCAATTCACAGTGGCAGGACTGGCAGACGTGTGTAATGGTGAGAAAGAGAGCGGGAGTTGGAGGAAGAGAGATGGATATGTGATGTGTGAGTTGGGGATTTAAGAATAAGCATGGCACAGATCCTCATTTCAACATCCTGGGCTTCCTTTATTCCCCAAGTATACTGTGGCACAGCCTCAACCCAGCAGTAGGCCAGGCATGCAGCCGTATCGTGCCGTCGTGGAGGGCGAGCTGTCCAGCTTGGCAAGTCTGGGCTCATCCACATTCTAGCCCCACAAACCCCCCTACCCCCATCCCCAACCTGCAGAGAGGAGCGCTGGGCTCCAAGATGGCAATCAAGGCTTGATTTGCCAACACATTTCCAATGATTAAAATGTAATTAGCACAAGCGAGCACCTCCTCCCCAGCTAATTTCCACACACGCTGTGACCGGCAGGCGGTCGGCGGCACCGAGGCCCCAGCAGCAGATGGAGGAGGATGCAGCGGGAGGGGAAAAAAACCATTTTGCCATGCGACTGTTTGCATCAGAAAACCATCAGGATGCGCAGCTATATCAGGAAGGAGCTGTTAGGAAAAGGGAATGAGGAGCCCTTGACGACAGCACATCAAATTGGCACTGTCAGAGCTGACCCTGGCAATGGCTGCCATCTTTCATGCTGTCTTTCCAGCTCCCGGGCATGGAGGCAAGTTGGCTTCTTTCCTGGGCTTTAACCCCTTCAGCCATCCTCCAGGACAACCTGGCGCAGACTGATAAACAGACACCATCCTCTGTGTAACGGGGCGCTTTAATGAAGCCCACATCAACCACTATTAATTTTAAGGTCATGGATAGCAACCAGCATAACCTGAGGCTAATGTTACTCATGGGAGCGGCAATATGAATCTATCATGGATCCAGATTTAAGAAGGTGCCATTTAAGAAAATACTAGATTAGAGACAAAACTGGAAACAGCCGATCAGAAATTATAATAAGCCTGTTAAACATACTCTGTTTGCCTTCAGAATTATCGTTTATGCGTGTAATCTTTTTCTTGATTGACTGAACATCTGTTAGTGTTTGTAGACCAGTGGATTTCCAGGAAGTTATGTTGGAAAAGGGAACATGACATACTTGCCTTGCACGCATCCTCGTGTGATGTGGTTACCTCTTTAGTACAGACGTTTTTCTGCGGGTAGCTCTGGCAGGAGACTTTGGTGATCCCTGCTGCTACAGAGGAAAGCATAGCCGTATCATTTAGCATTCAGCCCATGGCTTCTTATGTTACCCTTCTATTGGGCCAGTACAACACTCAGCTGGAGAGGATTTAGGACAAGAATAATTTACTCCTACTTTCAGACCAATATAAACAAAAGCCTCGTTGCTTGGACAGCGCGTAGGGAAATTTGTAAGAGCACTCAGCCAAAAGAGAGGCCCGGGTGAGAGCAGGGGGGCAATCAGAAGTGCTCCGGATACAAGCCAACATCAACAGCTCTTAGAGCTGAAGCTAATGTTTGACATTCCTGTGTTACTTAAACTAAACACTAGGGTCTAGCTGTACAGTATAATGCTGGCCCTGTGTAAAAAGCAGCAGCCTGTGTAAAGTATCACTTTTCTTTGTCAATCCCCTCCCAAGACTAATGGTTTCCTTACTGTACATGACTGTAAATAAGACCAATTTCCTACCTCCGCCTGTTGGAGACCTAGCTCCACTAATCTCAATAGCTCCATTGTTGTTGTTTTTTCTCTCTTCAGTATAATATATTCATGTGTGTCAGTCATTTTAACTCTCTCATATACAGTTTTTATTTTCATTAGACATGTCCTCCCTGGATTGGTATAAAGTGTTTTTGATATTACAGTTAATCAAAGCTCTGCAGACTTATTTATTCCCACCTGACAGCCCGTATTCGTGTTATCCAGAATCACGGCAATAACGGATTTTTCTTAGCTCACGCTTACCTCCCAAAAACAATACCGTACCTCAGTTATTATTGATGAGGTCTAGCGATCGTTCATGACATTTCCAACTGCCAAGTACAAAGCTGAGACTTTCTAGCTTTCTGTCTGTTTCTAATGTAAGAGTAGAAATTCAAGGAGCAAAACAAAATCCAGATATGCAGGGATTCTTCTCCCCCTGCCTCAGGTTGCTTTATGCATGAGGCAACGCATTAGTTCACTATGATAACTTATCTGCGAGTGACAGCCCTGACTTGTTTGTATGCCTGAGATGTGTTTTCATGTCTTTCGAGATATTATTATTATTTGTTACTTTTTACTTTGTGCTTGAGCAGCGATTTTGAGGGAGCTTTGGTGTCTGCGCTGTAAGGACAACCAGATTGCATGCCCTTGCCTGTCAGGCCTGATCTCAGGATTTTTTTACCTTGCTCATTATAAAGGTATTTCAATTTTATTAAGTTTTCCCTTTTTTCCATCCTTTGTCGCTCTGGGAAATTTGCATACCTCTATTCCTGGGGTAAAAAAAAAGTAATGACAGCAATTCCTTTTCTTTTCTCTCCCCCACCAGCCGTGTGAGTGCTTCGTTTAGTGGCACCTGTGAAAGCGACAGGCGCTCGGATGAGAAGTGAAAGAGAGCAGTTGATTAAATCATCATCAAGTCGTAGCACAGAAAGTCAATTCTGCTTGCCGTCTACAATGATATCCTTTTATCTTAAAGTAATGAGCTATGGCACTTTTGCATCGGGTAATACGATGAGTTCCATTAGCATGTTCCATTTGCTTCACAAGCAAGGGCAAGTCATTCCAGCCAGCTTCTATCTTGGCAATCAAAGCAATTGGCTGCACAGTCAGGGAAGAGGGGAAAGGAGAGAGAGCGGAACAAGGGAACATGAGAAAGAAAGGCTGGTAGTGGTTTATGGATCACAACACAGTGGAAAATCTAAAATGATGTCCATTATTTGAACCCCTTGCGTGCCTCTGTTCCTTGGTATGTAGTGTGCACATGCAGAGAAGCAGCTAATGAGCTCTTGGTTGCATTTCTGTTGTCACTTTCCGAGAGGCTGAATACATGGAAGCAGTTGAGACGGCTGGTACTGCTCATCAGATCCTGTCTGCCGCTACATTAGTCAGTCCTGTGTGGGAGGCCACAGGAGAGAGTGGTACATGGGTGACACACCCATTTATTCACAAGCGAAAATAGATGCACACACTGTGTTGCTTTTTGTATAACACAGCCATTCACCTGTAATCCAAATCTGCACTTGTCTTTCATTTCCCTTATTTATTCTTCCAGCTCACAGTCTATATGGCTGCTGACTCTCTGCACACTGTATTAAAAATGGGGGGTGGAATGTTGTGGGCGGTGGAGAAAGAGAGTGAGAGAGAAATGGAGAGCGGGAGAACGTCTGAGGACTGTTTGCCCAGTGCGTTTATTGCCTCTGCATAATTTATGAGCTGCTGGAGCTGACCATCATGGCAGTGTGCCGCGGGCGGCCCCTGGGGCCATGTGGGACAGGCCTGTAAATTGGATGCTATGCTCCTGCTGAGCTCGCAAGGCCCCATTTACCATCCAACTTGAGAAGCAGACCAACAACGAGCTCAGTCAGGTACCTTTGAGCTCTGCAGGGCAGCAAAAAAAAAAAAGTTAAAAATGAGATGGAGGCAAAATAAAAGAAGAGAGTAAGAAAAAATGTCTGTGCCTTCTGTCGCTAACTCCCTGTGCTGTCAGTCATTGTACCACCTTCCTTCACCCCCTCCCTCCTTTAATCGACACCCACCAACCCCTCCCTGCACTCCAGATCCCCCCGCCTACACACGCACACACACCATGCCAACCTCTGCCCATATCCCCCCCAGTGCCTTCTTCATTACTGACTCCAGTGCTTCTCTGCACCTCAGCCATATGCACAACGTTGAGGGCCGCCAGTCACCCAGCATTACACTAATTAGTTGATAAAGAATTAAGTGGACCTTGAAATTGAAATTGGAAAGAAAAAATGAAATCTAACCACTTTTTCCTCCCTCCATTACAAAGTTCCCTTCCTCCTCTTGTCATTTCTCCATCCCCAGCCTCAAGCAGGAACACATATCATGGAATTATAATTCTGGTGGTGGTTAGTGTTTTGAGATCCCCGCTCCGTCTGAATTTCACATATAGGTTTCAACGAGGGCATGGCAATTTTCTTTGTTTCACACGCCAGAGCTTGTGGAGCAAGTTAATGACGTGATCTGATGATATTCACACACTGAATATGAGTATGTGATGAGTTTGTTATTAAAGATCTGATAAGATATCCTATTTGCAAAGGTAAATTGGATTATGGCAAGTCCTTTGTGGTGGAATTGAATACAGTCCAAGCATGAACAGGTAGAAAACAGGGATGCAGACAAATTATTCCTAACTTCATTGTTGCCTTTCTTTTTTCTTGCAGGGTGACACAGAGAGTGACCAGGACGACAAGGTAAGCCTGACACTTTTCTAACGTACTATTGACAAGGACACGGTAAGTTCGTCATTCGCTGTTGTTTTTCGCACTGTATCATTTCAGGCATTTTTATCAAATCAATCAGATCATAGGGGTTTAATTATTCAACTTTTTTAAGGCTGCAAATTTATGTAATTATAATTCAACATCCTTTTAATAACTGAGAAATCCTTAATTAGCTGTGCATTAATTATAAATGACTTAATGATGTGCAAAATCTAAATCGAACTGTTCTGGGTTTTTAGGATTTGTATGACATTTAGATAAGAGTGCTGTGACAGCCGGGGCTGAGGGTGCAGGCTTTGTTTTATTTAAAGCCGAGCACTGACAATATATAGTACAGGGCTTATATCTGTATTATCATGTATAGCTGTCAATCGCTTTTTGTGAATTAGAAATAGCAGAATCTCTATATTTTTTATTTAAAGTTTACATCTTCCTGTAGTAAACTGTAATACTAGAAATTTACAGAACTCATTACCCAGTTATACAAGTACTGAGGAAGACAGTGTTCAATGGAAATAGTCAGAATAATTTTTCAAAATCCACAGGGGTTTTAGCCTGATGGTGCAGGTGCTGAAAATCTCATGGAATCACTAAATTTAGAGGTTTCTCTGTCTGGAGCAGAGTCTGTGCACAATGTACTGTGTCTATAACAATTGGCTAGGAGGTGAAATATGGATATCTATTTTAAAGGTGGACCGATGGTTGGCTCTTGAATAAGTGTCCCAGTATCACCAATGTTGCTGTGTCTTTTCCTGGGAATGTAAGATTATATACCCGTCATTTCTCATAAGCAAAAAAAAACACAAATGCTAGAATCTGTGCAGATGATTGGCAGGTTAATAATCTAAAGAACGGGTGGAAGACATGTTGGTTAATGTACTAGAAAGGGAAAGATCTCTGTCTGTTCATCTGGGCAAATTCAGCACATCAGTGACTGAGGTCTGGAGATGGTTTGGAGAATCCAACTCTTGCCTGCTCCATAATTTGACCTCTCTCCTAAAGATGCCAGTAAGTCGGGTCAAATTCATTCCAGATTCTTTGCTCAGTTATGATGGTAAAATAATTGCAGACATTTTTTCTGTTGGAAAGCTCAAGTTCTCAAACTAAACAGCAATGGAAATGTGTTTTCTTTTCTCAAAACAAACACATAAAACATAATTGCATACTGTGTACCTACGTTTTGCATTGGTCTTAGAAATAGAAGCTGTCAAATTGTGGTCTTATCTATTGCAATATCCTAATGCAAGTATCTGCAAGCCTTCTGTGCAGTACTCAGTGCAGCTCCAGTTATAATGTCCAGGTATTCTGAGCGTAACTCATAGATTCTAAGAGCAGCCATATTACCCAGTGGCTTCTAACTAGAGATCTAGATCCACTCTAATGATTTAGTAATGCCATTTGCTTGTGGTGTTTAGACTGTGCAGCAAATTGAGTCATTACTCAGTGTTGTCGATTTAAATTGCTCCTGTCTCGGTGGCAATTCCTTTTTGTTTCAGGAAGAGAGAGCGAGAGAGAGCATGGTGAGCTGTAATCCCCCCAGTGACTGTATTAATTCACCCTGGCTCATGTTATGCTCCTGATGAACAGCACTGACTACACCTTCCTGTCATTGATTAATTGTGTGTTAAAGTAACAGAGGAGTGAATTAGTAAATAGGTTACCCCTTTGACGGCTGACTTACGTATTCTTCCTTGATGTGAGGGACTAATTGAAGCTCCCGCTTAACACTTTTACCCCCCCTCCTCAGTCCAGATCACCTCTGCTACTATCTGCTCCTGCCAGGCGCCGGGCATGCTACGCCCACTGCCACTGTTGTCATTTGTATTCCGCGGGCGCCGCAGTCTACTTTACAACGCCGCAGCAGAGAAGGACGCAGGAGAGCACAGTCGTTTTAATGGGTCAAATGTATTCAGATGAGGACAAACGTGACTTATTTCGTTTCCCTTCAAAAGCAGGAAATGGAAAAAGTGTTCCCAGGAGAAATCATGTTCTGCCTGGTGTAGAAGACCTCTGCCGTGTCGGCGGGAGCTGCCAGGCTCTGATAAGAGACAGCTATTCGCATCTCAGAGAATGTGTGCACACAATCCTGCTCATGTGTTTGTGTGGTTGTGCCTGTAAAACTGTCAGAGCATTAGCTCATTACAAAGTGACCTGTAGGAAGACCCAGCTCCAACATTGGGTACATGCTAATGGCATGCTGGGAGACAGGTAGGGGGCTCAGTCACTGTTGTTGCAACACTGGTATCATTAGCACCATATATGTTATCTTTAGCATCTCAGCCAAGGCCCCCAGAACCACCAGTCTTACGCTTTCTCTGGCAGGTGGCCTATAACACATTCAGAGCTCAGATAATTAGAAGGGCAAGGTGAATACCTTAAAGCTTTATGTTGTATATGAGAAATGTGACCGAAACAAATCCTCAGAAACTGCAGTAAACATTTATAGCTCATTTCATTCATACTGTAAAACAGGATGGTTTGCCTTCTTTTCAACCTATACAGCACAGTGGGTCACTTGAGTGCTGGCCCTAGCGAATCTCTTCACCTTTGTCTCTCAATATCATGGAGTTCCCGAAACTCTCGTCCTCTCCACAGTCTACCCTTTTAAAGGATCCAAGCAGGATCAGGGAAGTAATTTCCTTAGGTCAAACTGGCCTGCTCATTTGGAGCCAGTTACAATGTTCTGCTTCACTGGTGTTTTTCATGTGAATCCAACAAAGCCCCAGTAACAGGACCTTGTGTCATGGTGAAGTTAACACCAACAGGTTGTCCACCATCCGAGACCTTTTTGAGGGGGCAGTGAAAGCCTCACTGTGTACGATCCAGAGCTTTGGAAATCCTCTCTAAATCCTTAGGGAAAATTAGAACACATAATATAAAATAAAAAAACCTTGCAAAATGTATGCACCATAGAAATGCACTCGATTTTTTTGATTAGAATCTGACAGCTTCAAATTTCTGCTGTCTTTGTAATATTGTCAAGAGCGCTCAGGCACTTACTCGGTCTGGACTTACTAATGCTTAAGTGATTTCTGCGAGTAAGTGGCACCTTGAAACTGCCACTCACACTTTTTAGTGTGAATGTCAGCTCATGGGGTCCCCAGCTTAACTGTTGTCCTGTTGTGTTACTTTTGTGCAAGACTTTATCACTCTGCAGCTTTTGTATTTCTCTCTCCCATGCCTCTGGGCTTTTTTATAGAGACCACACCTTTACTAAGTGTTGTTTACTTGCTTTATCAGCAGCCGCAAGCTGTAAATGCCATTTTAAAAAAAATATGCTTTGTGTCTTATTAATGACTATGCAACAGAGTGCTGTAATTTGCTGTGCTTTGCTCTTATTGGAGACAAGGGATCTAAGTGGGTGCTTAAGAGCAGCTGAGAGAACCTGTTTGTCCTTGACATAAAATAAAGATCTGAACAGGTAATATATTTGCTGTTTCTGCTCCTTTATTGTTTTGCTGTGTTTGCCCTCAGGCAATTACAGCACAAGAGTCGTGTTTCTCAATCACTCGACAGCACTGTACATAAAACCATTTTACACCCCCCCAACCCTTCCTCTTTCCACTGCAGTGGGAAGGATGAGTAATAAAAGGAGAGAGCAACTTGTCAGCGTTAAAAGATTATGTGTTTTGCCCCCTCCAAAGGAAGAGAGTAGTGTTTACAGGCTTGAGTGGGTGCTCGCTAGGCCGAGGCTGAGGCTGATTGCACTAGAGTACCCTGTCAGCCAGTGATTTGTCATGTACTTTATCATCCTTGTCACTCTGCTGAGCGTTGTCATAGGTAACGTTTCCGCCTGCCCCTTCCCCCTTCTGTGCTTTGTACCCAGTCAGTGTAGGAAATTTGTATTTACTTTGGGGGAGTGTAATTTGTTCCTCATGGATAATATGACCCTTAGCGGAGCCGGATCACGGGTTAGTTGAAGTGATATTTTCCGGTAATGGTAGTCGTACATCATGGCTGTCAGGCCGGGTTAGGAGGCGAGCACATTACAGCTCCATTTTAGCACTGCAGGCATCTGGGATTATTTTCCATAACCAAGTATGACATGACCGCTCTGCGGAGTGCATTAAATTTTTACTAGCTTTTTTCCCTCCCCTGGCAACTTCTGTGGCTTTTTCCCCGGTCTGGGTCTCGGGGCTGCCACTGTGATAGATACCCACGTAGTCCCAGCAGCCCTGGCTAAGGTTAGCTGGTGTCGCAGACCTACACCACTCCCCTCCATCCAATAACCGGCAAATCCCTGCTTTCCTCTGAGGCGCATGCACACAAGCCCACAGCTCACCAGAAAACACAGTGGCACTCTGGGGCTGTCGTTTGCTTTCTTTACCTTTTCTATCCTTTCCTACTCTTCTCCTATTTCCCCCCATTTTTATACTCTTCTTTCCTTGGTAGCAAGGTCAGCAGTGTCAATGCCACCTCTTGCCATTGACAAATGGTCGTCCCCTGTCTGATAATCAGTTGGGTCTCAGAGGTGGATGAGCAGGCGGAGCTCATTAGGGCGCCACAGATGAGAAATTAATGTGGAGATTCCAGGCCTGGCAGAGAGCCGTGCGTGTGTGTGTGTGTGTGTGTGTGTGTGTGTGTGTGTGTGTGTGTGGGTGTGGGTGTGGGTGTGTGTGGGTGTGTGTGTGTGTGTGTGTGTGTGTGTGTTGGTGGGGGGGCTGCCTGATGGATGACCAGGTCAGCAGGCAGCAGCACTCCCCAGATAGACGCACACATACTCAAATACACACCCACTGTGTCCTCCCCCTGTAACCTCCCCTTTCCCTTAGTGTCTCCCAACCACTGTCGTAGTCCAGCCCATCTGCCCAGCAGTACAGTAATGACACTGCGGAGCATAAGGCCATGGGACAGAAGGACAGAGTAGAGACATTTCACCACTCGACTGCCACGCTGGTGATTAAATGGAAGTAGCCTAACTGACACAAATTTCCACATCCTTTTGTTTGGTCTGAAATAAGATGGTGACCCAAGGTTTTCTATAATGCTTTTTCTGTTGTACATTCCCATGCCAACAGATTGCATATTGTTTCCCTTAAATTCACACTCACCACATCATTACTGGCAACATGTAGCTGTTCTTCCTTACTTACTTTTCTTGAATATCCATCACCATAACTATCTTGAATTTACCATCGCTCTAAATGTTTTGAAGCATAAAGCACACACAAAACACACCGATCTCCAGATAATCTCCTGACATTCTCCAGAGAGGCTGTATGTGAGAACACAAATGTCTGAGTGAGAAGCTCTGGACTTTATCCGGAGTGCATCATGCCAGCCCCCTTATAAAAGCTCTGGATTCACTGCGAGCAAGTGGGCGCTTGATAATACAAATATATCAGAATGAAAAACAGGTGTCATACAAGTACAAGGCCCAATCCCATTTCACCCCTTGGCCCTACCCCTACCCGACCCCTACCCCTTGTTTTCAAGGGTTATCTTGCCTCTTGAAACGGAGTCACAAGGGGTAGTGGTTACAGTCTTCCCCTATGGATTGGGACAGCCCTTCAGGAAGTCGTCACATCATCAGTAGTCATCGATGTAAACAGACGAGACAGTTTTGCCGGGGATGTCATTGTAATAACATTGTTGAGATCTTAAATAAACCAATGCTATTGTTTGCAGTTGCTAAAGTGACAAACAAATAATATCCACATAACATCTATGCTAATGCAGGTGAATCAATCACATTTGAAATTGAAAAGCTTGGCTGCTCTGCATTATTTCACGTATGAATCAAAAGCTCACAGCTTCAGGCTGCTAGCAGGGGTCTGCATGCAACCCTGCCAGGATGCTTTGTTATTAGAGGAGCAGTTAAGTTCAGTAACATAAGGTTGTTGTGAAAAAAGTGACCATAATACATTGAAATTATGTTAAACTAAGAAATTATAATCATAATCGTAATTTTTAAATACTTAATAATGGAGGGGGGGGCGGGGAGATCAGGAACATCCCACTTGAACTCTATGAGACTGATTGTTGTAATGGAAATAATTACAAGTCGCATGTTAGAAATGCTTTCCTGTAAAAAATATGTTTTGAGCAGTGATTTAAAGGTCGGTAGGTGGGTTTGTGAGCCTAATCTCATCAGGCAGGGAGTTCCAGAGCCTCGGGGCCCTGACAGAGCCCGGTCACCTTGAGTAGCCAGCCTTGACCTAGGGACAGCCAACAGGGACAGGCTGGCCGATCTCAGGTTATGACCGGGACTATAGGGAGTCAAGAGCTGCGAAATGTGTGTGTGGGCCAGCCCATGTTGAGCTTTAAAAGTCAATAAAAAAATCTTAAAATCAATCTTGAATTTAACTGTTTACCAGTGAAGGGACGCAAGAATTGGCGTGATATGAGCCCTACGGTTAAAGCCCTACCCCTTGGCCCTACCCCTCTGTCCCAACAGGTATTGGAAACAGCCTGCCACTACACGTGAACGCACAAAACGAAGGGGAAGGGCTAAGGGGTAGGGCCAAAGGGTGAAATGGGATTGGGAGGCGAAGACACCGACAAAGATCTCAGTTTAGAAAGATAAGGGCAGACGCCGGGGTAGATGTACTGTAACAAAAACATGTGGACCCCACAGCCGAATCCAGCCAGCTCCAGAACTTTCACACCTTATTGTTCCAGCAGATTAATTCTCATTCTGTCACAGCACATCTCTACCTGCAAACACTCAAATCTCAGATGTGGGCAATTATCAACATGTCTTAAATAATCCATCTCAGTTTGAGCCTTTATAGTTTACAACATTTCAAAATGAAGAATGGAACCTTCCATATGCCTAGCCATAGACTGATAAGCCAACAAATAATGAAAGGTTTTTAGGGTTTCCGTTGTTATTCAAAATTCGGCCTTGAAAGCTTTTTTTTAGTAGCCATTGGAATTGGAATAGATGGCCGGAGTCATTATGTTTTCAGGTTGTCCGTCCGTCCTATTCTCTTGAATGCGATATCTCAAAAATGCCCTGTGGGAATATCCTCAAATTTGTTAAAAATATTCACTTGGACTCAAGGATGAACTGATTGGAATTGGTGGCCAAAGGTCAGAGGTAAAAGGTCATGGTGGGCTAGCAAAGTATGTTTTAATTGAATGTGATACCATAAAGATCAAGTTGAGGGAATGTCATCCAATTTTGTACAAACATCCCTTTCGACTCAAAGATGAACTGATTTCTCACTCATTTTGGTGGTTAAATGTGAAAAGGTCATAGTCACGTGGCCCTGCTTGATTTTAACTCAATAAATCAGGAATCCCTTAAGGGAATTTCATCACACATGGCACAAACATTCACTCTTACTCAAGGATGACCTGAATAGAATTTCGTGGCCAAAGGTAAAAGGTTAAGGTCAGTGGGGCTGTTTTTGGCCTCTTGAATGTGATATTTCAACACTTCTTGAGGGAATTTCTTCAACTTTTGATCAGTTGTCACTTGCACTCAAAGATGAAGTAATTATGTTTCAGTTGTCAAAGTTAAAGGTTACAGTGACCTTTATATGAATCTGGAATAAAGTATGTAGAAATATATACACAGAAACTGCACTTGTTGGCGGAGGCAGACAACCGCAGTGCGGTAATTCCAGTTCAGTATGTCTGCAGAAAATGTTAAAGTCTCAAACTGTGTCTACAGTTTAAAAAGGCATCTTGTTGCTGTTTTTATACGACTTTGAATTCATTTGAAACCAGGTGCTTCAGAAATATGAGCTCTAACTCTGGTATCCAGCAATTAAATATTTGTCGAAAGAAATATATTTTGAGCACAAAAGTGTTTCGACCACTTCGGGTAACACAATACCATGATTATTTTTTGCAAAGGTGCAGACCCTCAAATGCACCTGTATTCAAGTAGAATGCAATCAACTTGCTTTGTATTCCATAAAATCCATTGCCAATGCTTTTTTATAATACCTCCTGATGTTATTCAATAGATCTGGGCAGTTGTGGGCAGAAGGTTTGACTTTTACATTGAGACATGATATTATACAAGGCCTAATGCTTTATACCTGCCTCTATAGTGCTTAACCTCGGCATTCATACAAAGCCAACAATAAAAGGTAATAATGCACACGTTTGAATAGAACACGGTTTGCCAAGTCCTTGAAATAGAATGGGGGGGCAGTTGCAGCAGTGAATCGTGTTTCAAAGGCAATGATTCATTTCCCAGCACAAGCTGAGAACATGGGGAATAGAAAATAAATCAATCAGCAACAAAAATCCTAAATATGTTGTTTGACTGAGATGTTCACCTGCAAATAGAAAAAGCCATTTCCATCCTTCCTGACCTGAAAAAGAAAAATGTCTCAGTCAAATTGTGTACATATATCACAGTCTAGTATATAGTATAATATAATTAATTTAATTATTCAATAATTCAATTATTTTCATAGCCATCTGTTAAGCATATAATTAAATCTCCTTATATTTCTAATCATATCACTATTGTTGTTTTAGCAACACTCCTAAAAATGCCCGAAGCCAAAAATAACATCCATCCATGCTGCCGAACATGTTGAGTTAGACTAAACTTTTAACATCACTGACCTGCACAGTAATGTACTTACCACCATATGCCGCCATTTGTCAGGAGCAATGACAGTAACAAAACAGAGGGCCTCTGGGTAAAAGAGTGCTGCGGCGCACTGTGTTTGTAGAACCTTCTGGGTCATGTTAGGCTGGTGGATTTGTGGCTGATCAAGAGTGAGCAGCGCCCTGGCTCCTCAGGTGTCTGTCCTCATCTCTATTTATGAGGCAGTGTTGCCAGTTACCGGTCTTTAATAATGCATGGAGTAAGACCTTGGGTTCAAACCAGAGTCTCTGGAAACAGGCCGCTTATGGAAAAAAGAATTGGTTGTTGTTATGCAGGAAGCCCTTTGCAGAGCCGATCTCTTTTCTCTCTCACACTTTCTCTTCATCCCTCACTGTCTCACTGTCTGCCCTCTCTCCCTGCTGAGAGTGAGTTCTCTGACACGCCAAGGTTAAACTTTCTCGCTGCGCTCTGCGAATGTCAGTCAAGGCCTGGCTCACCTGCCCATAATCCCCCCCAGCAACTGGGCCAGTGACTCTCACACAAACCCCGTGCCCCCTCATTGCCCTTTTGTCAAGCCAATGATTTCTGCAGGCATCCTGCTTCAGAATTGACTGGCTGCTGGCTCTCTGTCTCTCCACTATCCACAGCAACCTCTGCTCACCCACAGAAAATGGCTTTATCCCTGCAGCTGAGGTAGGATTTCTCTGCTATTTGGCAATTGACAAAAGCAAACTCAGTGCACTCAACACGAAGAGTGTGAATTATACCAAATTAACAGGGTTTACAGACTGTTAGTCAATCTATGGCAGAGATAATGTTGATATAAATGATTAGAACAAATCTCTCCCTCAAAAGTTTTGTGAACGTGGTTTTCTAAACAGGCCCTTGCAGTGCTCTCGCAGAGCTTCACTGTGTTATTTACCTTTACCTTTTGCTTGATAAGTCAGTAACAAGTCAGTAATAGTCATCATATTTGAACTATGTGGCTAACATGTTGTAGTTGTGCATCAGGTATTTCCAGGGAATTATGAACTGAACGATATCTGAAAATAATGTGTGAAATAATCATCTCACTGACTGTGGACAAACTGTCAAATGGTCTGTCCAGTATCGTTTGGCTTGTAGTATGTGTGATCATTGACATATGAATGATTATAACACACTGCAGAAATCTCAGGCAGAAGTCTCACAAGCAAATAACAGCTGTAAAGGACCATGTCCCTGACCTCCTGCTGTGTAAGCCACCAGAGGCAGTCAGTAACTTCAGAGGAGGGTTCCTAAATGAGGGGAATGGAGAGCAGGCCTGTCAGAATGACGACGCTGTCCCAGCATGCATGGCAGCAGCCACAAACAGTCCTAATGACATCAGGGGCTCTGAGGAGGAGCGGCACGCCGTTCGTTTCTTGGGCTCAGTCCGGTCCCCTACCCCCCACACGTGCTTCTCTTACAACCGCCATCACCATCACACTGCTTGTTAGAGGCGGTGTAATTAGGTGGCTGAGCTTGTTGCAAGTAGCCCAGGTCACAGAGGCATGTCCAACCCTTGTCCTGATTGCTCCTTGGGGAATTATTGACAAAACACAAGGATCATTGCATGTTGGGCTCTAATTATGTGTACAAGACATAGATGGCCCTGGGGAAATTAAATGAAATTCCCCAGCTTGATGGGTCCTCTGCACTCATGGGATCCATTCTGTTTCTTATTAAGCTCAGCCATTGTCTGCCTTTATGAGGCTGCTGTGTGGAGCTAGGCACCAGCTAAATGCTTTTAAGTGTCCCTCTTTTCACAGTGGCAATACATCAGTGACTCATGGTGGAAAATTGCCTGTCGATTGTCATCTGTACTAAAACGAGTGCGAGCAATAAAGCAGCAAATATATTTAACTAATGCCTGCTAATATTGTAAATATAGGGTGTGAAATGGAACACCTGCATGGCGTTTCAATGTGTAATCAGTTTCTTGTCGCTGCAGCTCGGTGTGGACACATCCAAACACCTCTGCTCTAATTTGCCTGGCCCAGATACAAGACAGGAATTGATAGTCTCCTGCTTGTGCAAATGAAGTGATAAGGGGTCTCACCCAGATTACACAAAGACTAAGTGGCGCTGAGAAAGCTTATGGAGATGAATGAATTCATGAGGCTGCCTGACCAATTCTTAAGAAGCAATGTAATAAGGGATAGATCAAACAGCTACCATTTTGCTTCTGAATGATTTCAAATTAAAGCCGCAGGAGATGGCAGACCTCTCCGAAGAAGGTGAACTTCAGTATAGAATGTGGCTGACCCTTATGTATATTTCTCTATCATTAGAACTAATGGCCACAAAAAAAAGCTGCATAAGCAGTAAATAGTCCATTCCTTTTGATTTAGCACAGTGGGATGTTAGCTAGCTTTGAATTACCAGACTGTGGGGGCAGACCCAGTCCCTAAGCTCTCCCCCTGATCATTCTTACCTCCGTTAATAATTGAACATGTGTTGTGTGTGAGATGGCGAATTATCCACAACTACTTTTGGTAAAACCTATAATCTGTAGGTTTCATAACTGTAGCTGTTCCTCACTCTTATGCAGTGGCGTAAAGTGTAGGGAGCTTGTTACTCAACATTAAATGAACCTTCACTACATTGAACCTCCCCCCAGATAAAGGTAGTAACCCTAAGCTACACCACCATTGTAAAAGTAGTGCTACATCATACATATGCAGGCCCAAAAAAACTGATCAATGATCAATGATTGAACTACTAAAAGAATATTTCATGCAGAAAACCGCATTACTTAGAAGTGTAGTTAAAATAATAACACTGCCACTTACTACCCAGTTCTGCTCTTTCATAGAAAATGTTTGACTCATGACTTCTACAGTTTGGAAGCCAGTTACAAAATAACATTGACGAGAAAAAAGGTGGATACCGTACAGGATACCAATACCCAAGCATCATTATATGGCTCTATACATGGCTTCAGCAGACACAATTAGGGCAGATGTTCTTCTACAATACTCTGGAGACCAGTGTTGCCCACAGTGATTATCCTCCATTGATTGTTCACATAAAAGTTTCTCCAAGCAGACACCGAAGCCTCAGACAAACACAGGCTTTTTATGAAATCTGAATCATACATGAAAATGTCAGGTCACCTCCTTGATATGACCCACATCACAACAGCACACAGCTCTCTGCTCAATTAAGCATGGGATGAGGGAGCACTGTTCCAGCCCATTCCTTAGCAGCCCCACATGCCCCATGGCGATGCACACAGCCAGCTCACTAGCACAGCGAGCGCAGACACACTCTCTGAAAATGATACCGAGACCAGCATTCAGAGAATAATTGGCAAAAGATGCAGATGTGCTGGCTGTTGCGCTGCGATGCCAGAGAAAGGAATGTAATGTGTTTTGAATGGCAAGTGGAGGTGAGTCATACTGACACTACTGGCTGTAATGATATTTCTGCTTGGCAAAGTTACACAACCCGGGGAGGGAGATGGGAGAAACTAATGTGGGGATGGAATTCGGTGTTAGCTGTCATACGCCGGCTTGATTTATGTGATTTAACATCCACAATCACAGCCATGGCATCAATTTCATAATGTTAATAATTGCCAGGCATCATCTCACCCATCTCTATTCCCGCTTCCGTAAATCCGCCCCCTCATCTTCATACATTGAAACATGAGATTGCATATAAACACGCGGTCGCAGGCGTGTGTCAGCTCACAAAGTCGTAGGCATACAGTTCTAAATAACAAACCAAAAGACATGTGCCCTTTGGGTGGGGAGATAGCTCATTACCTATGAGCGACCTTCCATCTGCACTCATGGCTGCTCTGGGAGCCATTATGATTATGATGGAAATCTCACAAGCCATTACTGGGAGACAGCACAGAGCTCATCGCAGACACACTAATGGACTCATTTGTAATTGGGAGAGAGGGAAATGACTGTGAGCTAGCAGTGGCTTTGTTTGATGGAGTATGGAGGAGCGCGTACTAGATTTGACAAATGAAACCGACTTGGTTTGCTCTGTGAACTCAACTCCTGCGCTTCTGTGATCACTGCACACATGCACACACACGCACATAAACACACCATCCTCCCTCTCGTGTGTCCAGCAGTGACTTAACTCCCTGGAGCCATGTTCTTTTTTTGACGGGGAGGATTGAGATGTAGGGATTGATGGCGTCTCTTTGGGTCCCACAGGAGGTGTAGGAAGAGTTATTAAAGCGCATGTATTTCTCCAAGGCGATAATAGTGTGGAAATTGACTGGTTGGGGTTGGGTGGGGGAAATGTCACCTCCTAAATCTTGGGATTAATGGTAAAACCTGTGCTGATCCCTCATCAAGATGTTCAGTCATGACCACAAGTGGTGGCCTCGGAAAGATTTAAGTTTAAGGCTTCATTGGTGTCTTGTTGGTTGTGCTTGTTTCGGTAATTCATCTGCGACTGTACATGAAATCTATATTGATCCACTCTCACTGTTTACAGAGCCAGAGCATCCTTCACTCCATAACTTATCTCCTTCCCCCTGAGTTTATTTTAGCAACATCTGGGATGTAAGCTGCCGAGGTTTATTTCCTATTTCTCATTATTTTTAATTAGCCGAGATTCCTTGTTTTCTATTTGCATTGTCCCCACAGTGTAGCTCCACACGTTGGTTTTGATTTGCTTGTTATGCCCCAATTCCAGGAGGATTAGAATAACCAAGTGCCATTGTGGTAAAACATAGGCTCAGCATGTGTTTACAGCGAGAATAATAAATGCTTTAAAAACTGAGCAAATGTCTTTCTTTGCAGATTATACCAAGAAAGCATAATTTTAGCCCAACATTTAGAAATCATAAAACACCATCCCCTCATTTCTTTTTCTGGGAGAGGACACTTTGCGTGGAACTTTCTCTGAGTTGTTAGTCCACAACCTATTAAACCAACAGGACATTTAATTACATGTTTATATAAGGAAGCTCCCTCAGCATGAACCTGACTGGGAGGAATCAGACAAAGGGATGGGGAGGAGGATGTCATGTGTGTGTGGGTGTGTGGGTCTAATAAGACTCCCCTGACCTGTGTGATTTATAGATTCATTTGTGTGCTTGTTTAGGAACCTGATCTGCATTATTCATGTCCACAGAGGAGCAGCACTGTGGACATTAGCTGGTTAACCCCTGCTCAGGTTAGCCCACATTATTTTAATGCCCATTGCGAGGGCAGCCCTCTCGGCCCCATTGTCAGGGGGAGAGAGGGAGAGGAGGCGGGAGGAAGAGGGAGAGAACGCATCATTTATTCCAACCAAAGACCTATCTCCCCCACACAGTGAACAGGTGGGACCAGGGCATTATTATTCAATTGCGTCTGCTAACAGTAAACAATGCACAGCGCTTTAATGCTCACAAGAGAAGGATAATTGGTAACTGAATGCCGGGCGACTTTTGACTGCCACACGTTCCTTTTATTTATATGTCGCACGCCACCTGTCACGCATATGATGCGACCATAGTGTCCCATGTTTTCTGCGCATGTAATTACTATTCATCCCTGTAATGATCATGGCATGTAGCCATAAAATAAATAGCAGCAGCTTTGACACGAGGCCACTCACTACACACCAGCCTCCTCACACGAAGCTGCCACAGGGACACGAGCCTTGACTACAACATCCCAGCATCGGTTTAATGTTCGTGTTAAGTGCTTTTTTGCGTTTTCATTTCTTGGTTTCATGTCTTGAATAAAGTTTCTTATTTTTGAAGAATCATTATTCTAAAAAAGGAACACTTAGTTTGTGCCATTAAGATCACAACAATAGTGGGTTATTTTATCTGTGGTGACTTTATAATTAACTTATTGCACTTAATGATGCTGCTGATTAAGTAACACAGCCATAAGGGACATATAGGTGCCTGTGCCGGGATATTTGTGAAAAATCCTTCTCCTATGAATCATAGGATCTCTTTACTGTGATGACTGACACACTCAACCCACCCCAGTTTAAGGAAGGAGGAGATGTGATAGTTTTTCTTCCATCTTCCTGGTGAGGATGATCCACCTCTTTCTGTGCTTTTTCTACCCTCTCTCTGGGGAGAATGCCATCGAGCATTAAAAAAGACACAGAGAGCAGCAGCAGCATATGTCTGCGGCGGCGGATGCGGCGCTGACAGGCCGGGCTTATCGTCTCTGCAGCTCTTCAGTACAAGCGTGATTACTGCTGACAGCTCCGACTGCTGATAAAAGTGGGAACATTAAAGAAAACAGAAGAGCCGCGCAGTCAACGCACCAGTGTTTCTTCTCATCAGGCCCCCACCCGCCCCTTCCCCGACCCAACAACCACCACCACCTCCTCCACCAGCTCTCCAGCAGCTCCTTCTATTCCTCATTTTCCCAGTACCCCACGCCAGGGTGTCGGAGCTGTCGAGAGCGGGAAGTGACATCACAAGAATTTGCCAGCAGTCTTGAGGCTCATCATGTCAGCGGCAGCCTGTCTTGTGTCAGGCTTCCCCCAGGCAAGCTGTGATCCAGCCCTCGTCTCTGCACATCAAGACTTCTAGCCTAGGAGGGGAGGGAAGGAGGGAGAGAAAAAATTAACAGAATGTTTTTCCATCTTGTTAACTGACAGCATCGTTTGTTAGAGCGCTGTCTCAGCAAGCGAAGTGTGTGGAAGGGTTTCAGATTGGCAGAGAGGAGAATTGGCAAGGGAGAGCATGGTGAATTATTCCGTTTGGATGAGGTGTCAGAGCTACTGCGTTGCTCTGCGTGGGTTTACAGAAAGCATCTGAGGTGTGATGGGAGAACAAGCGTGGAGGAGTTCTTAATTAAAAAGCTGTGAAAATTGTGGCGCGTCGTTTTCTTGGGCTGGTCAGAATATTTGTGTTTGTATGCGCAAGTACTATATATAATTACTTTGAGCCTACATGTTCATGAAAAATAGTACAAATGCTGCGCCTTGTTTCTTCCAGAACTACTTTGTAGTCTGCCAGAGTGAGACAGTGCTTCAGGAGTCATGGAAAATCTGCTCTATCTCCTGGGTAAATCTCCATCTCACAGATCTGGCCCTCTGTCAGCTCATTTGGACAGAGAGCGGGGCTGCCTCTGCAAAGAATGCTTTTGATTCTCTTTTCATTTATTTGAACTGATCTGCTGTGATTAAGAGCTCCGTGTCTCATTATTCTCTTTTGGAGAGGAGCGGTCGCATTGCCTTTTGCCAAAATATTTGAATGATTAGGGCCCAGGCACGGGCCATGCCAAAGCAACGGGAAGCATTCACTCTGCTTATTAGATTCACTTAAATGCTGTTGTAAATCATCGCTGCCAGTGCACGCTGCCAGGCCCAGGCTCTAGTTCGAGAAGCTTCCACTGCTAATGCCAGAGAGCGGTGTAGAGCCATTAGAGGCAGCTGAGGCTGTTGGTTTGTGCTGCTGTTTGTTTTAGCTCGGCCTCTTAATACAGGAAAACAGTTGTTGGACCAGTTTTGGATTTGTTTCCCAACATGAATGAATAAATGTAATTTGTAAAAGGGAGGGGGGGAGTTTGACAAAGCTGATCCTGTTGAATAAAGGTTGAAACCACAAGACAGCAGCTGGAGATGATTTCTGTCTCCAAGCTGTAATGTCTTCAGACACGAGTTACGATGACTTCAACTTCAAGGCACGGAAACATTTATTTATACCAGGACGCTGTTGTTTAGCCAATCCAGATCTGTCACTTAAGAACATTTGAAGTTTCCAATGTGAATGTGGCAGATCATCACTGGCATGATTGTGGCCCTGAGACTGAACGAGTGTGATTAGCACTAGAGCACTAGAAAAGTGTTATTCTATTGTTCTGTCAACTTTAAGATTGCAGAATGAAAGAAAAGAGGGAGAAGGCAGCACGCCGAGCACTCAAGAAAAATACTAGCTTCGGTCTTTCAAAATATCCCTGGAAGCTCAATCAGGCCTTCAATTCTGGCACATTTTCAAGAGGTGCATCAAACAAATCAGAACATATTGTTCCTCAGGGAACGTAATAAGAGCCTTTGAACCATGAGCTCCACTGCTCTGCACATACCCTCTTGATGACAAACTGACTCCATCATTTTCTTATTCATATTACCCCAGTCAGCATTTTGTCACGATGAGCCATCTGTGGTCATATGGCATCCTTGTTTGTCATTTGATGGCTTCCTTCACAAAGAGCATGAGCAATCTGTCTGCTGAGGTGAAGGACAGTGTTTTGGGATGGGAGAAACATGGGAGAGGGATTTCCTCAGTCCTCAGTCACGTATAAACACTCACGACTGGCTTTGGCTTCAGCACAGCGTCTTGCTTCTCAACAAATGCTGTGGTGCAAAAGAGGACAGATGAGGATCATGAGGTGTGACTGGGGCTGAGGAGGTGGGGGTAGAGGAGAAGACAGAGGAGGAAACGGGACAGGCAATTTAACAGCGGCTGTGACTCGGGTGGAGTGGGGAGATGTATGGCACCCAGCCAGCAGAGCAGTGGAAAACAGTGGTCCGAACTAATGATCCACAGCCTGATCGTTATGGCCCTCACAGAAAGGATGGGCACAAGGCACAGTTCCCTGGAAATCAATTCCCAGGAAGCGCATGAGTACTAGTTGTAAATCATGGTGCCATGGAAGGATGGATGGAAGGCAGGAAGGAGAAGGTGGTTGCGGAAGAGGTGAATGGGTAGAGGGGGAGCTTTCTGGGGTTTAATAGATAGAGCATGAAGGGGTAACTCTTTCGATCATAAACCCTGAAGGCAAAATTACTTGTGCGCCCCCCACCCCACCCTCGCCCAGCAAAAGCAAACCAATGATATGGCTGTTCCAGCCTTTTGCCCCTTAGTCACCCCTCTGCTTGATGGCTCCATTGCAGGTTGAGGCTTAGGTTAAGAAAAGTGTTCTCAAATTGATTTATGTCCCTCAGAAGAGCTCCATTAATCCTAATATGAAACTAATGAAATCATTGGGTGTTGAGGGGAGAAGTGTAGGCATGCGTGCAGGCATTTGTGCTCGTGTGGGTGTATGTGTATCGCTGTGGTGGAGGGGGTAGAAGTCACTTGAGAAACATATCATGACAAAGAAGGCACTGATCAAGGAGAGTGATATGATGATAAATGTAACAGTCTGAAGCAACAGTAATGTAATTCAGTGTTATCAGACAGCATGTCCTCAAGGCTGCCTTGAAAAAGACTTGACATCTCGTGTGGCTTTGTCGTTAACAGTAGAAAGGTTTCTGTTTAATTTGTCGTCATAATTTTGTAACATTTCTGTCATTTCATCATATTCATATATGTTCAAGGACCATACAATTGCTTTTGCATCTTTTGTGTCCATAAGCCATAACTTGTATGTTTTATAAATAATCCTCCTCACTGGAGGTAGCTGGAGTGCTTGATATTGTGCCAGATGTTGCTTTACCCGCAACTGCACACATAAAGTAGCTACTTAAAGGTAGGGTTACACTTTGTATCTTTGTTGAAATCCGCGTCCAGATAGCCATCAATAATAATTTGTCTGAAAAAAAGGAGAAAAGTTGGTGTCTGTGGCTCTCACAGGACTGTAATAAACACGTATAATCATTTCATTTGGTCCGAATGAAATGATTGGCTGGTGTACCTGTCTGTCACTATCTGACCTACGTCCCTGCCTGTGCTCTTACTGCACTCGACCGGAGTCCTCACCCGTGTGCAAGTCACAGAAACATCTGCTTCGAGCAGTTTCCAGGCAGTACATGTTCATATGTGCGAAGCTTGGACAAAAAGGCTGATGGGGGGTGGGATGTATTTGTTGCACTTTTTTAATGTGTAGCTACCTTTTCTAAGACTACTAACCCTAACTTAATTTCAGAACACTTTGTCATGATTTACCCATTTATTCCACAAATGGGAGATACAGTTGTGCTTGGTGCGGATGGCTCCATTCTTTGGATGTTCCCTGGATTAGCCAAGCAGCATGCTAAGATAAAACAGGGAACACGTGAAAAATCCCCCCAGGTGGGGTCGCAGGCAAGATACATTTGTTCAAGATGAATACCACTCACCACAACCATGTTTGGACTCAGTAAGGTGGAGGCTGGGGTGGTGGAGGCTAGTTGCCGGCAGCAGGGTGTGGGTGGCAGTGTAGCTGAGCAGGGATCCATGAGGAGGGGGTCGTTTTTAAAAGGAGCGCTTTGGTGAAAGAATGGGATGTGACTGGTGAGTGACTGAGGAGCAGACCTATCATGGTTGACAGCTCATGACAGCTGAGCACATTGCTCCTTGTCCTGCATGAACTAACACAATGCTTCATATATTCACTATTACAGGAATATTTTATTCATCCATCAAGGATCAACTTTTAGGCAAGCGAGCCCACAAACTTATGTTTAAACTTCAAAAGCGATCTAGAAGGGGTTAAAATACACATGACCATTCCAACAGCACGAGGACACCATGGTGAATGTGGTCGTCAGTAGGCACCAAATTACTGATGCGAGTCTCTGTTACATCAAGTCAAGACCCATAACTCGTATACACATTACAGGAAGAAAAAACGGGTTATATATGTTGATCTGATAATTAATCCATCTGAAACTTAATGTTTCATCTCCTCCTGCCTACGAGCTGAGGCCCCCGCTGCTTCTCAGACTGTGCAGGAGCCGTATCGGTTTCAGCAATAACAAATGAAACCACCCCCTTTCCTATTTTTTCCCTCTCTCACCGTCATTCTCCTCACTTCATTATGCAGGCAGCCTGACGCTATTTGACAGAATGTGCTATCTGCAACCCCCAGCTGCAGTCCCCCTCTCGCTATCGTCGAATCGCTGGCAGCTTAACCCCACTGCTGCCTGCCACAGTGAAGCAGGGAGGAAATGATGATGCTGCTGAGAGAGTGAGGGGGAAAGAGCAGGCCCTGAAGCACCTATGTGGTTGTCAGTGTTTTTTGCATCACAAGCATTATGCTATGTGGCAGGACTTTGCCACAGCAGCCTTACAGTCTTTAGAGTGAACTTTTACCATTTTACTATTAGGTGTAAATGAGTCAAAATTAATTGATTAAGCTTAGTGCTAGGTGTGATCATTTTACATGTAAACACACTGAATGTGAGAAAGAAAATGTCTGCGTCAGATCCTGCGGACATTCTCTGGTGTTTCTCCTGCCAGCCCCCTATAGCCCCCATCTGAGAAAACAGCAGGATATTATCAGGAGGATTCACCGCGAGCGAGCGGGGGTGTTGATGATATTTCTAACACGGGAGGGACGCAGAAGAGAAAAAGCTCAAATGTACAGCTTAGTGTGTGACTCCCATTAATCAAGCCATGGGTCACAGTGTGTATCTGAACCAAGATTAACAACACACAAATACAGGCCAGCGTTCAGTGGCCAACGAGGATCAGAGGCAAAGCCCAGGTATTAAAATCAAAGGCCTTACACGCCTTTACTTCACTCTAATCTCCTTGCCCTCTCTTTTCACGACTCTGCATTAACCTCCTACTACTTCCTGCATTGGCAATACACATTAACTTGGACATAAAACATTCACCGCAGAACCCTCTAACATAAATATAATTCCATGTGAGTTAGGGCTGTGGTTTGCTCAGACTATACAGTATGCACAGCTGAGTATATGTAGGCTAAGTGCATCAGCACTTTTTCTCCCTCACAAACAAACACTGGCAACAAGACAGCACTGCGATCAGCCTCCAGAGAGCTGTAAATGAGCTTAATGAAGAAACAAACAAATCTTTCGAAGGCTGAGCCTCAGAAAGCTGCAGGTCTGAGGAGCGTACCATATCTAATTTGTAGGTTAACGTGGGTACAGGCTTACTTATCTGGGTTATCCTCCGCTCCAGATAATTAGGTGTGCACGTGTAGCTTTCAGGACAATGTCAACAAAGGTCTTGCTTATGTCTGGAATCTGTAGCTTTTATCGTCTCTCTGTCTTTTAATGTCATGGGAGAATATTTCAGAGTTGCTTTCAGTCTTTTAACACCGGGCTAAGGGTTAGATAGAGATTGCCATTATCGTTAATTATAATTTCATTTGTTGACATTGCTGTTGAATGTTATAACTGATAAGACGAGAATCTAACAAAGGGGGGTTTGTGCTGCAAATCCTCAAAATGTAGCCACTGTATTTCCTTATCATTTGGTCGCTGCTACGACTAATGATGCACGATGTTGTATCACAGGAATTGGGCTAGGTAGAGGCATAATGAGTATGGTGTGAGATTTGCCAGTGACAGGTCCTCATTCCCTGGACTTGGTTCTGGTCTGTCTCTCCCAATGTGTGTTAACTGTCAGGTGTTGAGAGCCAGACGGCCGTTGAAGCTTTTTTTTTTTTGCTATGCCGTCTGCTTTTGATTTTCTTTTCCCAGAGGTGTTTAAAAAAGCAGCTCAATTGTTAGTGACAATCAGCCGCTCTGGCCCTTTTGAACAGAAGGTTTGATTTAATCGTGAGGCTGTCATTTATTATTCTGCAGCGGCAGCCGCCCCTGTGAGGCCTGGGCCTGATCAAGCGCCTCAGAGCTGTCCCCAAGATTTCACTCCGTTCCCTTTTCCCCCGTTATGTCTAAATCCTCAATACAAATCGCAGTGTTTCAGCTCTCCCAGTGGGGCCTATTACTGCCTGTGGGGCATTAAAGATCATTAATAGTGCTGTCAGAGAAAGAGAGCGAGGAAGGGAGCGACGAGCGGGGAGAACAGGGAGCGGCAGTGAGTTGCTTAGCTGCTCATAAATGGGAAATTAATACATCTGCTTCATTAATGCTGCCTCGTGTTTGATGTTTGTTAGCTGGCAACTTTAATGATGTAGGTTTGAGCCGACAGGGCGCTTGACTAAATTTGATTCCTCCAATTAAGTAGTCAGGCTTCTTCCCTTTTGGGAAAATGGTTAGAAAGGAAAACCTGCTGCCTAATTATGGAATCCAAACCTTCAGTTTTTTGGCTTCTGCTCCTTTTTTTTCTTCCCTCCCTCTGTTTTTTTTTCTCCACTTCTCTCACTCCTCCTCTGTCAGCAAGTGATTGCAGTGACACATTCATCAGCAGTGGTCTGCACTAAGTTGTTTACCGTTCACTCATCAACGGGGAATATTTTAATCAGCACCTACAACTTTCTTAATCATTAACATGAGCAAATGTTGTATGCTAATTGATGTATAGTGCAAGGTTATGATAGTCAGTCTGAGGAGCAAATGATGAAATTACCACGATCAAGGTTCTTGACAGGAGCAACAGCATCTTAATCGCAGCCTTGGTAATCAAACATGCAGGAAACATAAAAGCCGATGAAATCCTTTTTTCTTATGCATGAATTCCATGCCACTGTACATACAACAAAAAAACACTTAGAGCCCATGAAAAAAAAGACAGTTTAAAGCAGAAGGAAGTGAGATGAGATGATTCTCTCATGTATTTGTACAATACTCAAAAAGGAGTTCGGAGAAAGAACGCAGCCCCGTTTTATAAAAATGAGAATGAAAAACATATTTCTGTGCATTGCTCACAAATTGCCATTTAAAACATGCTTTATATGAAGGAGATTACCAAACCATTAAATTGCATGATGAACAGGCCATGATTCAGATGATGAGAAAATTAATTGTCCAGTTGTTGTTCATTAGCGGTGGTATCACCCACAGACAAAACAACACACTATCCTTCCTCACAGCCAATGAATAGATTATATTTCCATGTGATTTAAACATGGCCTCTATCTGCTCAGTCATTAGTGGATAACACTGGATTTTACCTAACAAATTCCCTTGATGCAGTCAGTCCCCTCTGTTTTACGTCTGGTCAATACTTAGGAGAAATGAATTGGTTAATCTTCACTTCTGCCACTAAGCACAGATGAAACGATATGTGTAAACATGCACTGTGTTCATCAGCATCACTTAAATGGAATCAGAAATCACCTCAGTTCACTTGTCCTCAAGAAAATTACCTTCAAAAGAGCCTTATTTAATGCATGCTTGAGCCCAAAATTGAAAATCATGCAGAGGCAAAAGATGAGTTCTGTGGTTGGTCCCACTTTCATCTGCCTTAGATGATAGTTAAGCCCTAAAGATGATTTTAAAAAAAATAATGATGTAAACATTTATTATATGAGGGAATATACGCTTTAATTGTCATAGTATTTATAATATTCTTTATTCATAGTTTTTGCAATACTGTATTCCCAGGTAACGGTTAACTTGGATATACCAATAATATATGTATATATTAATGACTGTACACTGCAGAACATTTCACTCTGTGTCTTTCCATCCCTATCTCCAAAGTCCTCTAAGTAAATAGATAATATAATTAACATTTATAAACAAGAAGAAACAAGATACAGATATGTTAACGTGTAACTTCCAAACATTTATCTACACACAAGCATGCATGCATGCTGACATGCATAGTAACGTACACATGTGCAAATACTTCTGTATATTGACAGTATTGTGAATATATATGATAATACGATACCTGAAGAAAGCTTGGACAAAGTGTAGCAGTTACTGCAACAAAGACAGTGACTAAATGCCTTAAGACATTAAGACAGATGTAATCATCTGAAGAAAAATAAATTAAAACAATAGTACAAAGAGTCGAAAGTAGCAGTGTTTGTCACAGCAGTTTGACGTGTAAATCTTCATACTAACACGATCCAACAGATCCATCATTCAAAATATGTCCATTGCTGCAGCAGAGGTGAAAAAAAGTTTCATCATCATCATGAATCCATACTCCAGAATGAATCATGAGGATGGTTCTGAAAAAGGGAAGCATGAGAAAAAGTTGTGATGTCATGCATCATATCACTGTTGGAGTAGTACAGTGTTTTTTTAAAATGCTTAAATTCTATAAGTTATCAACTATGTTCAAACATTGTGTAAGTAGGCATAGCTCTTGTCTTTTTTTATCTACTGCTATTTCATCTTCTGGATGTGCTGTTACAAGTTCAACTGCAGAGTTATGATGAACTCATGTTAAGATTACGGTCTGTGCATTTCAACATCTGATTCCTTCTCTGAATAATTTGAGTGCAAAAGTACTCGTACTCTGTGCTCTATAGGATTGTGTTGGCTCGGGGCAAGGTATACTATGCAGGCTGACAAGCAGGGGAGAGCATTAGAGGACTGGGCCTCAGGCTCTGCAGACCAGGGACTAATGATAATAGTCACCCTTGAACAACCGGCCAACTAAGCACTTTACTCTCTCTTCCCCCCTTTTCCCTCTGATCATTTTACGTACCTGGCCTAGCCTCTGCTTTGGATAACAAAGGTGAAATGTAGTTGAATGAAAATATATGCAAATGAACTCGAGCTCTAATCCTTGAGTCCTATTATAGAAATTTAATCTGCTCTAGGGTTAATGAAACTGCAAGGAATGTAAAATATGTGGTATTTTTATGAGTCCTGTTTTGGTTCTTCAAAAAATTCACCATCATGAACCAATGATGGTCAGTAAATGTATTAGTGAGCTTCAAAGAAAACTGCCACAGGGACCATTAACATGCATTGACTGAGATTATAACCTGATGACAAATTCATCATCCCTTCATTTAACATATATCTTGTCCCTTGCATGCTCATTACATATAATATGTGTATTAGTAGTTTTGGCGGTTCCCCGTCTGACACTGAATGAGAAATGGTTGGTGATACTGTAGTTTAAACTGTTATTTCTTGCTGGTGGATAACCAACATTTATTATCAATGTAAATGAGCTGCCAACTTTCCTATTTAAATGGGAACAAAGTTGTAAGTGCGCTCGCAGGCATGCTGAGGGAAGAGGAAGGGAGCAAAGAGGGAAATGAGAGCTGCGCACAAACAAGCCATTATTAAACACATTTCTTCTTTAAGCTGCTTTCCGAAGAGCATTGAGCCTAGAGCACTTTAACTTGCCAAAAACAAGCTCTTTTTTTGTGCTTTGAAATCAGGAGGTAAGATCAACGTGGGATAAAAAGCTCAGCGCAGAAGAAAGCAGAAGGATGCTTTATTTGTTTACCGTGCGGCAGGCCAAGGGCGATAGTCAGTCTTCTTTTCATCCAGAGCTCCTGCATGGCGGCGGCGCCGATGCAGCACATTGCCTCCCACCAGCATCGCGAACAGTGCCATCTGCTAGGACCTGTTGGCTTGTTTGTTTTCCAGAGCAAACAGCAAATCACTTCTTTCCTGTTCCTGGTTTTTACCATATGCCACCGCATGTGTATCAGAGCGAGGCATGTATATTAATGAAGTTAATCAAAGACGTGCACACAACCACATCTGCCAGGGGAATTTTCAAATGATCGCACCCGCAGGTTGATTCATCACGCCACTTCCTGCGCCTGTCATTGTGGCTGCCTTTCGACGTAGGTGACACAGTCATTATATCATCTTTGGAAAATGCTCAGACTGAATCAAACATTATCAATATTATCACTGTATTAATTCTTCATGCACAAATAATCTAAAATGTAGTTTATATGCTATAAATCCATCCACATACTCTCTGTTATGTCTTCAGCATCAGCCACTTCACATACTGTGGGTAGAGGCAGAACCAATAAGCATGCTGTATTTACACTGAAAATGCAGCTGCATATCTAACACATGGTCACACCTTGAACTGATGAGTCAAATCCACTTATCTGGCAACCGATGTAATGACGTCGGGCGTGACGTCTCTCCGCAGCCTAATGACATTACAGCTCCGCTATCTGAAATCGTTGTAGCAGCTGTGAACTCGCCTCTGATAGTATTATAACACGGCGGCGGCGAAATGGAAGGTCGTGGTCAGAAGAAAAGGAAAGGTGGAGCAGAGAGGGAGAGAATTAAGAAGAGAAAAGCTCTGGGCTCAGATGGAGCTTAATACTGCAAAATAAGTGACATGTTCGCCAGGAAGGGACCAGGTCAGACAAGGGACACTGTGCAGCGGGACTTCAGTCAAACCAGCCTCCACTCCCAAACACAGGGTCAAACCATAGAGGGTCACACCAGCCTCCACTCCCAAACACAGGGTCAAACCATAGAGGGTCACACCAGCCTCCACTCCCAAACACAGGGTCAAACCATAGAGGGTCACACCAGCCTCCACTCCCAAACACAGGGTCAAACCATAGAGGGTCAAACTAGCACCCACTCATTTCACTCTGCACATTGTTTCTGAGCGATTTCAAAATATAAGCAACCTTCCTGAAAATGGGAGGTCACATTTGTTCAGTCTGTTAATGCATGAATAAATTAATGAGATAACAAATTAATTAATTAATTTAATTAAATACACAAAATGAATTGAACTGAATGAATTATTGATAAATAATAAATTAAATAAATGATACAAAATAATGCCTGCGTTTTAAGAGAAAATTGACACTTAAAACTAAATGACTTTTCATTACCACTGTATGAATAATTAGTCAAACTTTATAATAAAAAAAATTTAATTCAAGGATCAAAATAACAGACTTCACAATGACAGTTCACCACCTCAGAGTCTCACTCTATGTCAGGCCAATCTGATGTAGAATTTAAAAGTAAAAGCACTTGGTTTTGGTTGTGGCAACAGAGAAGGAGATTGTTATGGCAGTTGACTTGAGTTACCGCCTATTGCTTACTAGTCTGATAACGGTTACAACAACCACTATAGGGTTAGCCTACAGAATTACAGGTCAGGTGCTTTGCGTGAAAAGGGGTGGCCTGGAAAAGCCTGAGTTATTGTCCCAGTCTGCCCCTCTCCTGATGTATAGTAAAACCTGTAGATCCCAGTGTCACTGCAATTAGTGGCTGTGTTAAACAGCAGGAGTAACACAGCTCAACATTAGCATCCCTGTGCAGATGGCACATTATCCCGCTGACTAGCCTCTGAAACCCCCTGAGTCTGTGGTGTATACACTGTGGGCTGTTGTTTCAAAAGCAATGACCTAAACATTTTGTAAAGTGAGAGATTACCTTCACCTCTCTTGAGGTTGTTATAGCCCATTTATTGACATAAAAACAGTCACTTCCGATGGGGTGCGTTCTACTAAATGCCATACAGTATAGTTTCTTCCCTGTTCTTGAATCGCTGTCTCTAAATTTAAAATAAATTTATATATAACATTACATAGTCAAGTGCTTCATCAAATTGTGTTTGCCTGTGGTTGGGGCCAGACAAGGTGGATGTCATAAAGACCTGTGCAGGGTTAACACTCCCACCCACCGCTGCAGAGTCCTAAGGTTTTGCCTGCTTTTGAGTTTAAGGTTACACAACTCAAAGAATATGTGTCGATGATGTGATTATCTTAATCTGTCAAATAAAGACATTTTTCATGTTCACACTAAAGAGCCACAAATACAGATGAGATGTGACAAAATTAGAATCAAAGCGCCCTTAAAATGGAAATGTCACTCTCCAGTCACAATAGAAGCCAGAGCCGTGTTCTTTTCATATTACATTTTGAAGTGTTTTTAATAATCATTCTTATTCATGAAAAGACACTCACTAAATTACTAGTTGAAAATGACAGTGGAAGACAACTGCTCCTATCACAGTCTATTAAGTTCTATTCACTTTCACTTCAGAAAGTATGTCAGATTGACTGTACGACCGCACTGCATGTGTTGATTTGTTCCTACTTAATGCATAATTATGCATGTGGTTGTGCTGAGAGGAATCTGATTGTTCGACCTGTCACTCAGTGAGAAGAAAAAAAGGCAAATATAAAATGACGTGTTCAAGGTTTTTGATTGTTGGCTTGGTTGGACATAAGTGAGGACATATTTTCTAAAATTCCTCATTGTGGCTTTCGGTTTCATACCTTTCCAAATTCTCAGCCACGATCTCACTGTGATTTATCTTTGATACATATCTGTGTGAGTGGTACACTTTGTTTTGGACTGTGTTTGTGTTCATACGCAATCTGTTTTTCCCTTATGTGTCTGACAAGGCTTTCCTGTTTTGTCCTGTCTAGAAAGTCTGCTCAAATACAGACTTGGATTGCAAGGGGCTTATGGGCCAGTGCTGGACCCTCATGTCTGTACCTCAGGCTGTGTCATGCATGGTTGCTTTCATGATGCTTACAGGATTTTGGAAAGAGAGGGCATCAAAACACACTACGCCGATCTGGAAAGGCTTAACCCCATGCCTAGTTAGATCTGAAGCATGAGGGGGAGAATGCTGTCTGTCTGTCTGTTTTGAGGTCTCCTCCTGGGTCCTGGCTGATGAGTCAGTCGAAGGGTTGGCAGGTTTTCAAGAGACAATTTTACCACCCCTAAAGCCCCCCAAAACACAAACTGATCTCCTCCCACTGCCAAGGTTGGCTCTGGGCGGCAGTCTAGCTGAAGGTAATACCCCATTATGAAACCTGGTAGTGCGATACTATACCCTGGTTATACAGATATACTGTAGACTGTACTCTGCAGACTGGGAGCCACTGACTGACTGTTGACTTGACTGAGGCTTATATTTTCCTGACAGTATGCTTGCTGACAGCTCCATCAAAAGTAATCAGAAATGTGGCACAATTGTTTATCCCTGCTTTGAGTTACCTATAATTACAGACTGTTTATAATAAATTATAATTACTGTTTCACAGTGACAGTAACACATACGTTCAGACCTGGTAGTAACATCTATATTCTATATATACCTACTAAGCTTATGTTTGTGACCTGCTCCAGTTTAAAATAGATTTTTACGCTTCTCTGTGTTCATACGTTGATTTGTTTGTAGCCACCACCACAATATTAACACAGATCCCCACATAATTATTAGTTTCTTAAATTGGTAAAAAATCTCTATTCATAGCTGCACATATTCATTCATTCAGTCCCTCCTTTGACATTCAGTCCCGCCTTCTATTTACACCTGGCCTTTTAATGGAATCGGACATCCCAGATCTGATATAAAATGGAAAAGTGATATAGGCAATTTGTAAGGACAAGCTGATTCACAACATCCACTCACAGTTATACACACAGTGTGCAGGGCAGCTTTGGTTAAATCACACTCCCCTGCAGTCTGACCTGACACTTGATAGAAAGCCCGTAGGCTGTCAGAGGGAGATAGATAACACCCCCCCCTCACCCTTGACCTTGTGTCATCACCCCAGTGCTGACCTCCGCCTCCACGGCCAGCGTCTCAGCCTGCCTGCCTGCTGCTGCTGCTGCACACTGCTGCAGGCAAGGCCACTTAAAACCTGAGGCCTCGGGTCACTATGAGCCGGTCCAGTAGACATTTATGATCCCCACACACACACACACACACACACACACACACACACACACTGTCAAGACCCTGTAGCTTTGGGTTTGCACCACACTACCAGCTCTGGCCGCTGACGAAGGAGTCATACTGCAGCAGAAAAAGAAGGGCCTGTGTTGCTAGTGTTGGGAGTATTCAAGATGACATTGCTGGCTGTTAGTGTTTGTTTAGGTAATTAACATTTTCAAACTTTGTTGCTCTGACATAATGGAAGCAAGCACACATATAGTGTTTAAGTCATGACACGATGTAGCGGTTTAGCTATGTTATAATTATAAAGAAAAGCTGCATGCTCTATTGTTTTCCTCCTTTCATTCAGCCAGTCCTGCAAACACACACAATATATGTGTCATATTTAATTGTAATTGATTTCAGCAGCTTCTGTCGTTTTCATAAAGTGAGAAGCAGATGTCAATCTAACTCCTGAGAGTGAGTTCCAGTTAAAATGTAATTTGCACAGTGGTCCTCCTTGCTGACTGATGTTGATGTAATCTATGTGTTATTATATTGTGAAATTTTGACTGATGCTCAGTGCTGTTGGTTTATAACCTGCTCTAGTCTTTTATAAGCATATTGTTTCAGGAAATTAACTCGAGGCTCTTTTAAGCACTGTGGTGAAGGCTCATTAAACAACCCAGATGGTGCTTTCTAGTGTCATTCTAATAATAACACAGTGTTTTACTTATGATCACCCCCGAAGGCCTCTGCCTCCTCTCCACATCGTCCCTCTGTCACACACACTGATGCTC
Source organism: Hippoglossus stenolepis (assembly GCF_022539355.2). Classification (NCBI taxonomy): domain Eukaryota; kingdom Metazoa; phylum Chordata; class Actinopteri; order Pleuronectiformes; family Pleuronectidae; genus Hippoglossus; species Hippoglossus stenolepis. The sequence goes on along the minus strand of NC_061497.1, from coordinate 4,657,863 downwards.
ACACCCTCTGCTCCTGCTTTGACAGGCTTAGCGGAACAATAACCACGCGCCAGCTGATGCATGATCCATGGGTTTGACCTGCTGACCCCAAGACACATTGTTGCAGCCTGTTTACATTGTGCCAATTGACAAATGTTTTCATGAGGCCTTTTAACTGGCTCCCAGCGTGTTTCTGACATGCCCGCTTCATCATTTTCCTCTCTGTCTCTCACTTCCCCTGTGACTAGTATATCCTTTCTTAAGATATGATGTTAGCTGAAGATTGTGCGGAAGAGCAGCAGATGAGGACAAGGAGAAAATGTAGGCGGTAGAAAAGAGTACATTGGTATTCTGCCCATGTTCTTAGACATTAGGAGGGCATCAAGGTGCAAATATGAGTCAGACAGCTCTCATAATGAAAGAATCGAGACACATTATGAAATAAGTGGAAGTGACCAATGAAGAGAGACGCGGCACTAGCTGCTTTGAATTCCAATTACAGAGAGCGATAGAGAGCTAGGTGCCTTTTAAATGTCTCTTGAGGTGTTATGGGGCTCGGATATGGAGACCGAACCTCACATAAAGGTCAGTGTGGCAGAGGCTGGCAGGTCACAGAAAATAGACTCAAGGCTCTTCACTACATAAAAATGGGTAGATAAACCTGCCACTCCTCAAATAGATGAATACATATCTATTCAACTATTCCCCTTTCCTTCTCAGGCCTGAGATACCCACAGTATCCCCACAGAGGGTGGCAGGGGTGAAAGGGAGTGGCGAGGACCACTATTGAGAAGAGTGGATTATCTCATGAAGGGAAATCAATTAGAACGTTACGGTGGACTGTGAACATTTATCCATTTAGCTTGACCACTATTGAATTTCCATGATGGGCTTTGACTGTTCAGAGGGAGAGATCAGAGTTAATGGCGATTGTTCTGCACTCCTCCAAATGTATTATCTGCCTTATTCAATGAGAGACACTTCATCAAACCAGAGAGCCCTGCGGCCTATTGATAGATGGGCTTTGTGTGGGGTTTAAAGAAAAAAGATGAGGCATTGGGGGCCTGAAGGCTGAGGGGAGAAATGGGAGGGAGCATGGGGTTGGGGGTTGTGTGGTCGGTGGCGGGGGGTTGTCACAGATGTCCAGCCCTTTGAAAGAAAATTAAACAAGTACCTCATTAGCCAATGCTCCAGTGCTCCCTGGAGGTGGCCACTGAGCCGGGCTTTTTAATGAGCTGGGAACTTAAACGCTGCCAAAGTTTACCCCGGCCTTGCCTTTCTCTGTTAGGCCACAGGGAAGAGCCGTGCCCCGCCCTCCCCCCCTCGGCCCTGGTCTCCTCTACCCCCCACCTCACCCTGGCCCTCCTCTCCCATTGAGGGCCGCTCATGCAGAGGAGAGAGAGGCACCACGCTGATTCCCTGCCTTTCAGCTCCGGAGAGAGGGATAATGCTGTTTTTGTACCACGCATCCAGAGGAATTATGTGCGCTAATTTGATTAGGGGAAGATTTGATTAACTGGAAAATGAGGGCTTTGCTTAGACTTTCACACGCTTAATTTATCCCCTGCAAAGCAGACGCAACATTGTGTCATGAAACTCAGAAGGCATATGAGAAGACCATTCACCAGCTAGATGGCCCTTTCAGACTCAACAATATCTAGGACTGCCACGGTTCAAATTGGGATAATCAGTTTAGAGCTTTTTGCCTGGACTCAGAATACAAATTGCATTTGGCATGAACAGTGAAAAGGTTCAAAGGATAATGAGATTAATGTAGCAGGGAATTGAGCTAAGGCAGAACAATTTCAGAAGAAAATGCAAAACTAGGGCCATTGTTGCATAAGGAATTTTTTCCTTGTATGATTTATGTTTGTGTGATTGCTTCCGTGGTTGTTTGGAGATTATGATAATAAGCAGCAAATGTCAATCAAAGAGACAGCGTGTCACACATTGTGTAAAAATTCTATAAATTGTAGTTGCATTTGCCAAACAGTATATGCTGCATGTACATTTCTGTTCAAAGTGAAACAGACATTATTCTACGATGCTGTGAATTCATTTAGTGGTTTTCACTTGTCTCTCTGATCCCTTTGTATACTCTGGAATGGCCACAGGGACAGAAAGAGCTGAATGCTTTGCTTTAGCTCCTTTAAACATGCAGCCATGAAGGTCATATTACTGCGTGGTGATGATTACATTTGAATGAAAAGCGACTTCTTCTGGGAGAGAGAAGAAAAAAGAGCCACAGGCAGGCTTGATCTTTTTTCTCATCTAAAACCCTACACTGAGTGACCTTCCCTTCTGTGTGGCTAGATCTGCAGAGCGCGGCTCTCTATTTTAAACAAATAGCTCTTTTATTTTACTCAGGGATTGCTTAGATTACCTTTTAATAAGGGCTTAGCCACTCTCCAGCACAACATCCCAGGCCCAGCGCGGGGCTGGCCGGCAGTAGCCCAGCCCGTAATTATCTACAGCAAACTAAAGGCCCGTGTTCCTTCAAGAGCCCATAGTGAGTGTGTGCCTGATTTTTCATCCCCTTGTTTTTGTCGTCTGTCACACCGCCATTGTGGAAGCTTTGATTTGGGAGGCTCCTGTGGCCAAGAATTTATCTTTTAAAAAAGAGTTTTAAAAAAGAGTTGAGAGATGGAGGGAGGTGGATGGGGGACAAATGGAGGGATGGAGAGTGAAATGTGGAAACCCAGACAGATGAGCTGTTTCCTGTTGGACTTCGCTCCATCTTCCCCATCTGTTCAGCCCAGTTTTAATTAAATCTACAGAGATCAGGATTTTTCCCTCTCGTGCCACCTATCTCAGGCTTTTTCCCTTATCCCTGCCTTGCTCCCATGCTGTACTTGAGTGCAGGTGGGATGATGCCAACATCCACTCATCTCTCCACCTCGCTGCCAGCTGCTAATGAGAGTGAGCCAGGGTGGCGCGAGGACGTTGCCAGCCATTATGAGCTGTTAATGAGGTGCATTTGAGAAAGGCCCTGGCCTAGGCCATCAGCTTCTGCAGCCTTTATCTCCTGTACACAGGCACACATACTGTACATACACAAACATGCAGACAAACTTTATTACAGATGCATACTTTCCATCTACTTAAAATGAAATCTTTTATTGACTCCTCTGGCGACACTATTTACACACCTCACAACATCGCACTAGGCAGCGTATTTTATTTCCCAGGTGATGTGCTCATGTTCGGTTGGCTAACCTCACACAACCTCATGCAGGAGTCTTCTCTTCTTTGCTATTGACACATCCCTGGCAGAATACTCACCTATTACCATAACGGCCTTCATCTCTAGTTCACTTCTCTGGGCCAACCCTCTGTCAGCCATCGCTGTGCGCTTCACCTGCTTTTGGCCAGCAAAGAGGTTTCTGCTGAACCTGTTGTTGGCCAAGTGACAGACAGGGCAGGTTGCAGCAATGCTGTAAGCACATTCTCTCTTTCACAGTTGGCACCGACGCCTGAAGCATCCGTCCGCCCCCGTGGCAAAATGGAAAGTGAAACCATTACTTCCAGGGGCTACTTCTTATTGAGAGACAATGTTGTAAGGGGGCTAAGGGACACCGTGAGAGTGCCCTTCTTCTTATATGACTTAGTTCTTTCTGCACACAGTAATCTCACCAAGGCAAATCTCACTTTTAGACTACAAGGTTGTACCTCGACATTTTGTTCCTGATGATATCATAAAGCATTGCTTTAATTCAATAAAGGGTGTGTCCCCTTCAACCACTCCCAAAGTCCACTTGTTGCTTTCCTCTTGATATTATTTTTCTTTGTGTCTGTTGCCTCACCGTTTACTGAATACTTCTGAAATGCAATCTACTGTGGAGAGGCTAATGCTCATTCAGTACTGGAGTTGCTATCGCTTCATTTGCATCATGCAAAGTGTGGCAGTAATTAAGGATCCAAAATGATCTAACAGCTTGAAGTTTGCAATGCAGATAAGAGAGGGGCCAGAGTTTTAGCAGCACCTTGGGTTAAGAACAGTCAGGTCAAACAGGACGATCTGAGGCCACACTCAGAGTTTAAGAGATCTTTAACGATTTTTTACTTTTTTAAATTGTTAGAAAAGATCCTCATTATTGGGGCACCCCGGTCACATCCAGTTGCAGAACGTTGCTGTCATTTCTCTCTCTCCCCTCATTTTCTGTCATGTCTCTACAGTCTGCCATCTGACAAGGGCATACAATCCTCCCAAATATAAAAATAAATATCAGCATATCGATCTCTTAACCTTCTAACATACTGAATGTAAATATATCCCCCATTGTTAAATCAGTAGAATTAATTGTAGGTGGTACACTACTTCATAGAGCGTTTGATAATAGATCTTGTGAATTATTTTCATGTGTTCCACGATATTAGCATGACACACAAAATTGGTATCTTTAGATATGTGGCTGAAATTCAAGCAATGTTCCTGCACGGTTTCGAAGACTTCTCAGTGGCACCATATGAGTTTTTTTCTCAATGAAACTGCTGAAAGTGTCTGTGTTATTAAAATAAAATGGATTTTAAAAGGAGGAGGATTCAAAACAGATGATGAAGTAATGAATGCCTGTCTGTGCGTATCTTGTACAGGCTGCATGCAGAATTCTGACACAGATGTTCTTTCAGTTGGTGGCAAAGCTGATTTTACCATGGTGGTGATTAATATACATTTCGACACAGCGAGGGGTTGACAGTAAAACAAGTGTTTGCATCATTCCACAGACAGACACCCAGAGCCAGACAGCTTGCACATCACATGATCACAACAGCCACAGCTCTCTCAGTAAACTTCACACTTGAGCAAAGTGTTGTAGCTTGTAGCATATAATTAAGACATTACAGAATAAGTACTTGTCTTGTTAGTTTCAGTCATGAACTGAAAGAGAGGGCAACAAAAACATGAAGGTAACACTTAATCGTCACAGTATAACATATAATAAAGAAGTCAGTTAAGCTTCGTGGACATCAATCTGTCCATTTAGGAAGCACAAGTGATTGTGAATCAGTTTCACCTGCTTTGGTGCAAATGAAAGTGACAACAGGTGCAATGGAGAAGCAAAATCCAGACAACCCCCAAAAAGGCAATGGTTTTACATGTGATGGCCACAGACAGCTGCTCTCTCTTTATCCTTTCCTTGTGTTCTGCTAGTGTCCTTGTCACTATCCATACATGTGGTCTCAGGAAGGTTTGCTGTGTCTCAGAGCACAATCTCAAGAGCATGGAGGAGATACCAGGAGGCCGGCAGTTACACAAGGAGAGCTGGACAGGGCCGTAGAAGGGCATCAACCCAGCAGCAGGACCGATATCTGCTCCTTTGTGCGAGGAGGAACAGGAGGAGCACTGCCAGAGTCCTATAAAATGACCTCCTGCAGGCTACTGGTGTGCATGTGTATGACCAACTGTCAGAAACAGACTCCATGAGGGCGGCATGAGGGCCTGACATCCTCTAGTGAGACCTGTGCTCACAGCCCAGCACGGTGCAGCTCAGATAGTATTCACCAGAGAACACTAGAATTGGCAAGTCTGCCACTGGCACACCGTTCTCTTCACAGACGAGAGAGGGTTCACACTGAGCACTGAGTGTCAGGCGTGAAAGCGTCTGGAGATGCTGTGGTGAACGTTATGCTGCCTGTAACATCATCCAGCATAACCGGTTTGGTGGTGAGTCAGTGATGGTCTGGGGAGGGATATCCTTGGAGGGTCGCACAGACCTCCATGCCATAGCCAACGGTACCTTGACTGCTGTTAGGTACCGGGATGAAATCCTGAGCGATTATCAGACCTTACACTGGGGCAGTGGTTCCTGGGTTCCTCCTGGTGCAGGACAATGGCCGGATGACCAAGGCATTGATGCCATTGACTGGCCCTCACGTTCCCCTGACCTAAATCCAATTGAGCACCAATGGGACGTTATGTATCGCTGTATACAGCGCCACCAAGTACCGCCACAGACTGTGCAGGAGCTCACTGATGATCTGATCCAGGTCTGGGAGGAAATCCCCCAGGACACCATCAGCCAACTCATCAGGAGCATGCCCAGACGTTGTCAGGAGTGCATACAGGCACGCGGGGGCCATACACACTACTGAGTCACATTATGAGTTGCTGAGATGAAATTCAATTTGGATCAGCCTGTGATTTAATTTTTTACTTGATTTTCATTGTGGTTTTGAATCCAGCCCTCAATGGGTGGATGATTTTGTTTTCCATTGACTGTTGTTACGTAATTTTATAAGACAATGTACATCAGTAAAGATGTTCAACTTGGATAACTCATGTTCCCTTAATTTTTGTGAGCAGTGTATTTTCTCTATTTTTTTTTATTTCAGCTCACTTTTTTTGCAGGGTGTTGGAAATGGAGGAATGTTAAGAAGATGAAATTGGCAATAATGCAGTGTTTGGAATTATTGGGAAATAAAAGACAAGTGCACTAGTGTGGCAATATTATCACGGCGCACTTATCACTGGCTCTTTGATTCATCTGGAGGGCAGGGTCTGCAGTATTTATACTGAGGATGTGTTCAAACACTGAGCTGCGCAGGCACTTTGCTTTGGCTGAAAAGAAAGTTAAGGCCAACTGTGTTTTTCATATCAAGAGAAAAGCTGCATGTTTGCAGTTACTGGACTGTCAAGGCCTTTCCACTTTACTTTCTCGTGGACATTGTTAAGAGCTTTTTCTGAGAATAAAGGCAACAACATTCGTGAATATAAATATCAGTCGGCTTTTGTTGAATGATTTTCTTTTCCTCAGGAGGATTTTCTTTTTTACCTCTGGGGTATGTTCATGTGGTAAAGAGAAAGTGAGAGAATGCAAATACACTGCTGTAATAGTGTGCAATTAATCAGCAAGGGTGGAAATTAAAATAATGTAAACAGTATTTGTCAGTGTGAAAACATCCGTCTGTCCAAACATTGTGAAGGACACATTCTGTAAAAACTCAGCACATATGACTTGATGTGTTTGGTTTCAATACAGCTAAAGATGGTTTAGATTCTGACATTATATAACTCCACTGTTCATACTTCCCATAAGTCTTCTTCTCACTTTGGGGTAGCTTCTAGTTTTTTCTCTGGGGTCCTTTTGATAGTGGATCATTGACAATAGCAGTAGCATGAATCCAAACCAAGGCCTGTTCCAGCTTCAAAGCTTCCTCACGTCCAAAAGAGCTCAGACTGAAAGCCCTTGCGCTGCATCTAGGCAGCCTCAATTCCTTTCACACACGTTGGGAATCATTGATACTTTAGTCAATTGTTCTAGCCTAGTCATTGGGAAAAGCCCTGCCTGTTCCATCAGTGGTGTGTGCAGCTGTGCGCGTATGTGTGTGTTCCTCTGTGTAAATGAGTTCCAGCTAGATTTAGTGGAGGGTTTTATTTCTAGGCAAGGCTGAGCCATGGCACAGCCAGAGCAGGTTGAGTTTCAAAGGGGCTTATCAGGGGAATTAGGCAAGCCTTTGGAGTTTGAGCAGAGCCTAATTCCTGGTGACCTTTCCCTGGCTCTGGTTTGACTTTTTGTGGTGATCAGCAAGTGTTCTAACAAGCTTTTCCGTCTGTGTGGCTGGGGATTACTGTGGAACAGCCGTGCCCTCCCCTGCACTCACAAGAAGCCATCTGTGGTGGAGAGAGAGTAGGTGAGTGAGAGAGAGAGACAGAGAGAGAGAGAGAGAGAGAGAGAGAGAGAGAGAGAGAGAGAGAGAGAGAGAGAGAGAGAGAGAGCAGAAGTGCGCAATAGCCTGAAGGGGCATTGTCATGCCTGTCTGTCTGTGTGTTGGTGAGGATTCTGCACTTGTCAGAGTCTCCTTTTGTGACAAATTGGTGTGTTTTGTTCTGCCATTTTAAACTGCCAAGCACTGGCAACCCTTTCAGCCCATTAGTCAAGCTTTCATGGACATTTGAATTATTTTCCTTTTTTTTTTCAAACGGGAGTCTCTTACCTTTTTTGTTGTTTTGTTTTGTTTTCCTCTGGAATATCGACATTATGTTCATGCCTCCCTCTGTGCAGCACAGAGGCTGGGATTATTCCTTCTTGAAAGGGCTTAGTGGTGTCTGAGGTAAGTCTTCAGTTTCTTTCATCACTGTTTAGAATCATCTTTCACTGGAACCGATGGAAACACTGTGGCTCATATGCGGCGAGCATCAGGTGCAGAAACTTCCCTGATGGATTTGTAAATCCAGTGTTTATGAACACTCAGCTCCATATGCAGCAACATTTTGATGTCTATTTTTACCAAGCACAGGACTAAACGCACAGAAGAATATGGTTTAATCAGGCTTTTTATTTTCCTCGTTTTTCAATGCAACAATATGCAAATGATACGTTATGTCATCTGATTGCAGTCATTATACTTCCACAGATGATCTTTGTTCAGAACCCCCCGCTGTGTTAACAATTGAATTGATTGCATTTAATCAGAGCACTTCTGAATTAATTATGGAAGCAGAGAATGTCACATCACTTGTAATTAAACAGTAGATAGCTTGTTGACTAAATGAAAAAGATAGCGATGGTTGTTTTACTCATTATACTAGTATGTGAAATAATCAAGTAGTTCAGTACTTGTCTATAGACTGTGTGTTGTGGTGATTATAGAGAAGACAGCTCATTCTTCTCGGAAAACAGTGACTGTTTTAATTAACCTTTTTAAAGACGCATTGCATTTAATCATGTACTATACTCACAAAACATATACTACATATACTACTAAATACTATATACACACATTTATTTTCAAGCTGATTTAAGTTGTATACTTATCAACATGGAAATAACATATGCATACACACATTTCACTGAAAAAAGTAGCAAGATATTAGAAAAAGTCTTATCATTCTGAGTTTATGGAATTTAAAGGGATAGTTCACCCAAAACGGAAAATCCCCTCATTATCTACTCACCACTATGCCGATAGAGGGGTGGGTGAAGTGTTTGAGTTCACAAAACACTTTTGGAATTTCAGGGGTAAACAGCGTTGCAGCCAAATCCAATACAATTGAAGTAAATGGAGGCCGCTTCAACAACAACAAAAAACAATTTGTACAATAAAATGCCTCCATACTGATCCCGTGGTTTCATCCAAGTGTCCGTAAGCCCAGACATTCAAAATCGACTTGTAACAGCATCATTTACACCACGTTTTTAGCCTAATTGTCTTAAGTTATGCTCCTCTGGAGCTGTGTTCGCGAGTGGATCACAGCGGACATTGAGGCTAAAAACATGGCGTAAATGACCTTGTTTCAAGTGCCAAGTCGAAGCTTTAATTTGAGCAGGTTTCTGCAAGAGGCTTAATAGTTAGAATCTATCAGAGAAAATATCAGTGGTACTTTGTTTCCTCAAATCAAAGTTGGGTATCATTCTTAAAAATCAGGTGTGTGCAGTGAAATAAAGGAGAGATATGGAGGAGCATAAGTATTGTGGATGATGGGAAATCATTTGCTTAGTGTAAAAACCCTTTATGGCTGTCAGTGGAACTTTAACACTGGTATTTATTGATGATATCACTACTCACGGGAACAACAGGATGAATGCAGATGTTTACAGGAAGATTCTGTGTCCAGATTCATTAAAATGTAAAAAAACTAATTGGATGACATTTCATCATACAGCAGGGCAATGAATTAATGTAGGGATACAATGTCATATTTACCCTTTAGTTGTGGCAGAGTTTTAAACAATAAATCAAGAATCAAAGCTCGAAGAGACACTTCTAGATTGATTTGGACCTCTCGAGCAGCTGTCTTGCCTAAACAGCAAGGTCACAGCCTAAAGTTTTGATCATACTCAAGAAGGAATGTAAACACTGGCAACTTGCACATTGACAGTGGGCACGCACATGCCTATGTACATATGAGTGTGAATACACAGTTATATTCCACACATCAGTAATAGGGAACATAATGGGGAACTCCTGACTGAATGAAGAGCTGTTTGTTGTTTTTGGCTCAACAACAAGAAAACTTAAAAAGAGAAAACAGCATTTTACATTTTGGGCTGCATGTTCAAATCCATACAGTGGTCTGCACAGACCCTTGTGAGTTGATGCCAATTTGTGAAGGGCAGCCTAGGAGGAACAAATGCATTTAATTAATATTTATTGCATCTTTAAAAAGTGTTTTTTCTAAATATAGGTTCTTGTGTTTTTTGTGGGTTCATTACATCTTAATGGGTCAATATTTAGACAGGGTGGCTCATTCACCGGTGTACTATATGCAAGTAGCACCTAAGTCAAACCAGGACACACAGCTGAAGCAGTCTTGGGTCATTGTAATATCCCTTTAAGAAACCTCCATGGGTACAATAGTGGGTAGAGAAGAGTCTCATCATCATCATCATGCAGGAGTCATCTGTGTAGCCTCTCCTCCCTCTCTACTGCATTATCATAAAAAGTGATTTAGGACTGATTGATGCAAATGGCCCTCTGTTCTTTTCTATCATTAACGGGCCCTTCGCTGTGGCCACAGGCGGTGATTAAAGCTGTCATTTCCAGCTACTCATTAAAGGAGAGCGCCGGGCCATGGGAGGGATTCAGAGAGGGCTGAAGAGTAAAAGATGGAGGGAGGGAAAGAGGGAGACACATAAGAAACATGGAGGAGGAATGCAGCTATTTCCTTCTTGAGGAAGTGCTGTCTGGTGAAACTACCTTTCTAATAAAAAAAAAAGAAAGAAAAAATAGGGCCATGAAATGTTTTCATAATTGTTCTATTCCCCCCAGTCTGGCTTAGACAGAGGGAAAAAAGATCTGTGGCCAAAATCCATTATAATAGCATCTTTTATGATTCCCCAAATGCTTTTTTAGTTTAGGCTGCCAGTGGGGTTGCTTATGAAAAAAACAGCAAGCAATAACAAGCGACAGTAGGGTTCAAATCGAAGTCACTTTACAGTTTGTATTAATTTTCACATTTTGTGTGGAACTAGGAAAAAGTCATGACGCACATAGACAGTAAAAAAAATCAATACAACTGTGTTTTATATTTCTGTTTTGCTGCCGGCTATAAATCACAAACAGTGCTCTCAAAGAAAGTGAAATTGTTGACAAAACAACCACAACAAGCCCAGACACTGAAGTGTGTCTGCAGCCGCCCCGTGACTCCTGGCATTACTTTGGGTGGCTTGTACATACACTTGAAAGTGAATGTGAGTGTGTGTCCTACTTGCCGATGGGAACCTTATCTACTCTCAAATGGGGGGGTTGAGGGGTGGGTGGCTGTAAGGCAGTGAGATGTGAAGCTCCAGCTGAGCTCTCCTCTGCAGGGGCCTACAATACCACTGTGCCCAGCAGGCCTACCCCCCATGCACATACACATTATACACAACCCCAGGCGCCCTCCCCTCCCCAGCCCACGTCTCCTTAATCTTTTAGTATGACTCAGTCTCCCTCAGATAACATGCTGGGATTCTGGTCAGGGATGTGCATGGTTTATAAAAGAGGGTGGGAGGAGGGGGTGTTGTGGATAGAGAGGATTGGGGAAGACAATAGGAGGAGTAAGACAAGTTGTCTTTGTGGCAAGGCACCAACATTCTGAGCTCCAATCAGAGAGATCCGTTGATTAATATAATTCTGGGTTTCCTGGCCCAAGATGCAAAACTCTCAGGCTACATCCATACAACTAATTTTTCATTAGAAAACTCTACATATACGCCTGGCGTCCACACTACTCCAGAGTCGTAGAGCTGCTTCAACGTAGCGTTTTAGCTTGAGAAGTCTGGGGACATGTTTCTGTCTGGACGGAGGGAAATGGAGATGTTTGGAAGCAATGAGGTGGACACTTACAACGGCTTGCTGATTGGGTCTTTTTGGTCACGACGTAGATTTCACTGATTGGTCAGGTTCTTATCACATGACCTCCTTTATGTAAAAACAACCAGCATCAGCCTCGGCTATCAGTTTAAGAAGTTTAACCCCTCTTTCTTGCTGCTGGCTGATCTCCACGTAATTGCCCTGCTCTGTTACTCCAGTACCAACATATGTCAGTGTTCTTAATGCACTGTATCCAAAATGGCCGTATGCACAAGAGAAAACAGCAAGGAATTATTAATGTGAAGTCCTCTTAAAAAAGCACAAGCTAGTGGTGGCTGGGTGGGTGGGTGGTTGGGGGGTATAACATTGTATCACGCTGTCTTACCTTTGACCTGCTCAATTATCTTTCCGTCAGGGCAGAGCAGATTCAGTATTGTGCAGGGGGCCTTGCAGACCTTCGGCTCCCATGTGTAGATCTCTTGTGAGATACATTAGTAGTAATTAGTCATCAGATGAAAGCCAATTAATTACTTGCCAAAGGCAAACAAGTACAATTACGTGAGGTGAAATTACAGGCAACGTAAAGTCTTTCACAAGCCAATCTGCTGACTCCCTTGTCAGGCACATGTTGGCTTCTCTTTACATGACATCTTATTCATGAACAATTGGTTTAAAAGCACATAATGCAGCTCCTTTCTTTTTCTTCCCCTGTAGAGTTTTTCCTCAGTACTGCTCTCAGACAACACCACGATCAAAGAGACAAAAGCCCACACAATGCTTAACTGGGAAAAGAAAATCAGTTTATTGCCCATTAAATCAATCTTTATTTTTATGAAAATTGTGCCATAATTGCTTTTTTAAGAGCAATGTGTAGGCACACATGCATCTGTGAAGGAAAACCACACCAGTATTGTCTATTGGGGGCCTAATGGTGCAATTAATTTTGTTCCGTCTGTTCTGGAGACTTTCAAGGAAAATTGATTTTTTTTTTACTCCCCACTTCCTCTCTAAACTGGTTTTAATGAAGAAGATAAAGTGGTTGCTGGGTGTCTCATAGGCTCCCAGCAGTCAGTTTATTTGACATTATTCTAGTGCAGCTGAATGAAGGTAGCAGCCTGCCTCCTCCTTGGCTCGATGTTGACAAGCCTGCAGCTCCCTCCTAGGGCTGCTGTAATGAGGAACTATCTCCCTCCCAGGTTGAGGACCTAGGACCATGTTGGTGCCATTACACAGCCAGCAATGGTACAAGAGGAAATGGAATGGCAGAGCCAGGCATCCACCTTCCATTTGCAGCTTTAACCCCACCTTAGCATGGATTATGTCATGTGTCAAGTCATGCCACACCACTGTTCCTACCCTATCTGCAGCGGGCTTAAGCCCTTAAGGTGCCCAGACAGCTGACAGAGGCATTATTACTCTCTAGAATATGCCTGCAGGGCTCACCTCTCCAGGGAGGCTCTGCCTGCAGACTGCTGTGCCCACTGATGGGAGGGGCTGACAGGGTCTTTATGACTAGACAATGTCCCTAAGGACCACTCAGGAATAAATTAGCATGGCCACAACCCTTCTGGCATAATGTGATTGGACATTAGGGAGGTGGCCCCACCCCTCATGTCTCCCACAGGACAAGTATACTCAGCGCGCAACCTCATCTTTGCTGAGCATTAAAATACATGATTGTACCTCCGGGGCATGCACAAAATCTCTCCTTTGTGTGCTTTCATCTCGCTATCCACCCGGTAATCATAGATCATAAACTCTGCAGCTGAACCATTCCAAAGCAAGATATTGTTTGTAAGTTAATAAACATACTAGTTGATCTTGTAAAAGCTGTTTTATTATCCCCAGAGCAATTTTTCCCCCATTTGTTTGGTGGCTGAATGTTATCCAAGGGAGAAAGGGAGGAATGGAACATGAGAGCAAGATGGAGAGTGGCTTAGTGTAAGACTTTCAATCCCAGCTAAAATACTTTGCCCTCAGGTGATGCAGCTTCTCAACCTCAGCCTGCTTGGTCTGATAAGAATATGTCTTTGTTATTGGGTGGAGAGAAATGCAGACCAGCTAAAGGCTATTAAACTGAGCTTTGCCTAAGTATTGTTAATCAGGAGATTTCATAACCCTTGTTCTGCAGAACAGAAACAAAGTCTCTTAGGGCTTCAATACTTGTATTATGTTCAGCAATAAAACTGACCAATGACAAATGTTCTGGTTGTGTACCCATTACAAGATAACATCCCACTGTAGCTACCTAAAGGTATATACTTCAATGCAAATCCCCTCCCAGGATGACACTGTCTGTGACCTCCACCCAGTATTAAAGGAATTGTTTCACAGGAATTGCCATGGCGCATTCCAGCTGTTTTTATGTAAGTCCAACTCCCAGCTGCCAATGATTACTGCTGTGGACCGTGCTCTGAGCTTTGCCGACGGTCCCCTTTTGATTAGCAATTATCCAGAAAAAAAGGCGAGGGGAAACTCAGACACTCAGAAGAACATGGTTCCAACCTGTTTTTCCATTGAGTAAAGTTCTTTGAGGGCAGGCAAAGGTTGCTGTGGTTCACTGGGGTCCACAGCACCACTTGGCTTTGATTCTCCCATGCTGCCCAGATGTTGGGATCTGGCTCCGCACTGCCCCATATGGTTCCACTTACTCTCCAGGGGAGGAAGATAAATGGTTTGTTTTTCTATTGTGGTCTCACCCATTATACACTTATAAAACAGGCTTTTGAAGATTAGAAACTTGTGCCTGCGTTGAGCCAGATATAAGCTGGCATGTTATCATGGAATGTGTGGCTTTTCCTTTTAAGCTCATAGTGTTTTCCTGGTTTCGCTGTTATACAAACAGGAACGCGGATTATTATTGGTCTAGTCCATCATCCATTCCTTTTGAGTGTAGTTTTAGCTGGGTCTGGCTTGCTCTGAGTGTGCCCATTATTTGGACACTGATTCACTAAACCTAAGAATATTTCAAAGCCTGCAGCCTGTATGCTGTGGTGACACCAACGAGGGTGAATCATGGCAGACCAGACACTGCTGAGGGATGTGATTATCTAACCTAGCTTCAGGAGCTAATGTAGGTCAACAAGCTACCAGTTCATAAGAAATACATGTTTTGGCTGCATTCATTTATGAAGTTCTACATTAACATAGGAGCTTCAAAAATGTTTGCCTTCCCACTTTTCCCCACCAACATAAATATTCACTGCACGATAAGATTGGAAAAGCTGCTGGAAGCACACCAGACCATGGCCTGCTCAGTTAACCCCCATGACCCCACACAATGTTATCTCCTGCTGGCTTCGTGAAGGAATTTCCCTCTCTTTGCTTTCCTTCCAAACTGCTGCTTTCAACTTCTTTTGATTGACAACAACTTTGTTTTGCTCACCGGTGTCCCTACCCATCCACAATAACTTGATCCATGCTCCCAGGCTTCTTCTGAGTATTTGGGGAAGTATTAGTTCTGTTGGGTAGCAGGTGTTCCCTGTCTCGCCTGCCCTGACCTTTCAAGGGTTAGTCGTCTATCAGTGGGTGTCAGGCCTGTAAGTAAGACTCAGGTCGCTCTTCTTACCGAGAGGTCACACACCATACACACTATGAAAGGAAGAGAGGGGCTAAAGATGAGAGAGAGAGGCTGACTTGAAAAGCCGTCTCCGCAGATAGAGACCCTCTTCAGATTTTTTTACCTAGGACTTTTTTCAGCTCTTGAACAATGAGAGCACATCTGGACACCCTTCTCTTTGGTCTTGTCACAGTTGTCCTTCACTCTTGAAAGATATCGCCTGGGAGAAAATAGGGGAAAGACAGCCAGTGTTATCCTTCACTTACTTTGGCTGCTCTCAAAAGAGAAGTCTTTGGAATGTGGATATTTCCTTGAGTACAGCTGGAGGCAAAGTTGTGTAGATCAATAAAACCTTCCATCAGCACAAACATAAGGATGTTTAAATCGATAACTTTCTCACGACTTTGCCATTGGACACGAATGACAAGACAAAAGCAGGGTGTCAAGAACATAACATCTTTTTAACTGTATAAAATATAATATTTTAAGACACCAGTTCTGTTTGTTAGACTTCTTTCAGCCAACTTGCCAACTCCCTTTTCAAATTAGAGCACCTTGTCAAACGCACAGAGAGGCGGACAGCGGTAGCCTATCTTCATTAAACTTTATTTAATTGGCTTTGTACGAAGTCATCTTTCCCGTCTCTCTGAGCTCCTTGGCTGGCAGACAGGCTCCATACCAGCAGTGCTCATCTGTCAAAACGACAGCTGGATCTCAGGAATGAAAGCGACACATGCCAGCAAGTTGTTCCACACTGTGTACAAACACTCTGGATCACACTCCAGTAGAAAGACCTGTCAGAATCCTGTTTCAAGGAAATTAGAGTTTAGGTAAACACAACTGTCATGTGCAGTGTTCCTTGGAAGTTTTTTTTCTTCCCTGGCTTGTTATCTTTAAGGACCCTGAGCTCTGAATATAGCCACTTTTCCATTCATCACATGGTTTATCGCCTTTTGTTGGTGAAATACTGACAGTATTCACAAAGTTTGAAGGCCCTGGAGCGCTCGCGTTGTCAAATTGAAATGGGGGAGGCAAAATTGCTGCCCACCTGCATAGCTCAAACAGTGCTCCAGGGTCTTACCTTGATGTGTGATGGAAGCGAGGTACCGTCGAAGCAAACAAAACCTGCAGTGTTCCCTCTTCTGATGAGCAGACAGCAGTGTGATCTTCCATGTCCTAACTGAGGCTTTTTGCAGTGACAAGCACACTCTGAGGCCCCAGTAAAATAACAAGGAGCGACTTGCCAGCTTGTCCGTCTATTTGCTCCATTTCCTGTCTGACAGCTTTCTCCTCCTCTCTAGGCCACACTGTATCCTGGAGCTTAATAGACTGTAGAGGACTCAATTGAAAATGCGAATGTGCCCATCAGAATGTGTAACCTTGTTTGCCCTAGGTATTTAACACAGGACATCTGGAGGTGATGGCTTGACCAAGGCATGTCAGGGACAAATGAAATGCTATTACTGGAGACATGCCTTTGTGTGTATGTGTGCATATGTGTGTTTTTGTGCCTCGCAGCCATCCCTCCAACTCCCTCAATTTCCAGCCAGTGCATCAGTCCAAGCAGGAGTGACATGCGATGGCATTCTTTGTTTATCTACTCCCAGGGCCACGCTCCTCTTGTCTCTTTGTGTCGCTGTCACCAGAGCAGTAAGCACTGGAGGAGGGAAGGAAACACAGTAATAACAGCGGAGCCGTGTTTGTTTGTCAAGACAGCGCTGGATAGGCGAGGGCATTGCTGGGTTCATGAAACATGACAGCTGTTTAGATATGGAGAGAATCAGCCGTCAACAACATCACTTAAGAACTTGACACTTACTAGTCCATACACTCTAAAATGCCATTTAAATGTAATATGTGTATATCATTATATCGGATTGCTCCACACCGGCCTCACAATGGTCAGCAATGGGTGAAATAAGATAAAAGATACAGGGCCTTTTGTTTTTTTCATTTTTGTGTCCAGCCCGTGATAAAAGCCTCATCAACACACCCACTTGCTGGTATTCACACGAGCTGACTTGGACATTCTCCAATGTTTTTACTAGGGGGCCTGCAGGAAAAACTCCGGAGAAAGTCTGCAGCAACTGACTCTCTCACGCACAGCCCCTATGGATAACCTCCGGAAATTATACAGAGTTCAATACATGATTTAAAAGCAGCTACAGCGTGCTGTGAAGCTGAAGAGTTCGTACTTCATCCCACAACTGTTGCAATAACAGACATTTCTGCTGCAAGTAGGGATAAGAGAGTACTCGTTCTCCTTATTACAAGTCAGTGGACCATCAAAATGATTTTGTCTCATTTCTTCTTTGGTAGAATGGTTGCATACTGTTGTTTTAAAAAAAACACGTAAAACATGAATCAAATATTTAGTGTCAGTCAGTAGAAGGGAATGAGTCCGGATAAAACTGTGTCTACCAGTGAAGACATAGTTGGAGTCCAGACCAGCTTGCTGGCATACTACCATCATCCAGTATTGCAGACATCATGAGCAGTTTATGTGAATGTCAACAAATGTGATGATTTGTGTTATTGCATCCACTGAAGAAGGATCTCATAAGTTCTCAGACTCACAAGGCCCCTGGATATGGTTATCATTAATCACTATGAATATGTACTGACTTTCAAAATGACATGACACAGTGGCTGTGCATGTCGGTGTTGTTCCTGGGGGTGGATGTCTCCGAAGCACTCTACCTGTACAGTCACGCAGGGGGAGAGAGGCCGCACCAGGCACTTTGCTTTTAATGAGGATAGCACTGAACACATGCGTTCCCTTGTCATTGTACTAAAGAGCTTGATTGCAGATGCTGATGCTTCCGATGACAAAAACAACATCTGTGAACATCTGCTATGGAAATTGAAGCTGGCCTTGGAACGGAACATTGACTTTGTTTTCCATCTTCATGGACCAATTAGGGCTAACAGATTTACACAGCCGGATCAATCTGAAAACAATAACGGCATCACTGTTATTTCTCGTGCTTGATAGCAGTGTGGCTCCACTGTGCACATTAGCACTACAGAACAGCAAGCACCCCGACCTTCACAACATCTTTGCTCCATCTCACATACATCCCTCGAGATGCTTTTTCCTTTTAATCTTGAGAACACGCAAGGCCGTGTGTGTCTCAGTGAGTATGTGTGCTTTCCCCCCCTACTTCCTCTTCTCCGGCATCCTCGCTATAGTTAATTAACAGTTATTAGTGTAAGCAGAGAGCACCGGATAAGATGTCACAAATCATCAAGTCTCTAGGTGCAGTTGCAGCAATTAAGAGCTCTGTCGCACCTTCTCTCTCCACAGTCATCTGGTACGCATCCAGCTTCCTTCTTAGACCTGAAAGCACTAATCAAATCATTTCTTTTCAGATTTTGAGATCATTATTTAAAGTCCTAACGATGTGAGACTCCCAGCTCGGCACCTCCCCAGGCCCCAACTTCTGATTACAAAACAATGCACAGCTACACTTTTTAATGGGGAACAGTAGTTGGAACTTTTTTGAAAGCCAAGGTTCTATTTATACCCTTGAGGCTTTACTATACCCAGACATACACATGTGCAGCTACAGTAATAGAGCTGGTTAGCTGTGTTTAGTTGCAGATTTTAATGCAGACTTTGACTTTTCTGTTCCAATTTGTTGACCCTCTAAATGGAACCTTAATTACTTCCATCTGCAAGTAAAAGGACCTAACGCTTTGCTTCTTAGTCCTCTTTTTATTTTTTTTTAATTTGCTGTTGCTCTTGTGGCTCTGGCCTCTTGATGGTTTTGGCCAAGAAGTGTAGTGCAGTGAAGTGGTACTCAGCGGCGGTACAGGACAATCCTGTTGAATCCACAGTAGTTGCTTTTCCGGACTTCTGTGAAGACTGATGCTATTAAAATAATGGTGTCACACAGTTACTCTGTTTTATGGGATGGAGCTGCATAGACTGACACCCTTGTTTAAACCCCCCTAAGCCTTACTTTTTAGTCTTATTTTGGTCTGAATCAAGAGGATTTTGAGCAGACTGTCTAAGGTCTGAACAGAGTTGTAGAATTCACCTAACTCATCACTTGAGACAGGGCGTGCCTGGACTAATTTTAAACATTGAACACAATAGTTGCAGTAGTATAGCCTGAGAACATGTACGTGCAGTATAGAGTTTATATAGCTACTTTCAGACATGCACTGAACTCTGGAGATCCTCTGGACTTGCTTGCAGGGGCTGTAGGTGTGAAGGCAAATGTAATCCTGCTGTATTCACACGTGAGCTCACTTGGAGATTCTCCACAGTTTTTACTAGGGGGCTGACAGGAGAAACTTCGGCAACTGACTGTCTCACATTCAGCCCCTGTGAAAAATCTCCGGAAATTACTCTGAGTTCAATGCATGTGTGAAAGCAACAGTGAGCTGCAGAGGAGCCGATGTGAGAACAAAGCAGGAGATTCTCCGCAGGATTCACGAGTCGGCGCAGTGATGACATGCAAATTCACTTCAGTCTTGAAACACTGTTAAAAAGAGATATTATTTCCGAATAATTTCCATTGTCATACTGGTTTATTTATTAATCCCTTTAAAGTACCAAATCCTTACACAACTTGTCATTGTAGTACATGTATAATTTAAATTTGTTTAGTTGTAAAGTGGTAAAATATAGAATCTGATTAAAAAAGGCATGACAAAATACTTACCGAAAGGGAATTAATATAATTTCATCCCAAAACAAAACACACAAAGATGGCAATAGAAATAAAGATTGCAAGCTAAGAAAAAACTGATTTAAAATCTAAAATCACCGCAGCCAGTGGTAGTGATAAAACGTTATATTGTGTTGGCGGCATACTGTCTTTGTTTTCGTCCTCTCATGTTGGAGGCAGCAGGCCTCCTCCATGCTCTTCTATGTCCAAATTCCTCGTCCATGCAGCTGCCTCGTGTCAATAAACTGGCATACTAGCAATGACAAATGAAACACACTGACTGAGTCCATACACAACAGCAGGAACAATTAAGAATATAATGCAGTCTGGAAGTCTCTGTGATGGCTGTTACACTGCTGAATGAAATGTGTTTTAAAGAATGATTGTTCAGTGATGTCACATGACTGAGAAACAAAAGGCTGATTTATTGCTTTTCCTTTCTGCCACACTTAGATCTGCACTGTCCCTTTTTCAGTGTGACAGCAGGTTCAATATTTCTACTCAAAGTTTGCATGCTCCTAGTAAGCCCCTCTGCAAGCACACCAACAAACACTGATACATATATAATACCATATGAGGATAAATACAAAATAGTATATAAACAATTTCTGCATAAGTATATTACACAGTATAAATCATCAGTGTGTCAAAAGAATGCTCCCTAAATCAATATTGAAATTGTATTTATGATACTCACATGAACACAATTAACAAATTCTGAGTCTTGAGTATGTAGCTCTTAATACTCATTCTGAAACTAACAAATTACCACATGTCCCACCTGCACTTATAAAGTACTTTAATGTGTTTGATAAAGACTGTGCACAAACACCCATAGGTGGTGCCACAAGTCCAAAAAAAGCTGTTTGGGCTCATGGCTGAAGATGGATGAGTTCATTTGAACTGCTCTTTCTCCGTCTGTCTGTCGTTCTCCCTCTCCGTGATAAAGGTCTCATCAGAGGGTTAGTCAGACACTGAGGGAATGGTTTCATTTCCCCCTCATTACAGCAGACGCTGGAGAATCACTGAGCTTCAAAGCTGCCTGATTGCATTATCAGGCATTTGGTGTAACACAGGCGTAATCTATGCCATGTGACAGGGGAGCCGGGCCAACATTACAGCACTGGGCTAGATGGAGGGAACGTGGACCTGGGCATCAAGACTAGTGTCAATTCATTTTCTGTTCACATTCTAAGGAAAGTCACTAAACTTTGGCTCAGGGGGAACAGCAGGATGTCCTCTTAAAAGAGGTTTGGTGGGTTGACTCCAGTCTCCCCCATTCTGTATAGTTCGGGATTATGCTGCATATAGATGCACTGTATGAATGTGTGGGTGAATGGGTGAATGGCAAGAAACTGTTCTGTAACGTGCTTTGTGGTCATCAAGACTTATAGATACAGACCATTTACTACCTCAGATACTGTAGTTCTAACTCAGTTTTTTTTACCTATTGACAGTTTATTTCCTCTATTGAAATATTTATTGGATCAAAACATGATGTACTTGAAAAAAATAACAAAACTTCAGAGACTCATCAACTGACTCTGTAGTTCCCCTTAGCTTTATGGGGCCTTTTAACATCTTCCAGCTTACTGTTTGGGTATTTCGGCCCACAGCTGCAGCCTCACTGCTCTCATAACATTGTTTCCAGCAGCAGGCAGATATTTTGAGTGAAGAAGCTCTAATAAACCCAGTGTACACTCCATGGGCAGTAGCACGTAGCAGACAAGCACAGTTAGCATCTAATTGGATAATATTTTAATAGACTATTTAACAGCTAAAAAGAGAGATAATTCCTTTGGGAGGTGATGGAGACCAAAACTGAACTATAGGGAGATTAATTATTGGACATTGATTTATTAGGTTGCCAAAAATGCAGGATGAAGTACAGTATGTCTAATCTTCTTTAATTGTGTCTTGCTCCATACAACAAATTTATGGACATACATCAGTAAATAACCTTTCTCACGGTTAAGGATAATGGTTAGAAGTAATCTAAAGATGCTTGTCTCACCCTGGAGTGCTTTATTTGTTATGTTGGTGCTTCCAAAGGTCAAACACTGACTGATTGAAGTGTTTGACCTCCAACAATCGTTATCGAGATCAGCTGTGGATAAAGAGCTATAAAAGAATTGTAATTATCACCATTTTAGAAACGGTAATTATGGGCATCATTAGCATCCATCATTACGTTTAAGTGGGGCCACGGTCCAGGAAATGAGTGTTCATCCTGCTCTTTTTATCTGCTCGCTTCCATCGCTTTCTCAGTGTAGTGAGAGGAAACAGTAGAGGACATTTTGGAATCAGTGCCAACTGAAACAGGGTTGTCTAGTCTGCTTTTTCCCACAAGCCCACAGCTCCCTTATTCATTTTTAACCAGATCTCACAAAAGGTTTTACCCTGCTGTGGTTCAAAACAGTCTGGAAAGAGATCACTGATGTTCCCATTAGAATGAGTGGTTTTCTTCTTCTGTCAGCAGAGCATAAAAGTATGGACAGTATGTAAATTTGTAGAATGAGGGTTGAAGGACAGTTCACAGCTTGTCTGAGGGAAGAGAAGGAGCTGGGCTTAACTGAAATGAGAGAGAACTGATGGAAGTAGGTTAGATTTAACAATCCCTGCTGATAGACATCCACCTGCTATTCAGACCTTTTACAAGACAAAGCACGGCTTCAGCTGCAAAACAGCTAAAGTTTATTTTCAACAGTGTAACAGTGGAGTTGTGCACAACCACAGCTTTCCCCTGGATGAATTAGTAATGCTAAAAGATTCCATTTCGTCTATCTAAATGTTGTGTGCAGCGTTCCGTCTGGTTAATATAAGGAGCCACTCAATTTTTCATGCCCACGCCAAGTGTAGCCTTCAATTTAACATGCGCTTTTAATCCTGGGAGTGCTAAATTGCTTTTTAATGTCGAGGAACATGGTGTTTTCGGAGTAACTCGTGAAAAATGCATCAGCAATATGCAGAGCAAATCAGGTCTAATGTTTTGTTGTTGTTTTTTTTAGGCTAAACTGAACAAAGCAACACCACAGCAAAGAGGAGTGAAACCAATATGTTGTTTTGACACATCTGTCACCTCAGGGGTCTCGGGAGGACACCTCCCGCAGGCAGTGGCGGTGTGTGTGTGTGTTTGTGTGCAGCCAATGGTGTGATTAATTGCATGTCTCCTTTCACACATGCTTGTTGTGTATACTCTCAGTGCGGCACACATGCAGATCATTATTGTATGGCTCTACATAGGACATGCTGGTTGGTATGATGCAAGTTAGAACAAAAATTAGTGCACCCATGATCCATGGATGATACCATTCTTGTACAGATTTGTGGACAGAGGATTCTATTGGGCTTCTACTTTCTGGACAAGTTGTTGTTGTTCTACCTTCTGCTTTAAAATAGTGTTAGGTTCTATTGAATTCCAGTCAGGGGACACAGTTGGCCAGTTCCTTATTTTCTTTTTTGTCTCCTTTAAACCTGTTTCTGTCGTTTTTTTCACATTATTCTCCTGCTTTATTTAGACTGGGTGTCATCTTTTCATTCAGTATTTGAGTTTACACACTTGCATTCACAGTGCTATCAATAAATATCACCCCCCTACGTGTGCACTCTCCTACCTCAATGTTTAATGGTCAGTACGGTGCAGTTACTGTCCAGGCCAGGTCCATGATCAACAGACCTGCTGGACCTCCATCTCATCCAAACTCATTTATTTTCATTTCATCTGAACAAAGACAGTGCTGCATAGAGTCATCTGGCTTCTTTTCATGCTCTTTGCTAAATGTAATCTTACAGTTTTGTCCTGATTTATGAGGAATGGTGTTCTTTGTCCATAGAGTTTGACTTTCGCATGCATCAGTCACTGTAACACCAATTTCCACGGATAATACTTGTGCCAAGTCAGAAGCTCTGAACTGTCTGTTTTTAAATGCAAGGTTGTGTAAGTAATGGATTGAGCAAAGCTTCATCTTTTAAGGATGGCAACTGTGCCTCGGTATTGCCTCTTCCAATACCTCATGAATGAGGTCTCCCAGGTTAGTTGCTTTCAGACGTGCACTGAGCTCCTGATAATCTCCTGACATTCTCCGGAGGGGCCAATTGTGACAACACAAATGTCTTAAAGAGACAATGTGAGAAAACCGCAGGAGATCCAGCTCATTGATGAGGCGCCCACTTAAAGCTCCCCTGAGATTTCAGTGTTGTTGTGAACGCATCTGACCGGGGGATCAACCACCGCATTGTTGCATTGAATAGAAAACTACGGAGAAAGTACCGACCCAATTGTGTGGACATCCTTTGCAGTTCATGTCTGAAAACGGTTAATGGTTTCTTACCTCAGGCAGTTCCACACCATGTGAAGCCATGTTGGATCAGACACAATCCAGGCCACAAGTTCACAGGATATTTGTTATTTTATAACTTTATTTATTCAATAATTCAAAGGTGAAAGCACCTCTGTTACAGTGATCACAGCTAAACTGACTTTTGTTGCCGTACTCATACCTACTTTGGTTACAGCTGTACTTTGGGACACATATTTTTAATTCTATTTAATTGCTTTTGATTATACATGGGATCAAATATTCCACACTTTACCTTAAGAATACTACAGTTTAAAATATTGGACGTTAACATAGTTTGGAATTATTTGATATTTTAGAGTTTTTGCACAGGGTTGTACTCACTCACTGTATGTGTGCCCCTCCTCCCTCAGGTGTTATTGTGCCTGGAGCGTTAGTGGATGGCAGGTGTTTGCAGGCGTCCCTGGCTCTGTTTGATTCCCCTACACACCAGAGGCTTTAATGGACTCAGAGTCTGGACTCCATTGAACATGACTGAAATATGTTCCTGTAATATCCCTGGTCAGAGAATTTGTGAACCCAATCCAAATGACTTCCTCAGGGCCGGCCAACCAACCACCCTCTATTATCACGTTACAATGTGGCCATCGGAGCAGACTAATCAGTAGACAGTGGCAGTGGAACACATAGCCAATGCTGCCTCTACCAATTCCATATTGAGCTATATTGTCTCAGCTTTCAAACTAGCTTTAAAAGCAAGACACAAGAAAAACACTTACAAAATTTGGTATATTTCAAATTGAAGCTTTTCAAATCATCTAAGACTAGACTGAGGTAGTATAGCTTCATATAGTTTAGTGACGTTTGTGTACATACACAATAATATTCTCCATTTATTCACGAGTGTGATTACAAGTGAGAAAAGTCCTGTGTTTTATTGTATTGTTTAGCGTCTGTGTTAAAATTATTAGCACAGAGCCCTAAAGTGTGTTTGAGTTCAACTGTGTGATCACAGTTTTGTTCATTCAGCCTTTCACCAAACTGAATTATAAACGTTATCTATACGACAAATCATTTATCCCGGTGTCAGTGGCCCCAGCAAATCCAGAGGGGGGGGGTGTTACCTGTGCATCCAGGCATGTGAGTTGGGGTCAAGCTGTGTGTGGTGGTGCAGCTTTCCCTGTGGATAAGCAACGCAGCCCGTCCCTGTTGACAGTGCAAATCCTCTTATGTGTGTGTGTGTGTGTGTGTGTCAGAGAGAGAGTGAGCAGGCTGTCCCAGATCATCCTGTTGAAGCCTGGTGTTGGTAAACACAGTTCATGGTAAGCTCAGCTGACACAGGCACTGATGATTGGGCTTAGCGCTGGCTGTTGCCTGGGTGGCCCTTGGCACTGACTGGTCCCGTGTGGCCCCCTCTGACACCAGGCTCCAAACACTGACAGAAAACGGAATATCCAAGTTACAAACACTGGCACATACTTTGCTTTTTCCCGGTATCACTTTAATAGCAAAACCAAACTCTAAGGTGAATCGTTTAACACAATTACCTAAACACAAACAACACACTTGTTGACAAAGTATCACAAACACTTTCAGAGGCAGAACACACTATATTTGTGCCCTGGGAGCCTGGGCCCACTCAAATAACCCCTCGGTGAATGTGCTGCTGTCAGGCCAGCAGGGCAGCCTCACAATGTGCACATTTAGGACCCTGAGCCTGACGGCGGTCCAGAGTTTGTGGAGGAAAGCGTGGAATGTGTCCCACAGGCAGATGCAGGCGCTCTCAAAGGCATCTCTATTACAAGCAGACAAGCAAGGCCTTATGTCGTGGTCACCAGCCTCAGAGACATTTCCAGACTAGTGCCCTGCGCCATGACAGCACGCGCCCTCGTGGAAATCTACTAGCCCACGATGTGCTCCACTTCTCTGCTGCAAACACACAACGTTCATGTGTGCAAATCTGATAACCAGGATTGTTTACTGCAAGTGCAGTGTAATAAGAGCTTCAGTGAGATCCTCAAAGTGATTCCGTTTGATGCGTTTGACGATTACGAACAGAAATGGCGAGTGTGGCGAGTTCTGAAGTTCTTTCCTTTGAAGTCATTGTACAGTTCTTGTGACATTTCTGTAAAGGCTACTGTCAAACCTAGTTTGCTTTAACTGAAGCTAAGTACCAGCAGCATGAGCTGGTGTCAGACATGACAGCAACGCTCAGGTCTGTCTGCAGCCGGTGGCCTTTTATCAATGATGACAGATTAAGAGCCCTGTGATCTTGTGAAGCACCAGGCACCAGCGTTGATTACCATCACTGCTGATAATGCTGCATGCTAATCATTGTAAACATCATGTTGTGGCTTTGACACACTTAGGCTTATCTGTAATTGGTGTAATTGTTACTAGCGTTTAACGAGATCTTCTTCCAGATACGCTCAGTGCCAAAAGGACTCGGGTTCGGGAGAGGCTCCCTCACATATGCCTCGCTGATGGGGGCATTAGATCAACACTAACTCGTCCCACTGTGCTATTAATGAAAAGCAGCCACGAGCCAGCGCGTAAATCTGATAAAAGGGGCTGTAGATGAGGGGGTCATGAAATATTTAAATATACAGGGCTTCAAAGCGGAAGAGGCCTCCCGTTCCTATCAACAGACAGACCCCCTGCAGTCCAGTCATGGCCCCAGTCTGTGGCCCGCAACCAGCTCCACATGTAGGTCACAAACCACCAGCTCACTTTTCCTCTGTAGGGACGCCACCAGGGAGAGGAGCCGATTCACAGATGAAACTGCTCCCGTCTCCAAACACACACTCTCACATAGACACTCACACAAACAGTCTTCCTCTTGTTCAGCCGGTCTCCGGTGTTCTAGTGTTACACAGAGCGGGAGATGACGACGGGGTCAGGGAGGATATCCAAGCGCTGTCTCAGTGGACTCTGACATGTTAAAACACCCTGTCACATGATAGAGGCTCAGATCCTCGCACACTCACACACATAGAGCCGTCTAAACCACAGCCAAAAGGCCCCTTTCATACACACAAACTGTGTTTTCAAACTGAAACGACCTCTGTCCTCACAAGCATTTTGGCTCCGTATTAGTTTTATTCCCTATCCATAGTAACGCACCTGAAAATGCATATCATGTGACCACTCACATACACTTTGCATACGTGGCCCGGTCCTCAAACGAAGCATTTGTTTGTTAGTATCAGAAAGAGCTAGATTGCTTGAATATTATCTCCTCTCCTACACAAGCAGTTGTTTCATTGTAAAATGCCGAATTTAACTGCACAACAGCTGTTAGCAAAGACAACAAGGACAGCAGCGCTTGTAATTGATTATCCATGTTGTGTTATACTGATAGCCGCGGGTAATGTCGGTTGTGTTCTTCAGAAAGGGAGTCATGTGATAGGAGTCTGACGAATCAGTGAAGGCTACGTCTCGAACTAAAAGACCCAATCAGAAAGCTGTTGTAAGTGTTTACATCTTCGTTTCCAAACCTCTACGTTTCTGGCCGTCTAGACTAAAGCACAGCCCTGGAGTTTGCGAACTAAAACGGAGCCAGCGGGGATTCCAGACTCCCCCATTTTGGCGGCTCTAAAACTCAGGAGTAGAGTGGAAGCCAGATTTACCCGTAGCAGAGTTGATGCATTTTCAAAGGGAAACGTAGGAGAGTGGATTTAGCCTGTGATTCTTCTTTTGAGTGAACACAACATGGAGCAACTGTCAACTACTGAAAGACAAGAACTATAAAAGAAACAATCAGCATTCTGGCCACATTTTCATTTTGACAGGTCACAGCTCATCTCTCCCGTCAGGTATCTTGTTCCATCTGTTTTTTGTATCTCAAAGGGGCCTGAACTTCCCATGTCTCTCCTTCCCATCATTCAGCCCCTGTGCAGGGCGGCTACTGTGGACAGAACAATGACCTTATTTAGCTCTGGACTTGCAAAATGCAATTAGAAACCTCTCAATGGCCAGTGGGGGCCTGGGATAAGATGGAGGGAGCGAGAAAGACTATTACAGAAAGAGAAAAGGGTTGGGGGTGGGTTGGCAGAGACCTCCCTGCTGTCCGTCACCCTGCTGGCTTTTGATGTCCGTGGCCCATCTTGTGTCCCCAAAGAGAGTCTATCATCAGGCCCCCACTCCGGAGCTGCTGAGCATCGAGAGAGCCTTGGAGAGGCTTGTTGAAGTGGAGCGCGGGGGTGTGTTTGTGTGTGTTTGGTTGGGGGTGACTGGGGCTGTCTCTGTTGGTGCCTGACAGAATGGTCTTGACGGAGCGTGTCAGAGGTCTAATCCCTCAGACCATACTCCTCCAGCTGGGTGGATCGCTCGGGGGGTCTGCTAAGGGTCAGACAGGTTTTAATACAAGGCCTTAGTAGTGATTTCCTCAGTGCTTCCCTGTAGTCGTTCCTTTTTAAGACACAGCAGGCTCTCTCCCCTCCTCCTTTACCCGGCTACCTCCCCGTTCTTTCTCTCTCGTCCCCTCCTCCTTTACCCAGCTACCTCCCCGTTCTTTCTCTCTCGTCCCCTCCATCTTTTCTGTCTCGCCCCATCTCATCCTGTTTCATTTTCTACTCTGCTCTCTTCCTCTCTAGTTCCTCCTCCTTAATCTCTCTGCCTCCCCTTGTTTCCTCGCTCCCACTGCGACGCTGAGAAGAAAGAAAGAAACAAAAAAGGGAAAATAATATCCCTGCCAGCGCAGTTGCTCTTGGTTAGTATTAAGTTGAGGCCTTGTGGGGGGCTCCAGCGTCACAGCTCTTTGGTTTTAGACGTCTGCTGGGTCTCCACAAATATAAAGACATGCAGATTAGGGAGAAAAATGAAAGCTGGGGGTTCACCATGCAGCGGGTTATCGGTCAGTGGTAGTTCTGTCTGGGATGTATTTCCACTGTAGAGCTTCAAAACAGGGGTGAAATTAAAAGGGGCTTATAGTTCTCCTTTTATTGCCATTCAGATCAAATGACTCTACAGCTTATTGATGTTATTCTGCGTTAATCAATGAATTTGACAAGCTGCACAGAATTGTGTTTACGGCGGTGCTTCTAAGTAGCCATTACAATGCAGCGCTGCAGAAAATGAATTCAAAGAAATGTACATGTTCTAGAGATGAAAGTGAAAGAGATGAAAATATTCAACTTGCAGTACAGAATTTTTGTTTCCCCCTCTGGCAGAGACAGTAATTACACAAACACATGTCAAATACATATCCACAGTTCCAAGACAATAATTTGTTAGTACGGTGAAGTAAATGTAATTGCTGTTTTCTTCAAATATTTTACAAACCAGTCTGAGAGCAGTAAGACCTAAGGGTGACAACCCTTCTCTTCCTTCAGCGCACTCTGAGGAGAAGTCACGGCTATCAATCACCTCCCATTTTGTATTTCTGCATCTTAACACTAAGTTTCCTTTTTTGTCTGCAGTGTCATAAACTTTTCTTTACTTCCAACATTTATCAGCAATAGTTGCTGTAGACTACTTCCTTTCCCGAGCTATAGTTGCTCGAGATATGACGTAAAACGCATTGCTCTGGGTGTGCATTGCAAAAAAAAGTCACCACAGACACCAGATTTAAAATTGTGGTGTACTGCGAAATGCAGAGATTTACCTGACACTGATGGGCTTGATCAGCAATATGTGATCTTGTTTGGTGAGGGCTTGAATGTAGCAGGCTCATTTATATGTTAAAGTCCTGCACTTCAGCTGTAAAATACAGCACATTAAAATTCAGATTTCACTCGTACATGCCTAATCTTTGTTCTCAAAGCTTTGACGATTCAATTTTTCCGGTTCATTAAATCTCCACATAAACAGTTAGTGACAGCTCTATAAATATGGATGCAGATTTGGCCTTTAAAATCATTTGGCTTGGATTTGAGAATTAGTACACTGACATTACATGAAAATGTGAAAGGTAAATCAAGCTTATATGTATGATGGTCTGCTCAGTATACTCTGTGTGTGTGTGTGTGCGTGCGTGCGTGCGTGCATGCGTGCGTGCATGCACGCGTGCGCATGCATTGGTGTTTTGAAGTGGGCAGCACGTATGTTTCTTTCTGTTAGAAAGGGAGGCAGTGATTGACTGGTCTGAAATTATCCACAGCATCGCGGCCCACAGCCCACATTCCACGGCAATGTCTGTAATTTAGGCAAAAGGGGCTCTTATTTCTCTTGTGACTGAGCAGCGGCATGGTAAGCGTGTGTGTGTGTGTGTTGGGGAGGGGCTGCATTAGGGATGTAACTAAGGCTTTTGAAGCCGGGAAGGTTAAACCAATTTTCTTTTCTGCATTGTTTTCCAAAGTGCATCCCACGGCAGTGACATTACACTGATGGCCAGTGGAGTAGGTTTTTTTTCCTGCTGGCAGGCCCGCTCTTTCTGCGCCCACAATGTCAACTGGATCTGATTATTGCCTACCAGATGCAGATAATGTCTGCCATTGATCAGGCCATTTATCTTGAACTCTTCTGGCCCTGGCCTGCTTTCAGAGACCGCGGGGAGATAAGCGGATACAGATAAGCAGATAATGTAGTCTCTACAGGCTTTTAACAACCAGAAGAAATACTTTTTCTCCGCTGCTTCCCCAGCTGACATATGACGTAAGCTTCATATCTCTCTAGGCTCAGGAAGTTTTATTGTATCACAACGATCTGCAAAGGTATCGTTCATCGGATCAGATAGACTCTTTCATCCCTGCGTCCATAAATCTTCCTAAGTGTTCCCTGAATGCCAATCACACTGTTTGTATGTACACTGTCATAAGCACTGGTTGAATAAGTGTGGAAAAACAATACAACGCTGAGATTCATTTTTGGCATTGTTATTTACAGGTTTAATACTGAAAAGCGTGGCTGTGCCAATGCAGATGGAATGTCTGAGGTCCTTAAATCTTCCGTTCTCTCTGTCAGGATGTGTGATTGATGCAGTTCAAAAGAGAAGACTGTCAGCTTTTCCAAAGTCTTTTAACACTTTTGGCGTGCTATAGTGTCCCAGTTTGTGTAACGGCTCTTAATGCTGGGCACATTTGTCTTTGTCTGTGAGTGTGTGTTTGCATGCGTAGTCGTGTGTCATCCCCACATTAATGTTAGCAATGAGTGACAGATTAATTTATGTCTGGCTACATGTCTGAGGAATTGGGAAGAAAGGGCCTGTCAGTGCTTCTTGTCGAGGGGGGGTGTACAGATTAGAGCCAGTTGTCATTGACAACCCAGTGCAGGGTGCTGGGAGATATGGTCGGATGTAATGTCTGTAGGAAAAAAATTAATAAAACTTAAAAAAAAGACAAAACATCATCACGTTGCTCTCGAAAGGCTTTTACTTAGGTACAATTTTACTTAAATGTATAACGTACATACTTTCTAGTGTTGGGGCAATGTGGGTTTGTCCAGACTGAAAAATATCATGAACTACCATGAAACACACACCTTCATATCCTCCAGTTTCATATGGCAGTAGACTCATCATATTCTTTTTATTTATCCTGTACTCCTTTGTCTGTCTCAGGAATTACTGTATCTCTCTCTGACGGAGCTTTCAATATGAGGTGAATCTGTTTCCACAACACCCCCCACCTGAGATGACTGCTGTTCCGAGGTGGTGACAATTGTGTTGAGGATCATGAAGAAAATTCTTCACATCCAGTCCTAGTTTGAATACATGAAACTGTTTTAGCCCCTGTAAGGCAAAGACAGAGGCTGGAGTCAGTCTACAAGCATAATAAGAGCTTCTAACATATTCCATTTCCAGCACTCATGTTACACTTATCAGTAATATTTTAAACGAGGGTAGATTTGGTGTAATGGCAGGAAGGCTCATAAAGGCGAGCCGGTCCCCTGGGATTGTAATCCAGAAGAGAGTTCCTGTAAAATTAAACCACGGCTGTGTTGGGGGGAGACAAACATGCCTCTGGTTTCTTTGAAGTGGAGAATCAGTGTCCAAAAAAAAGAATAAAAGATGACAAAATGTCAGTGTGAAGCTGATGGTCTATAGACAGACCTTACATGCCCAGACAGCAATTACTGAGATACATAGCATACACCCAGACATTGTGTTTGATCTCAGTGCTTCGTTCTCTAGCAAGGATGATGTTTTTCCGCAGTGAAACTGTGCAGGGTTCTCATTTTGTATGTGCATGTTAATCTCTGTCAGCATTTCATTTGGATTAAAAATAATGTGTGGTGAGAGATCCGGACGCTGATTTATTTGGCAGCGTGACTGTAATCACAGACTTGTGGTCGCTCTCAAATCTGATAATGGCCATTTAAAAGAGAGAACAGCGACTCGCTCACTGCTGCTGCTGCTGCAGCTGCACAGGCCCGTGAAAAGGACTGGTAGCCATTTTCTGACGGTGGGAGTTGTATAAATACATATCTCGAAGCCCGCCATGTCATGCGTTTGAAGCCAAACCACGATTCGCTCTTGATGTTTCATCACTATCACCACTTCAAACATAAGACTCCTTGTGATCTAATTAGTAACCACAGTTAGTACATTTGCAACTAATTTTAGACATGATGTACTGTTTGTGCATTACTCATGAACAAAAACTGTAAAGCTAAATCATTTCACAGTTGTTATCAAAGATGTTTTCCCACAGCCGATGAGCAACGGTAAGGCAGAGGTTCATTATTTCATTGGTTGAAGAGGTTCGGTGCACAATGCATACATCTGTGAAACACGTAAGGATGCAGAGCAGGAGCCTCCGACTTGACGAGCACATGGTCATGTAGGCTGCTCTTTCTCCCAGGCCCTTTGTGACCACAGCCTTTATCCTCTGCAGCTCAACCAAGTGGCTGGACTTCAACCAGCCATCAGAGGCCAATCCTTCCCACCCCCTGATGGTACTTCACATTCTTAGTTCTGTATGCCATCAGTGCATCTATGGACAGCCTTACAACGTATATAGGGACAATAATGTTTTTAATGTTAAAAGTGAACTTCTCACTGCAGTTTGGGGAAAGTGCTCTTGTGTCAACTCTCATGTGTGAGGGTTTGATTTGCCACTCTTAACAGTATATCCCATTTTCCATGACTCCATTTCTGCACGGCCGGTCCCAGGCAGCCAACTGAGCCTCGGTCTCTTCGTTACCGAGGGACGGATTAGCATCGCAGCTATGAGCTAAGTCTGTTTTCTGCTCCGTGGTTGCTTGGGCTGAGCTGGCAAGGAAATACTTTGCAAAGTGACTCCATTGTAGATCTATTGACCTCCCAGCCAGTGGGTTAATGCTCATTAGACAAGCTATAGAATGCAAGGGTTTGCAGCTTTAGGAGGATTCTCCAGCAATGTCCAGCGTTATACCTCTTTTACACCAGAATTATTGAGTTAATGTGTTTTTTTAAAACATGGCTGAACCCATTTAACAAAGGCAATTGACTCCTTTACCATTGCCAGGAGTTTGTTTCTCTGTTTTTTCCCCAGTTCTATCTATGTTCAATGTCGTGAACGCACCAAAATTGCTCTCTCATCTCAATCTTGCCAAATTAGCAGGTTTATCCAAATGTCTCGTTTTCCATCAATGCGGATCGGAGCCAGAGCAGATTCAAACGTGTGTCTACTGCAAAGTCAGTTGCAATATTCCCATTGCAGACAAAAGCCAAATGTTCGAAGGCGTTAGTGGGTAGTTGGACCAGTGGAAAATTCGCTTTAGATGAGGGACACAAGCAGGGAATGATAAGTGCTGTTGCCTCTCAGGTAAATAGTACATTCAGGCCCGCAGTGTGAATCATAACAGGATAGTGTCCCACCTTAATAAATCTGTGTGATCCCCTCACTTTGGCCCCAAACACTGGAAGGTTGCCCTTTGGAGCAAGAAACGGACAGTTTCAGCCGGGCTCTTGTGTTGCCTGGGCAGACATGCAAGAGGGAAAATCATTCTAGGTCTTGGAAAAGTTATCACATAATAATAAGCTTGGTCGTTGTGATTTATGTCTGTGGTGTGGGGCCGGAAGCTCGTTAAGTTTTAGGTCCGTCAGGGTGGGCCATGGAGCGCTCCCAGCTCACACTGAAGGCTGAATGACTGTAAGTGCTTTTTATATGACTAGCTGACCTCCCTTCAGGCCAGTGCAGCGGGAGTTGATCCAACAGGAAGACAGGAGGGGGTGCATGCTGTTTATAAAGGAGCGTTTTGTTTTTCCTCCCTTCACGGTAGCGGCACCCTACTGGGAAATTCATTAGCGGCTGACATCACCTCACTCAGTACAGAGTGAAAGAAAGAATATCTTTCTGCCTCAGCTCCCCCCTCCCTCCCTCTCTCTCTCTCTCTCTCCGTGGCTCCGTATCCTGCTCTGGTGCGCTGCTCTCGTCCCTTTTGCGCGCCTTTTACGCACAAGGTAAGCGCGCCGATGTGCGCACCTGTGACCTCAGAGCTTTTCAGGGGGCCGAAAGCGCGAGTGTTTGTCTTGTGAAGGAGCAACCGAGGTTGAATCCAAGTCCGCCTGTAAATCAGGAAGTGGGAGGACCCAGGCGTGGAGGCAGCAGCAGCAGCGCTCAGTCAGTCAGTCGCTGGATGAATGGGAGCTTGTCTGCTGCCCAGGAGCGGATGGGGAGAGGCTCTCGAGTGCCAACGACCGGGATCCGTCTCAGAGAGAACGGCAGACTGGCTCTGCAGCTGAACTCACAGCGGGCTCTTACCTTGTGAATCTCCGCTCACTGCCCCTGTCTCCACTGGGGAAACTGGCCGTGCGCTTTGGTGGATTGGTTCCCTCCGTCGGACGCAGCCCCTCTCTGCGCACCGACACACACACACACACCCTCCCGGATCCTGCTTGTTTCCACTCACGGATATTTCCGACAGGAGAATATATACGTGTCAAAACAGCACTGGGTTCCGAACCAGGAGAGGAAGGTGCACCAGGGGGTTTGGCTCTCGTCGCCTCGCTGCGGTCACAGAAGCTCTCCGTGGCCAGACACATGGTTCCCTTTGTCCAGAAGGCGCAGTAGCTTTGTGAGCGGCTTTGGATTTTTTTTTTTTTCTTGGAAAGGCTTCTTGTCTCTCCGCATGGCTGTCCTCGATTTAAAAGGAGTTGACTTCGCCGCCTCTTATGTGGATTACATGATTTGAAAAGCAGAATGTGAAACGAGGCCACATTTACCAGACCGAGAAAGTAATATCCTGACTTATTTGCCTTCTCGCTTACCGTGCCACATCTGAGGTATGCGCGCTGGTTCTGATCCGTCCTATAATCTAACATGTATTTAACAGTGTGCGTGCGTGTGCTCGTGTGTATGTGTGTGGCACAACGCTCTGAAGGGGATTTTTAGAACAGAAACCACTGGACCACCTCTCCTGCTGTCATTTATTCTGCTGCTTTCATTGTTTACATACTGTCAGCGCCGTGTTGATACCCGATCAATTACAATATTTCAACGATAAATCAGCCCTGATGTAGAATAGGTGTTTAACTGCACTCTCCTGTTCTGATTTATTTCTCCTGCAGCCCAAACAACAGCCAGGCGACTATATACAAACATGAGTGTGCAGATAGCCAGGCTGTCAGTGCACGCAGATTTTGAATATCCCTGTCATTAAGCTTTTATAAATCGCAAGAAAATGTGTGAAAGCATAATGCCTTCGCGTCATCTGCGGCCCACAATTTAAAATTATGGAAATCCGAGACCAGTGAATCCACAAAGCCACTTATCAGAAATTCATTTTATTCAGAGAAACCTGTATCTGTCTCCCTCCCAGCTTTACGGGTGTTGTCCTGTCTCAGCAACTTGCACTTATTTGTTATTTCATTATAATTCTCCTAAATTTGGTGATTGAGGTAAAGTTTATTTTTTGACATTTTTCTATTATTTTCACCCGCGTGTGTGTTTTTATTATTTGTCAAATTCAGGCTTTATTCCCATCCCTGCACGTTATTTCTAACACGGTGCTGCTGTCCGTGCTCCAGGAGAACGGATGGGACTGATTTGTCACGGAGCAACAGTGCCATCAAGTGGCCTGAATATTAAGAGACACTTGTTTTTGCTCGAGTCTTCGTGCCCAGTGTTGGTTTAGTTGATGATGCTCAGGTGCCCCGAATAATTGTAGCCATAATGTGGATGTGACAGGATGCAGACAGTGGATATGTCTTGGCCCTAAAGGAGATTAAATCTGATCTTGTCTTAGTAAAAAAACGGAGACCCTCTGTTAAATACACACGATGTCAGAGATAATCACATCTAATAAACCTTATCGGGGTGAGTTCAGGCGTTTACTTTACAATGACAGCTTGGTGATTAAGGCATAATAATCATTTACCATAACCCAGTAATGTCTGCTCAGTCGGCAGTCTGAGATCTCCCTAGAAATGTTATCTAGGGGTCGGTGTGGACATTTTGGAGGGAAATTGGATTATATTCAGCTGTTGCAACTTGTGTGATATTTGTGCTCATTCCATTTTCCTCTCTTCCAGGTCTCCAATGCCGGCTCCGAGAAGTTTTTCAGCACAGCCGCAGTTAAAGGTACAGATATTATTTTATATTCACCATTTACTGTGCTGCAGTGATGACAGTATGATTCAAATTGCTATGCATCGTCCAAGTTCACTTATTGTAATGTACGCCCATGCAATGCATCACCTCCACATATCTGATCAAATTCATTCAAGGCGCACACATATGAAACACTGCTCTGTTGTTTTCCCACATCTACTCATAAAACAGAAAAATGTCTTTGTGCCAGCAGTCATCAGATGGAATCATAGAAACATGCTCAGTGCAGGCTTCTACATGTATGTGACATGTAATGGTTTGGAAACAATGTGGCATTTGTTAGAAATGTGCTGTAATGCGCTGCAGCCAGAGGAGGAGGATGCACTGAGGCTGTAGAGGAATGAAGTGCGGACAGGACAGGCATCTGCTTACGGCCTGTGTGTGCCAACACCACATGTGACCTCATTATTAAGTCACTAATTTGCTGTTAAAAGCAGCCCCATTTTCTCTGGCTCAGGGATAATGGAGGTGCCCCGTGTGAATGGACATTCCTCCGTAATGGTGTGGGGGGGGATGAGTATGCAGGGCCAGTAGGCTCGGAGATGAGGGTTATGACCCCTTCGGGACTGTGGCAGAAACAAGGCCGACTGCTGATGACAGGTCCCTGAACCTCCCCTCGGCGCGGACCTCCAAACACATTTCCCACATTCTGGCCTTTGATTCCCTCCAGGGCTTGATTTGTGGCGTCCATTGGGAAGGCTCAATGGCCGCGCTTGACAGGAAGGTTTCCTTTTGAACGTGCTCCTCTGTGGACTTATTTGGTTCCCTTGAAAGGATTAAGGCCCCCTTTGTGTGGCCTAAATCAACACAAGGCCGCCCTCTCTCCCCCTCTATGAAAGGACCCGACTGGGGAAACAGTACACAAAATACGCTTTCTCTCCGCTGCATGATAGTCCACTCTCTTGGCCCCTATTTCCATTTAAATATCCCCTCTTTTCTTCCCTTTTACCATCTCTGTCCCCTCCCCTTCTCCTGCCATATGCTAATGCTAAATCCTGCTGCTATTGCAAAAGGCGAGTAAAAGAATCCAGGTGCAGGGAGAGCAAGGACCACTGGTATTTTTTATGGAGGGTGGTGTTGAGATTAAAGAGTCAGGTGGGTTTTTGTTGGAGGGGATTACCAGCGCTGTAATGCAACCAAACCTCTGGATGGGCAACAGCTCCAACAAAAACAGCGGAACAGGCTTGTATGAATGTCAATATTTGCCCGAAGGGCAGGTGCAAAAAGTCTCTATTTGTGTGACGGTTTGTGCACTTTCCTGTTGGTACACATAAAATGCTTATTTGGCTCTAGGTAACAAATTCATAACACGGCATGCAAAAACAACTGCCAAACAAAGCAAAGCTGAAAACCGTATTCCTGATGCTGCTACACGAGTCATTAGTTTGCAAGTGTGGAAATCTACAGTCGCCTGAAGAACCCAGCTTTACTTACGATTGGGAAACAGGTCAGGGGAAGATGTAAACATTTCACACATCATGTGCTGAAAAAAGTGTCTGTGGTGAATACACCAGGCTTCAAAAGATGCATAGTATCAGAAAATATTTAACCAGTGCTTCCAGTGTTTCTGGACAAGTGTGTATTATTCAAAGCTGGGTGCCATTACTACTGATCATATTGTGACGGATTGGAACAAAGGTAAGATGCACTGAATATATGAGGAGTAAATTGTAATTCAGCAGCTGACGTGCAGCGTTGCTAATGACTGACTGTCGGCCGTTTCCACTGCAGCAGGACTAGAAATCAGCCCAGGGCAACGTCAGATCTCTTTGAAGACTTAGCGCTGGTCCCTCATCTTTTAATCTCGTTGCTTTCTCACCTGCTCAATAATTACTGTATTACTGTGTATTTTTCATGCTCCCTCAAAAGCCTTAGAGTTTTTTCACCCGGGGCCTACGCTGCATTTTAAAAAAGGGAAATCCAACTGATGTGAATGCGGCTTTCTTGTTTTCTGACGTCTGCCAGCGTCACCTCGGGGCCGTCGGTGTCAACAGTTCGTGTGTGATGTGGAGCTTAGAGTCACCAGCACTATCTCTCCTGCTTCCCCTCTCTGTTTTTCTCCCTCAGTCCTGCTCACTCTGGGCTCAGTTTGCTCAGGAATGGATTTCATTAACTTGGACTCATTAAATGTTCGCTCCAATTACCGTGGTTGTTGATGTGCCTGCAGGTGTCAGCCACCTATCCCAATTCATTTGCTCTGCAGGAGGGCGGGAGCCATTCGAAAAGACGCGGCGTAGTCCACTGGCCGCCAGTGAAATACACAACTTCGCCGAAGTCTCAGCTGCTTTCAAGGCGCTGTAGGTGGAAATCAGTAACCGAGCCTTATTAACGCTGCGACTGTTGTCTGGGGAGTCCATTGAAGTGCTGGGTTGATACAGATATCTGTAATGACAAACCCGTGCAGTGTGTCATCACAGAGCCCTGCAGACAGATCTATCAAATGATTAAAGCTGTGCCCAAGGCCAGTAATATCTTGTCACCCAGATACAATCCAATCCTTCATGATATTGTCATGACGACTGTCCTGAAGACTCGCATACCTAAGTCACTGCGCAGCACAGACTAGGCTCAACGTGCATTGTTTGTCGAGCCGAGCATCAGCAGCAAGATTAAGATAATGCCGGATGACATTTAAAAAGCTCTGCAGTGCCATTTATCAAGAGTAGACGTAAAAATGTTCTCATCAGTGAACTGCTGAGTCTGGTGTGTGCCCTATAGATGGAATCTATTTAAAATGGAATGGATGCTTTTAGTGACCATTTTACATCAGGTACTTTCACAAACTGTCACTGGAGATAACTGGGATTCACAGACAATCTCATTTTAATAATCTGATCTTCTACATCTGTCCTTCATCTGTTGTCTGTACATGTTTCCTTGTGCGCTCATCATTTTATTTGTGTGTGATGACAAACATGGACTGAGGGGGATTTTTCTTGCTTCGGAATGTAATGTTACAATTACTGAACCACCCCCCCAGCCCCTATTGATAGGTTGTTTTTAATAGGGTTGTTAGTGCACGCTGTGATTTCAGACTTAACCTGTTTGGTTCAATTAAAACGAACTCAGGTCTGTTTTGCTGCTTGGTTCGGTTTATTAGCGCTGATGTGAAAGCTGTCAATCAAACCCGGGTGCAGAGCAAACAGCTGAAGTGAGTTAAAGGGGAAATGCGTGGTGTCTGTGTCCTCAACAGAGACGCCCCTAGCATTTCATAATAAAGAATAATACGTTTTCTTTCGTGATACCGAAACTTAATGTTATACACATGCTTTACACAGACTTGAATTACCTTTTACCCGTGTATACATTATCATAAGTCATATTTAAACTGTGGTCATTATTAGAAATATCCTCATCTTGTGATTTTCTATTCAAGGGAGTCGGGATAATGCACATGAGAGTTCATCTGGTAGATGTATTATAGCAGCCAGTCCCCGGTGAGACACTAGCAGCTGTGTCTGCGATGTGAGAGCGAGTTCAGTGTGGGGGTGAATTGAAGTGCACAGTGTAGTGATTCTCAGTTTCCCCCCTCAGCACAACGCTGATTTCACCATGCTTTACTGGAGTTAATGTGAAAATGAAGCGGTGCTACAGCGAGACCCGGGGCTGACGCCAGCGTGAAGAGCGCCGCTGGTGAAGTGTGTCGGGCTTGAGTGCGTCTGTCACCGAGGGAGGGAGAACACTATGCGATGTGAGAGGTGTAATTTGCAGCGCTGATGACATTGTTTAAAAAATTGTGGAAAAGGGAAAAGCGGAGGTGAACTTTTGTGGCAGATATCAGAGCTGAAGAGCTCCCTGGATTGTCATAGAGAGCTCCGCCGGCAGCAAAATTGCCTGTGAGCGTATTACTGTGTGGGAGGGAGCTGAGAACTTGTTTTTCTCTCCCTGTCTCATTCTCTCTGGGCTTCCTGAGAGGAGGACTGGTGTTGGAGCTGTGTGCACTTGCAGGCTGTGGGCCGCCACCTGCTGTAATCTCAAGTGATATAGAGAGCAACATTCACGCCACAAATCACCCAGGCAGCTCCTTAACTCATTCAGTGGACTGGAAAGAGAAGGTTGGCCTTTCACAGCACCAGTGTTGGTTTACTGCCCCGGGCTCCCTGCTCTGCCCTCTCGCTGACCTCTGCCGTCTGTGTGGGTTGGTATGTCAAGAAATCAGGGCTGCCCATGAAACTTGACCTGATGCGCAGTGGAAAGATGACCTGACTACCATTGGCCTTTTGTGCGTCCTGAGGAACGGCTGCAGTCAAGGACGGTCTCTTTTTTTCCCCTCCCCAGGGCTGTGAGGTCACAGAGAGGCTGCTGCACCCTCCCTCCAGACATTACTGCTGGAACAAAGCATTGTTGTTGTTTTGGCTGAACCGCAAGCTTAATACGAATCATACCCCTCTTTTGATATTTAATAAATGTGAATGTTTTGAGAAATAAGACGGGGATCTGGAGGACTTAACTCTGAATGATACATCACTGAAGCAGATTCCAAGCGTTTCCCGAGTGGTCTTTGCTTCTATTGGTTATTTATCCCCCACAAGGAGCATTTAATGTATCTCTAAAGGGTAAAGGAAGCTCAATATCCTGTACTGCACAGTGGGAAGCCCCCCCCTTCCTCTTCATGCTTGCCACCACAGACGGAGAGGCTGTATTTCATGAGCATGAAAGGGGCCGCTCCAGCCATGCCTCTTCTGCTGACACAGCCAAACAAAGGTTAACAAATCAAGGGGAGCGCTGGCTGATTTACTGCCTCGCTCTTGCAAACAATGGCCCAGACGCCATGTCTACATCTCACATTACCTTGTCTACCTGACAGACGGACAAATATGGCTACTGTATTTCACAAAATCACGATGTAAATATTTGGGCTGCTCAGAGCAACCCAAATATTTACATATTTAGTTCTGATATTTAGTTCTGATCTCAGTTGAAGGGAATGCTCTTCCAGTGAGCCTTATTGTGTATTTAACATTGGTTTACTGTATGCAATCAGTCAGCATAGAAGATGAATAATACGATATTGAAGACTGAGACTGGTTTGTAACAAAATGGTGCACAAACAGACCACTATGTATCCCATCATTATCAGTATCAATATTGTGTTTTCCTTATATCTGACCTGCTAAAGTCACAGCATATTCAGATTTTCTGGCAGGTAACTCAATATGTATAAAATACCGTATGTGTTGATTGAGGATCAGTTTAAGGATGTTGTGAATGGGTCTGTTGGTGCTGGGGAAGCATACACACAGCAGCAGTGTGGGGCGCTCTCCCTCCATCCCCTCCGGCAGCACAAAGAGG
This sequence comes from Hippoglossus stenolepis, assembly GCF_022539355.2. Taxonomy (NCBI): domain Eukaryota; kingdom Metazoa; phylum Chordata; class Actinopteri; order Pleuronectiformes; family Pleuronectidae; genus Hippoglossus; species Hippoglossus stenolepis. The sequence continues at coordinate 4,615,847 of NC_061497.1, read as the reverse complement.
TCATTCAGAGTTTGTTCCCCAAATCCCAAGGTTAAAGACTAAGTAAATCCATCCATCTTAATGCACTTATTTCAGCACCAGGAGAGCTGGAGGGAGACTGTGTAAACACTCCTATATCCGACATACCACGCTAAACCCAAAGAGCCTGGAACCCATCAGGCCAAAATTAAAGGTCTACATCTCAAACACAAACATTTAAATGGGCTGCAGTCCAGAGATCAAAGTGAAAAGGCCTTAGTTTCCCTGCTGGCCCCTCTGTGTCTGCCCCACTCAGATATGTGGTGCTTTAGCAGCCAGTCAGGGCTGAATGGGGAGCAACTGTACATGTCTGTTAATGCTCTGAGGCATTTTTGTGTTGGTCTAGGTGAAGCTGAAGTACTTAACCGATTAGCTGTTCTTATGGCGGTGGTCGTGGTTACTTCACTTTTCACATCTCTTAAATCTATTTTTATTTTTAAATGAAGGGTTTAGGCGAAAGCTGCCGCTACCTTACGTGAACTATCCTTCAGAGTGGATATCCTTTTTTATAGTTAGAATTTTTTTTGTTGCTGTCTGTGTCTTGATGTTTTTTGACGGCGGATATGCCACAGGATAGTGGTGATGGATGGAGGTGTTGAAAGCACCGATCTGGTGTTCCCAGGAGAAGGCATCCCCCCATCATCATCATCAGCATCCACTGATCCAATGTGACATCAGCCACTCTCCTGCCAACTGTGCAGCATTAACAGGGTCAAAGTAACTCTCTCACACACACACATACACACACAACCACACACACAACCACTTATCAAGACCCAGCTATTCCCAGTGCACTGTTGGTTGTGTTCAGGCCAATTATGCCTGTGTCCGTCTTTGGTCCCTGCAGCAGAGGTGACTTTGCCAAAGATGGACAGAGAGGATACAGCGTTAATGAGGCCTCGTGGTGGCTTCGAGGTGTGAGTGTATGTGTGTGTGAGCGCATGTGTGCATGCATAACGGCAGGAGTGCTGATCTGGAATGATCCGGCCCTTCTATCGTCATCTACCACGTGTCTGACAGTTTGTGCTCCTCTCTAGCTCCTCTCCCTTCAGCCACTTTCCCCCCACTGCCTCTCTAAATCAGTGTTTTAAGCAGCAGCCGCATCATGATGTCATTCTATCAAATAGATTTTGATTCTGGTGAATGGCCTGAGGGCTCTGTAACAGACACGCAGCTTTGCAGACACATGTATTAAAAAGAAGATGGGATTAACAGCATGGATAAGACGATACTGTTCACTCCAACAGTGTTGGTGTTGCTTTGAGCAGCATGAAGTCGGATTTGGTCTCACTTATTTAAAAAAACATCCCGCTGATGAAAAGGATGGATAACAACACACAGTTAATGGAACCACCCTTTTGAATTACATATTCATGGAGAGTTAGTTAGATAAAACAATGCCAGGGGGCCCCCCATAGTAAAATAGTGTGAACTGTTTAGGATTGGATTCCTCAGACACCACAGGGTGTTGACATCGTGTTCAAGCTTTTTTCTTGCATCAAATAAATGACCATTGCTTTAATCTCTCTAATCCTCAACTGTCACTGCAGGAATCCAGGAAATAGACGCCTAAAGTCAGACTTTGAGGTCCAATGCTGTCTACTGCCGTCTTGCAGCTTTGGGATTTTTAAATTTTTTTCTAAAAAAGAGAAGATGTTTAGGATTTTCTTCTGTTTCCCAGGACCACAGTAGGGTCAGTTCTGTGGAAGTGAAAGTGTAAATACAGCCTTGTAAGAGGCACAAAAGCCTGTGAGAGAGCAAGAGGACTCTGATCAGGATTGATGAAAGAAAGGCTTTAATTTCTCCCACAAGAGAGGAGGTTATCTTATTTTCCTTTCTCACCCTCTCTGATTCTCATAAATATGCAGAGCAGAAATAAAGCCCTGATGAGCCGCGGGGCAGATTAGAGAGGACTACAGAGCAGGATCCTGGTTTGTTAGCAGCGGTCCATAGATCCCTTGCATGTGTTTCTGCCTTACACACACACTCCCTGGCTTTCATTGTCTCCAACTGCATTTCATTATAATTCCACAGGCTACTGACTGCATAACGTCAGGTACAAGCAGTGTTAGGAAACTGAGATGGGGCTATGTCACTTTTAGGACAATATCGCCCCCTTGTGTTTGGTGTCATCTCAATACCCACTGTGTCTGAGTGGGTGGAGAGGACATGGTTAATTTGTGCTTGGTGGTGTGTGTGGGGGGGTATTCTCGAAAGGCAACTTTTAAAGCATGTGCATTTGATATAAACAAAGTGTAATGAGCTGCACAGTGTTCCATTTTATCACCATCGTGTGGTTCATCATCTCTGGCTTTTGGCCACTGTTCTTAGAGGCCTGCCCAAACCCATCAACGTCCATCAGACTGTCACCATCTGTTGCAGATTAAGCTGCTCCAGGGGGGAGCTATTTGATTTCGGGGTTCCAACATTCCCTCTTTATTCCATGTGTCAGGTTTTACTGTAAATACTGTTGTACAAAAACCAAAATCCCAGAAGGGATTACTTTTTCAGGCCCTTCAAGCCAAGAGCAAACGGGCCATTGCACCGGTACGGGCTGCACGTCTGGTTTAGCTCTTAGAGCGCTGAGACAGGGGCTCTGCTGGGCCATTTACAGGCAAAGCTGGGAAGCTGTGTTTGGAAGCTTTTCCCCCTAAACCCTGCGCTCAGTCTGTGTGCAGTGTGGTGTTGTGATGTATGAATCCCCTGGCCATGCCTGACACTAGCGAGCCTGTCTGAGCCCATGTCTTCACATAGTAGGAGGCCGTGGACAGAGGCCGCATTGTTCCCATAAAGTAACCCAAGCTCAGGGCAGCCGCTGCCAGAAGGGGGGTATCAAGTTGTACTCTCCCCACTAACACCACAATCCTAGCTTAAGCTCTGAAGCTTGACGAGGGAGCAGAGGTGCAGCTGACTGTTTGGATGAGAGTGTAGTTCAAATAAACAGCTTAAATCCCAAACAGCCTCCCCGACTCTAACCCTCCCTCGCCAAGTATCACAGTCCCCCAGCCATAGCTCACCACTGTGAAGTTTGCCAGCAGCCCTCAGCTAATTTGTGGTGTTATTTTGGAAAAGCATGTTGATGTGAGAAAGAGGGGAAGCCAGAAGAGAGTAAGAACTTGGGCCTGGTTACACCTCCCAGCTTCCCCTTTTGTGAGCGACGGGTAGGTTCACCACCTCATCAGCGGACCACACAGCATTTCCTGGCCAGAGGGAAGGAGGGATAGTCCGAGTGGACAGGAGAGGAGAGATGGCCATTAACGGCTCTGACTCTGCCTCGGGTGTTCCGCTAATCCAACTGCAGTGAAACCTGAGCAAGGGCATAATGAGACAGCACTTGAATCGCTTGCATGCATGTAGACACATAGGCAGCTTCTGTAATGCCGACGAAGACTTAAACTAGAAACAGCTACATGGAAATTGACACTTTTCCAGGTTTTCAGACATTTGATCTATGCATTCAAGCTGTAACCCCTGTGGAATGAGTTTTAACACACGGCACAGGCTGCATTTAATCTGATCTTTGCGAGCAGTCGGAATGTGCAGTGTGGATGTGTGTAAAACCAGTTGGCCCCATTTGAAAAAGAGTGAAAGAGGCCCAGACTGATGACTCTCTGGGGACAGATTTCTCTTTCCAGCCCTCGATGTCTATCTCCCTGGTGAAATCACAGCGGTGTCAGTGTGTCAGCTCGAGCTGTCACTCTCCTTATTGCTGCGAGCCAGTTACTCTACTACTCAGCCTCCTAGCTGAATAGAGGGAGGGGGAAAGGAAAGAGCAGGAACAACAGAGAATGAAAGAGAGCTTTTTCCACTTGACACAATGGATGAGCAGAGTGTCAACACCCCTTGATGCAGTTGGAGAGTCTTGAAAGAGGGAGAGAGCCAAGGCTGTCCATCACCTCAGAGGAGCCAACTGTACAATGAACTGACACCCCCCATGGGCTGGCTTGGTACAGTCCACTTGGCTTCGCTGACAGACTGAAAGGGCTTCATGGAGAACAGGCCAACATAGAACAGATCCAACCAGCGGACATAGAGCCGCAGTACTGATCTCAACCAGGGTGGCATTGGACCTGTTGACTGGTAGAGGTGTGTGTGTGTGTGTGTGTGTGTGTGTGTGTGTGTGTGTGTGTGTGTGTGTGTGTGTGTGTGTGTGTGTGTGTGTGTGTGTGTGTGTGTGTGTGTGTGTGTGTGTGTGTGTGTGTGTGTGTGTGTGTGTGTGTGTGTGTGTGTGTGTGTGAGTCAGAGAGAAAGTTGAAGGTGTTTATGAGCGGGTGTGGGTTTTTTATGACCATGTGACTGTAATTGAGATTTAAGCATGTCTGCGTTTGTACTCTGTTGGTTCAAGAGGCGATTGTCTATTGTTTCCTTAAGCTGCCACAGTGACTGACAAGAAACACATGCTGCAGTGCCAGTCAGTGTGGTTTGAAAGGCTTGAGTTTCGCTGACACTCCTTTTTCTGAGATGTTGCTGCTGTTTTTAGGCGTATTTGTCTTTGCTATGACCTAAACTCTTCCCCACCTGTAATTTGTCACTTTAGTGTAGTTTACAGTCTTCAGACGCTGCTTTGGAAAGGATCTGACAGCCGCGGGGGTTGTAAATGTTTTATGATGACAGAAATACATTTGACTGAAGATACACACCTTTTATTTGACAAACACTAAATTTAAACATAACTTGTGTTTTTCACAAGGGAACTCTTGAAAGCCACTTTTATGTTTTACATGTGTGTAAAAAGTCTCATGATGTGCTGCTGACATTCCGTAGGCCAGAGTGACAAACTGTAACTGTAGCTCTCACAGCATAGTGATAAAAGCTGCTATCAGTCATAGACTGAACTCCAGATAATCTTCTGACATTCTCTGGAGTTTCTCCTGCCAGCCACCTGGTAAAAAGTCTGGATAATGTCCGAGTGAGCCCATGTGAGAACACAGCAGGAAATTATCTAAGGAGGATTGGCAACGAGGTGGCATGTTGATGATGTTTCTAAGATGCCACCGACAAAACAAAGTAAGACAAAACCAAATCAATACAAATGTCTCAAGATGAAAAAGCAGTGCCAACAAAGATATCAAGAGAGCTCTGGTGATAAGAGAGCTTTTGGTGATCTACGCAGCGGAATTCATACACTTACATACATCCTGCCTCCTGTTGTGGCCCCACCCCTCACCTGAACGCTCCCGAAAATTCTGTGTTGCTGTGAACGCACCTGAGCGGGAATCATCCTGCTGTGTTGTTAACTCCCATATCTGAAAATGGCTTATGTATAACACTGTAATGACTCAGTCTGCATAGTGTTTTCCCCCCAGTCCTCAAAATATTGTCTAAATCAATAGTGGTATGTGCACATATGCTTACTGCTGCGAGGCTGAACTGGCAGAGAAGGTTCATGGCTGGGTGAGGAGGAGAGATGGTGAGATGTACCGTGCTGTGGGCCTCTCAGAAGCCCTGTCACTGCTCTCCAGGGAACAACATGAACACAAAACATCTACATTGGCCACCGACCATTTCTCACTCCTCACTAGTAGAGATATCAAGGCCTGTGAGGAGTCACATCAGCTGGCTTATGTACATGTGACATGTTTGAGGTCAAACGGTTTGGCTCATTCCACAGCTGCCTTGTCTCTGAGTTTAGTTTTACACCACTGTGACGGTGTGTGCTGACCAATGCTGTGGACTGGACGGCTCCTCATTACACGCTGCTGTTATTTCAAAGCCTCAGTGAGCCTTGGCATGACAGCCAAACCTGCAGAGGATCTGTCAGCCGCGGGCAACAAGTGTCCCCCTGAGGGCTGCCCTGCACAGGCCCCTAGCTGTAAAAGTCTGGCCCTTTAGCCGGCTTTCTACCGAGCCCTTCTCGCGGTCACCTGTGCCAGCATGCCTGTCGTCAAGTCCCTGAACCAGCTCTTCTCCCGTTACGGACCCTCCAGCCTGACCTCACACCCTCAGGGATATATAAAGATTTGTTCTCTAAAGGAGAGCTGGAAGTGAGACTCTCTGCTACCACTGACCCCACTGCTACATCCTCATGTGCACATAAAGATGGTGATGGTGTACTGGGGAGTGGCGAGGGGGGGGGCTGTCCAAACGTTGAGGCCTTGGGAGCTGTCTAAGCAGCAACAGCAGATTTTCCACATGCTGGTGGAGTGAGAAGGGAGCAGTAGGACTGAGATGCAGAAGCAGTTAAGAGCAATTATAGGAGCACCTGTAATCAGAGCTACTGTGGGTGGAAGTGTGTTGTCGCTGCAGCTCTCTGATAGTAAATGGCTTCGTTATGACATGAGAGAGAGAAGACAGAAGACTTTGGCCCTACCAGACAGAGTATGAAAGGAGCACGAATGGATACTAAGAAAGGTAGGACAGACAGGACAGAGCAAGTTTCTTTCCCTTTGTGCTCTAATTCTGTCACTCTTGTTTGTCCTTCGTTTCTCGCTTGCACTCATACTGTAAACATGTGTAAGTGCTTGTGCTCTGTGGTCTGACAGCCGCACTTCATGGCCTTGCATCTGTCAATAGAGCTCAGAACATTCAGTGGCTCACTCAGCCCAATTACCCAAGATTGCTACCATTTCACAGAAGATCACAGCAACAGACAGTCCTATCGTATAATAGGAGTCAGGGGTTTATGTGGGCTGTGTGTGTGTGGATAGCTGCACACACCGTGCAGCATGACATCACTGCACACACACACACACACTATATTTACATACGCACTAACTTTGGCTTTACAAGTTGTAATGCAAAATTCATAAACCAAATGAGACAGGCATGAAATATAGATGTTAAGAGAGGCGGCTTAACAACTCTCCCCCTGCCGCCCGCCTGCTTTTGGCCTCTTGCTCGATCAGTGCTTGTTAAAGCAGCGGTTTGTGTTACTGTGAGGTGATATCAGCACACTGTGGTATTCTCACTGAAAGACTACACATGTCATGCTCTCACAGCCAGAATAGTTGGCCTGCTCACCCGAACCCCCTCCTTTAATTGTGTTTAGCTTCCCACTCCCCTTCCCCAGCCACCCCTGGGAGTCTAGCACTAATAAAACAGCTCCAGTCCAAGACCCTCCACACAGTAGGATGTCCATGCTGTGTAACCCAACACCCCTCCTGGCTATAGCTTTAGAGAGTTGCTGACATGACGGAGAGTCTGGGAGGACCAGCAGGGAGGCGTCAATCATTGTCAGGCCCCCTGAGCCTTGAGCTCCCATCTGGGGCACGTCCAACATGCATGCCTGTGTGCTGTGAACTCATTGCTGCGAGGTGCTCCGACACTCCGGAGACGTAAAGGGGTATCACAGTGTTACTGATCTGAGAGCAGCTAATGCTGTTAAATTCTTCAGAGCTGAAGAAGGGAGTGATGAGGAGCTAATGGACTGGAGATTCTCTGGAGGCTTTGGCTATGAGATCAGGGCGAAATCTCCCTGGAAGGTTTCTGAGCTAATATCACAAGTCCTAGCTTTTCAATTCAATGTTACATTTGTAAACGTTTGGAGACCCTGTAGCTTTTAGTATAGCAGGAAAAAGATGGATCACGTAAAGCCTCTGTTGAGGTGCATTGTGGGGTTGTGTGTCTGCAGATGAAGAAATGAATCCCTTGGTTAATGTGCAGACTTAGGCTTCATGGACTGTTGCCACTGTGGGCACTTGTATTCGAACATTAGGGATCTGAAAACCTTCCAGTCCTGCAGACATGGGAGTTAAGCTCAGATGTCATCCACTAATATGAACCCCAGGGTATTTCACTGAGGAAGACAGACTCTCCTGAGTGTGAGAACATTGTAAGTTTCACACGCATTTTATTCACTGGAGGGCTGCTGTTCTGGACTGCATTATCATGTATATCTGTACCTAATAAAATTGCCAGTTTTTTGTAAAGGCACAAAAACATGGAGAGAAAAGGGAAAGATGCTGCTGTACATCGGCTTGATGGGTCTCAGAGTTCAGACTGTGGCTTTCATGAACATGCAAAACCGATGATACCACAGAGAGGAAGCTGACAGAAACTAGCAGTCTGCTGTTTATTGTTCTCCTCTCTGTGGGAAGGAGATCTTTTAAAGATGTGCACCATTAATGTGACGGCAGTCTTCATTAAGAACAAATAAACAGCCCGGTCCCTCTCCAAAGAGCTCTTTGGGGAACACATGGTGCTTAAACCACTCCTGAGGTCAGACCACTGTCATCACTTGCTATTCAATTACTACTCAAATTTTGTTGTCAAACTAAATATGTAGAGTATGAAGTGTTTATCTTTATTTATTTATCTTTTTCAGGGACTAAATGGTTTCCAGGCTGACGCCCTAGGCAAAAAAATCTCTTAAAACATTCTCCACAACGGGGGACTTGCCATTTTCAGAATGCACAGTCCACAAGAAAGAGAGACTCTGATTGTTATTAATGTTTACTGAGTCATACCAATGATAGAAATAGAAATTCCAATGAGGGCAACAAGTCCTTGTTCAGCACACTAAGTATTTTAAAAGGAGCTATATGTTGCTTTAGCTACAGGCATTGTTAGCAATAATAGATGTGTAGTGGAGACATTCAGCATTAATTCCACTAAGAGCTGTCTCCAGCAGCGGAGAATAACTTGTTTTGCCTCTATTTCCATCACTTCTACTTCTATTGACTTTAGCATGCTATGCTGCTAGCCCCAGTCTCACCTGGTGAGTATAGTGATATGTCAACACAACCATTAGATGGATTACCAGGAAATCCGATACAGATATCAACGGTACCCATAGGATGAATATTAATGACTTCTTTCAGCAGTACTACGTGCTGACATTTGATGAATTCTCATGACATCTGTTACAATTATGTTCCCACACAAGATGAATTGCATTAACTGTTAAAAATCACGTTTCATCATCAGGTACATTTTTTGGGCCAGTTCTTTATGACCAAATAGCTGCAAAGTGAATGGTCAGCCTCAGCTGTACTTTGTTATTCGTGCTAGTTAACAAATGTGAGCAAGCAATCGTGATCAAATCAAATGGTGAACACAGTTAACAAATACACCTGCTAAACATCTAGATGATGGTAGTCGTAGGTCTTACTGCTGCATGACACTGGCACCCACAGGTTGCTGATCATTGCATCAACGCATGCCCCCAAGTACACAGGCAGACTGCCCTCCCTCCAGACCTGCCCCTCCCTTGCTCCCTACCTCCCTGACCATTAGCACCTGTTTCCTAGAAGCTCTCAACAGTTACACAGCTGTCGCAGCCTCACAGCCTCCAGTCCAGTGACTCTGAACCTGCTCGGGTTCGTCTGGTTGCTGTAAATAGAGATGTTGACTGTCGATGTAGGAATTATCTCTTACTTACTTTGGTACTGTTTTGTCTTCAGGCGAAGGTCACAGGCGCTGATGTGTTGCTATAAAAAGATTGGTGGACATCACCTTAAGTTGGCCACCGTCCAGTAATGATTATAGGAATCCATGTATTATTGTTGACCTTTTGCTTTTGAGTCAGTTTGGAAACCCACTTGTTGTATTGCTTCTTTCCAAAATGTCGCATGCAGTGTTTCACATTAATTATCTCATCGGTGGCGGCCCTCCATATTCTAGTTATTTACGCCACAGTTTCATAATGAACCAAAAATACTTTTACACTTCTCATAATAACAGAAGATATCTCTAACTTGGTGTGTGCAGCGCTATTTGCGGCACTATCTACCGCTTGCTCACGCTACCGTACTGCATACACAACACTTTTACCATCCACGCAGACAGTCAGCATGAAACATGAGTGAATTAACAGGAAATAAAGGATCTGTACGTTGGCCAAACAGCAGCCTCATCTCTTCAGAACTATAATCAGCATGACAGGTTCAACCCTCCCTGCATTTCACCTCTGCTCAGTACATAACTGTGACGGACACACTGTGGCCATAGCTCAGCTGTCAGTCTCATGGCTGCTGCTATGTGTTAGCTTGTTGGTTTTGTGTGATTGGAGCTATGTGACCCCTGCCTGGATGAAATCCCATAAATGAGTGTGAGGGTTTAGAATGTGTTGAGGTGCTATTTTGAGGAGGACAGGACAGAAGGGTTGACAGCAAGGGCCAGAAGCCCGGGATGTCAGAGAGGCCTGTTGACCCAATAGCAATTTGTCTCCAAGCCCAGATGTAGTCATAACCACCCACTCACATGACGGAGGAGGAAAAATAGAGAGATTAGCTAAATAGTTTGGCTGGACTTGGGCACTAATGTATTTTGAAAAGGACAGGTGCTGAGCTGCCAGTTGTGCTTTTTAAAGATTGTGATTGTGTTGTTGCTCAGTTGTTAATCATTTATATTGCCCAGGTCGTATCTAGCGATGTTAATGAAACACAATATGCTAAATTAATCCCCCAACGTGCTGCAGTAATGATCAAACACCATATTAAACCGAATGACACACGTCTCCTGTCACTTTCTCATCAGAGCGCAGTAAAAAGATTGTTTCAAAGATCTCAACATGGGTCCCTCAAGTGACATTGCAACTAACCTGTTTCATAACTGATTTTATTGTAGTTTTTAATACAATTTTTATGTTCGAGATTTCATCATGTGCAGTCAGGTCAGAGTTGGAGTCTATCTAATGATTACATGCTGCAGTGTAGCTATAACCATGAGTGTGGAGTGTGCAGCTAATACACTGAACTGTAGGAGATGGCTCACCATGGGATAATGAGTGATCCCCCTAAGCCTCCACTGGGTCCCCTGACAACCAGCCTTAATAATTGGCTTTCCAGCACTCACACAAACAGACACACACACACACACACACACACACACACACACACATGGCTGACCCTCAAAAAACCCTCCCATACCCCATTTACCTCTAAAATCTGGCCTCTCGCTTTTGCCTCAGCTAACCCACACACCCACAGGCCTCATTCTCCACTGTAACGCTTCACCGAGCAGTGTGTGCTAGTTAGAAACCACACAATGCTCCTGAAACAGCAGGGCTCCACATTTTAAGCAAACCAAGAGGGAATTGCGCTTATTTGTTTCCAGGGATGAAGAAGACTGACAAATGAACCCTCACGGGAGGGAAACTGGTGTATACTCCTCTTCTCTTCTTCCCCGCTCCGCCTGGCCCTGGAGTCTTCATTATGACCAGAATAGACACTTTCTTTTTAGCGCGTTAGCACATTCTCAAAACAAGCCGTGGACCTCAGAGACTCAGAGGTGCAGCGGAAGACTTGAGAATTGGGATTTCTTCTCTCCTGTCTGCTGCGGTGAAGTTGTTTGCCAGCAGCAGTCTCTCTTGACCGGTAATAGCATTTGTAAGTGGAGAAGACTGACATGGAGGAGGCAGATGGATTCGAGGGCTGCTGGGCTTTCTTGTTCATTGATGCACGAGAGAGCTGGACAGGGACGTGTCTCGTGTGCAGGCGGCCAGAGAAGAGATTATAGTTTTTATGTAAGGGTTAGTTAGCTCTGAAGGCTGATGCCTATTTGCATGATACTGCGACTTCTCATCATTGTTCTCGGCCAAAGGCGGAAAAGAGACTGTTACAAAAACACTTCAACCTGGTAAAGCGAATCTTTTTTCCTCTCCTGACGGGCTGGCAAATGTCCCAGTGAGCTCACCCACACAGAGCAGAAGTCAATGGCTGATGATTGTTGATATTGATTGTGATCTTGCATCAGGAATTACCTCCTCTGACCCCTTATGTACAATATCACAATTACCTGCGGCTGCTAATACCTCACTTAGCATTTTAATGCTAATGGGCGGAGGTTGTCCTTGGGCCCTGTTAGTTCAGCCTGCTCTCACAGGAGTTGGTCTAGAGGGAGTACGTGTGTCAGTGAGATGGAAGTCAGTGTGACAGGCTGCAGCTCTGCAGAGCAGGCTGCTGTCTAAGCCCATGGGAACTGGGCCCCATCTACACCTCTCTGGCAGGTGAAGGATTTAGCCGGCTTCGCTGAGGGTAGGAGGAGCCCTCGCTCTTGCCCCTGAACCCCCCTGCGGCCAATGGGAGAGTTAATTACAGTCTATGTATGCACTGTCATCCCCCATGAGCCTCTCTGCCTCTGGAGCGAGTGGGCCTATTAGCTATTGTTCTGTGTGACTTCAACATTGTATAGCAACCGTTTTTCATTCTTTTGGTTAATTTACACTTTGGACGTAATGGAGTCCACCAAGGGCTTCTAATGGCAGGTCATTTCTTATTTGGTAATTATTCAAACTCCATAAAATTAATACTCACCTTATCAGACAGCTAGCTAAATCTGCAGCCGTCCTTCACGCTACATGCAAAAGTGACTTAATGAGTCCTGTAATATGTGCTAACATTCATCAATCTGAAGCTAGTTAGCATGAGGTATAGAAACACCAGTGGTGAGCATCAAAGGTTCACAGCAAATGCATAGTCTCATGGGTGGCAGTCATCACGATGCTGAGCCCAACATTGTAAACACAATGTCTCATTAAACATCTGACCAGAATGCATTGAATTTGTGTAGAAAGTGAAGGTTCTGTCATCCAAAGAAAAACACACTTAACCTTGAGAATGTACCTTGTGTACGATACAAACTGATTTAGACTGAACAAGAAAAACACATTTCAGTTTCTCCCGGGGGACGGTGCTAAAGGCTCGGGAAGGGACTGATGCTCGTGCCAGCAACTCGGCAAACCCCAGCACGGTTTGTCAGTGTGGGAAGGAAGAGTAAGAAAAGAATGTGTGTGTGCCAGTTTGCAGAGGAGGAGGTAGAGAGAAAGACAAGAGTCCACAACAGACCGGCAGCTCACGTACATCATCTGTGTTGAAGCGGATTTCATCTGCTGTTTATTTACTGATCCCGGTGGACATTGTGCTTATTCACAGCTGTAGAGCTGAGCCTCTGATGTATGAATGTCTATAGAAAGCCATGATCGTGACTGGTGTTCTCACCAAACTGTAAAATGTGTTTATCTTTGTGTTAATTTTAACATTGAGCTTGAAAACTAAGAATTGTTACTGGAGATGCTGTTTTTGTTGACACTGTTTTTCTCTTTGTTTCACACAGTTCCAGATTTTGGCATTGATGTGCCCTCCACCAATGGCAGCCAGGAGCCTAACGGCCCAGGCCTCCTCAAGGTGTCAGGCCTAGAGCGCAGTCAAGAGCGGAGCCAGGAGAACTGCAGGGACCCCCAACCCCCTGCAGCCAGCACCCCCAATCAGCCTTTGCCCCCCCAAGACATCCCCCTGACTCAGCCCCAGCCGTCCATCCCCCAGCCCCTGTCCCCCAACTGGAGCCAGGCGAAAAGCCCAACCAAGGCACCGGCCGCAGCCCACCCGCCCCCACGTTCAGAGGCTCTCCCCAAGCCTCAGACGCCCGCAGCCCTGCCTCTCGCACAGGGCCAAGAGCCCTCGCTGCCCCCCCCTCCCCGGCCCCAGCATCAGCCTGAACTGCTGTCTCACCCCCGGCCATCACCAACGCCCAGCCTTCACCCACATCCACCATCGCCTGCCCTCCCAACTCACCACCCTCACCAACAGCATCCCAGTCAGGCAGGGCCCCACCGGCCCCCATCCCGCTGCCACTCCCGGCCCCTGTCTGTCTACAACAGCCTTAACCTCAACGGCCACAGGTAAGACTCAAATCCCACAGGCTCACACAGTTCTGGGATAATGATCTGTTCATTACTAACAATTGTCTTGTTTCATTATACATTGCGATGCAGTACAGACAAAACTTCCACATGCATACACATGAAAAACACTAGAAAATCTCTTGAGCTGGATATCCGCACGGTGTCCATTAGCATGTAAATTGCTATCAGGCAGAGCTGGAAGTCCCTGAGCCAAACAGTAGCACTGTTTAATAACAGTGAAATAAAAGGACCACACTGCTCCCTGAGTGCCACTGATTTATTAGCCACCCACATTGTCATCAGTGCAGTTTCCAGCCCCCATCGGTTATACTGGAATCATATGCAATAGTTTAGTATAACCTTGAATCAGTAGCATACTCATACACATATTTTATTTGTGCAGAACAGGAGGAAAATGGGCTCAGAGCCGTGTTCATTTGACTAGATAGAGTTCAGTTCTTCAGAGGGATGGTCATTTTGTCACCTTATAAAGAATCTGCAGCAGAACTCCCCTTGATACATTCAACTACATTCACTACAACTACATCTCGGTTATTTTTCATTTGATTAAAAAATTAAAAATAACAAGAGCTACTTCAAGGCCAATTTTAATCTGTTGTGTTCCATATCTGTGGAAAAGCACTGAGACCTATGAGATGCTTCATTAATTAAAGACTCCAGGACTCCAACATGGCTCCTTCAGAACCCACTCAGTCCCAACAACAGCTCTTCACAGGCTCTCAGGACTTGGCTTTGCCTCCCACTCTCTGTGCCAGCGCTGCCAGTCTGGCAGAGCCCCAACAGGCCCTGGCACCCGCTGAGAGTAATCGCGGGTGCCGGGGCCCACAGCAAAGAGCGAGCGCTGCAAATGAGCTTTCAGGCTTAGTACGGAGAGCTGTGGAGACGCAGGCTCTGTGGCTGCCCCTAGGGAAAACCCCCACACACACTACAAAAGACTGTTTGCTTACACATGCATACACGCCCTCTCTCCCTCGATTCCCATTTCCGATGCACATGTTCGCTACCTGGCTCTGGAGGAAGTGCCTTAACAGAAGCTGCTCAAAGACAGATGCTCCTTCTGTTGTGCTTGCCAGTGGTGTTTTATTTGCATCTGAGGGTGCTGCGAATGTGGTGTTTTCACAAATCATGTTTGTCCTGAATTCTGTGAAGCACAAGCGAGAAGACAGTTGAGGTGTGAAAACACTGTGCAGGGAATTGAACGTCGGAGCAGATGGAGATTAGGGGGCGTGGAGGAACAAGTGTTAATTTTGACATATCACGCCTCACTTAACATGGCTTCTTTCTCCCGATCTCTCCCATTTCTTTTCACACTCTCTTTACAGCAGCAGCAGAAGCAGCACCCCAGGCTCCAAGCCCCACGGGCCCCCTGGTCCCTCCTTTCACCTCCCCCACCACCCGCCCCCTCCCGCGGCGGCAGCAGCAGCCTCTACCTTTCCCCTGCCCTTGGCTGCTAACCAGAGTACCCCCCACGGCTTCCCCCCTGCCTTGCAGTCCTCGCCACACCCACATCACCCCAATATGTTCGCTCCTCCAGCAGCCTTACCTCCACCACCACCATTGACGTCTAGCGCCCTGCCAGCACCTGGACATCCTGCAGCTGGGAGTGCCTATTCAGGTAAACACCACAGGCTGCAAGCAAATGTCTCCACACCGCCCCCAAGTGGTGTAGCAGAGGACTGTACATTGACTGACACTTATTTTAGTCAGTTGCTGCAATAGGACTGTTGCTGGGGACAATCGAGACACAGGCAGCATTTGATTATAAAGCGTTTGAGATGAGGAGACAGGTGTTACTGTGGTCATTATTTAGAGAATCAAGCCACTGAGTCCACAATGATCTGCATGTGCTCCATGCCTGGCGTTTTGTGTGTTAATAGTGGTGTGGACAGTTCAAGTTCAGTCTGTCATGCTCTGATTGACCGATTCTCACACACCAGTAATATCCAGCAGCAAGTCAGGCCACATAGCAAAAGTGATTCCAGACCCCGTGCACATTTCCATGCAGCGCTGCTACGCTAAATGTCAGGGTCAGTGTGGGAGGAGGAGGGGGCGACATTCCAAGAACTTCCATTTGAACCTCGAACGGTGCTCATGTGTGAGAAATCAATTTGGTCAATACGGAACAGAGCGAGCTGGATTTTATTCAAAAGATACTAATGACATTTTTATGAAGAGAAAATTCCACCTCCACTCCCAGACCAATAAAGGTTCAAAATGAATGCAGAAAATATTGTAGTGAGTCACTGTGGAATAGGAAGGATAAGGTTACACTGGAGGAGACATAATCTCTCAAGCCCGGCTCTGTTGAATTTAGAAGAAAAGCCAGCGATTACTTGAAATCCATTCTTTCTCCACAGGCTGCGCAGAGGTTATTAGAACAACAGATGTCGTTCTCTCAGAGGGGCTGAAGCGTATCAAATCACAACATTTGACAGTTCCAGCAGTCAGTCAGTTTTAATCATGTCGAGCCGCGTTTAGATTTAAAATGACATGCTAATAATCACACTCATTTACTGCTTGTCTCTCCTTTTATATATATATATATATATATATATATATCATAACTGCTCCCTCATCTCTATCAGACAGTTTCTTATGTGTACATATTTTAAGCATTGACAGGCCTTTCCATTGTGATATTGCACTTCTGTCCGTCCTGGGATCCCTCACATGTGCCTCTCTCTAGTTTTCCCCTGTTAAAAAGATTTTTTTCCTTCCACTTGTTGAGGGTTAAGGACGGAGGATGTCGCACCTTGTTAAGCCCTATGAAACAAACTTTTATATTCACCATAAACAAAGATCCAATAGAAAAACAATCCACAACAACACAATCCTAACCACATTGAGGTCCCTGGGATAAAACCTTACATCATCGGTTCTGAGGTCACTGAGTCTGTTGTGTAAAAATGTGTGAACTCTCCCCTCATTAACAAATCTGGTTCTAATCCCGTCCTCTTATTTCTACTTCAGAGCAAGAACTTCTGCGCCAGGAGCTCAACACCCGTTTCCTGGCCTCCCAAAACTCCGACCGCGGCGCCTCGCTGGGCCCTCCCCCCTACCTGCGCACCGAGTTCCACCAGCACCAGCATCAGCACCAGCATCAGCACCAACACACCCACCAGCACACCCACCAGCACACCTTCACGCCCTTCCCCCACGCCATCATGCCCACCCCGGCACCACCTATGGTGCGTACCCCTGGCAGAAATGTGAGGATAAGTAGAACACTACTGTATTGGGGTGGAGGGGGGGGTGACGTCATACTACCACAACCAAAGAGTTTCTTCTGATAATGACTTACACGTGTCGAGGAGTTGGCGGGCATGGCCCTGAAAGTGTTTTCTCTCTGTGGGAGGGAGAGTGAAGATTTCACAGTTTGACATGTGTGTGAGCGGCACACTGTGAGTTTCTGTGGCGGCCTTTCAATGATGACCATGTGTGTCCGTCCACACCACAATGATGCCTTTATTCTCCCAGAAAGCCTTTCTAGTGTTTTCTCTGGCATCGTCTCTAGATTCGAACGCAGTTATTTTCTAAATTGGCAATAACTCGCCCAAAGCATGTTAACTTCAGAGCCAGCTTTCAGAACATAATACACTTAATTCATTCTGAATTTAATGACATCATTTGGGCCCATTTGGGGGTTTTATTACTGGCAAATACCTTGTGTTAAGAGCCCTGCTGTTTGTTGGGGGAGACCACAGGCAATGGGTGGCTGGTCCTAAAGCTCACACAAACACACACACACACACACACACACACACACACACACACACACACACACACTCTCTCTGCCTGGCTGCTTGGCTCTGATGATACCTCAAAGGCAGCATGGTGAGGCCTCTGACAGCTAATGAGGCCATAAAAAGCCTCTTTATGGCTGCAGTGTTTAGTCTTGACTGGGGAAATATTCACTCCGAGCCTGTGCTGCACTAAAACGAGAGCAAATGAGACACAGAGCCCACGCTAGTTTACAAGGTCTTGAGATGATCACGGAAAGAGGAGGATGAAAACGGTCTGGCTTAGGAAGTGTTTGAACTTTGATCTCGGAGATCTTGGACCTTTAATCATAATCTCAATCTGTAAGCATGTTCTAAGATATAAAACACAGTTAGTGATGTAGTATGTGTTGGCCTGAAATGACCCTGAACAACCCCGTTGACAGTAAACATGTGGAGGTTTTCATGTCTTCTCTACACGTTTGTTTCATTTCTCCTACAGTTTGAAAAATACCCAACAAAAGTTGACCCCTTCTACAGACACAGCGTGAGTTTTCCTGCTGCGTTCTGCCCGTCTGCAGACATGTCTGTTGCTGGACCACCCCAGCCCGTTGTTGTTATAGCTGTGTGTGTATGTGTGTTAGATTCCATGAAACTGTTGTTCTGCATCTTAATAGACTCTGTAAGCATCCGAGCTGCATCATTTCCCCCCTCAGCCTCAGCCTCAGCAAATGTTGTGATTAATGAAACTTTGCTGTTTTCTTAGGCCTCGTAGCACAAGATTTATTGTGCATGCATCTAACGATGAAATGATTGTGCATATAGATGAGTACAGACGGAGACTCTGGCTGCTTAACAGAGCAGACTGCGTTATTGCCAGAGGAATACTACATCTTTGTCCTGCTTACTACTCTTCATTTGCATTTGTCTGCCAACAGCAGTGGCTGGCTCATTATTATTTACTAAAGGCGACTTCCATCGGTCCCCACTCTCCTACCATGTTTGAAGCTTCCACACACCTGCTGTGTTTCTGCATAAGAAAGCTTTTTCCTCAAACTGTCCTTCAGGGCTGAGATAAATGTATATGCATCTCAACCCTGGGTCACACAGATGTTACACAGCGCTGCTAGTTTGTTTTTAAGCGGTTCATTTGTGATTCCCTGTATTTCCTCGCTCTTATTATGGCAGCAGCAAATACCCTGAAGCTTTTTCCTCTCTATGAACATAGTGATGTCTTAAAACATGATGCTCAGGGAATGTTGTATTTTAAACCTTCCACCGCGGCCTCCAGAGATTCTTACAACTCCTCCTGGCTTTAGATCATTTTACTGCAGCATCCATGATTAAAGACACGCAAGTTAAGAATGAAAAACATTCTCTATTCCCACTAAGGTTAATGTGACAGACAAGAGCAATTATACCGAGGAGTTTATTACATTTCTGTTTTTCCTCTGGATGAAATTATGGAAGCCTTGAGCACTTGTTTGGTTTACATGCATTTTGCTTGTATTACAACATTCTAGTTTTCATATCAAAGGATGGTTTCCCTTGGTTCAATCCACTGGGAATGAACTGGAAATATTTTATTAATCGCAGTTTGTGAAACATGTAGGCAATCATTTGTAACTCTAACCCATTACAGCAGTCTTAGAAAAGTCGGATTGAATGTTGCTCATCCGTCATTAGAACTTGTTTGTTGATGCATTTCCTCCTCATGAAGCTGGTGCATGAAATTCACTGTCAGACTGAACCATCCTCACGCCTCCTCTCCCTCTTGTCTCCCTCAGCTCTTTCACTCATACCCACCGGCCATGTCTGGCCTTCCCCCCGTCATCCCTCCGACCGGGCCCTTCGGCTCGCTGCAGGGCGCCTTTCAGCCCAAGGTAAAGCACACGCCCACATCCTCTCAACTCCACATAGACAAACTGAAAATAGAAGCTATTTACTGACAATCTTGTTTCCATCTGTGTCTGGTGATCTGTAGACCTCTAATCCACTGGATGTGTCCACAAGACCAGGAGGCGTCCCACACACATTCTTACAGAAGGACCCCAGGGTAAGAGCACATGCACACAACACTCACAACGCAGAGGTAGCCCCGACTCTGTATGTGTTGCATAAGTGTTGGAGTCATCAGGCGAAGGTTGTCAACATCAAATTATGTTACTACAAAGAACTCATCTGCACTTAGTCTGTAGTCAACACAGACTGTTTGTGTCCCTGCCTCCTCAGCTGCTATGTTTGTTATTTGGATTCAGAAAAAAACATGTTTTACACTGTTTGTTCATTAAAATGAAGTTTTTCAGGAATAAAAGAAAATGTACCGTTTTGTTCATAACAAATACTAAACAGAGACTAAAATAACTCAACCTCTTTTTCTCCCCCTCTCTCCTGTAGCTAACGGATCCATTTCGGCCCATCCTCAGGGTGAGTGCTCACTCCCTCCACCCAACAAACACACACAATATATCCATGGTGCCCTAAAGGGTTTTTACTAATGCGGTAAATAGTGTCTTTAATGAAATGAGCGCTGCACTTGGAGGCTGAGTACTCGTTTATTTATCGCCTGCAACAGTCAGGCCTTATTCACAGCAGACATTTTGACATTGTGCACTGAACAGAGCCATCACTCATGTCATCAGATAACACCTATGCTGCTATGACATGTCAAAAAAGGCTGATTGTTACATTTAAACAGTGCTTGACTGTCTCTCCACAGCTACAGGTTCTACACCACTGTCACATATCACATCAGGCTCACAGACCATATGTCTAAATAATGTGATCAAAGGTGCCACATGGTGCTGTACCATCAGTATCAGTGTATTTTCAGATAACTTGACTGTGAAATGAGGGTTATGTTGTGTTTATATCATCCGGCCATTCAAGATGATTGTATGAGGGTTAAAAAGTAAAGTGCATTGACAATATTTCCATTAATTGTTGATTTAAAATACTTTGAACATCAGGAACTCATCTGCCTGAGTACTCTAAGGAAAAGATATTTCATGACGCCATGTTTTTTGTCGTGTTTACAGAAACCAGGGAAGTGGTGCGCCATGCATGTCCACACTGCCTGGCAGATATACCACCACCAGCAGAAAGTGAAGGTGAGGACTCATCTGACGCCTCTTTCTTTGCATTGTACTTAATCTAAACTTAGATGTGTTGCATTATTATTCTACACACTATCTGTTGCAGCTTCAGAAAAACTAAAAATCATAGAGAGGCTATTTGAGGCCTGGTTTGAAACTTCAGGGGAAATTTTAAAAAAAACTTAAGGGATCCAAATTATGTCCAAAAACCTTTATTAATCAAAATCAGTTTACACAATTAGCACAAAATCATAATCAAAATAATCACAGCAATTAAAAAAGAAGTGGTGACTCACTCACCCTGTACATGTTATTAGTGTGCACACTGACTTTCCGTTTGTACACAATACACACTAAAACTGTCTCAGAGTTGGTGAAGTATGGATTTTAAACACAGCTCGACCTCATCAACTGGAAAAGTCTTGAGAGTTTGGCTGCATCAGTACATAAACTATAATTCTGAATAATTGCTTCATACTGTGAAGACAGAAGCTGACCTACTCTCTGATAGTAACCCTACTGTTTCACAGTCACTTCTTTGAATAATTAAAATTAGAACTAATTTAATGTCTGGTTTCTGTAGTCGTAACCATAATCATAATGAGGTTATAATGATGGGTCTATTAAGGAACCTGGCAGCCAGACGACTCCGGTATGTGTCCTTGAGTCCAGCTTCTTCAGTAGTCACTTACTGTAATGTGCTTCACATTAGATTAACATTTCTTTGCACTGTTAATAACTAATAATACGTTTCCAGCAGTGTTTGACGTTTTTCTCTGTGTTGCTCTGGCGTCTTCCAGCAGCAGATGCAGGTCGACCCTCACAAGCTTGACTTTGGCCTCAAACATGAGTTCCTGAGTCGACCTCCAGGCCCTGGCCTGTTCGGCGCCATCCATCACCCCAACGACCTGGCACGCCCAGCTACGCTTTTCTCCGCTGCAGGTGAGTGTGTCTGATCTCCGGGTAGAAAGATTGATTGATGCTTTACAACAGTAGCCGTCCATCATTTCATGGTGTTCAGACTGAAGACGTTGTCTGTTCACATGATCGTCTGTCAACAATCCTAACAATC
The DNA here is from genome assembly GCF_022539355.2 of Hippoglossus stenolepis. NCBI lineage: Eukaryota > Metazoa > Chordata > Actinopteri > Pleuronectiformes > Pleuronectidae > Hippoglossus > Hippoglossus stenolepis. The sequence continues at coordinate 4,594,361 of NC_061497.1, read as the reverse complement.
CACAACATCAAAACAATAGTGACAATGTCTGTTTAATGCATCTCCCTTCAGCCATTGTGGCCAAAACAATTTTAACTTTAAACTAGCTTGCAGGTGTTTCGGGAGCTTTCAACTGTATCTTGTGGTCATCCTCAAACGAGGTATATTTCACGTGTCTGATAGAATAGCCAATGCTCTTAATTTAGAATACTAGCATTTGCTTTGCAATTAAGTCACAGACAAATAAAAGATTTGACCTGCTGGTGGCACTAGATTAAAAGTCAGGGAATTACAAAAAGTCAGTGGACTTCATCCCCTTTGGACCTTGAATGCACTTCAGTAGACATGGACTGTCACAGTCAGACAGGTCATCAGCTGCACTGGGATCAGTTACTTCCTCTGCAGACAGACAGACAGACAGACAGACAGACCTCAGCATCACATTGTGTTTTAGTTGTGGACTTTACCATGATGGGCATACGGTCACTCCAGTGCACATCAGTGTTGACTGTGTGTATGTTTGATGGGCAATCACAATAATCAACTCTATAAAAGGTCTATATCAGTCCTCAGCATAGTGGACAGTGTGTCTGCTGGTTTTTGTTCAGAAATAACAACATGTTGACGAGCTCTGAGGCAAGTCTGTGGAAAGACTAGAATACTAGAATATCCACATAGTTGGCCAGGGAAGTATTAATTGTTGGTTAATGGTTGAACAGATAATTATATACATCCCTAATAAGAATAACCTGAAATGACAGTGTCTTTCATCCCATCTGCTAATATGGAGAGGGTGTGACTTATGACATTTACTGCAGTCAGCCACCAGAGGGCACTCAAGATGTTTTGGATTTAGTGTTGGGGAGCCGTCATGTCATCCATCTTTATACAGTCATTGGTTGTTTATTAGGAAAAAGGCTCACGAATAAACTTTAATGACCAATCAACAAATATCTATGTTAATATCACAGTCAGTAGGTCATGGATGTTCTCATGATACCTTCTCTCTGCCTCCTCAGGTCCCACACACCCATCTGCAGGTCCCTTCGGTCATCCAGCCCACCATCCTGGAAACTTCCTCACCCCGGCATCTCACTTAGGTAAGACGACTCAGTTCAGTTCTTCTGTCTCATTCTGAAAGATGAAAATGGAGATACTGATTGTATGAGTTGTGTCTCCCACTAGAACCTTTCCCCAGACCACCATCCTTTGGAGGACTGGGAACTCTCAGTTCATCTGCCTTTGGAGGACTGGGAAATCCAGCACTAAGTGAGTTTGGGCTTCATGAACTATTGTTGTTAATCATACTTTTTACCTAAGCTGCTTTCAGACATGCACTGAACTCTGCAGATCCTCTGCAGTTTCTACCGACTTTATTCACCTGACCTCCTAGTATAAAGTCTGTAGTGTTTGATAACGATTCTAATGCGACGGACGCAAAAAAAAACAAAAAACGATTATCTCCCGGTGAAAAAGCAGTGTCATACACGTAGAAGACGCCGACAAAGATGTCAAGAGAGATTGTGGTGATACGAGCTGTTGACGGTGTAGGGGGGCTGTCTCTGGGTAAACTCTGGGTAAACTCATTCATGTCTGAAAACAGCTTTACTGTTAGTGTAATGGTTGTTTCTAAAATGATTTAAGTTTCAGTAAATGTTATTCAAAACACCAGAAGAATAGAATTACAATGCAGACACACCAGAATAAGATGTGGTGATACGCATTTAACTTGTGTCCTTGTTTTTCCACGTGTTGAATCCCTAACAGCGGCCAACTCAGTATTCGGCCATAAAGATGGCCCAAACGCACAGCAGCACTTCAACAGCAGCAGTAACAGTAGCCACCAGGAGCCGTGGAACCGTCTCCACCGTACCCCACCCTCCTTCCCAACACCGCCACCCTGGCTGAAACCCGGAGACTCGGAGAGGAGCGCCTCGGTCAGCTCCCACGAGAGAGACCGAGACTCTGACAAGAGAGACTCAGTCAGTAAGGATGACAAGGACAGGTGAGTCAAGTACAGTAGAACGTAGCTGTCAAAAGTGATCATACCACCATTACTCTTTTGGATTTGTTTGCTTCTCATTTCTCTGATGTAATGCAATGATTTGTAGTTTTTATTTGGAATAAAAATTTAAAGAGTTGATTTGTTTTTTCTGAACAAATGCTACAGGTACTGATAGTGGAACTTTGTTTATATTTCTAGGGACTCTGCAGAGAAGCGTCAGCTGAGCCATCCGTCACCAGTCCCTGTCAACTCCATTAGCCTCCTGGGCCACAATCGGCCTCCTGAGCACCACAGGAACCATCTGCCCCCTGCTTCTGGAGAACCTCAGAGGGAAAAAGAGAACAAGGCAAAAGACAGGGAGAGGGACCACTCAGAGTCCTGGAAAGACAATGGCACAGATGACCACAAGCTCAAAGACAGCCAGCACAGTGACAAGGACACACCTGTCATCCTTGACAGCCGAGTGTCAGAGGACAAAGTGCCCAACAGGGGGACAACGTCACCCTACATCCGGCAGACCAGCCTAGAACGTCCCAACAGCGGCCTGAGCAGAGAGGTCCTTGAGAAGAAGATAGAGCTGCCGTATGAGCACCAGAAGAAAAACATTGACGTGAAAGTGAAGGAGGAGAGGAAAGAGGAACAGGATGGAGCGGCAGAGAGGCCAAGTGAGCACCCGGTACAGGCACCCAACACACAAAACCTCCACCCTCCCTCCTCCATGCCCATGCATATGGGCATGGCTGGTGTCCATCCCATGAACAGCATCAGCAGTCTGGACAGAACTCGAGTGGTGGCACCCTTCATGGGTATTAGTCCCATCCCAGGAGCAGACAGGTTCCCCTACCCTGCCTTCCACTGGGACCCAATGCGGGACCCCTACAGGGGCCTGGACATTCACAGACGGGACCCTTTGGCCAGAGAACTGCTGCTAAGAAATGACCCTCTGCACCGCCTAGCAGGGCCACGTCTCTACGAGGCTGAGCGCTCCTACAGGGACCGTGAGCCCCATGACTTTAATCGTGACCACATCCACCCTCTGGCCCTGGAGCAGAGGAGGGAGCATGAGCGCGCACATCTGGAGGAGCGCGAGCGCCTCAACATGCTCAGAGAGGACTATGAGCATGGTCGCCTCCATCACGCAATGCACCATCCTGCCCTTGAGGGTCACCTCCCCCACCCAGCCCAAGGCCTCATGGCCCCTGGACTTCCAGGCATGCACTTCTCCAGAGTCAGCCCCTCGGCTGCAGCAGCAGCAGCAGCGACCGCCCATCAGAATGGTATCCTCAACAAAACACCACCCACGGCCTCGCTGAGTGCCCCGCCCCCACTCATCCCCACATTGGGTGCCCGGCCTGGCTCACCCAGACGGACTACTCCCCTGGCCACAGATATCAGAGACAGGCCGCCTCACAAAGACATTGAGGCACGGTGAGCTGAGCTTCAGCAGACTCAGACCCCTTCAGCCCTGTGCCTCATTAACACTGAACTCACACCAAGCACTTAGCTTTGGGCAAAGCAAGACTGTAATATAGCTGTGAATAACTTATGTGGGCAGAGACACGCCCACACGATGAATTGTTTTTGTATAAAACTACAAAGAGACAATATTCATGGAACAAAAAAATACATTTTTAAGATTTTTCCTCAGTTTGCTCCAGCTTTTTGTGTCACTTCTTGTGCTGCGGAGTAAGAATGAACAAATTTGGAATGTACAGGTACTTTAGCACTGACAGCAAAGTGTGTAGATAATATGTACAGTCGCTGTGCTCACTCTGTATGGATTAAAAATCATGGTACAAATATGCAAAAGGGTGTTTTGAAAGCTTTACTTTGATCAAATGTAAACAGAGGAGTATTAAGGCAGTGATTCAGAATGTGCTTTTTGCCATGTCTTTAGTTTTTTTTGGTTGACGCAGCTGATTAGCATTGTACCAGAGACCCCATATTCAACTATGCAACTAATGTCTGGGCTCCCTTCCTGAAAGCCGGCCTTCTCACCACTACAGACTGTGCACCAATGACTGACCAAGAGCTGTATTCTCTCAACAACTCAGACTCAAACACTGGGTCCCTGCAGCCAGAGATGAGCTTTAACTGATCCACACAATTTGGAAAAGGTTATGTTTCGAAAAAAATACTGTCACGACTATGATTAATTGTGTTGACAATCCTAGAAACAGGTAGGGGAAGAATTGCATTTCAAATGATTTACAACGTTAAAAGCCAGCAGCACAAATGTTAAGGTACTTTTTTATCCTACTCTTCTCTACGTCAGTTACCACCAGTCTTGTTCTGGGGAGAATGCAGCACATTAAACACCATGACAGCACATGAGCCCTATTGACGGAGTGTAAAGTACATGTTTTGGAAATAGGTTCTGTTGGTCAAACAGTGTATTAAAGTGCTTTCCTAAGTTGTTGTACCTACAAAATCAAAAGACAAAAAAGCAAGTCTGACAAAGGACAGTTTGTTTCTAATGAGCAGAGATCTATTTTAGTAGTCCACTGAAGGTTTAGTTGTGCGCTTCAAACTCTGTGATATCATGTTGTGCAGTGTTTTTTAATCCAACATAAAAATGTCCACCGGAGCCATAGTGGTTAGTTGATGCGTATTTCAAAAAGATTGTTAAATGAGAATTTTTTTTTTGCTGTTTACCATGTACAGGGGGAAAAAATGAAGTCTTTCTAGATCATGTACAAAAAATGAGAAAAAATGAAGCGACTGAATCTTCAGCATGCTCCTCATTTAAACTTGTGTTATGTAAATTGTGCCATGTTATTAAAAAATGTGTACTTATCCTGTCTGTGCTTTTATTGCTCCACCTACATGCACTGAACTGAGTAAACAGGCTATATTTCTTTCTGACTCTACACGATTACACACTTAATGACTTTCAGCATTACTCTCCCATGGAGGATAAACTACCTCGAGTACAACTCACACCAGCCTCATAAATATTTTAAGTGCTATTGATTGTGCAGTTATAAAGTAGCTTTAAAGATTTTGCCACTTGATACAGTCTGAGCAGGTCATCAATCGCCCAAAGAGCCAGAAGATGACAAATCTCTGCTGTAGCAGCAGGTGCTGACTTACAACAAGATTGCTTTGTAACAGTAAAAACTGCAGAAACATCACATCAGCTGGATACTGACACACGTGAGGGCTGCTCCTTGGTTTACTAACAGTGCTTTACACAGCAGCCCCTCGCTGCTAAATCACAGTATGGTACTTGTGTATTCATCAGAGGATGCAAGAGTATTGACATTTCCATTAAACTGAATAGCCACAGCATTCAGACACCCCTCTCTGATTGATGTTAACACTGAAGCGCCCAGGTCACACATCAATCAGACGTTGACTCAATATGTTGCTAGTGGGAAATGTGGGTTGCCCGTGTTGCCTCATGCTCCTGACACAAACACTAATTCTCCCAGACCTGCGTACATGAAGCGCTATGAATGTGGTTGTTTGGGCTTTAGACCAACAGAGGGCGCCAAACTAATTGAAACAAATGACAAAGACCCTAGTATCTAAAGTTGAAGAGCTCAATCCAACCAACCCCTGCAAACACTTATTTTCAATGCAGCTGGAACAATAAGCCAATTCATCAATAAGATCAAATAAAAATAATTAGGATACAATTTGCCACAGGATTATTTTTCTCCAGCTTCTCAAACATGAATCGTTTCTGGTATTTCTAGTCTTCTGTGATAATACATTTTCTTTTTTAGCTTATTTCATGTCTTATATCACTAAATGTAATCTTTGGATTCTGGACTGTTGATTAGACAAAACTAGACAACTAATCCAGTCTATCAATTGAAAAATGATTCAGTACATTAAATCATTTTTTAAATTAATTTAACTGTTGATAATGTATTTACTGAATTAGTCAATAAAATCTCAAAATAGTGACAAGTCTAAATTTCCTTATGTCCAACTAACAACTTGTGTTTTCAGTTCTTATCTCACATCTCTGTCCAGGTTCAAAGTCCAGCCCAGTCAGCAGTTGAGATCAAAACATAAGGAGATAAAAATATAAGGATGCATGTCGTCTCACTGAGTCATGAAATCTACTTCCACTGACTCGTGTTCCCTCTTCATCCCGAGCTCCTGAGTGCGTCCATCAGCTATTTCTGAAACAGCCCATTCTAAGCACTGACCCAACAAAATCCTAAACTCCCTGAGTAAACTGCTTTAAGATATTGGGACAAATCCTTCCTCAACCTGGCATTCAGCTTCCACTGCAGGTTTGATGTATCTAAGCTTCTTCCCTCGATTTGCCTCATCTGCCACATCCTGCTAGAGACACTGCCTAAGTTTACACGGACACCAATATTCAGATATGAACCTGTTTAAGACAATAGTCTGAATGAGACACTTCCATGTCAACAGTATATTCGGATTACCTTAACCTAAATAAGCACATACTCGGAATAACAACTGAGTTAAGACAAGTGGAATATTGTGACCCTAGAGTTATGCTATCAATCAGAGGAAGGTACTACTGCCTGAAAGGAGCAGATAAACTATTAGTCTGTAAATAGGGACACAATCCGCTGTGTTGATGGACAGAGGATTTAAATAAAAGAGGTCTGACACTGTGGTGTCTAATGGGTCTTCAGTGAAAATGGGATCCTGTAAATGCAACTTCTTTATCAAACAACACAGAAACAAGTGACCACATTGACAGAGAGGAATGATGAGACAAAAACAGGACTACACCTGTCAGCAGCTCTGGTGTTCAACAGATCAGTGAGTGATGGATGTTTTCACTCTCTGCTTTACATTGTGAAATCCTACTGATCCCATTTTACTATTAACTTGTAAAACTGAATCATTGTTATTATTGATTTACCTGCCAGTTACTTTCTCAATAGATCAGCCCTCCTCTCCCTGGAACCTAATGCAGTTATATAAAGATAGAGATTACAATAATGGAGCTCAGTGAATTCAGGTCACAGCCGCAGAGAGGTGTGTGTCTCTCTCCTGACAGCTGAAGTCATTTTTTGGATTGCTTGTATTCCTATGGTTTGAGAGTGTAGGTTGTTTTTGGGTGAAGTGTCTTGTATCACAGATTCATTCAGGAGTCCTACTGAACATAGTGCTGATTTGTGGTGTATCCAGGGGTGTTGGATGGACGATTAACCATCAGGCGGAGCACAGATTCTTCTCTATCAATAAAACAAATCAGTCACTGACACTAACCTACAATGATGTGTGTGTGTGTGAGTGTATGTGAGAGAAAGAGAGTCAGTGTTCCCAGTTTAATCCGTCAGGTCTTGACTGATATTATCAACTGAGCAAGTAGCCTAAATATTTTTTAAATAGAAACCGTAATTATAATACAGTATTAGAAAAGACTTGGTAGTAAAACCTTCCTTTTTAGCTCTTCCACACGAGGACAAATGGAGGCTTACTAAGCTCTGATTGCTCACAGTTTAACTGGATACAGTGCTGAGTGTGTTAGCTGTGCAAAGGTTAAGCTCCGCTCATGTAATGTTCACATAACTTGGAACTGAAGTTTGACATCAGAGATTTATACTTGTTTTCCTGGCTCAGCATGAGAGGATGTTTAGGATACAACACTTCATTCAGTGAAGATACAAAATTACAACACTGCAGTCTTGACCTGTCTTGTCATTTTAATCTCATGGAGGTTTTGCAGGCTTAAATTTAATTGTTTGGTCTTTAAAATTTCAGAAAATAGTAAAAACTGCAAGAGCATTTACAGTAATAATCAATATTAAATGATATATTTTGTATACAACCCAATAAGTATTTACAATTATAGAAGTCTAAGAAAAGTAAAAATAAAACAAAACTGAAAAGTTGCAAACATTTAACCAGCTAATCTTTGATTATTCTTATAAAACTGTTTTAGATAGTCAATTGAAACATTTCAGCACTGTGATGTTTACTAACAGTTTGATGCAGGTTTAATAAGACGTGTCATTTTTAATGTACACACATTCTAAATAGCTTGAGGGGGATCCTTAAGTCAACAAGACTTATTTGTTTGGATAAATAATTTCAACATTATCTTTTTAAACATGAACCAACTAAACCCTGCAACCCTTCCCTCGAGTCATGTAGTTTAGCTTTGTGTACACAAGGTGGCACTAGTGTACACTCCAACAGTGCAAGGTGAGGGAAAAGAGGTAACAAAGAGTTTCAGAGGAGGATGCTGAGCCTGTATAGAGGGGAGTACACAGTGACAACATACAGTCATCTCTTCCAACCTGACAGAGTAGAACCTGTTTGGCAGGTTGACCTCCACTGAGCAGCAGCATGTGCTTGGTATTTGCCTGTAATTAAATGAACAGCATCAACAAACATGCTGTCAAACTGGACGAGTGGCATCGCACGCTAAGACGCTCCTTGTGTGTCTAGTTTTGTTTGAGCTCAGCTTAAAAGCAAACAAAGCCACGGTGTTCGCCTGTCAGTGGTCTGAAACATGAAGCCTGGAATTTATCCCAATACTGAAAGTCATCTGTCTCATAACTGGTGGCACACCTCTCTCTGCCTCGGAGCTCACATGATGTCGACAAACAAGAACATCTAAAGCCTCAGTGCTATTGTAAACAAACCCTGTCTGTTGGAGATGACTCGTCTCTGGGTTATGCAGAAGACAGGATCATATCCTGTGAGAGGAATCAAACTATCCGGGTTAAACCTGCAGATAGTCAATATCCCCTCCTAATCTTATGTTCTGTACCTGTCTTCCATCACCTTAATGTCATGTAGCAGTGCATTGGCTCTAGCTAATGAACCGCCCTTTTTTACAAGAAAAAAAACAGCTATTACACAGGAATGCTTATATTCTTTTCTCCCTGCTGACAACAGTTCTAATCACAACCTAACAAACGCACTTGGGCGCTACTAAAAATACTTTCCTGTTTATAAATGGGAAGGCATCCCATTCTCAGAGGTAACATTCCCCTGGCGTGGCCATTCTCCGGCGTAAAAGCCAACAAACACAGGTCTACCAGTACTGTTGTTGGTTCTGCTACCGTTTTAAGACGATGCTCAGGCCAAACTGAGTTCATTCACTCATCATTACCCGAATCGTTTAAAAGAGGGTAACACATCCAAGTGGCGGATGGAGGCTTATGTTACATTTCTGCAAAGGAGGAGATCAAAAGGGTAAAAGTCAGCCTCAAATATGAAATGGTGTATTAGTGCACGGCGGATCCAGCCCTCCAGTGAACCTAAGGACATTAGCATAATACTTTAGATGTATGTATCATATATAATTTCACACCGTCTGCTCACAGTGGTCAGAATAAGAGGAGCTGGTGTGGCTAAGGCTTTAGCTATCCTATGGATTTGAACACAACGTAAACATATTCTGACACTAGGTTCTGTACGCCCTTACAAAAATAGAAAATTGTTTTCTTGACTTTAATAGATTCTTTTGATCCTCCCACACCACTGTTCAAACTGCATGTGTTTTATTCGAGGTAATTGAGAGGATGACTGAAGCTTTTGGCCTAGTGAACGGTGGCAGACTGAGGTATCTGTAGATATCATGACACTTGCTATAGTAACCAGCTGAAAATAAGTTAAAGAAGCTGTGCGTCAACATGCTTTCAGCCGATGGGAGAAAAACACTTGAGCGCTGCCTTTCATGCAGGAGTGATGACAAGAATGTTCTCACACAGCAATGACCTTCAAAGATAAACACATGATACAAAAGAGCTGAACATTGAATCAAAATATTATCAAAATTACTATAAGGCCAAGTGCAATAACCTAATCACAGAAACTGTAACTGAAATGTCATGTCTTGGATCCTAACTAAGTGAGATATGGACTAATGAAGTTTAAACTGTTTGGGGGAACTCTGTGACTTACACTCTTCTTCCCACAATGACAATATCTGTCAAAATTACAGCAGTCTCATCTTTTGCAAACCTTTCAACCCTACAGGGCCATTTAATAAAGCAAAAGAACAACTGCAGTTTATCACAATGAAACCAATAGTCCTCCTACATCACTATGTCCTTCAGACATGTTGCATTACTGCTGCTACTTGTTATGCATTCTTTCTTCTCAAATAAGATACTGAAGGTTCATCAGGCTGACCCAAATATTAACAGACCATGAAAACAATGCACCTTAATCCTACAAGTCTTTTCATTAATTTCCAGCACAGTGCTTTCAGACGACCTTTATACACCTTGTGCAGCAGGGCCTCATTAGCTGTGAGATTTAGCTCCAGCAGTGCAGACGGATGAACTTTAATTATTCCAGGAGGTGCTTCCTGCACCCGAACATTTCAGTCTGCCAGCTCACATGGAACACAATATTAGTACATTCAGGAAGTATTCTGGCCCCTTCTATTTCCCCTAATTTTCTTATCATGCAGCCTTGCACCAACACTTAAAATCCTTCATCGGTCTACACTCAACGTCCCCTAATGAGAGCAAAAACAGAATTTATTAAAAACTATTTTTATTGAAAGTGAAAAATGTAAATGTCAGAAAAATTTAAGTATTCAGACAAATTGCTATGATATGAAATTTAGCTCATGTTCATTATTCTTCATTGTCTTTAAGATGTGTCTTGATTAAGATTGACATGTGGTGAACTCATTGATTGGACATCATTTGAAAGGCACACTCCACCTGTCTGTAAGGGCTCACACGACTTTACATCAGAGAAAAAAACAAGGCTGCATCGTAACAAATTGAAGAGGTCGGACTTCTTTCTGAATGTACTGTATGTACAGACTTGTCATTTCGGATTCTAGAATGCGACCTTCTCAGTACCGTATCCCCTAAGGACAAAACACATACAGAAGAGAAAGCACAAACATTAGGGGTAAGGTGTGTATCTCAGTCCTTGGAAGCACACACCACCAAGTCAAACAGAGCAGAGTTTGGGAAGTGACAGTTGATGATTTCCCCACAAACAACACGATGAATTAAGCACACAACACCCTCCATTGTGTGGAATCTATAATGTTTAAGCCAATGGAATAGGCCAGCAAGTAGCCAGTGCTTAGTAACCCTGTATCTATCTGATGTGACCTGCCCAGAGATCACCTGTGGTATGGCTACAGAAACAAGCTAGAATCTAAAATCATCAGAGGGTATAACAGTTTGAATGTAATAAACCAGCAGATGTATTCATCTCTAACTTTCCCTCAACCATATTATCAACCGTATGATCACGTTGAAGAAGTAAAGTCAACATATAAAAACAAAGCAAATTTACTGGATGAAATTATATTACTACTTTTATACAATTGTACAATAATGCAAATAATCTCACAAGAGATTGAGAAAATTTTTCATGTTTATTTTGCGTGGATTGGTATGTGGGGGTGAGGTAAGCTGTGACCATGGTAACACAACCAAAGCGCTTCAGCTTACATTAACTGCATCAGGTTGCACGGTTGGACTCAATTACTACTCTCTCTGACTGAGGTTGAGAAGCACTCTATTAGAGGTAAGAGCCAGTTCAACGGCAAACTATGCACTTGCTCAGGGTTCACCAAAGGGCCCCAAAGAGGGCTTGAAATGTCCAAAAGGACATGCGCCTAATCATGTTGTGTAAGGCCCCTGCAAATAACACAAAGGCAACTCCTTCCCCTGATTTTAAATCAGATGTCATAACTTCAATGAGTGGATGCGCAGAACTGTCATTCTTGTTAGGAAAAAAAAACACAAAATGAGTTAATTGTGTGAACAGCTCTCAAGTAAACTTATTCTCATTCATTATTATTCGTATAACTTATTATGTCAGCAAATAACAGTAATGTAAGGTTGATGAGCATATCTCTCTGTTGTCTGTCTGTCTCACTAACTGAGCTAAACTGCAATCACAACTGCATGCCTTTAACTGTGCATGCACAAATTTAAACTCACGTTTTCCAGCAGTCTCTGTGGGGACCAGTCCATACAGTCTCCTCCTCACAGTCACATCATCTCAAAACAAGATCATGATTATCGAGTCCCTCACTCAAGGTTTAGTTACAACTCTGGACAAACGTAAGATGTTGATGGGGTTTACTGTGAGAGATGCACCAAATAACAGCAATACCTTACAATACAATGTAATTCAATACAACTACACCAGAACCCACAGTCCTACAAAGGACCATAATTATATCTGTAATATGAATTATAAGCATAACAATTTGCTTATAGGACTATGAGACTTTCCTGTTCATTTGACTAAATAGTGTACATTAAACCAGATTTTAAATATAAGTCTACTAAGATTGAAAGGAATCGATTGAAAGTGACTATTGATTGAATGTTGGATTTAAAATGGGGATTAGCTGGGCAAAGCCATAGTGAATGTCATTATATATTTGAAAATGGATACAAAGCTCAGAGGTCAGGTAGCAGGGTCCCTTCGCAGCATTTTGCTTAGGGCCCCAGGGAGGACAGGACCGGCCATACATACACAATACTAGAGACCTGGACATAGCTTGGTTAAATATTGGATGCAGATATTTTACTTGTTATTGATAACATTAATGTTTTTCCTGCTGTGATAAAGCCCTGTTCTACTCATGTGCAGTCCACTTGACTCATGCTGCATCCATAAAGCAGACAGACGTTGTTGGTCTCTAGCAGATACCAGGCTAACAGCGGGTCGACAAGCACCTTGTGAACAAAGTCACAACGTTTTACCCATAAATCTCCTCATCATGAGAACATGTATTCAACCAGTTATCAGCAGCAAGACAGCATCGAGATGTTGTCCAACATCAGAGAAAACAAGCTCAAACACTTCATTCACAGGGGACACAATTAGGCTAGTGACAGTAGGTAGCATATTATAGCATCAGAAGCTAACAGCATGGCATGGCATAGCATAGCAGTCGAAGCCAACAGCCTAGCATAGCATCAGAAGCTAACAGCATGGCATAGCATAGCAGTAGAAGCCAACAGCCTAGCATAGCATCAGAAGCTAAAATCATAGTGGCATAGTAAATTAGAAAAAGCAAACATCAGAAGCTAACGGGATGGCATAGCATAGTATGATAAACTAACAGCCTAGCATAGCAGCAGAAGCTAAAAGCATGACATAGTATAGTAGAAGAAGCTAACAGCTTAGCATAGCAGCAGAAGCTAACATCATGGTGGCATAGTATAGTAGAAGAAGCTAACAGCTTAGCATAGCAGCAGAAGCTAACATCATGGCGATATAGTATAGTAGAATAAGCTAAGAGCTTAGCATAGCAGCAGAAGCTAACATCATGGCGGCATAGTATAGTAGAAGAAACTAATAGCTTAGCATAGCAGCAGAAGCTAACAGGCAGCAGTTATGACCTCGTCCACCGACGGACAGTGAAAAACTTCACACAGCAACTCAAGCACAGACAAAACACTGACCTGACTCTGCTTCATAAAGTTAGCACAGGCAGCAATAAGGACTGACCTCTGTGAGGCGGTGAGCAGGGACACTGAGCGGAGGACAGCGGCTAACACAGCCGGTCCGGGGGGCCTCCACATCACCAGGGACATGTGCGTGTTAGGGCCCCAGCTGAAGCCCCTGGAGGAACAGAGCCCTCACCTTGACCTCACAGTGACGTCACATAGGCTAACTGTTAGCTTAGCATCCTGGTTCGTAATAAATTACAGGAATATTTGCAGCAAATTAAGAGTTTTTTTACTTAACCCAAGTGCCACTCGAAATATGAGTGTTTAACTACACAGAACTAACGAAGCTCCTCATGCTGACCTGTTTGGTAAGAATTATGCCACTGAGATAAGGTTATTAATATTTGCATTATAGTTATTATAAATTAAAAATAGTAGACTTATATTTAAAATCTGGTTTAATGTACACTATTTAGTCAAATGAACAGGAAAGTCTCATAGTCCTATAAGCAAATTGTTATGCTTATAATTCATATTACAGATATAATTATGGTCCTTTGTAGGACTGTGGGTTCTGGTGTAGTTGTATTGAATTACATTGTATTGTAAGGTATTGCTGTTATTTGGTGCATCTCTCACAGTAAACCCCATCAACACCATTCCAGATACCTCATAGGCTGATGTGGGGATCTATATTATATCTGAAACTGCAAATTGGCACAATTTAATTTATTCTATTTATCCCACCACACTGATATTCTCTTCTGTAAGACTTTTGCTCCCTGAAGACATTTCCCACAGAAATCCAGATTGATGATTTGCTATGGGGAATGCACAGCCATTTACAATGGGTGCTCCACCCCTTCCAGCGCCTCAGTCTCATTTAGCACCTGTGACGGCTGGAGTTGCTGCACGGAGAGGAGGCTGCAGTCTGTGAAGGTGGCCTGAAGTACGTGTCCAGCATGGAGAAGAGACATTGTCTAATTGCTTGGCTGGAAATAGCCTGCAGTGGGGAGGGTTTGCTCCGCTGGTGCAGAAGGAAAGGGGATCGCCCCATCCTGTTAAATCATCACCCTGACCTCTGCCCCCACTGTGGCCACCCTGGCTGATGCAACTGCACATGGATACACATGTCCAGGACTAATAGGTATGAACATACACATGAACAGACAATGAGAGGCGCACACACTCACACACAATACATCACTGACATTGCTGTGGTAATAACAGAGATGACCCCAATCAGAAAAAAGGGAAACTGAGCCCTATTCCCTCACCAAGGCTACATTTTATTGCTAGCCTCCGTTGTGCCCTCCTGATGACATGGCATTGGAGGTTGATCACCTATAATAGAGTCCAGCTGAGGTGCAGATTAAAAGTACAAATCACATTGCAAACGACTGAGCTGAGCTGCACTTTGTAACCCCCATCTAGGTCTGGGGGGGTGTAAACCACTGTGCTCCCCTGGTTCCAATCTCGCAGCTCGACTCGAGGAAGATAAGAGATAACAAAGCACAGTGTTGGGACAAAGCGTCAAAGGAAACTGTGCAAGAGTGAATCTGCAGTATGACAGTAAGAGAGGATATTAAACCAGGTGTCCTGCCCCTGAGCGCAGGCTGCTGGATCTAAACCTTCTTTTATTGTCTCCCTTCATTTTTCAGCCATTACCATATGGAAGCAGGTTTAGGAGCAACTCCAATGATGTTAATTTCCACGCACGCGGGGGTCTCAGGGGATGAGAAGCAAAGTGCTGCTGCCTTTTTTTTTTTGCCACACGCAATGCTCCCACCAGTGAATAAAATGTCACGTCTGCTGATGAGCATCTCCTCACTGATCCATGAAGCTCACCAGACAAAGTCCCCCCAGAGAGACGGGGATCTTGAAATAACATGATGTTGTTGGACTGAGTATAATCTCAGCATGCATCCACCGCTGCTTCCCACTTCTCCCTGGAGCACAGAGGGGAAGGTCATTCATCAAAAGTCACATATTAGTCATCGGAATGTGAGCGGCATGGGGTCAAAATAGGGACCTAAGATGATGCTGAGATGCAACGGGCTTAGAGGTCGGCCCTTAACAGATGACTCCTTATCGACCGAATTGGAAGGTTGAAGGAAGGGGGGTGGCTGTCAGATGGTGTACCACCGCTCTCCTCCTCCCAGACTGGAAGATGAGGAAGACTGACAAATGAGTGCACAGCAGCTGGGTAAGCCTCATGAGAAATCTGGGCTGTCTGCAGGCGTAGCAGACAGAGTGGGATGATTGGCTCAGGTTTGGACTCAACTCCCTCTCCACAGAATATCTGCCGTCTCCAGCCATAACGTGCAGGTTGTTCAAGGCGACATACGGTTGAGTGCCGTGAGTGTTTGCATGGTGACACACTGATGTTGCGGCGTTTTTTCCCCAATTCCTTTTCATTTGACATGGCACAATGACTGTGCATTTAAAGTTCAGACTGTCAGATTTAATTTGAGGGTAGCCCCAGATGGACCAGTTGCGTCGATGAGGTACAGTCATATATTTACTTACCCTCAAAATCCCATGTTTGATATTAATATTATGACCTTTTAAGTATGAATGAAGGATGCTGAATTGAAAACATGAAGCAACTAAAATGACTGTCTCGTGGTTGTAAGCCTCTGTCAATGAGTCAAGTTGCAAGAAACGTGACAACAATTTGAAGAGTTATGGAGTTGATTAATGGCCAGAGAAGTGTTTGTGCTCTACAATGTCATAATGAAACTGAACATCATCACTTCATCCTATCACACATTTGTGTTGTATTTTGTTACAACTAGCAGATTGATTCCCAAATTATGATCACAGTGACCTTTAACCACAAAAATCCAAACACTTGAGTCTCGGTGACACTGTGTTCCAAATTTGAAGAAATTCCCTGACAGTGTTCCTGTGATACTGCATTTACGAGAGTGGGACGGACAACCCCAAAACATACCGCCTCAGGCAAAAGGCTGTCATCGGCTCGGAGGCATAAAAAGGCTCCAAGGAAAATGTAACACCCAAATGTAGAACTTCAAATGTCTTTTTATAGATATCTGGAAATTACTTTGCAGAGTAGAATCCTGATTGTACACTTGAATATATTCTGTATCCATCTGAATCCTACAGAGACCAAAATCTCAAGAGGGGCCATGTCTGAAATGGATGTAGCTCCTCAGTCATTCATCCGTCATGGCAGTAAAAGCTTACTTCACATCATAATCTCCGCCATTTTACATCCAAAGTGCTACGAGCACTGAGCCAAAAATGTTAATGTACTAATGTGCCATTGGAGCTGATGGGGCTCCTCTTTATACATATGCATATTCCACTGTCTTACCTAGAATTCTCTCTGCCAGCCTCTCCCAACCTGACTCAGATTTCTAAAAACGGTAAGAGCTTAACGTGTGTGACAGCAGGCGTCCGACTGGAGGAGAGCGACATTGATGAGACCTGTGCTTTTAGAGGCCTCTTTTGTGAGGAGGGAGCAATTCATACTTTACAAGATAAATCATCCCGCTAGCAGCCAGCTTAGACTGTGTACAACCAGATATGGTTGCCAAGGAAACCCTCCTGGAAAACCTGTGAGTTTTTTTTTGCCATACCAGCCTCCTTGATCTGTGCAAACAATTGATACCTTACCCAGGCAGGAGGGAGGGAGCAGAGGGAAGTGGGAGGAATAAGGCACAAATCCCCACGTGCTTAGCACAGCACCACTCTCCCCCCTCAGCTATGTGAATGAGGACATGAGGTATAAAAAAAATATATCACAAATGGATATTCTGGATGTTCTGGAGGACACTGAGGGATGATGTATGACTCATTGTACATTAATTCAATGAGAGAACAGCGTTTAGTCCATAAATCTAATCTGCACACGTGCAGTAGCACACATCACTAATGTCCTTTTAATGAATGTTTTGAATGCACTGCCATAAACGTGCCATTATATCTCTCCACATCCATTTGCGGGATGGCTGTGATTGCATTGGTACCACTACAGCTGAACAAACCCACAGAGGCCCTGACATGCAGAGCTGCTGGGGAGCCATTAGGATCCATGAGTGACTTCGACGAGCCACAGATCAATGCTTCAGGGACCTATCTATTACTGACATCCAATTATAGCAATGGCCGTCCGCTTAGCGCTGCTACTAAGTGCTTTAGTCTTTTTATTGACTAGCTGTCAACAGCCTGAACACAGCGGAGGTATTGGCTAATAATCAGCTATTGATCTATCCACATGTCAAGATCACCAGCATGTTGCTCAGTGTATAAAGAGAGTGAGGAGGGCCAGTGGTAACAACAGAAAGAGAGACACAACACTAACACGTGTCCCTAAACCATTAAAAAGGCATTTCACATCATTCAGCAAAGTTAATTAAACAGCTAGTTTTGTACCATTTTGATTAGCACTGGCTTGCAATATAAAGTCATTACCTACCACATTAAGTAAATGAGGAAACTGTCTGTAATCAAAAATATGCTGAAAAAAGTCGACTCGTTGCCAGGGACAATACAGCGGAGAGGGGGGGAATGATAAGCACATCAGGCCTACAGGATGATGAGGGTGGCTTAACCGTGCTGGGAGGCGTGCCAGGTCACAAACCCCTGCATGTTTATACTGGAGCCCAACGGCAACTATTGGCGGTGGCAGGGGGTGATTGTGCCTGCCTGCTTCATTGATTTATTACAGTCATTAAGTGGTTAGAAAGTCACCTCACCTGGTGTAAGGGGTGGAATTCAGTGGCTGATTAAAATTAATCACAGTCAAAAAGCTGCAGGAGGCCGTGTCCCCAGGGAGCACGCTCCACCACAGAGGAGGGAAATGAGGCTTTATTCAACCTCAAGTCACTGGCTGCTCCTGCTTCTGTAAACAAACAAATAAACAAACACTATGGCCTATTCTTTTTTTTTCATGAACTTTTATTATTCAAAAATACAGCACAAAAAAAACACACAGAAAGAAAAAAATGGTTTTCACACCGTGTGCAAACCTCAAAGGAGATCTTCATACAATATTAGTACGCAAATTTAAACGCTACAGTCATTTTTGTTATTAGTAGTTGTCATTAATGTTCTGAGCACATAAAGTGACAGTAACTGGATTACCTCCCTAAGAGCTCTGTACAGCCTGTCAGCAGGTGAAAGTCTCACTAGAAATCTACAGGGGCCCATTCTGACAGTAAACTCCCTTCACGTACTACTCACTCACTTGCTCATCACACCCACACAGTAGTGTTTAAAATTGAACCGCGAGATGTAATCTATTACTCTAAGCAGGCTCAGGTCTCACTTTCCTTGGTGACAGAAAACTGGTTAAACATAAAACCTGCCAAATCTGTTTCTATAAACAGTCATGTCCCCAATGATGCTAGAATCCACAAACTCTCACTCACTCACTCACTCTCTCGCTCGCTCTCTCTCTCTCTCACACACACACACACACACGCGCTGCCAGAAATTCCCAATCACACCAGGGAGCATCTACATTGTACTGACAAGCCCCTCCTCTTCTGTTTCAGCACGGCAGAGCATCACATATACATACAAACATCATCTGTGTATCATTGGACTGTGTTGCGATTAGATAGGGTTACTTCGACAGGAAATTTATACATACAGCCAGAAGCATTTATGTTATTTTTTAAAAAGTATATCAATTACAGAAGTTAAAATAAAGTTTAAAAAAGGAACATGAAGTCATGTTTTGAATATAAAATAAAAGCTTTTACAACAAGTATTTTGGGGTTGTGGGTGAATTTGCAGGAGTTGAGCAGGTGTGGGGAAATCCTAGACTTGACCTGAATGAGGCAACAGGACCCAATAGGCTCACTGATCGATGTTCTTCTAGTGGCTGTGGGCTACGTCGTCGATTCAGGATGATGCTACTGCACATAACACAGTGCACACTGATGTGCTACGGCCAAACTCAACTGGGGACAACAAGGCACAATTGAAGTCAGTAGAATCCAGCTGTGAGGCTGTGCAGAGGTGAGCTGATGGGAGGTGTGTAAGGCAAAAATAAGGAATATAATAAGGCGTCGAAGCAAAAAGAAAATTTGCCCATTCCAGGTATTCTTAGTGCTTTTTTTTAAGTAGCAGACAGGATGAGATGTTGGATTTCTAAACGTTTTTCCAAACAGCAAGAACTTGCATGAACTGGCCTATGGCTACTTACACTGGCCGCCTGAATGAACATTATCCAGCTCTGACAGACTACAAAACGAGTCCACACAGAGAAACAGTACTCAGCTTTCTGAGCCTTATCACATTTGTTCCTCTTTGTGGGAACTTTCTTACTTTACATCCTTCATGAAAATGCCAATTAGCACTACAGGAGCAATGACAGGCTTCATATTGACCACAGAGAGAAGGTTAAATCAAGATATCGTCTCCTTGTACTGCCACTGCAAAAAAAAAAAAAAAGGAGCATTACATATGCAGCACCTCGGAGGGGGGTGACTGCTACTACATATGATAAATCAAAGAGCTGGTGCTCTTGTCCAGCTAATAAGGTGTGTGCGTCTGCCTGTCTTTCTATTTTTGTGTTTTGGTGGTCGTTGAGGTTAGGGGCCTATTGACAGTCAAACACGATTAAAGCAGATTGCTCAGTGAACCTTGTTGTGCAGCTGCCCCTGTTACTTCCATATGCACCACCTCCTCTAAGATCTCTGGGGGAGGGCTGGACACTGGTCTTTTATTGTTTTTTAAGCTTGTCAAGGAGCAATAATCCAGCCAATCACAAGATGTGGTGGCTTCAACCCCCTCTTCCCCATCAGCCAATCTTGTCCGTGTAACCCCCCCAACTAAACCCTGACTGGACGATTCAAACAGTTCAAACGCTTCAAGAGGAAACGGCTGACCTACATAGACTGTTTTCAAATCAGAAGGAAGATTAATTCAAATGAGTGAATTTTTTTCAAATTGGTCTTCGAATTTTTCCAAGTGCTGGTCCATCTCAATTTACATTAATGTATGGAATTAAAAACTAGTAAAGACTGGGTCACCTGACAAATTATACTGTTATGTAGGCATTTTTAAAACAATAAATGAGTTATATATTTCCCTAACTCCCATTCACATACATAAACTTATTTTCACGCACACATACTGCTGCAATTTTACACATACTTGCATGCATACAGCTGTACAGCTGGCCAATTAGGGGCCTGTATCTGAATTCTACAGAAAGGGCCATCTATATATATATATAAAAAAAGACATGCATTCACTTATGTACAATATAATTTGTATATTGACCATTCAGCTTTATACCCACACTAATTATTTTTTTCTTTGAGAAAGCCCAGGAAGTAAATTTCTGATTTTTTTTTTTGTATTTATATTTGATAAAAAGTAAATGTGCTCTGTCGTGATTCCAGTACAACTCCATTTCTCTTCTCAGCACCACAGCAGAGCCAGGTCTTCATACGAGGAGTATACTCCCATGTGTGTTAATGAAGAGCTACAAGTCAGGCGAGTCAGCCCATCCCAGCTCTTGCTCCATCTTCATTGTCTTGTGTCCTACTACGATCCTCTGTTCCCTCCCCTTGTTACACGGCCCCTTCATCTGAAGAGGACATGCTAGACAATTGAGCCGTCCCTGTTCTGGGCAGGGATCATGACAGCAATGCCTCCCATGCGACTGAGGTTGGGGCCGGCCATCTTGGCACCGGTGGGTGGGGGCAGAGGGACCTGGCTCGGTGGCCTGTCGAACTCTTCTGATGAGGGAATCTTGTCGTACTGGGGCTTCAGGGCGTACTCGTGCAGGTTGGAAGGCGACATGGAGCCCAGGGAGGAGCGCTGGCTGCCCACGGTGAAGCTGCGTGCTGTTGAAACACGGCTCTTAGGAGGAGGCACGTCCTCTCTGAGATGAAACACAGACAGCAGCACATTTAGACAATAAAGGAAGACAGTTACCTCACTTATGAGTGTCAACTCAAATATATTGCATATGGAAAAATCTTTTCTGAGGTGCAATGAAACATAATGAAGTTTGATGGCATGCAAGCGTAAAAATGTGGAATGTCTGGCACTTGCTGCCCACAGTGAGGAAAACAATGAATACTTAAAGAGTCTGTATGAATCATTTCAAAGGTGAAACATGATTTGACTCAATAAAAAAAGGGACAACTAATTGGAGTTGGCCCGTTTGATTGGTTGGGGCTTTGTCTGCGCTGCTCAGCCACTCTTACACACTTACAGCCTATAGACATGGAGCTGAGCATCCGAATACAGCTATGCCCCGTTCTCCCTCTGCCACCACATTAACAACTAATAAG
The DNA here is from genome assembly GCF_022539355.2 of Hippoglossus stenolepis. Taxonomy (NCBI): domain Eukaryota; kingdom Metazoa; phylum Chordata; class Actinopteri; order Pleuronectiformes; family Pleuronectidae; genus Hippoglossus; species Hippoglossus stenolepis. Next base: position 4,572,750 of record NC_061497.1, on the reverse strand, counting down.
CAGCAATAATCCAGTTAAATGCTCAATCAAACTGAGCCTGGGGGGCCAGAGCTTGTTCAGTCCGCAGCATCATGCTGTGGTGTTTCAGCAAATGTGTGTCTCTGTGTATACGAGACAGTGGTCTAATCCTCTTTGTCCTACAGCATGAGCAGTGTCACATTGTGGTCTTTAGACAGATTCAGCCAGCAGCACAGTGATAGTAAGCCCGGGGGTTGTATAGAGCCGGTGGGCCGGATGCAGAGTTAGATGGCGAGGGAGCTGGGTGTTTAGGGTAGGTGGCTGTGGAGGGGGTGCGGCGGGGCAGCCAGCAGCAGACATGACAGAGCAAACAAAGCTTTCAAACTGATTACCACAGCTGTTTATTTGAGTAGGGGAAAAAAAGAAAAAGAAAACCGCTGATGGAGAAAAAAACACTTTCATGGTTGTTGGGACTGTGGGTGATGTGTTTGTGTGTGCGTCTCAGATGACCACAGGTCGAATTGAGTGCTCAGATTAATGGTCACATGTACCCTCTTGCATTTACTACGCTTACCTTTAATCCAGCATTATACAACCTGAGACCTGTTTCTCATTATACTGTATGGCAGAGTCAACAGTATTACAGAAGAGGGAGCTTTGCGTATCTGTGAGCCAAATCTCACTGATGTTTTAGTGAGTGTACCTTATCTCGTTGCAGATCTCCTTCTCGTACTTCTTCCTGTGACGAGCACGGCAACAGCAGAAGAGGATGATGGCAATAATGATGAGGATCAGGAGTACAGCAATTATGGCTCCTGCAATGATGCCTGCGGTGTTGGGGGCTAGACAACAACAGAGAGAAAAGGGTTGGAAAGGTTGGTGAAGGTGGCAATGATTCGACTGTAACTACCTGTCTGTTTTCAACAAAGACTTCAAATTATACTGCTGGGTTATTTCCTGAACAACAGTGGTGCTCTTAGGCGGTGCACCTGTTCTCATATAATCAAAGCTGGAAGGAGCTAAGCATTTCTCAAGTGCAACAGTCACCAATGCCACTCTAGCAACTGTCCAACCACTAAAGTGTAAATTATATTTTTGGTCCCTGAGACTGAAACAGAGGTGAGATCACAGAGTCTGGGCAGGATTGGCATATAGCAGTATATGAAGCGCATTCTGCAGTACTCTAGCTTTATAGCACAACAACAAAACTGTGGTCCTGAGCTGCAAAAACAATACTCTGTGACAAAAACCAAAACAATGACATGTATAAGAAAAGTGCAACAACACCAAAATGTCCATGTTATGATGATCGCAGCATCATGTTCCAGCACTCAGCTACGGCGGCCCCATGCTGCAGCGCATGAGGTTGACAGCGCTGTCACAGCATGTGGTACCGGAGCTTCCATTAGCCAAGAAGCTAAACAGTAGACATGTGGCCTAAATCTCCGAAACACGTCCATGAGACCCTTTAATCCAAATTTTATATGCAATGGAATCTTCAGAAGCTTTTTCACTTCAGTTGTGGTAGAACTGAGAAACAGACTCTTTTAGGATGTAACCGCTCAGCTTGTCCATTCATTTTCTATGTTTAGCTGTGATAAACTGGAAGATATTTACTGCAATCATCTACATCTTCTATTGCTTGGTAAGTAAATAATAAAAACTGAGCATTTGCTGTATGCATGCATGCAAGCATTCATAAATATACTATTCCTATGTCTGCACTGGTAATACATTTCTATCTTAATAGAAATAAGACATGACTACATCATGTTCGCTTAAGATATTGTGATGTCCATTTAACATAGGTTTCTGTTGTTTTACAAACCAATTAACTAATTTAGATGTGGCACATTGATAAATTATGGAAATAATCTTTAGTTGCACCCCTTACTTTATGTCGTAATTTGGCAACACATTCATTTCCCTTCAAGATGAACTGTGATCCCTCCACCAAGGAGGTTACGTTTTGATCTGTGTTTGTTTGTCAGTCTGTTAGTTACTAGGATTACACAAAATACTACTAGACAGATTAACACAAAACTTGGAAGGATGTGGTTTCTGTTTTGGAAAAACCCATACATTTTTGGTGTGGATGGGATCAGGGGATGGATGCAGGAATTCACTTTCTTTAACATTGTAAGATGAAAGGGCGTTTATCAACATTTCCATTGATTTCTCTGAGAAAAATAAATGGATCTTGATGAAGTAAAAATCTGGCGTGTTTAGGGGACTAATATTTATGAGTGTGTGCAAATTGGTGCAGATTTGAATTAAAATGCGGATCTGTTGAATTTAAATGTGGTTTCATAAGAGGACTGTTGGGCCTTGGTGGAGGTATGTGCTCTCCAAGTGCCATTGAAATTAAAAAGAAATGCCCACAAACTAAGACATTCACATCAGCATCCGGTTTTTAGCGAGGTGAATATTATACCTTGCATGTTGGCATGCTGACTTTTAGCATTTAGCACTGCTGTGCTGGAGTAAAGCCTCACAGGGCTGTTAGCATGACTCTTTGTTCTAAGTATTACTACACTGTTATGCCTTTGTATATATGAATATTCTAATCTCATGTGATGAAAAACTGTACTGTTGAATACAGAAAATGTATGACTACAGACAAACTATATCTGTATGGGGGTACCGCTCTAATCTTTTTTCATCCCAATAGTAGAATTCTGATCTATCATTTTTGAAGTGCAGAAAATACATTAGCCAGCTGACCATTTGACGGCAGAGCAACAATTCTAAATATGAAATAGGCTGATTACAGGTTCATCAACATATAGTCAGTTGGGTACTCACGAGGTGTTATATTGAGATGTAGTATACATTCCTCGGTGCCAACAGGATTGGTGGCAGTGCAGCGGTAGGTGCCTGATGCGCTGGCAGATGCGTTCCTCACATTAATGGTACCTCCCACAGGGTCTGTAGTGAGGACGAAGCACACATCATTACAGAGATGTCCGTGTTAAACAGAAAGCAGACCTGTGTGAAGCACTTCATCACCATTTTGTATTTGTATGGGAGTGATTGTGAACAGGTCTATTACCCAGCACAGAGGCAGCAGGCAGCAGCTTGCCATCACTGATCTTTTCCCAGCTGTATTGCAGGGGGTTGGTGCCCTCGCTGGATTTGCACCTCAGCGTAATGTCTTTGCCTTCCTGTGTGGGGCCTTCGCAGTAGCACCTGGGCTTGGACGGCTTTACTGTGAAGTAGAGGGAAGTGATTCAGCAAGGTGTAAAACAGCAGACACATCCAGGTGGTCACATAAGCCAATGACACAGACCTCCTGTCAACAAGCCTGTTATTTTTCAGTATTGTATGTTGTGTGTCTGTGTATATTGTGTATTCTGAAAGTTTATTTCCTCCCCTGCTCAAAGCAGCAGTCATCGGTGTAATGAGAGCTGTAATCAGAGTAATTGATCCAGCTGCTGTGGTTATGGGGGCTGCCACTCAGGATAATCACAAGGAAGATGGGAGTCGTATGCAGTTGGACACACAAACACACAAATATACGAAGAGTTAAGGATGGAGACAACGCCTTCTGTCTTAAAGCAAAATGTGTGCAGAGTAAAACAGTCCGCAGTCAGAGTGTTAACAACAAATATGATGAGAAAACAAACAGAGCTTCAAATTAAAAGCAGATAGACTCCACACAGTCAACCAGGTGATGAGATCTAGGAGATCAATTTTAGGTCGCGGAAATCTGAGGTGACTGACAGAGAGCTGACATCATGGTGCGGTAATGGGCTTTTTCTTTTTTTAAAGCCTGGAGCTGGGGTCCCCTGATCTGAAATAGGTGTCAGGTAGGAGGGGGGAGCTTAGCAGGCATAACCATAGGTATTAACAGTAGCCTCTACTAATCTAATAAAACACACATGGTGTTAGAATGGAGGGGGGACAGAGAGCGTGAGAGAAAAAATTAAGCGAGTGGTGATGGACAGATGAGAGTGTGATGGGGGTCAAGGCTGTGCAACTCCTAACTCACTGGTCTGCTCTTTGAGTGTGTTACACCTACACACACATCCATGCGCCACACAGTAAATGTCAGAGAGCTATGACATTTTGAATGCATCTTTTAGAGGTGAAAGTCAACTCGAAATGTCTGTTGGCTGTAACACACTGCTCCTCGTATTAGCACGGCTGTCCGATGAGCAGATTTACTTGTTTGAAAGATGAGGTCAGAGAAGAAGGTGACAGAGGCTGGAGGAGCACAGACAGATAGAGGGCAGAGTAATGCAGCCAACCTGGTTCTGTTAAATGAACAATGTATGGAGATTAGTTGCACAAGGCTATCTTGTGGAAGAGATAAGCAGAACGGTAGTGCTACATTGTGGTATTTAGTACAGTCAGAAGGCGCACAACTTCGAACAGTGACAACTGATTGCTGAACGGTAACCTGAAATATATGTGTCTAGCAGTCACTGAAACAGGGAAGAGAGACTTTACAGTGAGATCCTGAATGTGATGGGGATTGTCTAAACTTGAAGCAGGCAGAGCTGAGTGACTGGCGGCTCAGAGTGAAGGTGGGGTCTCGTCAGAAACAGTTGTGAGAGCTTCTGACATGCACTGCTGTACTAAAAGTCGCTACTCTCCTTCTGTTATCTTCAATGTCCTGATGCAACCAGAGGCAGATGCAAAACAGGGGATGTTACACCCTGTCCAGCACCTGGACACCATGTACAGTCGCTGCAGGGGTCAGCATGTGTGTATACCAGCATGTTGCAGTGTTTGTGCCAAGCTACAGTTATAACCTGTGTAAAAAATGAGGTATGTTGTGTTTGCGTACACATATGCATGTGTGTTGTCCCCTGTCCTGAGGACCATCCACCATGTAACAAGATCAACCTGCAGGTAAAATGCAGAGCAGGCAAGATGTCCTCACCTCTTCTTGTCAGTGTGTCTCTGCTCAGAACACCACTGCCCCTGGGGTCAACAGCTAGCAGCCTGTCAGCTCCTGTAGCCTCCAGCCCTTTCTCTCCCTCTACTGAAAGAGACTCAGCAATAGCTGATGCTCTTATAGTAGAGAAAGAGAAACCACTACCATCCTGACAGTCGATACAACAAAGTAGCAACAACAATGTTACAGTAGCATTAACCAGCCTGGCATGATCAAATATGATACAAATGTTTTTTTAAATACTCTTTAGTAGAGAGACTCAAGGGCGCCTGAACAACATCAACGAGAAGAATTTAAATATAATAGATTGTTATTAGGACAATGCACATAATTGGTATTTGAACTTGGTGTTGCAGGAAAATCCATACAATTCAAGAAAATGGCGACCACTTCTTGAAACAGAAAAAAACTACAGAAAAAAACCCTAATGCCTTTATACTGGTCCTGTGGTGTCATCCAAGTGTCCGTAAGCACCCACATTCAAATTCATGTTTTAAGTCTGTTAATGTCTGCTGTTATCCTCCTCCTGGTTACTGTTGCAGTTCGCAATAACTCGTGAGTATCGTGAGAACTGCAGTAACTACGATGCTTGGATGACACCACAGGAGCAGTATGGAGGCATTTCATGTTTTTTTCTGTTTTTCACGTTTGAAGAAGTGGTCGCCATTTACTTCAAGTATTGGATTTGGCTGCAATGCTGTTTACTACTGAAACTCCAAAAGTGTTTTGTGGACTCAAGCACTTCACCCACCCCTCTATCAGCATAGTGGTGAGTATAATGAGTGAATTTTTGGGTGAACTATCCCTTTAAGCAGTGATTTATTTTTCTGGTTGCTTCTGATCAGATCAATATTTTATGTAAACTAGCCTCCCCTAAGGCCTTAGTCAGCGGTTATTGGCTCAGCTGTAGTTACAGTCTATAGTTAATGATTATCTGTGGCCATTCATTGCTTTTATTATGTTGCTGCTTGGTGGTATCGTAACTCTACATCAGAGAAACCTGCTCGTTTTCAAATGGCTCATATATTTCTGGTTGAACCAGTTGGTGCAGTGCAGTCACTTTTGTACACACGATAACATGTAAACAAGTACAGCAGCCATTTTCTGAGGCCCGTCCTATCTTTAGAAAGGAGAAAGTATTCTGATAACAGGGCTGGGATAGCAGCACAATGTGGAGCTTATACCACAACACACACTGGTGTATGTGGGTTGTTTTTCCCATATGCAAATACCAGGCGGGTTTCGGGAGGCGATTTACTTTCGAGTCAGTTGTCTGATCAGCAAGGCCAATCTGTGAGTGTGTTTGCCTAGGGAGTGAATCATCTGACTTATACAACTCTGATGTGTCACCCATTTCACCCTGTGCAATAAGAAGCCATCTGAGTGCATAGACTCCATTTATAATGTTTTTTCACGTTGGTGAAAAGATAAGAATTTTTTTTTGCTTTGATGGTGATCTGTCATATACCTGTTTTTTAATGGTTACCTAGGTCTATAGTGTACTAATGAGTAGATTAAGATTTTAAAATGAATATGTAGTTATATTTTATAATTAATTAGACACTTCATTTAGAATTGACACTAATTAAAAAAAGACATTAAGGAGCAAAAACCTATTCTTTTTTTCAAGACTAATAGTGAAAACTAATAAATCATGACCACTATAAATAAAAAATAAAAATCAGGATTATGAATTCAGACATGATCAGAGAGCATCTAGGGTGAATATAAAATTGCATCAAGGGGGCAATGCTCTACAGCCACTGGGAAGGTTATGCACTCGATTTTAGAAGGGATTACATCAAAACCGCCAAGGAGGGCAAAGGGCGTGTGATCTAATGCATTTCCACTGTGTGGAGAGAAAGAATTTACCCTGTGAGGGGAAAAAGGACTGCTACCCTAACGCCAGTTGTTTGTCCTGCTGTAGTGACTGTTCCACTCACCCATGACGGTCAGCAACATTTTCCTGCTGCGGATACCAGGAGCCTTCTTCACCTTACACTGGTAGGTGCCCGAGTCTGTTGATTTCAGCCCCGTCAGGTTGATGGAGGCGTCACCGTTTTTGGGGTCGGCTGAGTTGAAGTGGACTCTGCCTTTCATGGGTGGAAAGTAGTCCTCGTAGGACCTGTCGCCTGAGTACAGGATAACCTGGTGGAGAAAAGGGAGTGCAGGGAAGAGTTAGGAACTCAAACCTACTTAGAATAATGTCCTGTATCTGACTCGGTTTATGGAAATTGAAATCCTTCCATAAAACAAATAAGGCCAAGGCCTTGAAATATCTGAAAGAAAAGGCCTTGCTCACTGAACCAACCAAAAAATATAGAAGACAGAAAGCGCCCTTTCTTTTATCTCTGTAATGCCCTTCAGCCTGTGCTGCTCTGCCCTTTCGATGCTGTGGAAGAACGGAGGTGGAACAAACAAAGCCACCACTGTGGAGTCAAATCAACACCTGCTGTGTCAACAAAGAGCAGTAACCCCTAATTCTGTCCAAGTGCCCCCCCCCAAAAAAAACCACACACAGAGTCTGGGTCTTGAAAGCAGCAAGGAAATGCCTAGAAATAATAGCAGGGTGGAGCAAACACGTCTCATAACAAGTAGCAGGGGTGATAGGGATGGGGGAAAAAACTAAACACAAGGACACAAAAAGAGAACAAGGAGAAAAATAGAAATGCAAACATTGAAAAAAAATCCTCATTCTCCTTTATAGACACTGGCATACTCTTCCACATTTCCATGGAGACAGTCATCAACAGGCTTTTCTGTGCCACGATCAACACCAGGCATACGCACAGCAATACCCCTGGGTGGAGAAGAGGAGGGAAGAAAAACTAAACATGGCAGGAGGAGAGGAAGAATAATGAACCCATCAGAGGAGGCAGAGCACTCAAAGGAAGCATGAGAGAAGCAAAACAAAGGGAAGCAGACTCAGTGAGGTTCTAGTGCATCTACACCAAGTTGCTCCACTTCCAACTGGAAGACTAGTTTCTGGAGCTGTAAAAGGAGGGCGTTCACATTGAGTGCTGTGTTCATCTTGTACATATTATCCATATAAACAGGTAACCCTGTTAACATTCCACTTGGATCTCATGGGAGGGAAACTTATCTCTCCAACCTCGCTGGGGATCAGAAAATCAGCAGTAATAACAGTGATATGTGAGATGAGACCACGGCGGAGAGGAAATTAAATTGCCTCAAGCTAAACCAGACAAAAACGTGGGCTCATATGTTTGTTTACACACATGCACACCTTTAGCAGCAAAAAATCTTAAACTCACAATAACCTTGAGTATCACGATCCAATGTAAAAACAAAAAATCCCATAAAGAGCCCAGGGAATGAAAATGAAAAGGGCAAATGACTAGACAAGCTGGCAGGGGCCGCAAAGGACAGAAGAGCACCACAGTGTGTGCTGCGTTTTATTAGAGATCAGGTCATTCAATGATACAACCGCCACCTGGCCGGGCCCTTCTCAGTGGAAGGATCATGCTGCAGAGGTAAAAGATCTCTACTGGCCAGGCTTAGTTTCATCAGACACATGTAAAGATGAGGTCATTGTCACGTGATGCTGTTGCTCCGGGAGGGAAGAGGAAGAGGTGCAGATCATTTGAGAGGCAAAGCAGAGGGCTGTGATACCTGTGTACACTAAATCTGCAGACTTGAGTGAGTGTGTTGTGTCTTTATGCTCCCACAGAGCCTTTTAATGCAAGGAACTCCAAACACTGCTGCCACATGCTTTTACTGCAACGGTTCTGCCCCAAGCTGTTTGCAAGGTTAAAGCAGAGTCACTACCTGAAAATGGAATTAGCATCCTTCATTATTCAGGCTACACAGAATCTAACAAACCGTGGCCACTAGCATGCGCATTCCTCACTGATACACAAACATTCCTATTTTTTTAACAAATCATGTCATGCCTTTAAATCCAAATCCTTGGGAACAAACACACATTCCTGGCACAATAACTTGAATAAATAAAAAGCTTTGCTGCTGCTGTGCTCAAGGACAAAAGAGGCAGTTTGTATGACATGGGGATTTTGATGTATTTTTCTAAATACTCCTATTCACACTGTTCAGATTTGATTTCATAATGGTTCTCACAGTTGTGGTAAAGACACAGGGCACAACCTCCTTTCAGCTAATCTGTAGCCAGGGAATGAGGGACACATGCAAATGACTGTTACTATAGGCATGCCTGGCATCTCTCATTCAAGCCCAACAAAGCAACATGCATTAGCAATGCTTCACCACCCACTAAAAGAGCCTGATGATATGCGGGATATTCCAGATGAAGGGGGGCATCGTTACCCACCAGATACCGGACTGAATATATAATAATGTGGCATTACTTCAGATTGCATCAATGTAAAAAATACGGCTTTGAATCCTCTGTATGGTTTATTAATATGAATTTAATTAAGGGTTACTTACACATGCCAGACACACCACATAACAGCTTTGACTCCCCAATTCATGAGATCCCACGGACTGATCCAGTTCTCTACTTTCAAGTTTTATCTGATGGTTCCTTTAAGAACATCCTGGATTTTCTCATCTCAAACCAGTGAGCAAAGGTTTTCCATGGTTCCTGAGCATCCGAGAGCCTCTGGCTATAAAGTTTAGCCTTCATTCATGTCTCCTTGTCTGACCGGGTATAGCTTTTGAGCAAGCAGATCGGCCTAATTCCATTGAACACTGTCACATATATTAAAAGCAGCCCCTTGGAATTAATATGCTGTTAATTACAAAGAACCTACTCTGTGCATGTCTTCATGTTGGTTAAAGGCTATATGAATGTGAGAGTGTGTATGTAGTGAGCAAAATCGGATAAGTCAAGGAGAACAAATACGCTCGGAGAGAGATGTCTAGCCCGTTCAAATTCCAACAAAGGTTTGGCGCTAATGGTTGCTAAGCAAAATGGCACGTAATAGAAAAAAATTATATGGTGCAACTCCAGACAGTGCGGAAAGCAGTGACCAGTAGCAGGGGGACATACTCCTTCCTGGGTGAGAGCAGAACTGGTTGGGTCAGTGGAAAGATGGACACTGGGTGGGTGACGGAGAGAGAAATCTACTGGTGAGCCTGTGACCTATTTGTAACATTCTGGGATAAAACCCAAAACAAAAGCAACAAAAACTAAAGCCAAAGGACACAGGTGAAAAAAAGAGGAGAGGGATGGGAAAGCTTTGTGACAGGTGGGAGATAGGCGGAGCAGCGAGCCAAGGGGGGAGGGCCACACCACTGGACTGATCTGTACAAAGAATCTGTCTCAATGGCTGTGAAAGCCCAAGGGTCTTTGGAGTCCATGCAGAGTTGTGTAGTCTTCCCTTTTCATGGCTAAGGGCCATGCTGGAAAGGAAAGACAGCCTGGGATAAAGCAGGCTCCCATCGCTCCCACTATGTGTCTGTGAGAGAACTGCAGAGAACAAACGCCCAACAGAAATACACCAGGCTCAAATTACATTTGTATTACATACTGTATGCTTCCTGTGTTACACTGCAGCACTCCGAGAAAATACACACCTAGCGTGGAAAATGTTTTGTATTTCACCGCTTGCACAACACACAAAGCCTCCTCAGTGCAAAACACAAACACTGAAGAAATGTAGCCTTCCATAGGAGAAAATAAAACAAATTCTAAAGCTTCATACAGGAGATCAGTTTGCAAGAAAACATAGCAGCAACAAACCAGCAACAGAACAAAGCTTGACGTCACTCTACTGTGTTAAATAAAAGCCAGTCAGAGAACAGATAACTGCCATTTGCAGCAACACTGTTTGTAGGGAACATCTACACGTACCACTTTGTCCTCTTTCTGGTTGTCGGAAGACACTAAGCTCCATTCAATATCCAGTGGTCCAGAGTCTTCAGGGGCCAGAGTAAACTGACAGTCAAGCTTCACAGTCTGACCACTGGCCTTCTCTATGGGCGTGGACTGTGTCGACGTGATGTCTAGACCCGAGATCAAACCTGGACAAAGACACAAAGAGTGGAAATTAATGTCAACATGTATGATAATGAAAATAACTAGACTTGTTTGTATGTATAATGGAGTCCAAGCATCACGATGCAATTCAGGCTTCCTGCAGTGTTTTACTTTGAGGCGTTCAAAGACCTTCTTCACTCTGCACCTGTTTCATGGTCATACCAATAAAACAATGCAGGAAACCAAGGAGTAATTATACATTCATTTATGAACATTGATATTTATGTCAACACTTCCCAGCTGGATATAATTGCATGTAATATAATTAAATCAATCAATTAACCTGGACCCAGATAGGTGACAGGAAATCGATTGATGGAATAGACAATTAAAAGTGATAGTTCTATTAAGTTCATTAAATTTGTTTGCTAAAAGCCACACTGAATTATGATCTGATGAATGTCCAATTTAATGTGGTGACAGTGTGTACTAAAAGTCTGATGAAGATTGAAATTACACAGGATTGAACAGTGTTAAAGGGGACATAGCATGCAAATTCCACTTTGTTAGTGCTTCTACAGGTTAATGTGGGTATCTGGCATGTCTACCAACCCAAAAACTCTGGGGAAAAAACACTCGCGCGTTTTGTTATAGTTCCTCTAAGTCAGAAACGTCATGCTTGAGCGACTCGATTGCGCTTCCTGGGTATTGTGTCGTAACAATACACTGGAAGTCTCCCTACATGGTCTTGGCCCACCCCCCGTCCCCCCACACTCGTTACTTCCGTGTTTACACCGGAGGCAGCGCAGCGCCGTTCCCAAGCACGCAGCCGGGCTGTTCACACGGGACGAGCATTTCTCCGCTGGTCAGCCCGCGATTCACTCACATGTGGCATTTGTCTGGATCGTTGGGACTGGGAGGCTGCAGCAGCTGCTCGGGAGCGACCGCTCGCTCTCCCGTGCGTGAGCTGGAATTTGTGTCAGCGCCACACAGCAGCAGTGTGGAGGACTTCCGCAGTGTTCAGCGCTACTGTAACCCCCGAACCCCGACATTCAACGGGTACAACAACAAGCGGAGAAAGCAGAATCGCGGGCTGACCTTATATATACAGTCTATGGGGCTGACCAGCGCGGAGAAATGCTCGTCCCGTGTGAACAGCCAGGCGGCTGCGCGCTGAGAACGGCGCTGCGCTGCCTCGCAGCGGTCTTCCACACTGCCAGCTGTGTGGAAGACTTCCGCAGTGTTCAGCTCTACTGTATGCCGGGTTACAGTAGTTACGCTGGTTACAGTAGTTACGCCGGGTTACAGTAGTTACGCTGGGTACAGTAGTTACGCCGGTACACGGACGCGGAAGCGCCGCTGCGAGGCAGCGCAGCGCCTTCCAGCACGCAGCCGCCTGGCTGTTCACACGGGACGAGCATTTCTCCGCTGGTCAGCCCCATAGACTGTATATATAAGGTCAGCCCGCGATTCTGCTTTCTCCGCTTGTTGTTGTACCCGTTGAATGTCGGGGTTCGGGGGTAAATGATGGTCTTCATAGCCCCCCCACCCCTCTCTTTCTCTCTCTGTCTGTCTGCTTGTGTGCTTGTAGTGGATGGGCAGATGGGGACATTTAATTATGTGATTGGGAAAATTAAAACTCCAGGACAACAAGGGGAATACAAAGTATGGGATGCATATTTGATAATTTATATCATATAAAATATGTAATTTATATCGTTTAAAATCATGGGGGGAGAGGGGAGCTGGCTCATTAGCATTTAAAGGAACAGGCACTCAAAACAGGTCACTCTGTGGAGGGCTGTTTTATACAGGGTAAAAAGGGTGCTGTTTTAAATGATCCTTGTGGTATTTTGACCAAAGTATGTTACAGACATTTCATTAAGACCCCAAGGAACCATATCAACTTGTGGTAAAATGGGCATGCTATGTCCCCTTTAAGGTTAAGTGTGCATTCCACCAGAGCTCCAGATACAGGGAAATGAAAGAGAAAAGCACATGTGACTGATTTTCTTAAGAAACTGTTGGGAGGTGATGAGTAAATGTTCCACATTATGTAATTTGGAAGCTGTTAAAGTCTTACAGAGGATTGAACATTTAGTTGCTTAGAGACTGCACATCGTTTGTGAAGAAACATTGAACTGCTGGTTTAAGTATGTCACGCCGCTCATTGTTGCACATGTGTGACAAATCGATAATGCTCTGTAGTTTAGTGCAGGCCTGAAGCAGTGCTGCCTTAATGTAGAACTGTTAGACCCTGCCATTAACACTTGTGGCTTCATAGCAAAGGATTTTCACTTTCCACTGGTAATAACCTTGCTATGTAATAGACCAGCTGTAGTACTTGTGAATGGTAAAATAGTACCAACCAATAGAAACAGGGCTTTACGGACACTTGGCCTACGGTTCTAAGCAGTGCCCAGATTGACACTTGCATTAAATTTTTATATCCACCAGAACCAGTTAACAACAGCCTCTTAAATCCACTACTGAAATGTCTCACTTGTTTATAAGTGTGTAAGATCTTCCATTAGTCCACAATCAATACAATACAAGAGACAGACAAACATCTAAAAAACAAAGAGAACTGAGAGCATTGCTGCTGACTAAGGCTATAACAGGTGGTGGGGAACATGTACTTTTTAGCAGATGTGGACTACTTCAGACAATGCACACTTTTAGAATCTATACAACCTTTATTTAGTCAGTTAATTTAGTTCATTTATTGGCCGAAATTAAATATAAACTAATCCAAGTCATGTTTTCACTAGCGCGTTTCATCTAAATTGTACGAATTGTTGTTTTCTTTACCCTAGAATGAGTCCTTTATATTTAAATACTTTATATTAACATCTGGAGTGAGCCACCATATATTTTACAGTAGTCCAAACTGGACAAACTAAACACGTTTTACAGAACATAGAAAAGATATAACAATACGGCATCAAAGACTATGACAGACATCAGTAATAGACAGTGGACTGACGTTACGAGCTATACACCCTGAACTGTCAAGTCGGCATGAACAAAAACCTCTCAATAGAATTGTTTTTATCTCAGTAGTTTTTCATCTACGTAAATTAGGATAGCATGAGGTGACATTCACAATATGAACATCAAAGTACTCTACTCAGCATAATGACCCACTTTACTCCTTTTATACTGATAATTAATCGACAGTGTTTTATATTTACTGCAACATTTCAGCCAGAAGGATTTTAACAGGCAGAATTTGTGATCTATTTTTCAAATGGTTTTCCTCTCCAGCTTTGGCAGCAGTCTTTCTTTAAATTGTTATTACGTGTATTGTTTATAAAGTTTTGTTCATCTGGAGACCAAATGAGGGGCACTGATGGACACGACCAGATCACAGCCCTAACATTCTGTCTTGTAACACCTCAGATTAATAATTGCTCACATGGTTTTTAACCTGCTTTGATGCATGACCATGTTCATTTTAAACAGTGTAGAAAATAACTTGCAGAGACCAAAGGCTGTAAATTCAAAAGGAGTGTTGGTGATGAAAAGTTCTTTAGCCTGCAACTAATTGTGCCGTTTGGATGCAAAACAGACAAATAGTTTGAAGCATTTTCTGTCAGCTGTTTAGAGTTCTTATTCTGGGAATGTGTCAGTGATAAAGTCAACATGGCTCCATCTTGTCTGAGAAGCAAATTTTTCTCGTAAAATATGCATAATGTAAATCACACAGTGGGTAAAAGGGACTAGCATAGCTTAGCAAAAGGAATGGGGGTGATAATAAAGAAAATCTGTGGCCTGTCACCAAACTGGAACGGACTCTTAAGCGTTTTATTCTTAGAACGACTAAACATAATTTCCTGGTGACATCAACTGGGTTAAGATTCTCCATTCAATAAGAGATTTAAGCCCCAGCGAGGAACACAGTCCATAGAGAATGGAGTTGTCACATGCTGCCTCAACACATTAAAACCCTTTCGACAGCCTGCCACCTTCCAGTCAGTGGGGGAGGGGGGAGAACAGCTTTAACACACACACAAAAAATTACCACAACATGTTGCTGCTAAAAGACAAGCATTTAACACATCGCACAGATGACACCCAACACATGTAAATAAAATTCTATGCTGATAAAAGGAGAATTTCTACCTTTTCAAAAACTACAGCATTTTCTTTGTCTGCCTCTGGATCTCATTTAGTTGCATTTACACTGACAGAAAGAGCTGCCTCAAATGTGAAAATGAAACAGGAGTAAACCCTGGCATCTGTACTCACTTTGTCAACAGGAAAATTAACCTCTTAACTCTCTATGGAAAGGTTGGCTGACAAGGTTTCCTTGAAAGACAAACAAATGAGAGCATGTGCATCTATTCAAACACAAAAGGGATCTACGCAAATGTTCAAAGTGCAGTTTGTATTGTAGAATGTTTGCACTGGAGATACAGTATCTTTTAACTTTGTATGTGCAAAGGAAACCTCTGACCACTAGGGTTGGGCATCTTTTGTTTTGTTTTTTCCCGCCTATATTTTTTATTCCGGTGCTAAATCAATACTTTTAAAACGGTTCCAGTGCATAGATGGTGCCACAACCGATACTTTTTTCTTTAACAAGGCACAAAATAACAGTCGACAATACGAGCACCTTTTTATCGCCACGGCAAATTGGAAATTGAAGTTTTACATGTAAGTTACAAACATAAGTGCAAAACTCATTTACAGAATAAAATCACATTCTAAATCAAAACTAACCTAACTACAATAATTTAACACTAAATAGCAGTTTCCATGTTTAATACAGCAAAAAACTCCTGCTCCAAACTTGTAATCAATTGTCTCCCCACCGCCAGGGTCAGGGACGCTCACACATTTGATGCACGTCCCGGTGTCAGAATCCTTTCACATGAAATACAGCCACACTTTCTAAGGCTAATGATCCGTGCTGCCAGAGCCGTGTAGAGAATGTGTTGGCACCAGAGTAAAGCACGTGTTGTGATGTTTATGTTGCCTGTAAGGCCTGGTGCACACTAGAGGATTTTCAACTCTTAACCAATTGTAAAACTCCCACAGACATAATGACAGATTAGACCCATTTGTTTATATTATAAATCGTCAGAAGGCACACGCTAAACAATTTGGCCAGTACGCAAGACCACATTCTTGCCGTTTGTATGAAACCATTTCACAGTGGCGATTCCTTGGGATCTCACAGAAACAACATTGATGTTTTTAGTTGCAGCTATACAAGTACGCAACATCCGGTAATCTCATTGGTTATTGCGGGTTTATGCTCAGTATTCCATCAGAGCCGGGGCCAATCAGGTCTAAAATCTCCCAGGCCTAGGATGGACAACTATTTCAGTATATAGCTTACACACCGAAATCTGCGCTGTGACTTGGTCAGGTAGGTGCAGGCTATGTAGGAATCGATGCCGGACTATGGACAGATTTCAGAACTTTGTTTTACCAATCTCACAACCTATGTTGGCTGCACTGCTTCTCTTTCAAATCTATGTAGAGTCTGAGCAAGGTCAAGGTGAAAAGCAGGATGTCGACGTAACCCAAAAATAAAATAATCCCTCTAGTAGTGGTTGTGATTTTGTGTGATTGTGCTTAAGTCTTTAGATCCTGGCCCTCAGGGTGTTGAGGTCCCTGCCTCATTTCATGTCCGTTTCAGCCTCCAACCACACTCTGAGCCCTGAGCGATGGCAGACAACTGAATGAAAATACACCACACAAGTGTATACACAGAGACATGACAGTCTCAGTCACACACCGACTACTGTTGAAGCTCAGAGGCTGGCATTTGGTATGGTTGCAAAAGCATAGTTTCATTGCCTGGCCACCTCCCCCGGTGCTGCAGCTGGTCGTTTCGGCCCACAGATTATGACAGATGCCCTTGATGGGAGCGATCCATTCCCTTCAGCAGGAGCAAGAGAAACGCGGCGCAATATAGAGAAAAATGAGATATGTCTATCACTGTCAAAACGGATACACAGCTTGGCATCTGCATGACAGAGAGCTGTGTCGATTCATCGAGCACTTAAAGAAGCTGGAGTATTTTTCAAAGTTGCATAGAAAGAGGGGGAAATTGCATTCAGGGGGGGAAAAGGAAGGTACTGTGTTCTGTGACAGGTAATAAGGGACACTGTGTGATGTACCTCTCAAATCAATGACAGACCTGTCAGGCTTTAGGCAGCAATCGTTTAAATTACAGTTCAGCTAGAGGCTTGTTTCCTTGAGTTCCAGACTAATGCAAAAAAAAAGTGTCTTTTCAGAAAATCATCCCCTCACTAGCAAACAGATTTATGTGCTTACGCTTATGAACGTGTCTGGCTGAGGGCTCAGGTGACAGCAGTGTCAGATAAGAAGTATATAAACCGCACAAGTGTACTGTAAGGTTAAAACCGCATTTAATAAACAGACAGGAATATATAATTCTGCTTAATACAGTTACTGGAAGTATAAACTCTAGTAGAGGAACTGTGGTAAATGCAAATCAGATCATTTGAGTAGTTTATTATAAGCCTAAGTAAATCTGCATCTATAGCAATACAGGCTAACAATGTTAAAGGCCATGTGTTCTCAGACTTCCTCTTAATATGGGCAGCTGGATCTGACAGGAAAACACATTTTCTGCCTAATATTGGCAGTTTTTTATATTTCTGTTTTAATTCTTGTTTTCCTCACTGGTTTAATAGGGTGGGGTTCATTTGGAACATTTGGGTTAAAAAAATTTTAAGTGTTCAACTCATAATAAATACTAACTAAGCAAAAAGAATGTTGGTTATAGTCATGGATATTTATATTATAGAGAGACGTGTAAAAGGTTTTGAGTTGCTTTAAAAGTCCAGACTATTGTACACCATTCTACCAATGTCATATAAGACATTTCCTGGCCCTCGTCATCCTCACCAATAAAATAATTGCGTCACGTTTTATATGCTTCATGCACAAGCACCCAGATGGCCATCCTATCAGTGAAATGCAAATCACTATAATGGAGATCAGTAAAAAAAAGAATCTCTTTAATCATTTTAATAAAAAGTCCATTACATGGGGCCTGTAAACAGTGCAGCAAAAGGGAAACAAGTCCTCAAAGATTATTTGACCACTTAAGCTGCTTTCAGACATGCACTGAACTCCACAGATCCTGAGTATTTTCTCCTGAGTAGGTGCAATTCTCCGGACTTTACCCGCAGGTCATGTCTGAAAACGGCTATGTACTGATGTAGAACTTTAGTCATTTAATCGCTAAACAGATAAACAAAAAATATATATGCAAGTAATGTATTATTACTTATTGATTATTAAGTGTTTAATAGTTCAAAACTCACCAACATCAAATATCTATATTTTCAAAGATGAAAAGATCCTGATTAAATGGAAGTACATGAATCTGCCTACTTTACATCAGTGAATAAAAATACAGGATCATACTGTTTAAACTTTGTCTGGTATGTGTACATTCATGAATGACTCCATTAGTCCAGCAGGAGCAGTAAAAATTATAATCACTTAGAAAACAAGAGCGGTTGGATGACTGTTGCTTGGAGCAAACACTCTGATGGAGGATTTTAACGCAACTGGCTGGGAAAAAATCATTCCCTTCCACTAACTGCTCGTAGTGGAATAACACAAACAACTCTGTTAGCATGCTCAAAAAGGCAGCCCACAGTGTTAATCAGTAACTATCAGCACATATTGTACATGAAGTGTGTGAACAATGGAGCATGTGACACCGAGCAGAAATGATCTCACCGGGCTCCACGGTGAGAGAGCACTCTGTATGATCACTGGCTTAGATTGGGTGAGCATCAGTCTGTATTTTGAGTAATGGCACCGGAACAAAAGTAAACTGTCTCTATTCCTCAAAGGTAATAATCATTGGCTGAAAAGAGAGACCACCATTCCAGTCCAAAGAAAACTATGAAAAAATTACTGCTGGAAATTGCAGCCATACATGTACAGCAGAAATAATGTGTCTTCTGGTGTAGTAAGAACATGTGTGCCACTGTGTAAGAGTGTATGTTCACGTAGTAGTCACACGTGGACACACATATACACAGTGGGGGAGGGCACGATGGCTAATTAGAAAGTGTGTCTTAATAACTATTCATGACTGCCAGTGTC
The DNA here is from genome assembly GCF_022539355.2 of Hippoglossus stenolepis. NCBI lineage: Eukaryota > Metazoa > Chordata > Actinopteri > Pleuronectiformes > Pleuronectidae > Hippoglossus > Hippoglossus stenolepis. The sequence goes on along the minus strand of NC_061497.1, from coordinate 4,553,860 downwards.
TCTCGGAGTGTCTCATCCCTGCTGGTCTCCCTCATACTGTCTGACACAGCACATCCCAGTGGGGTTACTGGGAGACCAGGAATTAGCATGAGGAATTTCAGGTGTCAGCGCCCTCTATCCTATAGCCCCACTGCTATTCACTCACCCCAACCTCCATGCCCCCCTCTGTCTGTCCTCCTCCTCCTCTCTAACACACCCATGATTGTGGAGTGCCAGCCCCCCCAGGCCTCCAATTCTCTCCGGTCCTGCTGATTGTAACCCCACCACCCATCCCCTCCACCTTTGTTGCATACAATGGGGAGCGAATCCTGTCTCCTGGCAACCAATCCCTTCGGAGGTTGCCGTGGTGCTTAAGAGACAACATGAGCGAGAGAGAGGTTTGTGGAAGTGAACAAACTCAAGCCTGAATCAGTTATGATTAGGCATCTTTACAACAGTCGACGGCACATTTTGTCTGCAACAAAAATAAAACAAGGTAGAAATGTATTTATTTTTTGGGGATTTTATATGCAAGATATTAAAGTGTTATTACTAATGTCTATTCCTGGTAGTGCATGTAAGGCTGAAATCATTATGCATATCCTAAAAATACAAGTTATCTCACACAGCTATGGCTTGTCAGAACCAGATAATTCACTGCGGTAGAATCCGCACACTGAATCAACTGTTGTGGCTTCACCTCTTAACCGGAGGAGATGCCTCAAGCACAAACCAAGAGATTAGCTCAGCGTTCAGTCTTTTTTCACCCTGTTCTCAGGTGAGACCATTAAATTCCTTGTGAGTTGAGCCAGCTAGCCACTTGTAGTGAGGCAGAGACGCCTGGAGTCACGGCCGTCCAGTGAATTGCGGCAGGTGTCCAAATAGTGCAACTTATCTCACTTTACGAGACTGTCATGCCTCAGCTTATATCCCCTGCTGTCATCTACATTACTTTCAGACTGAAAATAAACAAATGTGTTTATATATATGTTTGTGTTTAAACACAAACATAAAGAGATTGAAAAACTTGTCGCTTATCAATTTACCTCAAACCTAGTGTTCTGAAATGAGCAGATTAGCCGACATGTACACTAACCAGTATATCTACGATGAGCATCAACTGATCACCTGTGGCTATATTCTGCAAACCGAAAAGATTAGATTTTAAATGACACATACGTAGATTCCTAAGCATGGACACCATTCCCACAGAAGCAATTTGTCATGTCTTAAAGATAGACCAGACATGAGGTTAAGCTGTGGTGTAAGGAGCAGCGTCACAATAAACCCTGAAACCAGGAGACAGACTGACAAGCTCCTGACCCTTGTGCTAGCCAAGTTAAAGACCCTGAGAGATTGGCAGTGGTCATAGTGGATCATAAGCTTCTTTCTCCACCATTTGACCTTAAAGAGAATCATTGGAGTAAAGTCTGAGAAGCCAAGTCTTTCCATGGGGAGATAAAGGCAGGAGCTATTTCAAGCTCACAAGGCAACAACAGTGACAGGAAAAAGCTTGGCTAGGTGAAAGACATTGCACTGGGATTTACCTCCATTACATTCTTTAAAAGGTTTGTGTGTCTGTAACACTTGGTTTGTTATTGGCCTGATGTTTGCCTCAGTGGCAGTGGAAGCATTGCTTCAGTCTAGTTTTAGGTAGTGTTTGTGGCACGGAAAATGGATGTGAAAAACACAAGGTATACATTTGCACGTTTTTCTCATTAACATCGGTGCAAGTACAAATAATTTCAGTTAAGTGCTCCTAAAATAAACATACACACCCAATATGATAATTAGGAGAGAAAAAATGATTATCAACCAAGTAGAAAGAAAGCACTTTTCTCATGAGAGCAAAAACTGACAGAGCTTGTGAAGACTGCACATTTTCTTGGATGTGCAATGATGGTGCGATTCATTATAGTAAAAATGCAGTCGGAGGGCTTTGGAATGAGCAAATTAAAAAGCACAGACACTCTACTCTCCCCATTATAAACAGGCATGCAAAACCCCTGTGACCACGCTGAGGAACATCAATTATTTCAGGCACAGCAGAGGATAACTTCATAACTTGGTTGCTGCTAAAAAAGGAGGCTCTGGATGCTCGCCCCAGTGCCCCTGCTGAAACTATTCAATTTGAAGCAATGTGGGTGCCCTGAGAGTGAGCTTGGCGTGGTTTATTTAGTGTTGGGGAGGGATGGCGACTGTTGAACCATACTGATTGTGCTGTAACGCAGCATGAAAGCTCCACTTGCCACACAGCGCAGCCATCAATTCCCAGTGCAGATGACCTAAAGGCTGTTTTGACATAATTGAACATTAAATGATGAAGGGGTGACGAATGACAGGCACTTTACTCGGCCGCCTGAGCATTTGACAGCCTAGACGAGCCTGTGGGGGATGTAGTTACTGCCATAGCTGTGAATGTCTACAGAAAACAATTCGCTGCACGAACCATAGACATCAACAGTTACAGTGACAATAACTCTGATGTAATTACTTAATTATGAAAGCCTGGTCTTACCAGTAATCTTGGTATTTTTCGATATAAAACAATCATTGCCTCCCTGCTGCTGCTGCTACAATATGGTATAATAATTATTAATCATGTTTTCTATCAACTCAAATTGGATTATTAATTCCACCATCAGTTAAAAACTAGTAAAAACTCATGTCTCAAGGGAATAAACCACAGAAAGGACAGGGGGGAGAGAAGAGAAGGAGATAGGAAGGACAAAATCATACTGGCTTGATCGTTAATCAAAAAGGTTGAGTCCTCATCACAAAAACTCTCAAATCATGGCCCAGGGGTTTTGTACTTCTTATTTGCATTATGCATTACCATTTTACAAGGTTGTAGTTAAGAATCAACCGGCTGTTTGTCTAACCTCTCTGCTACCATGAACGGTTTGAAAGCGAGACAGAAACTACTAAAAATAACCCTGGCCAACCATCCTGCATCACTTTCTCCCTCGGTCCCCTCGTCCCTGTGAGAAGAGGCAGATTTATCTAGAGCACGCTGAGGAGTCAGATAAGAATGCCCGGTGTCTCCGAGACCTGTGGACACACACACACACACACACACACACACACACACACACACACACACACACACACACACACACACACACACACACACACACACACACACACACACACACATATATAAAGGCTTGTGTCCTTGAGGATTCATTGAAGCCCAGGGACAGTGAGCTGGAAACAACAATAAGGGAACTGGTTGTGCTGTAAAGCTGATAGGAAGAATGCCAGGCCAGCGAGCAGCGAACAGATAACCAGCTGATAAACACTCTCATGGGAAACATCAAATTTGCCAATACAGTCATGTGATAAAGGAGTATGAAGGTGCTGAAATTGAGATGTGTCCGAGATACACGGGTGTGTCTTGTTTGAAAAGATGCCTGTCTTTGGGAGTAGGTGCAATTCAGAGGACTATTTACTTCCGTGAGAGACGGCAGTAATTACAAAACCATGTCCTTCTCACTTTGCAGGAGAAACAAAAAATCCAGTAATCCCTGCAAGCAATTCCTGAACACGTGAAAGCAATTTGCAGGATTTGAGAAACAGGGCATCGTAGGAATATGCTTCACAAACACACACACACACACGTATTGTTTGTGTCTTTGTTGTCCCTTAATTCTCATTGTAGGAGGAGGTGTGGTGGTGGAGAAGGTAGAGGTTTTAAATCAATCATCAGACACAGTTAGAGATAGTGTGACACAGCAGTTAAGTATTTGTTGGCCAAACATTATCCCCGGTAACATTTGCTATCAGCACATATCATATGTGCACATTGGATCGAAATATGACTCAGTTTTTTGATTTTAACTTCACTTTTGAACTTACAATTTAAACTTGTTAATCTAACTGACCTAGCAGAATGTTTTGCTTGACGCTGCCCACAAAAAGTGTTTATTTGCATTATCTGCATAGGAAACTGGGATGGACATGTTGACAGGCATCTCGGACAAAGATGGGTTGGGAAATGAAAGTACTGTGGCTGTCTAATTTTCTTTGTATATTACTTCTATTTAGCTTCCAGTTACTACATGATCCAGAGAACACACGCGAAAACATAGTAGGGCTGTTGAAAGAAATACTGTTTATTAAAGGTAGGTATTTGTGTTCTACGCTTCCAGCAGGTTACTATGAACCAAACAAATTAAAGCCAGATGTCTCAGTGGGGTGCAGTCATGGGGCGACACAGGGGTTTTTGTGCACTGAGGGGGAGGCAGCCGTGCGGCAGCCTATCCTATTCCCCATCCCCCCAAACAAATAAAGTGTCTGATACAGACCAGGCCCCTGCCGGCTCCCCAGCCCAGCCTTTGTCCGGGCCCCAGGGCACCATGCCAACTGTGATCAGGAGGCAGCATCGCTGATCAAACACTGAGACACAAGTGCAGCAGAGTGCAGCTACTTCATTCAGACTGTTGATGGACTCTCACAGACTGGTTTTCATTTGGGTTTTACAGAACATACACTCTCACATGCATGTTTGTGATACAGAAGTATAGTATACCGGAGAAAATAAAGGTTTCTTACAACTGGGCTTAATCATGTCAGAGGGTGAACAAACAATAAATCAGCTTAAAGTGTATACCCCTTGAAACACAGGGCTAAATTAAGGATTAGAGGTCCTTTCTGGAGCTCTGAACATGCATTAGTGAAGGAATTGTATAAAAATTCACAAGGGGAGACAATTTTACATTTCCAAAGCTCAGAAATCGTATCTGCTCAGTCTGAGGTGGGGCTGGATGTTTAACGTTAGCACATTTACTGAAATAACTGGGAGCCGTGAGAATGAACAATCCAACTTTAGTCAGATTTGCTTTTCTCAGCAAAAAGAAACTACTTCCTCATACCATCTGAAACAAATCACTGACACTTAGAACTCAGGCAAGTTGTGCTCAGTCAACTGTTAAATATATACTTTAAAAAGTGCTGAGGTAAATCTGATCACATATACACAAAATGTATGTATTAAGTAAACACCTATGAAGAGGTAAAGACTCGTATGGCTCTCAGCCAAACCACTAAAAGGATTAAGGTGTGAGGCCAGACTGCAGACACAGGCATGTATAAAATATCAGGAATTCAAACACAGATGCCTCCCAATGAATTCCTGAGTTCCTCCCTTCTTTTTTCAGACAGAATGTTATAAACCTTAAAGCCTGACCACTGTTGAAATAACTAGCAGTCTGTTTGCTGGTAAAAACTAGGCAAAGAGGAGATTTAGTTACCTCTGATACAGATGATTTTCTCAGGCTTTGTGTGGGTTGCAGAGGACCAACTCCTGCAGATTAAGGTATTACCTCTGCCTATGTTAGGTTTACACAGTATTTTCCACATAGTACAGAGGGGTGTAATGCTGTCGGCTGGACTGGGAGGCAGTCAATTAGTCTGCCTTGCTAATGCCGTTTTCTCTAGATTCTCATCTAAAATTAGCTCCCCTGCCTCAAGGATAATGCATGATGGTGGTCTTCTTGACATCGCTAGAAAATACATAGACCTACACTACCGTTCAAAAGTTTGGGGTCACTTAGAAATGTCCTTATTTTTCAAAGAAAAGCACTGTTTTTTTCAATGAAGATAACATTAAATTAATCAGAAATACACTCTATACATTGTTAATGTGGTAAATTACTATTCTAGGTGGAAACGTCTGTTTTTTAATGAAATATCTACATAGGTGTATAGAGGCCCATTTCCAGCAACTATCACTCCAGTGTTCTAATGGTACATTGTGTTTGCTAATCGCCTTAGAAGACTAATGGATGATTAGAAAACCCTTGAAAACCCTTGTGCAATTATGTTAGCACAGCTGAAAACTGTTTTGCTGGTGAGAGAAGCTATAAAACTGGCCTTCCTTTGAGCTAGTTGAGTATCTGGAGCATCACATTTGTGGGTTCGATTATACTCTCAAAATGGCCAGAAAAAGAGAACTTTCATGTGAAACTCGCCAGTCTATTCTTGTTCTTAGAAATGAAGGCTATTCCATGCGAGAAATTGCGAAGAAACTGAAAATGTCCTACAACGGTGTGTACTACTCCTTTCAGAGAACAGCACAAACAGGCTCTAACCAGAGTAGAAAGAGAAGTGGGAGGCCCCGGTGCACAACTCAGCAAGAAGACAAGTATATTAGAGTCTCTAGTTTGAGAAATAGACGCCTCACAGTTCCTCAACTGGCAGCTTCTTTAAATGGTACCCGCAAAACGCCAGTGTCAACGTCTACAGTGAAGAGGCGACTCCGGGATGCTGGCCTTCCAGGCAGAGTGGCAAAGAAAAAGCCATATCTGAGACTGGCCAATAAAAAGAAAAGATTGATATGGGCAAAAGAACACAGACATTGGACAGAGGAAGATTGGAAAAAAGTGTTATGGACAGACGAATCAAAGTTTGAGGTGTTTGGATCACACAGAAGAACATTTGTGAGACGCAGAACAGGTGAAAAGATGCTGGAAGAGTGCCTGACGCCATCTGTCAAGCATGGTGGAGGTAATGTGATGGTCTGGGGCTGCTTTGGTGCTGGTAAAGTGGGAGATTTGTACAAGGTAAAGGGATTTTAAATAAGGAAGGCTATACTCCATTTTGCAACGCCATGCCATACCCTGTGGACAGCGCTTGATTGGAGCCAATTTCCTCCTACAACAGGACAATGACCAGCACACCTCCAAATTATGCAAGAACTATTTGGGAAGAAGCAGGCAGCTGGTATGCTGTCTGTAATGGAGTGGCCAGTGCAGCCACCAGATCTCAACCCCATTGAGCTGTTGTGGGAGCAGCTTGACCGTAGGGTACGCAAGAAGTGCCCATCAAGCCAATCCAACTTGTGGGAGGTGCTTCAGGAAGCGGGGGGTGAAATTTCTACAGATTACCTCAACAAATTAACAGCTAGAATGCCAAAGGTCTGCAATGCTGTAATTGCTGCAAATGGAGCATTCTTTGACGAAAGCAAAGTTTGAAGAACAAAATTAATATTTCAAATAAAAATCATTATTTCTAACCTTGTCAATGTCTTGACTATATTTTCTATTCATTTTGCAACTCATTTGATAAATAAAAGTGTGAGTTTTCATGGAAAACACGAAATTGTCTGGGTGACCCCAAACTTTTGAACGGTAGTGTATATGTGTTGAGTGATCTGTGAAAGGCCACAGGACTAACACAGTTCATTTCACTGAAAACATTGGTGCTGAAAGCTGCCTGAGGCAGAAATGGTGCATTGACAAAGTACTCTGTAATAACTGCTAATACGTCAATTTCTTTTCAAATGCATTTATAACATCCCTTCTAGCTAAACCCTCTCATCCTGTCCAAAGGACTCTCCAACAGCCAGAATGCAGTCTTTGTGAAAGTGTAACAACACAGACAGTCCCTTCCTGTCCTCTGTGTGGGGGAGTCACTACAGCAGGACATCAAGATAAGGCTGCTGTTAAAAGATAACAAGATGGATAATCCTTTTTCTTCTCCTCTTTTTTCTCTGTACAGGCAGTGAAACAGGTCTGATGTTTCAAGGCTGGAGTCTCTTCTTCACTCAGAGGTTCTTTGAGGCAGGTGTAGTAAAAGCACCTGAGTGCTGAGCCCTGTAGGAAGCTGCAGGCAAAGACTGTCAGTTGTTGTTACAGCTTAACCGAGACCGCTGGGTTTGTTCATGCCTCTAGCTCACATTCGCAGCCTAGACATGAGGAGAGAGCTCAAAACGACCACTCTAGTCTACATACACCGTTAAGTGACAGGACACGTTTGGGAATGTTAAAAATAACTCCACTGCACTAGTTTAGCTATCCTGCAGTGCTACAATTTTGCTCCTGACATATTATGATAGTATTTATTCTTCATGTTGTGTTCTTAAACTGTGCATGAGATGAAGCTTGTCATACTCACAAAGAGGAGCATAGCGTCTGGACAGTGGAGATAAATGCACCATTAAAAGGGGCAGATTTGAAGGGATTCCAGATTCTCGCAAATGTGCACCGCAGCGAGTGAGCAGTTTTAACCCTGATAGTCTCAAAGGCTAATTAGATCCATCTCCACAACATAAATAAAAAGAATCTTAGAGACCTGATTACTGCAAACTCCTCAAGAAAACATTAAACACAGTGCACATCGACATATAAGTTATCCCCACATTAATTTTAACTCCAAAGCGTGAAATTGCCACAGAATCAAAGAGCAGCTACTGTACTACTTTGTACCACAGAGCAGAGTAAAGCCGTTAGTGGAGATGCAATAAGGAGCCCATCCACTCCAGTTAAAAGCAGTTGCACACGCAACATCTTTCATCATTTATTTCAGTTTCTAATGATAATAGCTTCAAGAAACACGTAAACATGAAGCTTATTTTCAACTGAGGTTGTACTACGTTTGTAATAGCCTGTAATATTTTCCACTTGGTAAAGTTGAATCAGAACACATTCAAGATGTGCTTACATTTTTCTGTTATGCTTACGGTGACACTTGTGGTTGATCTGGTGTATGTTCTTATGCTACAGTCAACACTTGAGCTCCATTCTCACAAATTTTTCAGTTATAAAAACATCACTACTACATTTATGCCTGGAATGCACATTACTCCAGAGTTTGAGAGCCCTAAAACTGAGACTTCTGCAAATGATCGAGCAGACACCTAGTCTGGCTTCCTGATTGGGCCTGATCAGTCTTAACATATTCTTCCCTGATCTGTCACTCTCCTATCACACAACCCATTTCTGAAGAAAACAAATGGCATCAGCCCCGACTACCAGCAATGACTGCAACAAAATAACAGGTTATAAGCGTTGCTAACACTATTTTCAGACATGAACTCCAGAGGATGACTTCAGAATTGTGTCTGGACTTTCTCTGGAGGTTGCCTTTAACACATGAACAACGCAGCAGGAGTTTATCCATCCAAATGCATTCACCACAACACAGAACTCAGTTTTGCATCTGTTGTGTGTTAGAATCGTCATCACCACCCCCACTCGCTCGCAGTGAATCCTCCAGAGGATCTGCTTTGTACTCACATGAGCTTATTTGGACGTCCTCCAGAGATTTTACCAGTAGGCTGGCAGGAGAAACTCCAGAGAAAGTCTGGAGCCACTCACTTTGACAAATCAGGCTTGTGTTGAAGTAGCTGCAATGAGCAGATACTTTGTCAGAAATCGACACAAGAGCAGCTGCTGCTTCCATTACCAGGTCAAACTCACTTAAACAAAGAAATCAGTTAATAATTGGACTTCTGCCATCTGATGTCATGCTGCTCTAGAAGAAAAGTTGTTCATCTTGGAGGGTAAGTGTGCGAAGCCTGTCACCTACATCTCTTCATCTAACAGTTCACGGTGGCTGCTCCTGATTGTCCCATTATTCAACCACTGATGGAAAAAAAAATGCAGCACAATAAACAATCCCAAACAATATTAACTTTACTGACAACAACAATGCACTTCCTGTGGCTGTAAGTATAGTACTTTGCAGGTTAAATGCTTTTATTGTGAAGCACCGGCAGTAGTATGTTCTGTTTGACATTGCATTGGCAGTAAATTAGCACACACAGCACATAATGGGAAAGACGGTCAGCAATAAACAGTAAGGCTGATAACAATGACTCACAATCCTTGTGAGTCCCTCATGCTAAGGTAGGGAGTCTGAATACTACTCAGCCATTACCAATAAAAACTATAATTATAATCATTGTGATTACTGAACGGCAGATTCACCTAAGATTTTATTAAAATAAAATGGTAAAATTTTCCTCAGAAATGGAAATATTTTTATATCAGGATGAACAAAAAAAGTAACATTCAACCTGTTTTGTCACAACAAACTTTAAATCAGTCAAGAAATATTCCTTTAATTATCAGGAGTATGACTACACCTTCTACATTTGAAGCTTTGACTTTATTCCATCCTGACAATATCTTGTTAAAACATATGTGGCTAAATAATAAAACATTGCAACATACTAACAATCCAACACCAAAAGAAGATTCTGCAAGGTCGTCTAGTTGTTGAGTGTAGGGTGAATGTAGCAAAGTGCTTCTGCCTGAGACTTTCCATACAAGCCAACTCCCTAATGGCTCTTATGACATCTAAAATTGTCCGAACCCTGAGTTGTCTTGACAGGCAGCCAAACCCTGCTTATTGGTCAACCTGGATCAGGCTGACAGTACATAATCTCAGTGAAAGTGAATAGGGCAAAACGGTGACTGTTCACTGTATCGCCTGGACATGAAAATATGAAGCAACAAATACAAAATGTTGAATCAGACAACCTGATAGTAAATGTGTTGTGATGAGGTTTATGGTTTGTCAAACAAATATATTTCACACATATTTTACAGCAGATGGATTGTCACAGACTTGTGATGTCCACACAAGTCACATCTTTTTCACAAAGTCTTTAAAGCTCTCAGTGTGTTACAGCTCTGTTTATGGCCCCTTAATAAGAGTTGGAGGTAAGAGACTTTTTAGGAGATAAAATGCCAGGTGACATTGCAGGCAGCCACAGGCTCTTTTTATGTGTCCATGGGTCATTAATCTACTAACTCTAGCCACTGAGTTGTGTTACAGCACTAACTGTCTGATAAATCATCTCCCTGCTCATATCAGATAGATATCCTGTCCCAGAGGGATTAAATGTAGAGCTGATGTTCCTCCACGTTGTGAGCAGAGCTGCCGGTACGACTGAGATGGAATGGTGTTACTTTTCTCCTCCCAATTATCAGCCACCAGAGAAAGTCAGCCAGCCAGCCAGCCACGCAGCTGTATGTGTGCCCATGAATTATACATGTGCTCCATTAAGACACTTAACAGCTGGTTCTTTTGGAACTTACCAGCAACAACTGCAGCTTGGTGGCCCCTGTGCGCCGCTTATTAAAACAGCAGCACTAGTGATTAAGGTTGTGCAGTAATGTGCGCTCTGACCATCATAAACCAGCCAGTCACTGAGCTATTTTCAGTTCAATCTCATCTCTCTGGAGGGCGACTGGGCCAGCTGCCGATTCCCTCACATGGTGGCGAGATGCACTACAGTAATTAAATGTGTGTTGTGGCTTGCTGACCTTGCCGTGGTTCAGGCGATGAGCCTTTTCTATGCCCAACTGTGACAGATGTGCTGATCATCATACATATACATCTAGCACTGGAGCAGCAGTGTTTCTGTTGCATTTGTGTTCTGGGGTTTTTTGGTGTCAAAATCGAATGATTTTTTTAATTTTCATCACTTTTCAATTGTTGTATTTGTTGTATATTTTCATGTTTTTTAAGTGGCATCGCTTCTTAATTAGCTTTTCATGTTTCTCCTAATGGAAATGTTTTGGGCCATTGCAGTGCGCTTGATGGCCGTCGTATGTTTACACTGCTCTCTTGGAATACACTGACTTTTGGTTTGTCTGGCTGACTAGTTTGAAAATTAGAACAATGTATGTACAATATCACAGATCATTTAGGTATAATAATAATTCTATAATAATATTCATATACAAATGGTTCATTTCTACAATTTTGCATATTCAAGAAACTAAGAATGGAGTGGTGTGTTTTCCTTTCTCTCTCACTGCGATCAGGTGTGTCTCTATCATTATTTTTTCACAGTACCATAGCCAAATGAGAAGAAAGAAAACACCACTTTGACAGTTCTCTATCATGTTTTGTTGGCAATTAATGGGCATGCTAGGTTCTGTGTCCTCTCCTCTGCCTGTAAAATGAGAGCTATCTGAATACCTAAAGCCTGTTTCTTAATTCGCCACGGATCTTAGAAGTAGAAAACGTATCAAGTGTCTGAGACAAACTGAACCGGTCAGTGAATCACAGCAGCGGGAGGAGGATGGACTGATACTGACTAATGTCTCTTCCTCAGTCTTTCTAAACGTCATTCTGTATTTTGATGTCAGGAGTAGTGCTTCTTTAAATGATATTTTAGATTTGTCACCAGGACATACTGTGTAAAAAGTACCTTTGCTGATCTTAATTTTTCTACTCTGGAAACATTATTTAATTATATTTTAATTATAATTCAATTTTAATCCTGTTTTGAATCTATTTGTTTTAGTGATCATTTAAAAATGTGCATGCATCAAGTTGCATCAATAATCTTTTTTAAATCACATCAAAGATTCCTGAACTGGAATCAAATCATAAGTTGCTTCACAAATGAATAAATAAATAAAATTTTCTTTGAATTATTTCCAACCTCACAAACCACCACCCCCCAGACAACATCTACACCCAGTGAAAACCCAGTGAAAACCATGACTGCAATGACCTGATTCCCTGTGGGGAAAGGTTTCATCTAATCTCATGTAATGCATTTTTCATGAAAATAAGTATTTACTTGCATTAATTTTTTCAAAGGAGATTAGGGCCACTTTGTAAATATGCTACAGCCGGCATGTGCAGCAGCCTCTTTCTTTCACATCTTACCACACCTAAAAACACACTGACAGAATCTTATATGATTCAACACTGTAATTCATCCAGATAATTCTGAGATTCACTATACAACCCCACTTGATATACAGTGGGGTCTACATTTGTACAGAGTCACAGACTCAAACCTGTGAGTAGGTGCACTGCAGACCCTTCAATTTAGCTTCAGCTTGATTATGACACAAAAAAAAAAAAGGTACAAAAAACAGGATTTTATGGTTCTAATTCTATGTTGCATTGTATTAGTATTCTTAACACTCATAACAAACTTCTGCCTGCATCTTGAAATTTAGCTGCCCAACTGCATTCCTATAATTCTTAAAACTACAAAACAAGCAATCCCACTCTCAAAATCCAACTCCAAAAAAATCAAAGTTGGATTTTGTGCATGGCAACAGGCTTTTTTTTTTTTAAATAACAAATCCCTTTTCTTATAGGGACAGGCGTTATTAGCATAAACATACTTTGACATGATGATTAAACATCAGACTAAGACAGAAAGAGACTGACTTCGATATCAGTTAGACGGGGAGAAAATTCAAGTGGGACTGAATCAAGAGAGGAGCTTTTTTACAGACATTTGTTTGCCTTTCGCACCATACCCGCACTCGACAATGTGTAATGTTTTTCAATGAGATAGGTGCTAAAAATGGCTCGTTCAACAGCTGCTTTACCCCCTCCTCCTCCCAAAAATTCACCCCACCTTCTGCTTATGTCGCTCATTTTCTAAGCCATAATATTTTTCAAGATTAGACACACAATTAACTCTAATGTTCTTAGCGGAGAGAGTGGGGGCTTACTGCTGGGGGACAAAATATAATCATCTTCCCACAACTCAGCTCTGTGTAAGACAACGCCTGGACATAAGCTGATAATAATGTGACATGCACAATACAATATAAAGTGGTTATCACCAAAATGATGCATCCGCTGGAGGTCGGACCTGGCAACAAAGGATTAATTATCAGAGTAAATTGACAGGTGTGTTTTACACGATCTAGTAATTCTTGTCCTCATATATATTTATATATATAGGCTCCTACTAAGCTACATTCTTTAACAATGCACAATGTATGATCTTTCAGTGGTTAAAGCATGTGTAGAGCTGAGCTGACACCTAGCTAGCAGGTACACAGAAACAGACTGCACACAGGCACCTGCAGGTGCAGCACCCTGGGGACCTGCCTGCCACAATGGGTATCATCACAGTTCGAGGGCCAGCTCTAATGCCGTGAGAATATTATGAAAAATAACCAGAATACATTAAGTGCAGGAAAAAAAACATGCCAAGTTCAGAGAAGTGGAAGAACCAGACGTAGAAGAGTACTTTAAAGACCTGAATGCTAGATGTGTAATATTTTGTAATTCCATTCAACAATCAAAACACATAGTATTCTCCTGTATAAAGTATACATCTCAGAATGGAGATATTGTAGCAAAATATATGAATAGATTTCCTTCTTTGTTTTGGTGTTTTGTGCCACTACAACTGAGTAAATAAATGCCCCATTATTAAAACAGTGACAATTACCTTTAAAAAGGGAATACCAAATGAAAACTGCATGCAGCTTTTATCATTGAGTCTGAGCCTTCATTAAAACCATGTCTACAAAATAGAAATGCTTATAATATGGCACAGACTTCCTTTTAAACATTTAATGATTTCCAGTCACAGTTTTCCAAAAATATTCATACAGCAGTTTATAACAAAATCCTTCACATCTCCTTACCTGGTGTGTGCGTATTCTCTGCTTTTTATCTACAGAAAAATCGAATTCTGCCGATGATCATTTGAGATTTGTGAAATCCTTATCCTCAGTATCATCACAATGAACAGCTTATTTCATAGAGCACATAATTCCTCATTAGGAGCAGAGGTCGTTATGGGTGCTGCAGAGCTGGGCATCAAGTGGCTAAATGATAAATGCACTTTGGGCTGTTTATTGCCCTGCCACTGAGATACAATGATGATGACCGATTGGACTCTAGAGAGCGGGGGGGAAAAGATCAGTGAGTGCAGTGACCTTGTTTTAAATAATAGGTTACACAGGTAGCAGAGGGAAAACCTCTCCTTCAGTACAATCCCTGATGTCATCTTGTATTTCAAGCATTTCGGAGATGCCATCAGAGACGTATAGTCCATTCTGTACTGTGTCTCCAAAGGACATGAAAATATTGTATGTTTAAATAATGGATGATGAAACAAGACCAAAAAAGGTCTGTCGTTCCTAAAGGCTCCAATATTGATAACATTATGTTTTCATAGTCAATTAGAGATAGTGTGATGTTATGAGATGCTATAAAAATAGCCTGTGCTGTTGTAGGCTACAAGCCAGATGGATAATGACACAATTCTAATTGTTTCTAAATGTGAGTCCTAATGTTTAACTGCCACATATTGTATCCAAATCCCCAAAATTTGCAACACAGATTTTTAAACGAAGGCAAAAGGCAATTGACTCCTTCCCCATCGCCAGAGTTGGCCTCAATTCTTTTACTTGGTTGATCATATTCAACTTCACCACCTCGCTGTCTTGCCAAATTGTGTCACTTTCCCTCACTGCAGATCGAAGCTACAGCCGATAAAACTCAAGTCTACTGAAGATTCATCTGACCCAGGAATGAATGCAGATTGTATCCATTCCCATTGCAAATAAAAGCCATTTATGTGTTAGTGTGTTTTTTTTAACCAGTTGAAAAGGGACTTTATAGTTCCTCTAATGTCCTTTATAGTTCCTCATTGTGTATTTGTTGTTCCTCTTCTCATCAAGTGATTATTTATGTATTTCAACACTGGATTTTGGGGATTTGTTTGCCTTGAAAAATATTTGAATTTTACAGTAGAACGCAAGTAGGGTAGAGTAATCGTCTGTAGTCTGTCATTGTATTGCGAATATGATATTGTCATTGTCAGAGATTACCAATAAATGATCTGACTGTCGAAAGTCTTCATTTGTTTCTGTCATTACTGATTTTAAATGTGACTATAGAGGTTCTCACAGCACTGTTCTTCTGTTGATTTTGTCAATGGTGTGATATAAAATGACTTTACCAGCAGCTTCATAAGGGCTGCTGGTTAAGGAAGTATTTTTCATCCAACTGTTTGACAATGGAAACAGGAAAAAAAAACTAAATGAGAATATCTATTTGAGGATTTGGCTGCATAATAAGGGAGCAGGGAAAAGGACTTAATGAAGGTTCTCCCTCAGTCTGTTGCCCTTTCTCTAATCATTAACACAAAAAAAATAGTTTTGCTGAATGTGTTAAGACAAAGTCAGTGTTGATGAAACGCTAAATGAAAATTTAACTTTAAATCACATGCTTACGGGTGTTATACAATAAATTTTACACATCAGACATTTGCCTTTCCAGCAAAAAAAGACCTGTCGTACAAAGCTTAAGAGGCAGAGAAAAGAGCAGTGGGTCATTTGCGGCTCAAAGACCCAGTGGAAGGATGGACAAACGGACGGACGGATATCACAGATACACACAGAAATAAAAGCAGTTAAGATAAAACTAATACTGGTTTCATGGTAAACAGGGTAAATTCCAGAGGGTTAGTAATACTTCCAAACAAGTATTTGATTACCACACTTTAAAAAGCTCACGGTAAATGCTGTCAAGCATCAATCAAAGTTTGCAGCAGTCTCCCAGATGCAGATTCCCAGGCACAACTTACAATATGGGTTTGTTTTGCATCAGTGGAAACATGGAGGAAAGCAGTGACAGTGCTCCAGAGATTTTATCATCACCATTCCTTAATATCAGCAGAGAAAAGACAATCTGGGATCATCTTTGCATTGTCCATTACTAGGCCTTTCCCCTTAGTAACTGTTGCTACCTGTGTCTAGGGATGTCGGGATTATTTACCAAAACCGCAGTTTCATAACGTCACAGTTTCATAACCGTAAGAATTGTAAAAACTGCGATATCTAACTATAGTGTCCTGCCTCTCGCGAGTCACGTAATTTGTGTGCGCGCCGTACGGTGTAATCTGCTGCTAGTCACGTAATTTGTATGTGCGCTGTGCATTGAAATCTCCTCCCGTGAGTCACGTTTTGTGTATGTGCGGTGCGATTGTTTGTGTGTGCAAGCCACTTAACTGAAACCTCAGTTGAGAAGAGGGAACTGATGTTAGAGCCTTAATTCCACCAACGCTGGCCAAAAAACTCCATCGGAGGAGAAATCAGCTCTGACCAGCTCTGAAGGAGCAGCTGACATCAAGACACACACAAACACACTCACCACCACTCTCTCTCTCTCTTCCTATTAACCATGATAAATTACTTTAAATAGCCAAACGTTACACTAAAAACTAAATGCATATAGTTGTAAATATATATATATATATATATATTTCATTAGCTATATATTGCGTGTTGTGTGTCTTTTTCCTTCTATAGTATCGATAATCGTGAAAACCATGATATTTCCTCTGACAATAATTGTGGCACCAAAATTTCATATTGTGACATCCCTACCTGTGTCCAGGTTGCCCTCCTCTAAAGCTACGTTCACACTGCAAGCCTTAGTGCTCAATTGTTTATGTAGCTGTTCCATTATCTTTTAAAATGTGGCCAGTATCAGACTCCAATGTGAACTGGTCATGGCCCTGATGTGACCCACATGCACAGAAGAACAACAAGACGTCACACACAGCACACTGTGTAAGGAAGTAAACAAGGAGAAGTCGGTAATAAACATGGACGTCACTGATGTGAGCGTTTATGCTTTATTATTCTCTTGATCTGCCTTCAAACACAGAGCGGTTACGATACGACCCCTCAAGTTTTGCTTGTACAGATATGTCACTTCCAACCACTTGTGAGGTCTAAAACCTCACTGTCCCTCCACTGAGTACCTCCGTCGCAGCTTTTCGCCGGGTGCCTCCCACCCGCCCCTTCGCCTGCACAAAATTATGAGGAATGTTGATCTAGAGTGACGTAAAGGTCGCATTGAATTCCGATACGGGTCACATGGCTGTTCAGACTGAGGTCGCATTTCAAAAAATCTGACCTGTATCTGATTTAATACCATGTATAAAAGTGGACAAAATCTGATTTGAATCAGATTCCATGTGATTTGTGCGGTTCACAATGTCATTAAACAATCAGATCTGGGTCATTTCGGCCCGCTGTTTGAACAGAGTGTAACAGGACTTTGCAGTGATAACAGTGGAAACTTTACCACTTAAACTTGTAGTTATTAGGTTTGAAACTGTGGGTCATGTGAACACTAAAATAAAAACTGGCAACTGTAAACTCTCTGAACTAAATATGCTAGTATTAGCTCTGTGAGCTGGTTTGACGAGCTGTCTCCATCTCCCTTATTAAATTTGTCTGACTAACATGTTTTGAAATGAAAACCTTTTGAAAAAGGGTTCACTTGATGGTTACATACATGATGTTGTGCTGAAACTGAGGTAAAAGCTGTATGTCCCAGACAAAGAGTCGATGTCTTCACCGGCTCGTGATCCATGTAGTCGACATGGAAGCAGCAATGTAGAGCTAGTCTGGTATTTCAAATAAGATAAGTAAAATTTACAATCAAACTGTAGCACTTTAGGCACAACAGCGCTTGAGCTAAACATATTGGGCAATGTATCACATAACTAGGCTGCCTCTAGGAAGCCTGATGCTGTCAGCAGGACAATAATGTGGCCAAAGTATTATTAGTTTATTAACAAGTTAGAAGACATTCAAACTTGAGATATCTGTCAATATAATATTGACCTTACGAATGAAAGGCTCAAGCAGTTCTTCCCACAAGAATGTCTGGCAGCTGACCAGGAGGCAGTGAAAAGGAATGAGCTCTGAATACAGAGAAGCTGCACAGCCATTAAAAGCACTCAGAAACAAGCACCACTATTAATCATCTTCACTGATTCTTCAGCAGGCAGCAACTTGTTCATTCTGTAATTCAGACATGAAATGGACGAGGGGAAAGCTAGGGTAATGTGGCGAGGTAAAGGCATGATCAGCGTTTCACACTCCTATAAAAAGGTGAACAAGAGTTGGCACAGGGCTTGTACAGGGCCAGCATGTTAAAATATTAACGTCCAGGGCTGTGAATATTCAAGCACAGTTGTCCCCATCATGAGATTGTGGAGGACAACGCAGTGTCCCTGGAGGGTAATCCGATTCTACGTGTTCCTCCTTCATTTCCAAGGACAGGAGGCTCGAGGCAGGGCGGATACCTGCTTGGTTAGAGGTGAAGCTGCGGCCGCAACATGTTGCAGCCAAAAGGAGCCAAGTAGTGACATCGGACTGCTGGGTCATGACAAGTTAACGTGACCTCATGTCCTTATTATGGACTTAAATTAAGATCAAATGATTTTAAGCTTGTAACGTGGCTTTCAAAAAAAAAAAAAAAAATGTTAACATGTACAAATAGGAATTACTCCTTCAGATTTATTTTAGATTTTATAAGTGTCGATTTACAACTACAAACCTGTTATTTGTGAACACCACTTTATAAGCTCATCTTTTTTACCCTTATTTGAGCCCATACTTTACTGACACTATGGGACCATGTTCATGACTCTAAACATCTCTGTGGTTTTAACTATTTCGTCATGGTCCCGATCACTTTACAAGGCACACAGAGCTGTAAAAGTGAGAATAGTTGTTCTACCAATAACAGCTTCCCATAAAATCCCTGTTGTATCGAGATATTCAATACATCTGCAACAGCTATTGTGTGGTAAAACGGCACCTAATACATACATGAAAGCAAGGGGGGGGGGTAGCTATCTAGAACAACCCACGCATGCACGCACACACACACAAACAAACCCTGGATATGCGTGTCTGTTTTCAAAAGGTAACCAAGCAACCAGTTCCTGCCAGGACCTTTGGTTGTAGGCTTATCAGGTAACTGCTTTCTGCGCCTGCTCACTGTTTCACCAGGTTTCTGTTTATCTTAGGTTAGTGGCTTCACTCTTGGGGGGGGGGAGGAGAAGAGATGACAGTAGCAGGGAACATGACAGTTCAGGTCCCATGCAAGAAATCAAACAGGCATAAAGCTCAGGCTGCTGAATGGAAATCAAGACGAGTCAGATGAGATAGGGAAGAGGTGAACAGACATGACACACAGTGCTAACCACAATCACTTATGATGGACAACTAATGATGATAGAGTGAATGAGATGCACGTGATCAGTCAACATACAGCCTTTAGAACCAGTGCTACAGACTAAATATTTGATTATTTATCTATTTTTGACATCTCACGTGACTTCATGATGACCTGGTAAAACAATCCCCTTTCAAATAATGACTGCTTGAAAAACCAAATGACCAAATTTAATTCAATTTCATAAAGTGAAGGCTGAAGTAATGTCATCTGCAGTTTTATAGACCCTAAATCCTCAGCACTGGTCATATTTCAAGGACTTTACTTCTCCCACTTGTAATTTTATTACTTTTACCAATATTTCACATTGAATGCAGAGCCACGTGGACAAATGGAGCAGAAGGACGCGACTTGTTATGTTGCCATTTAAGAGAGGTTAGCACATCACTGTGCATTTCTAAGCCATGCTAAAAGAATGCTACGAGTCTGGCAGATAGTGTTCCTGTCTGCTGAAGTGGAACAGCGCCCAAATGACGAGGCCGCGATGCCATTAGGATGGTAATGAGTCCCAACTAGTGTACATAACAATGTGAGTCATGAGACAAAAGAGGACTAACAACACACTATCTAACCTTAGATTACACTGCGTGCCCCAACATTTACATGGAGAGATGGAGAGCCTAAACAAAGCTCTTCTTCATTACATGCGGTTTCTCAAAAATCAGTAGACTGGAACCTCATTGGCCTGAACATAGCTCGGTGGCTTCCCATGAAAATCTCAGAAAACATTTCAGTAACTATACGACAGAATTTCACTGACTGAAGCCAAGACACAATCCTGAAGCAAAAGTTTCACAAACTATTGTTTCTAGTGGGAGGAGTGATCTGTTGGTTTCAGTCTAAATTCCAGGACATTGAACAGCCACGCCCAAATGAGGTAGAACATTTAAATCAGGCCTCTGACTCAATTAACAAAAAAGGTTGAGTTAAGGCTAATACACAATTAGAAGGAAGACTCACTATAAACATTATTATTGTAGTTTTGATCAATGATGTTGCTGCATTTATTTCTCTGATGACAACTACATGACAGAAAATGGATGGAAAAAAGCCCCTGAAAATTCGAATGAGCCCTATTTATCACAAATTAATACATGTTGCAGCAGCATTTCTTTTTTAACAATGCTTCAGACGAATATGCCAAACAAAAGAATTAGTGGTTCAATTCCACTTTCAAACTGCTCTGATCGAAGTTTACACCACCATTTACACACCTGTAGTATCAACAACCAGCCTCTGAGGTCACTGGGTCTACACTTCCACCATATGTTGTCATGTAGAAACGTTTGAATAAGTAAATGACACCAGCATGTAACCTCTATGTGGTTAAGTCAGATGTGATAACCTGGGATTTCGCACCGGGGGTGTGGGGCGGGGGTCAGCAGCACTGCTGGCAGATGGCAGACAAAAAAAAGCCTGTACTTTGAAGTCCTGTCGCCACAGGTTTAAATGCGGATCAGACCATTGTGTTAACCAGCAGATTCTAAACCAAGAACACACCACAGTGGAAAACCCCCGAATATAAACACATACACATCATCTACCTAGTTCTTCAATCCGACTAGAAGATCCAGCATCACGACTGGTATGAGGGCAAATAAACCAGTCTCTTAATGGGGTTGAGATAAATGTGTCCAAAAGCACATGCGACACTAGCAAACTTTGCCTTATCGCACATGCTAACCCCCTTTTCTTTACTCTTTACGTTCCTCGCTCTTTCTCGTTATACAGAAACAACTGCTAAAAAAAAAACACATCGATAAATACATACTCTGAAACACTTGACCTGTTTTAGTTGTAGTTTAACTGTTACAGTTTAAATTCGCTTTAGCCGGAGTGTGTTCTGGCGCTAGCTCACCAAACTGACCTTGGGTCAGTTTCTCCCTGTTGGCTAATCCCAGTAAAGTGTGTTCAGCTGCGGTTTGTAACTTCTGTTCACGTCACATTGACGCACCGGCGGTTCAAGTTAAAGTATTTATCACGGAAGAAAAAGGTCAGTTTCGCCGGAGTGGACGCTGCTGACCACTCGCTGCCGTTTCACAGACAAAAAGAATCCTGTGAAAACGTGTCGGTGGTTTGCGGGAGAAATGAAACTTACCTGCGGACAGACTCAGCAGGACGAAGCACAACCGGGCCACACGCAGCTCCATCACTGTTCCGGCTAATCCACGACTTCTTCACTGAAACTTCGTCAAACTACTTGGAGCTCGAGTGAAACGCGGCAGCTCAGCTCGATCGAGGTATCCACTATCCACACTCCTCCTCCTCCTCCTCTTCCTCTTTCCTCTTCCCGCTCCTCCTCCTCCTCCTCTCTGCAGGTGCACAGCGGAGCGCGCCCCAGGCTGTCACGTGACACCCGCCTTGCCCAAACAGCATCACTCTGACGCCCCCTGCTGGTGAGAACAGGACGCTGATCGGTACACCGTGTTTATCCATGGAGGGAGAAGTGAGGTCTGATCATCCACGACAGGAAACAACCCCCGTTTTGAGCTTCTCAAATGTTCCCCTCTCACAGTTTATACCCCAAACTGTCACAACAACATAGTTATTTATGTTTGTATACTTTTTTAGATAAGCCATTAAAAGGAATAAGTAAACATGCAAGAAAAATGCAAGACAACATATATAGAATATATACAGTATAATGGATTCCAGGAGGAGTTGGATTGCACAGTTAAATGAGTTTAACCCGAGTTTTATAATGCAGTCCCAGAATTGGTGTCTGTGGTCTAAAGGGAGCAGGCCTGGTTGTTCAGTTAATAATTTAAATTGTACATTATCTGCTCACAGTCTATATTATTTCTATTCTATTAATATTGTCATACTTCGTTGTGTTTATTGCATGTTTATTTTTTGTCCTCTTTGCTGCAGCAACAACAAAGTTCCCCATTGTGGGACAAATAAGATTTTCTTCATATCTTATCAATTAAGTTGTCATCTATGTACTGTTAATTTAATCAAGATATTATTTTCAGAAACAATGACAATGGAGCAAAACTAGATATTCAGCACTGTGCAAAAGTTTTAGGCACTTCACATCACACCATGGGCAAGGTGATCTATTCTGTCCTAAATTCATTCTGCAACATGAAAAGTAATTTCATAGACAGGAACAAAGAGTCCTGCACTACATGGCATGGTCCCCAAAATTCACCAAACTCAACATCAGGGACTGATGATAAAGCCCCTTTCATATTTTGTGATTTATCATTAAATGAACCCTCTAAACTTCCATTTACCTGATTTGTTATCACAAAAAAAACATTCCAAAACCAATATTACACATAACCATCATACTTGGAGGATACTTTAGAAACCAGGAAAAAAAATAAACAAGATCATGCTTGGAACGTGTGTTTAATAAAACATCATAAATTTAGGCCTATACATCTGAGAATTCTACACTATGAATAAATAAAACTCATCACAAAAGGACCGCAGTAAGTGGCATACATGAACGTCTCCCTTTGTAAAAATAGAGTACTTCAAGATAACATGTGTAGTATTCCCATTTCAATATCCAATTGAATACAAGTGATTTATTCAAACTTTAACAAATGGTCTAAAGTGCAAAAAAAGTCAAAACGATCAACATTTACGCTATAAAAATTATTATTATTTTTTTTTAAAAAAGTGTTCAGTCGTCTTAAGGTCGCGTTGCCTTCAGATTTTTTTGTCCAGTGTGAACAATATGCACCATTATTCCTACATGTAAGGGTGTGCCAGGTTTGTGTCCCAGTAACCAGGTCCTGTTCTGTAGCTTGGGGGAACCCACAGTTTCTGCCTTGAAGTGTGGGGGGCTGTGCTGCGAGGTATGAAACCATGGTGAGGAAGGATGACACTTTTGTCAGTTACCATTTTTTTCGGATGCCATGGAGGAGCATTTGGGTTTATTCCCTTGAAAAAGAGAAAACACATTAGAAAAAAAACACTTAGTCTTGCCACAATTGTACAACCAGTGGGCATCAAACAAAATAAAGCAGTGTTATAAGTCACAAGCATGAGAAACGGATATTAGGATGACGAAATGTTATACAATACCTGGTAAGAACAGCGGCTGTAGTCAAGAGTAAGGGGGGAAGTGCGTGTGCTCTCCTCGTCGGAAGATGAACCTGAGTGATAGTCTGATGTCACCCTCTCCAAAGCGCTGGTCACCTTCTTTGCAACATCTTTGTCCTCTTCCTCATCACTAGGGAAAGTGGCCACTGAGAAGAAAGGATTTTGTTCCGCATACCTAATAATGGGAGATGAGGAGGAAAACATTTTTAATAGAACATACAGTACAGTAAGCTGTTTAAATGGAAACTCTTCTAGTCTTCAATAGTTTGGTTGAAGAAAATGTAATAATTAAATTTAATTAATTAAACATTGAGTGCAATTTGGTTTAGGGCAAGTAAAAGAAGAAAACCAAGATACAGACATGCACCAACAAACAATAAAAGAGCTGCTCAGCTGTGTCTAGCTAAAAGTGAATATTTCTTCCATTTTTTTTTTTTAATTACAAAAAATATTAATTAATCCACATGGCAGAAGGGAATTTAAAAGTAAGTGTGTAAATGGTAATGCCCATTTAAGCAATCAATGCAGATATAAGTACAAGTCAAACAACAAAAACATATGGAAATATACCTGTTAAGTGTCTCAGATCTGAATACTATATTATAAATGACAGATGAACTCTCAAACCCACCTGCAGCAGACCTCTCCAGGGTCCACCCACAATGTGAGCTCGCCGGGCAGTCCCAGGTCACTGTATTGAAGCCCACTCTCCCGGCAGGCCCGAAGGAGCTCTGGCTCCTGCCTGTGGAGCCTGTTGATCCGGATGCACCTGCAAAGCAAACAAAGCATTACAATAAAATCCAAAGTCTGAGGACATTCATTAAGAAAATGTTATACTGTGGAAAGTTTGCTATTCCATTGGGGTTCTCTAAAGATGGATGAGATTACATTTTCATAAGCATTAATTAAAAATGTCAACATATGGAGAGCAGCACCTGTATGCATGTCCTTTGCTGGGGTTTGCCGGGTACCAGTGCCCCTTGAACTTCTCCTGCAGTGCCACAGCCAGCCTCTCAACAAAGAGCTCGACTTTGTGAGACTCCAGCTGAGCTCCCGTTTTCACGAGCCTCTTCAGGAAGAACACCACAGCTGCAATTTCCCTCCTCATGTTTCACCAATGTCTCATTACACGTGGACAGACTCTGCAAGGGGAAATAATTGGAGATGAGCAACATTCAAATCACAACAGTTTGTAACGAAAACGGGATATGAACCTTTCTACCTTTTTGTTCAAATTTGAAAACCTACTGCTCGATGGCAGAATAAGAAACGTTCTCTCATCTTCACAACACTGTGCTCCACATAGCAGTATTTGCCCTTTCCTGATTTGTAATAACCAGTCACGAGTCATCAATCACTACACAATTTCACTTAGGAAAAGTGCAGACAGGGGTTTCCCAATGGCTTCTCCCTCCTTTACACTGAGACCATTGAAAACCTGTAAGGCATCAGAAAGCATCCAGCACCTTAACAACTCTGGGGCCAAACGGCTGCTACTTCAAAAGGAGAAGTGCAGAATGCTGACACGTAGAAACCGTTACTTTCAAACACTTCATTTGACACATATCCGTGTAGTTTTCCGTCAGATCCGTTGACTTTACGACACACACATCCCAGAAAGGCGGGCTCTGACGCACGAATTCCGGCAATCCACGCCTCCCCTCACTCAATAACATGGAGTTCACTCCACGTAGCGGGGGAGCGAACTGCTAGCGACACGAACACCATGTTGTGTTGACCGCGCCGAAATGCAACGGTAATTTACTATTGATATAGCAGTTATGGTTTCACATCAACAAATACATCACACATAAAAGTATATAGGGATAATGTTAGATTATCAGCACTAGCTCCACAGCCAAAGCGCCCCGTTGGAGCTAACAGCATCTCGTTGCCAACCATCACGTCAACTGTGCACAAAGTATCATTTGAACTTGTCACGCAAAGCGGGGATACATCGAGGTAGCGGATTCATTTATCTCAAACCCTGAGAGACGAGGACATGAACAGCTCCACTTACGGTCTCCTGCAGCATGTGGTCGAGGGACGAGTGGAGGAAGTGATGGAGACACACCAGAAGACGTGAAGCTGCTTATTAACCCCGCCCCTGCGTCGTTCTCATTGGCTGCACGCAGAACAAAGTAGTGCAGTGATTGGTGGAGCACATGCTCGTCAGTTAGTCATTATCATTATGACTCATATTGTTCGGTATGTGGCTTTTGTTTGTTGCCCCCTGGTTACATTGTTTACATTCGGATCTGGAATAATACATATATTTTCATTTACAGAATTTAAACAGAAAGTATTGAATTCCATTTATTCTAAAGCATTAGCACTTCACTAATAAGGCCATTCCCTCTGGTCTACTGAGAGAAATGCAAGGAAAAGGCCTGACTGGCAGTTTAAATGTAACCCTATGAGAGATGTAAATGTACTTTCAATGTATCCATGAAACCAGATTCTTTTTCTAGATTCGGACACAATGTTGATGGTAATTGAGTTTCCCAGTAACAAAGCTCAGCGCATCTGTCATCTATTTTATGAATGACTATGGATTAAATTGTATTCAGATACAGTGGAATGTTTCTTAAAAGCGATCACTGGTTTGATGATGCTTTTTGAAAAGAGGCATTATATTGTTATGATACGAATGACACTGATTCTGAAAGTGCCTTTATTCACAACATCTTTATTCATATGGAAAATACTACATTCCTTAATGCAAATGGTATAAAAAGAAACCACACATGCAACAATTTAAATAGAATTCAATATCTTCAATAATTTTAAGAAAATGTAAGTAAAGAATATAACAAGTAAGGTAACATCTACCTGTGTATGTCTTTCTGAATATAGATACAGGATTCATGGCTCTGATCAATTAACACAGTGTTGGAGTTAAACACATCAGTGTGAATGGTTTAGTGTGCTACTGTTCACAACAACACAACACAGCAACACAAGACAAACAATGTTTTTTACATTTTTTACAATTGGTTTTATTTATATATTAATTATGACAATAATACAATAATAATAACAATAAATTACCTCGTCATCAGTTAGTTTTCATATTTATTTTAACTGTTTGCTGATGATAAATGTAAGAACACGACATTAGGCAACCATCTGTTTTGAAAATCTTGAAGATTTCAGAGCATCTTTTATAACAACAATAATAATAATAATAACTTTATTTGTATCGCACTTATCTATACAAGGTTACAAAGTGCTTCACACAAAAGTCCATGGCAAAAATGAAGAATCGATTCTAACAATGTGAATTTTAAGTTTTTCGCTTTTTACTAATTATACAAAGATTTGGTGCAACCCTTTTGAAACAAATGGATAAGTGCAGCTACAATCACTACGATGGAATGACAAGAGGTAATAGAATCAAACTGCTCATCTTTCTGGATGGACTTCAATCTGACCAACAACTGGAAACAGCTGCAGGTGTCAGGAGGGAAATCTGTGGCAGTGGTTTCAGGAAAATCTGTGCGTGTGTCATGTTTTCACACACCACTAGGCAATGCATTACACATATTATTATTCCTCTTTTATATTTTGATTATTATCTGTGCCTAGTGGTGCATCACACATATTATTATTCTGCAAGATTATTATTGTGTGCATTATATTGCACACACCACTAGCCAATTACATAATATTATGTTTCCCGCTACCTGTAAGAAAGTATACTATTTAAAAATATTTTCATTTTTGTGTATATGGCGTGACTGTAGGAAAAGTCATCAAATGTCAGGCAAAAAAAATGACCTTTAGGGTATTTTTACTGCTGTCAAATGTCACAAAGGGTCATATTTGACCCAAACACTATGTGAGGGGTTAACTGGCAAATTGTGGTACTAAGGACTAAAAAGGATTATTTTACACAAACAGAAAAAAGCAACTTCAAGTGTTTTAAACATATAATTTAAGTAGTATTAAATGACATAATTCAAAAAATATTATTATTATTTTAAATGTAAATAAAATGTACTCATATAAATATCTTCATGAGTTAGAGTAAAACAAAAAGTATTTAATAAAATAAATGATTGTGAAAACTTCCTTCATCAGTTGGTGTTTTCATCACCATAGCAACCAGATGCGAACATTTGACTTTGAAGCTGATTTTGATTGACAGTGTAATTCCATCATAATTCCACTGGGGCTGTGACAACAACACGAATCTGATTGGACACCTTCAACAGGAGACCTCTGATTGGCTGTTGTCTTTTTGACTCTGCCTTAAATACAGTTAAAGTTGAAGACAGTTTGTTATTGCCTCTGACCTTGTGTGAGGTCATGTCTCACTCTTGAACTCTGTATTTATCAGCATGCTAACCTCTACAATTCAGGCTCATAATTCAAGTTTGATGATGCTACTGTAAAATATGAAGCTGCTGCTGTTACCTGCTGCTGTTAAATGTTGATAATGTGCTGGTTTCTGTGCTGGTTGTTGTGAAATATATTTATTCAAATGATACAAACCCCCTTGGAGTTGCACCAACTGGTTTCAAAGAGGTGGTTGCTTACATGACAAATGTGGGAATATTGTTGACGGCTTGTCTTGTGTTTTTTCTGCTCCTTATATTGATTCCTGTGGTATTCTTGTCATTTAATGTTGCTATTTAAATGAATGAGTGATACATTGATAGCGTGATATAACTCTAACTACAGTATTTAAGGCAAAGTCAAAAAGTCAGCAGCTGTCACTGCCAATCAAGTTCAGATTCAAATTCAAGTGTTCGCATCTGGTTGCTGTGACTGATGATGCTCATGCTTCTGTTTTCATCACCATAGCAACTAAGATGCGAACATTTTGACTTTGAAGCTGATTTTGATTGACAGTGTAATTCCATCATAATTTCCTAGGGCTGTGACTCAACAGCCACACGAATCTGATTGGACACCTTCAACAGGAGACCTCTGATTGGCTGTTGTCTTTTTGACTCTGCCTTAAATACAGTTAAGTTGAAGACAGTTTGTTTATTGCACTCTGACCTTGTGTGAGGTCATGTCTCCCACTGCTTGAACTCTGTATTCATCCAGCATGCTAACCTCTGCAATTCAGGCTCATAATTCAAAGTTTGAAATGATGCTACTGTAAAATATGAAGCTGCTGCTGTTGCACCTGCTGCTGTTAAATGTTGATAATGTGCTGGTTTCTGTGCTGGTTGTTGTAAATGTATTTATTCAAATGAGACAAAACCCCTTGAGTTGCACAACTGGTTTTCAAGAGGGTAGTTGCTTTTCATGACAAATGTGGGAATATTGTTGTGACTTGTCTTGTGTTTTCTGCTGCTTATATTGATTCTATTGGTATTCTTGCCATTTAATGTTGCTATTTAAATGAATGAGTGATACGTGATAGCGTGATACTAACTCTAACTACCCAGTATTTAAGTCAAAGATTGCAGCCATACTGCAATCAAATTCAGTTAAATCAAATGTTCGCATCCTGGTTGCTATGGTGACTGATGATGCTCATGCTTCTGTGTTTTCATCACCATAGCAACCAGATGTGAACATTTCGACTTTGAAAGCTGATTTTAGTTGACAGTGTAATTCCATCATAATTCCCTGGGCTGCTGACAGCAGCACGAATCTGATTGGACACCTTCAACAGCACACCTCCCTGATTGGCTGTTGTCTTGACTCTGCCTTAAATACGATTAAGTTGAAGACAGTTTTGTTATTGCACTCTGACCTTGTGTGAGGTCATGTCTCACTCTTGAACTCTGCTATTCATCAGCATGCTAACCTCTACAATTCAGGCTCATAATTCCAAGTTTGAAATGATGCTACTGTAAAATATGAAGCTGCTGCTGTTACCTGCTGCTGTTAAATGTTGATAATGTGCTGGTTTCTGTGCTGGTTGTTGTGAAATGTATTTATTTCAAATGAGACAAACCCCTTGAGTTACTTTGAACTGGTTTTCAAGAAGAAGTTTGCTTTCATGACAAATGTGGGAATATTGTTGGCGGCTTGTCTTGTGTTTTCTGCTGCTTATATTGATTCCTGTATTATTCTTGTCATTTAATGTTGCTATTTAAATGAATAGGTGATACGTGATAGCGTGATGCTAACTCTAACTACAGTATTTTAAAGGCAAAGTCAAAGTCAACAGCTGTCACTGCCAATCAAATTCAGATTCAAATTCAAATGTTAGCATCTGGTTTGCTATGGTGACTGATGATGCTCATGCTTCTGTGTTTTCATCACCATAGCAACCAGATGCGAACGATGACAGCTGATTTTAGATGATCTTTCAATTACATCATAATTCCACTGGGGCTGTGACAACAGCTTGCAGATCTGATTGGACACCTTCAACAGGAGACCTCTGATTGGCTGTTGTCTTTTTGACTCTGCCTTAAATACAGTTAAAGTTGAAGACAGTTTGTTATTGCACTCTGACCTTGTGTGAGTCATGTCTCCCACTCTTGAACTCTGTATTCATCAGCATGCTAACCTCTACAATTCAGGCTCATAATTCCAGAGTTTGAAATGATGCTACTGTAAAAATATGAAACTGCTGCTGTTACCTGCTGCTGTTAAATGGTAGTAATGTGCTGGTTTCTGTGCTGGTTGTTGTGAAATGTATTTATTCAAATGAGACAAACCCCTTGAGTTGCACCAACTGGTTTCAAAGGGTGGTTGCTTTCATGACAAATGTGGAATATTGTTGACGAAAAGCATCTTGTGTTTCTGCTGCTTATATTGATTCCTGTGGTATTCTTGTCATTTAATGTTGCTATTTAAATGAATGAGTGATACGTGATAGCGTGATGCTAACTCTAACTACAGTATTTAAGTCAAAAAGTCAACAGCTGTCACTGCCAATCAAATTCAGATTCAAATTCAAATGTTCGCATCTGGTTGCTATGGTGACTGATGATGCTCATGCTTCTGTGTTTTCATCACGTAGCAGCCAGATGCCCAGACATTTGACTTAGGCTGATTTTGATTGACAGTGTAATTCCATCATAATTCCACTGGGGCTGTGACAGCAGCAAGAATCTGATTGGACCTTCAACAGGACACCTCTGATTGGCTATTTGTCTTTTTGACTCTGCCTTAAATACAGTTAAACTTGAAGACAGTTTGTTGTGCACTCCTGACCTTGTGTAGGAGTCATGTCTCCCACTCTTGAACTCTGTATTCATCCAGCATACTAACCTCTACAATTCAGGCTCATAATTCAAGTTTGAAATGATGCTACTGTAAAATATGAAGCTGCTGCTGTTACCTGCTGCTGTTAAATGTTGATAATGTGCTGGTTTCTGCTGGTTGTTGTGAAATGTTTTATTCAAATGAGACAAACCCCTTGAGTTGCATAACTGGTTTTCAAGAGGGTGGTTGCTAAAACAAATGTGGGAATATTGTTGGCCCGGCTTGTCTTGTGTTTCTGCTGCTTATATTGATTCCTGTGGTATTCTTGCCATTTAATGTTGCTATTTAAATGAATGAGTGATACGTGATAGCGTGATGCTAACTCTAACTACAGTATTTAAGTCAAAAAGTCAACAGCTGTCACTGCCAATCAAATTCAGATTCAAATTCAAATGTTTCGCATCTGGTTGCTATGAGCGACTGATGATGCTCTGCTTCTGTGTTTTCATCACCATAGCAACCAGTCTGGCGACATTGCCCCAACTGATTTTGATGACAGTGTGATTCCATCATAATTCCACTGGGGCTGTGACAACCTTGAATCTGATTGGACACCTTCAACAGGGGCCTCTGATTGGCTGTTGTCTTTTTGGCTCTGCCTTAAATACAGTTAAGGGTGAAGACAGTTTATTATTGCACTCTGACCTTGTGTGGTGTGTCTCACTCTTGAACTCTGTTATCAGCATGCTAACCTCTACAATTCAGGCTCATAATTCAAGTTTGAAATGATGCTACTGTAAAATATGAAGCTGCTGCTGTTACCTGCTGCTGTTAAATGTTGATAATGTGCTGGTTTCTGTGCTGGTTGTTGTGAAATGTATTTATTCCGATGAGACAAAGCCCCTTGAGTTGCACCAACTGGTTTTCAAGAGGTGGTTGCTTTCATGACAAATGTGGGGAATATTGTTGACGGCTTGTACCAATGTTTCTGCTGCTTATAATGATTCCTGTGGTATTCTTGTCACAATGTTGCTATTTAAATGAATGAGTGATACGTGATAGTGTGATCTAACTCTAACTACAGTATTTAAGTCAAAAGTCAACAGCTGTCACTGCCAATCAAATTCGAATTCAAATTCAATTGTTCGCATCTGGTTGCTATGGTGACTGATGATGCTCATGCTTCTGTTTTCATCACCCTTTGCCAACCAGATGTGAACATTTGACTTTGAAGCTGATTTTGATTGACAGTGTAATTCCATCATAATTCCACTGGGGCTGTGACAACAGCACGAATCTGATTGGACACCTTCAACAGGAGACCTCTGATTGGCTGTTGTCTTTTTGACTCTGCCTTAAATACAGTTAAAGTTGAAGACAGTTTGTTATTGCACTCTGACCTTGTGTGAGGTCATGTCTCCCACTCTTGAACTCTGTATTCATCCAGCATGCTAACCTCTACAATTCAGGCTCATAATTCAAGTTTGAAATGATGCTACTGTAAAATATGAAGCTGCTGCTGTTACCTGCTGCTGTTAAATGTTGATAATGTGCTGGTTTCTGTGCTGGTTGTTGTGAAATGTATTTATTCAAATGAGATAAACATGAGTTGCAACTGGTTTTCAAGAGGGTGGTTGCTTTCATGACAAATGTGGGAATATTGTTGTGACTTGTCTTGTGTTTTCTGCTGCTTATAGTGATTCCTGTGGTATTCTTGCCATTTAATGTTGCTATTTCCCAAATGAATGGTGATACGTGATAGCGTGATCACTAACTCTAACTACAGTATTTAAGTCAAAGTCAACAATGTCACTGCCAATCAAATTGAATTCAAATTCAAATGGCTTCATCTGGTTGCTATGGTGACTGATGATGCTCATGCTTTCTGTGTTTTCATCACCATAGCAACCAGATGCGAACATTGACACAGCTATTTGATTGACAGTGTAATTCCATCATAATTCCACTGGGGCTGTGACAACCTTGCGAATCTGATTGGACACCTTCAACAGGGAGACCTCTGATTGGCTGTTGTCTTTTGACTCTCTTTGTAAATACAGTTAAAGTTGAAGACAGTTTGTTATTGCACTCTGACCTTGTGTGAGTCATGTCTCCCACTCTTGAACTCTGTATTTTATCCAGCATGCTAACCTCTACAATTCAGGCTCATAATTCCAAGTTTGAAATGATGCTACTGTAAAATATGGAAGCTGCTGCTGTTACCTGCTGCTGTTGATGTTGATAATGTGCTGGTTTCTGTGCTGGTTGTTGTGAAGTATTTATTCAAATGAGACAGACCAGCAGGTTGCACCAACTGGTTTTCAAGAGGGTGGTTGCTTTCATGACAATTGTGGGAATATTGTTGTGACTTGTCTTGTGTTTTCTGCTGCTTATATTGATTCCTGTATTCTTGCCATTTAATGTTGCTATTTAAATGAATGGTGATGCGTGATAGCGTGATGCTAACTGTAACTACAGTATTTAAGGTAAGTCAAAAGTCAACAGCTGTCACTGCCAATCAAATTCAGATTCAAATTCAAATGGTCGCATCTGGTTGCTATGGTGACTGATACTTCATGTGCTTCTGTGTTTTCATCACCATAGCAACCAGATGCAGACATTTTGACTTTGAAAGCTTGATTTTTGATTAAACAGTGTAATTCCATCATAATTCCACTGGGGCTGTGACAACAGCACGAATCCCTGATGGACACCTTCAACAGGGACCTCTGATTGGCTGTTGTCTTTTTGACTCTGCCTTAAATACAGTTAAAGTTGAAGACGGTTTGTTGTGCACTCCTGACCTTGTGTGAGTCATGTCTCCACTCCTTGAACTCTGTATTTATCCAGCATGCTAACCTCTACAATTCAGGCTCATAATTCAAGTTTGAAATGATGCTACTGTAAAATATGAAGCTGCTGCTGTTACCTGCTGCTGTTAAATGTTGATAATGTGCTGGTTTCTGTGCTGGTTGTTGTGAAATGTATTTATTCAAATGAGACAAACCCCTTGAGTTGCACCAACTGGTTTTCAAGAGGGTGGTTGCTTTCATGACAAATGTGGGAATATTGTTGTGGCTTGTCTTGTGTTTTCTACTGCTTATAATGATTCCTGTGGTATTCTTGCCATTTAATGTGCTATTTAAATGAATGAGTGATACGTGATAGCGTGATGCTAACTCTAACTACAGTATTTAGTCAAAAAGTCAACAGCTGTCACTGCCAGTAAATTCAGATTCAAATTCAAATGTTCGCATCTGGTTGCTATGGTGACTGATGATGCTCATGCTTCTGTGTTTTTCATCACCACTTGTAACCAGATGCGAACATTTGACTTTAGGCTGATTTTGATTGACAGATGTAATTCCATCATAATTCCACTGGGGCTGTGACAGCTTATGCAGATCTGATTGGACACCTTCAACAGGAGACCTCTGATTGGCTGTTGTCTTTTTGACTCTGCCTTAAATACAGTTAAAGTTGAAGACAGTTTGTTATTGCACTCTGACCTTGTGTGAGGTCATGTCTCCCACTCTTGAACTCTGTATTTATCCAGCATGCTAACCTCTACAATTCAGGCTCATAATTCAAGTTTGAAATGATGCTACTGTAAAATATGAAGCTGCTGCTGTTACCTGCTGCTGTTAAATGTTGATAATGTGCTGGTTTCTGTGCTGGTTGTTGTGAAATGTATTTATTCAAATGAGACAAACCTTGAGTTGCACCAACTGGTTTTCAAGAGGGTGGTTGCTTTCATGACAAATGTGGGAATATTGTTGTGGCTTGTCTTGTGTTTCTGCTGCTTATATTGGTTCCTGTGGTATTCTTGTCATTTAATGTTGCTATTTAAATGAATAGGTAATCGTGTTGAGTATGATACTAACTCTAACTACAGTATTTAAGTCAAAAGTCAACAGCTGTCACTGCCAATCAAATTCAGATTCAAATTCAAATGTTAGCATCTGGTTGCTATGGTGACTGATGATGCTCATGCTTCTGTGTTTTCATCACCACTTAGCAACCAGATGCGTGGTAACCTGGCTTGATTTTGACCAACAGTGTAATTCCATCATAATTCCACTGGGGCTGTGACAACAGCACGAATCTGATTGGACACCTTCAACAGGAGACCTCTGATTGGCTGTTGTCTTTTTGACTCTGCCTTAAATACAGTTAAAGTTGAAGACAGTTTGTTATTGCACTCTGACCTTGTGTGAGGTCATGTCTCCCACTCTTGAACTCTGTATTTATCCAGCATGCTAACCTCTACAATTCAGGCTCATAATTCAAGTTTGAAATGATGCTACTGTAAAATATGAAGCTGCTGCTGTTACCTGCTGCTGTTAAATGTTGATAATGTGCTGGTTTCTGTGCTGGTTGTTGGAAATGTATTTATTCAAATGAGACAAACCCCTTGAGTTGCACCAACTGGTTTTCAAGAGGGTGGTTGCTTTCATGACAAATGTGGGAATATTGTTGGCCGGCTTGTCTTGTCGTTTTCTGCTGCTTATATTGATTCCTGTGGTATTCTTGCCATTTAATGTTGCTATTTAAATGAATGAGTGATCGTGATAGTGTGATGCTAACTCTAACTACAGTATTTAAGTCAAAAAAGTCAACAGCAGCTGTCACTGCCAATCAAATTCAGATTCAAATTCAAATGGTAAGCATCTAGTTTGCTATAGTGACTGATGATGCTCATGCTTCTGTGTTTTCATCACCATAGCGGCAGATCTGGCACGATGACTTTAACTTGATTTTGATTGACAGTGTAATTCCATCATAATTCCACTGGGGCTGTGACAACAGCACGAATCTGATTGGACACCTTCAACAGGAGACCTCTGATTGGCTGTTGTCTTTTGACTCTGCCTTAAATACAGTTAGTTGAAGATAGTTTGTTGTTGCACTCTGACCTTGTGTGTGAGGTCATGTCTCCACTCTTGAACTCTGTATTTATCCAGCATGCTAACCTCTACAATTCAGGCTCATAATTCAAGTTTGAAATGATGCTGTAAAATATGAAGCTGCTGCTGTTACCTGCTGCTGTTAAATGTTGATAATGTGCTGGTTTCTGTGCTGGTTGTTGTAAATGTATTTATTCAAATGAGACAAACCTTGAGTTGCACCAGCTGGTTTTCAAGAGGTGGTTGCTTTCATGACAAATGTGGGAATATTGTTGGCTTGTCTTGTGTTTTCTGCTGCTTATATTGATTCCTGTGGTATTCTTGTCATTTAATGTTGCTATTTAAATGAATGAGTGATACGTGATAGCGTGATGCTAACTCTAACTACAGTATTTAAGTCAAAAAGTCAACAGCTGTCACTGCCAATCAAATTCAGATTCAAATTCAAATGTTCGCATCTGGTTGCTATGGTGACTGATGATGCTCATGCTTCTGTGTTTTCATCACCATAGCAACCAGATGCGAACATTTGACTTTAGTGATTTTGATTGACAGTGTATTCCCATCATAATTCCACTGGGGCTGTGACAACAGCACAGATCTGATTGGACACCTTCCAACAGGAGACCTCTGATTGGCTGTTGTCTTTTGACTCTGCCTTAAATACAGTTAAAGTTGAAGACAGTTTGTTGCACTCTGACCTTGTGTGAGGTCGTGTCTACTCTTGAACTCTGTATTCATCCAGCATGCTAACCTCTACAATTCAGGCTCATAATTCAGGATTTGAAATGATGCTACTGTAAAATATGAAGCTGCTGCTGTTACCTGCTGCTGTTAAATGTTGATAATGTGCTGGTTTCTGTGCTGGTTGTTGTGGGAATGTATTTATTCAAATGAGACAAACCCCTTGATTGCACCAACTGGTTTTCAAGAGGTGGTTGCTTTCATGACAAATGTGGGAATATTGTTGTGGCTTGTCTTGTGTTTTCTGCTGCTTATATTGATTCCTGTGGTATTCTTGCCATTTAATGTTGCTATTTAAATGAATGAGTGATACGTGATGACGTGATGCTAACTCTAACTACAGTATTTAAGTCAAAAGTCAGCAGCTGCTCACTGCCAATCAAATTCAGATTCAAATTCAAATATTGCATCTGATTGCTATGGTGACTGATGATGCTCATGCTTCTGTATTTTCATCACCATAGCAGCCAGATGCGAACATTTGACTTTGAACTGATTTTTGATTGACAGTGTAATTCATCATAATTCCACTGGGGCTGTGACAGCAACACCCAGTCTGATTGGACACCTTCAACAGGAGACCTCTGATTGGCTGTTGTCTTTTTGACTCTGCCTTAAATACAGTTAAAAGTTGAAGACAGTTTGTTATTGCACTCTGATAACCCATGTGAGTCATGTCTCCCACTCTTGAACTCTGTATTTATCCAGCATGCTAACCTCTACACAATTCAGGCTCATAATTCAAGTTTGAAATGATGCTACTGTAAAAATATGAAGCTGCTGCTGTTACCTGCTGCTGTTAAATGTTGATAATGTGCTGGTTTTCTGTGCTGGTTGTTGTGATGTGTTTATTCAAATGAGACAAACCCTTGAGTTGCACCAACTGGTTTTCAAAGGGTAGTTTGCTTTCATGACAATTGTGGGAATATTGTTGGCTTGTCTTGTGTTTTCTGCTGCTTATATTGATTCCTGTGGTATTCTTGCCATTTAATGTTGCTATTTAAATGATTGAGTGATACGTGATAGCGTGATGCTAACTCTAACTTCACATTAAGTCAAAAAGTCAACGTGTGCTGCAATCAAATTCAGATTCAAATTCAAATGTTCGCATCTGGTTGCTATGGTGACTGATGATGCTCATGCTTCTGTGTTTTCATCACCATAGCAACCAGATGCGGCTGTTGACTTTGGCTGATTTTTGATTGACAGTGTAATTCCATCATAATTCCACTGGGGCTGTGACAGCAGCACAGATCTGATTGGACACCTTCAGCTTAGGAGACCTCTGATTGGCTGTTGTCTTTTTGGCTCTGCCTTAAATACAGTTAAGTTGAAGACAGTTTGTTATTGCACTCTGACCTTGTGTGAGGTCATGTCTCCCACTCTTGAACTTGTATTTATCAGCATGCTAACCTCTCGACAATTCAGGCTCATAATTCAAGTTTGAAATGATGCTACTGTAAAATATGAAGCTGCTGCTGTTACCTGCTGCTGTTAAATGTTGATAATGTGCTGGTTTCTGTGCTGGTTGTTGTGAAATGTATTTATTCAAATGAGACAAACCCTTGAGTTGCACCAACTGTGGTTTTCAAGAGGGTGGTTGCTACTTGACAAATGTGGGAATATTGTTGACAGCTTGTCTTGTGTTTCTGCTGCTTATATTGATTCTGTGGTATTCTTGTCATTCAATGTGCTATTTAAATGAATGGGTAATCACGTGATAAGCGTGATGCTAACTCTAACTACAGTATTTTAAGCAAAGTCAAAAAAGTCAACAGCTGTCACTGCACCAATCAAATTCAGATTCAAATTCAAATGTTCGCATCTGGTTGCTATGGTATTCGTGTTCTCATGCTTCTGTGTTTTCATCACCATAGGAACCAGATGCGAACATTTGACTTTTGAAGCTGATTTTTGATTGACAGTGTAATTCCATCATAATTCCACTGGGGCTGTGACAACAGCACAAATCTGATGGACACCTTCAACAGGAGACCTCTGATTGGCTGTTGTCTTTTGACTCTGCCTTAAATACAGTTAAAGTTGAAGACAGTTTGTTATTGCACTCCTGACCTTGTGTGAGTCCTTGTCTCCCACTCTTGAACTCTGTATTCATCCAGCATGCTAACACTCTACAATTCAGGCTCATAATTCAAGTTTGAAATGATGCTACTGTAAAATATGAAGCTGCTGCCTGCTGTTACCTGCTGCTGTTAAATGTTGATAATGTGCTGGTTTCTGTGCTGGTTTGTTGTGAAATATATTTATTCAAATGAGACAAACCCTTGAGTTGCACCAACTGGTTTCAAGAGGGTGGATTTGCTTTCATGACAAATGTGGGAATATTGTTGTGGCTTGTCTTGTGTTTTCTGCTGCTTATATTATTGGTTCCTGTCATTATTCTTGCCATTTAATGTTGCTATTTAAATGAATGGTGATACGTGATAGCGTGATGCTAACTCCTTTACACAGTATTCAAGGCAAGTCAAAAAGTCAACAGCTGTCACTGCCAATCAAATTCAGATTCAAATTCAAATGTTAGCATCTGGTTGCTATGGTGACTGATGATGCTCGTAGCCTGTGTTTTCATCACCATAGCAACCAGATGCGAACATTTGACTGGCTTGATTGACAGTGTAATTCCATCATAATTCCACTGGGGCTGTGACAAACACTTCCGAATCCTGATTGGACACCTTCAACAGGAGACCTCTGATTGGCTGTTGTCTTTTTGACTCACCCATAATGCAGTTAAAGTTAGAAGACAGTTTGTTATTGCACTCTGACCTTGTGTGAGTCATGTCTCCCACTCTTGAACTCTGTATTTATCCAGCATGCTAACCTCTACAATTCAGGCTCATAATTCAAGTTTGAAATGATGCTACTGTAAAATATGAAGCTGCTGTTACCTGCTGCTGTTAAATGTTGATAATGTGCTGGTTTCTGTGCTGGTTGTTGTGGAAGCTCTTATTTATTCAAATGGAGACAAACCCCTTGAAGTTGCACCAACTGGTTTCAAGAGGGTGGTTGCTTTCATGACAAATGTGGGAATATTGTTAATGGCTTGTCTTGTGTTTTCTGCTGCTTATATTAGTTCTCATGAGTATTCTTGTCATTTTTAATGTTGCTATTTAAATGAATGAGTGATACGTGATAGTGTGATCTCATCTACTACAGTGTTAGTCAAAAAGTCAACAGCTGTCACTGCCAATCAAATTCAGATTCAAATTCAAATGTTAGCATCTATGGATTTGCTATGGTGACTGATGATGCTCATGCTTCTGTGTTTTCATCACCATAGCAACCAGATGTGAACATTTGACTTTTTGAAGCTGATTTTTGATGACAGTGTAATTCCATCATAATTCCACTGGGGCTGTAACAGCACGCGAATCCTGATTGGACACCTTCAAGCAGGAGACCTCTGATTGGCGGTTGTCTTTTTGACTCTGCCTTAAATACAGTTAAAGTTAGAAGAACAGTTTGTTATTGCACTCTGACCTTGTGGCGAGGTCATGTCTCCCACTCTTGAACTCTGTATTCATCCATACTAACCTCTACAATTCAGGCTCATAATTCCAAGTTTGAAATGATGCTGCTGTAAAATATGAAGCTGCTGCTGTTACCTGCTGCTGTTAAATGTTGATAATGTATTGGTTTCTGTGCTGGTTGTTGTAAATATGTTTGTAGTGAGACAAACCCATGAGTTGCACCAGCTGGTTTTCAAGAGGGTGGTTGCTTTCATGACAAATGTGGGAATATTGTTGTGGCTTGTCTTGTGTTTCTATACTTATATTGATTCCTGTAAGTATTCTTGCCATTTAATGTTGCTATTTAAATGAATGAGTGATACGTGATAGCGTGAGTGCTAACTCTAACTACAGTATTTAAATTCAAAAGTCAACAGCTGTCACTGCCCAATCAGATTCAGATTCAAATTCAAATGTTGCATCTGGTTGCTATTGACTGATGATGCTCAGCTGCTTCTGTGTTTTCATCACCGCAGCAACTGGTCACGAACATTTGACTTTGAAGCTGATTTTGTTAACAAATGCTCAATTCCATCATAATTCCACTGGGGCTGTGACAACAGCACGAATCTGATTGGACACCAGCCAACAGGAGACCTCTGATTGGCTGTCTTTTGACTCTACTTATAAATACAGTTAAAGTTGAAGACAGTTTGTTGTGCACTCTGACCTTGTGTGAGTCATGTCTCACTCTTGAACTCTGTATTTATCCAGCATGCTAACCTCCCCAATTTCAGGCTCATAATTCAAGTTTGAAATGATGCTACTGTAAAATATGAAGCTGCTGCTGTTACCTGCTGCTGTTAAATGTTGATAATGTGCTGGTTTCTGTGCTGGTTGTTGTAAATGTATTTATTCAAATGAGACAAACCCCTTGAGTTGCACCAACTGGTTTTCAAGGGTGGTTGCTTTCATGACAAATGTGGGAATATTGTTGACTTGTCTTGTGTTTTCTGCTTATATTGATTCTGTGGTATTCTTGCCATTAATGTTGCTATTTAAATGAATGAGTGATACGTGATGGCGTGATGCTAACTCTAACTGCAGTATTTAAGTCAAAGTCAGCAGCTGTCACCATCAGATTCAGATTCAAGTTAAATGTTCGCATCTGGTTGCTATGGTGACTGATGATGCCATGCTTCTGTGTTTTCATCACCACCCAGCAGATGGGAACATTTGACTTTGAGGCTGATTTTGATTGACAGTGTAATTCCATCATAATTCCACTGGGAGCTGTATGACCTTGGCACGAATCTGATTTGGACACCTTCAACAGGAGACCTCTGATTGGCTGTTGTCTTTTTGACTCTGCCTTAAATACAGTTAAAGTTGAAGACAGTTTTGTTATTGCACTCTGACCTTGTGTGAGGTCATGTCTCCCACTCTTGAACTCTGTGTTATCCAGCATGCTAACCTCTACAATTTAAGGCTCATAATTCAAGTTTGAAATGATGCACTGTAAAATATGAAGCTGCTGCTGTACCTGCTGCTGTTAAATGTTGATAATGTGCTGGTTTCTGTGCTGGTTGTTGTGAAATGTATTTATTCAAATGAGACAAACCCCTT
The DNA here is from genome assembly GCF_022539355.2 of Hippoglossus stenolepis. Lineage (NCBI taxonomy): Eukaryota > Metazoa > Chordata > Actinopteri > Pleuronectiformes > Pleuronectidae > Hippoglossus > Hippoglossus stenolepis. The sequence goes on along the minus strand of NC_061497.1, from coordinate 4,512,399 downwards.
GAGTTGCACCAACTGGTTTTCAAGAGGTGGTTGCTTTCATAATAAATATTAGGAATATTGTTGGCTTGTCTTGTGTTTTCTACTGCTTATATTGATTCCTGTGGTATTCTTGTCATTTAATGTTGCTATTTAAATGAATGGTGATACGTGATAGTGTGATGCTAACTCTAACTACAGTATTTAAGTCAAAAAGTCAACAGCTCATGCCTGATGGAATTCAGATTCAAATTCAAATGTTCGCATCTGGTTGCTATGGTGACTGATGATGCTCATGCTTCTGTGTTTTCATCACCATAGCAACCAGATGAACATTTGACTTTGAAGCTGATTTTGATTGACAGTGTAATTCCATCATAATTCCACTGGGCTGTGACAACAGCTGCGAATCTGATTGGACACCTTCAACAGGAGACCTCTGATTGGCTGTTGTGCTTTTGACTCTGCCTTAAATACAGTTAAAGTTGAAGACAGTTTGTTATTTACTCTGACCTTGTGTGAGGTGTCTCCCACTCTTGAACTCTGTATTCATCCAGCATGCTATACCTCTACAATTCAGGCTCATAATTCCAAGTTTGAAATGATGCTACTGTAAAATATGAAGCTATATGTTGCACCTGCTGCTGTTAAATGTTGATAATGTGCTGGTTTCTGTGCTGGTTGTTGTGAAATATATTTATTCAGATAGGACAAACCCCTTGAGTTTTAACTGGTTTCAAGAGGGTGGATTGCTTTATAAACAAATGTGGGAATATTGTTGTGGCTTGTCTTATGTTTTCTGTATAATATTGATTCCTGTGGTATTCTTGCCATTTAATGTTGCTATTTAAATGAATGAGTGATCATTGATAGCGTGATGCTAACTCTAACTTTCCACCAAGTGATGCAGTCAAGAATCAACGGCTATGCTGCAGTCAAATTCCGTTGATTCGTGTGGCATCTGGTTGCTATGGTGACGTTGATGTCGTAACTATGTTTTCATCACCATGACAGATCTGAGCTGTTGACTGAGCTGATTTTGATTGACAGTGTAATTCATCGTAATTCCACTGGGGCTGACAACAGCACGAATCTGATTGGACACCTTCAACAGGAGACCTCTGATTGGCTGTTGTCTTTTGGCTCTGCACTTAAATACAGTTAAAGTTAAGAGACAGTTTGTTATTGCCTCTGACCTTGGCAGAGGTCATGTCTCCACACTCTTGAACTCTGTATTATCCAGCGTGCTAACCTCTACAATTCAGGCTCATAATTCAAGTTTGAAATGATGCTGTAAAATATGAAGCTACTGCTGTTACCTGCTGCTGTTAAATGTTGATAATGTGCTGGTTTCTGTACTGGATTGTTGTGAAATGTATTTATTCAAATAGAGACAAGCCCCTTGAGTTGCACCAACTGGTTTTCAAGAGGTGGTTAACTTTCATGACAATTGTGAGGTGTGTTGTGACTTGTCTTGTGTTTTCTGCTGTATATTGATTCCTGTGTTCTTTGCCATTTTAATGTTGCTATTTAAATGAATGAGTGATACGTGATAGCGTGATGCTAACTGTAACTACAGTATTTAAGGCAAAGTCAAAAGTCAACAGCTGTCTGCCAATCAAGTTCAGATTCAAATTCAAATGGTAAGCATCTGGTTGCTATGGTGACTGATGATGCTCATGCTTCTGTGTTTTCATACCATAGCAGCAGATGCGGCTGTTTGTTTCAGGCTTTGATTTTTGACAGTGGTCCATCATAATTCCACTGAGGCTGTGACAACAGCACGAATCTGATTGGACACCTTCAACCCAGGAGACCTCTGATTGGCTGTTGTCTTTTGACTCTACCTTAAATACAGTTAAAGTTAAGACAGTTTATTTATTGCACTCTGACCTTGTGAGTCATGTCTCCCTCTTGAACTCTGTGTTTATCCAGCATGTATAGCCTCTACAATTCAGGCTCATAATTCAAGTTTTGAATAGTGCTACCAGTAAAATATGAAGCTGCTGCTGTTACCTGCTGCTGTTAAATGTTGATAATGTGCTGGTTTCTGTGCTGGTTGTTGTGAAATGTATTTATTCAAATGAGACAAACCCCTTAGGTTGCACAACTGGTTTCAAGGAGAGGGTGGTTGCTTTCATGACAAATGTAGAATATTGTTGACGGCTTGTCTTGTGTTTTCTGCTGCTTATATTGATTCTCTTGGTATTCTTGCCATTTAATGTTGCTTATTTAAATGAATGGTGATACGTGATAGTGATGCTAACTCTAACTACAGTATTTAAGTCAAAAAGTCAACAGCTGTCACTGCCAATCAAATTCAGATTCAAATTCAAATGTTAGCATCTGGTTGCTATGGTGACTGATGATGCTCATGCTTCTGTGTTTTCATCACCACCCAGCAATAAGATGCTTGAACATTTGTTTTTAAACTGATTTTTGATTGACAGTCATATTCCATCATAATTCCACTGGGGCTGCTTGACAGCAGCACGAAATCTGATTGGACACCTTCAACTGGGAGACCTCTGATTGGCGGTTGTCTTTTTGACTCTGTAATCTGGTTAAAGGTGAACGTTTATTCATTGCACTCTGACCTTGTGAGGTCATGTCTCACTCGCCAGGGCTCTGTATTCATCCAGCATGCTAACACCTCTACAATTCGAAACCATAATTCAGTTTGAAAATGATGCTACTGCCAAATATGAAGCTATGTATTTTTAACTTTATTAAATGTTGATAATGTGCTGGTTTCTGTGCTGGTTGTTGTGAAATGTATTTATTCAAGTGAGACAAACCCCTTGATTGCACCAACTGGTTTTCAGAGGGTGGTTAACTTTCACATGACAAATATTAGAATAACTGTTGACAGCTTGTCTTGTGTTTTCTGCTGTATATTATTCTGTACATTATTCTTGCATTTAATGTTTTTATTTAAATGAATAGTGATACGTGATAGCGTGATATAACTCTAACTACAAGTATTTAAATTAAAAATCAACAGCTGTCACTGCCAATCAGATTGATTAAATTCAAATGTTCGCATCTGGTTGCTATGGTGACTGATGATGCTCGTGTTATATGGTTTTCATCACCATGGCAACCAGATGCGAACATTAACAATGATTTTGATTGACAGTGCTCAATTCCATCATAATTCCACTGGGGCTGTGACAACAGCACGAATCGATGGTTACCTTCAGCAGGAGACCTCTGATTGGCTGTTGTCTTTTTGACTCTGCCTTAAATACAGTTAAAGTTGAAGACAGTTTGTTGTGCACTCTGACCTTGTGTGAGGTCATGTCTCCCACTCTTGAATATGTTTATCCAGCATGCTATCTACAATTCAGGCTCATAATTCAAGTTTGAAATGATGCTACTGTAAAATATATGAAGCTGCTGTTTGCTGCTGTTAAATGTTGATAATGTGCTGGTTTCTGTGCTGGTTGTTGTGAAATGTATTTATTCAAATGAGACAAGCCACTTGAGTTGCACCAACTGGTTTTTCAAGAGGTGGTTGCTTTCATGACAAATGTAGGAATATTGTTGACAGCATATTTGTGTTTTCTGCTGCTTATAATGCCAGTTCATAATTGTCTTGCATTTAATGTTGCTATTTAAATGAATAGGTGATACGTGATAGCGTGATGCTAACTCTAACTACAGTATTAAATTAAAGTCAACAGCTGTCTGCCCAATCAAATTCAGATTCAAATTCAAATGTTCGCATCTGGTTGCTATAGTGTGATGATGCTCATGCTTCTGTGTTTTCATCACCGCAGCAACCCAGTCACTGGTATTATTTGGCTTGTTTGATTGACAGTGTAATTCCATCATAATTCCCACTGGGGCTACATGACAACCTTGAATCTGATTGGACACCTTCAACAGGGAGACCTCTGATTGGCTGTTTGTCTTTTTGACTCTGCCTTAAATACAGTTAAAGTTGAAGACAGTTTGTTATTGCACTCTGACCTTGTGTGAGGTCATGTCTCCCACTCTTGAACTACTGTATTTATCAGCATGCTAACCTCTACAATTCAGGCTCATAATTCAAGTTTAAATGATGCTACTGTAAAATATGAAGCTGCTGCTGTACCTGCTGCTGTTAAATGTTGATAATGTGCTGGTTTCTGTGCATGGTTGTTGTGAAATGTATTTATTCAAATGAGACAAACCCCTTGATTGCACCAACTGGTTTTCAAGAGGGTGGTTTGCTTTCATGACAAATGTGGGAATATTGTTGGCCCGGCTTGTCTTGTGTTTTCTGCTGCTTATATTGATTCTGTGGTATTCTTGTCATTTAATGTTGCTATTTAAATGAATAGGTGATACAATGATAGTGTGATGCTAACTCTAACTACAGTATTTAAGTCAAAAAGTCAACAGCTGTCACTGCCAATCAAATTCGAATTCAAATTCAAATGTTAGCATCTGGTTGCTATGGTGACTGATGATGCTCACATCTTCTGTCTTTCATCACCATAACAACCAAAAGATGTGAACATTTGACTTTAACAGTTCTGATAAACAGTGTAATTCCATCATAATTCCACTGGGCTGTGACAACAGCACGAATCCTGATTGGACACCTTCAGCTTAGGAGACCTCTGATTGGCTGTTGTCTTTTTGACTCTGCCTTAAATACAGTTAAAGTTGAAGACAGTTTGTTATTGCACTCTGACCTTGTGTGAGGTCATATCTCCCACTCTTGAACTCTGTATTCATCAGCATGCTAACTTACCTCTACAATTCAGGCTCATAATTCAAGTTTGAAATGATGCTACTGTAAAATATGAAGCTGCTGCTGTTACTGCTGTTAAATGTTGATAATGTGCTGGTTTCTGTGTAGTTGTTGTGAAATGTATTTATTCAAATGAGACAAACCCCTTGAGTTGCACAACTGTGAACAAGAGGGTGGTTGCTTTCATGACAAATGTGGGAATATTGTTATTGTCTTGTGTTTTCTGCTGCTTATATTGATTCTGTGGTATTCTTGCCATTTAATGTTGCTATTTAAATGAATGAGTGATACGTGATAGCGTGATGCTAACTAACTACAGTATTTAAGTCAAAAGTCAACAGCTATCACTGCCAATCAAATTCAGATTCAAATTCCAAATGTTCGCATCTGGTTGCTATGAGTGACTGTGATGCTCCATGCTTCTGTGTTTTCATCTCACCAACGGCAAGATGCGAACATTTGACTTTGGAAACTGATTTTGATTGACAGTGTAATTCCATCATAATTCCACTGGGGCTGTGTGACAACCTTACGAATCTGATTGGACACCTTCAACAGAGGCCTCTGATTGGCTGTTGTCTTTTTGACTCTGCCTTAAATACAGTTAAAGTTGAGGCAGTTTGTTATTGCACTCTCTGACCTTGTGTGTGGTCATGTCTCCCACTCTTGAACTCTGTATTTATCCAACTACTAACCTCTACAATTCAGGCTCACTAATTCCAAGTTTTGAAATGATGCTGCTGTAAAATATGAAGCTGCTGCTGTTACCTGCTGCTGTTAAATGTTGATAATGTGCTGGTTTCTATTGCTGGTTTGTTGTGAAATGTATTTATTCGATGAGACCGACCCCTTGAGTTGCATAACTGGTTTCAAGAGGGTGGTTGCTTTCACCATGACAATTGTGGGAATATTATTTGACGGCTTGTCTTATGTTTTTTCTACTGCTTATATTGATTCCTGTGGTATTCTTGCCATTTAATGTTGCTATTTAAATGAATGAGTGATACGTGGCGTGATGCTAACTGTAACTACAGTATTTGAAGCAAAGTCAAAAAGTCAACAGCTGTCACCAATCAAATTCAGATTCAAATTCAAATGGTCGCATCTGGTTGCTATGGTGACTGATGATGCTCATGCTTCTGTGTTTTCATCACCATAGCAACCAGATGTGAACATTTGACTTTGAAGCTGATTTTGGTACAAACAGTGTAATTCCATCACTTAATTCCACTGGGGCTGTGACAACAGCACGAATCTGATTGGACACCTTCAGCAGGAGACCTCTGATTGGCTGTTGTCTTTTTGGCTCTGCCTTAAATGCAGTTAAAGTTGAAGACAGTTTGTTATTGCACTCTGACCTTGTGGCTGAGTCATGTCTCCCCTCTTGAACTCTGTATTTATCCAGCATGCTAACCTCTAATTGAGCTCATAATTCAAGTTTGAAATGATGCTGCTGTAAAATATGAAGCTGCTGCTGTTACCTGCTGCTGTTAAATGTTGATAATGTGCTGGTTTCTGTGCTGGTTGTTGTGAAAATGTATTTATTCAAATGAGACAAACCTTGAGTTACTTACTTCTGGTTTTCAAGAGGGTGGTTGCTTTCATGACAAATGTGGGAATATTGTTGACGGCTTGTCTTGTGTTTTCTGCTGCTTATATTGATTCCTGTGGTATTCTTGCCATTTAATGTTGCTATTTAAATGAATGAGTGATACGTGATAGCGTGATGCTAACTCTAACTACAGTATTTAAGTCAAAAAGTCAACAGCTGTCACTGCCAATCAAATTCAGATTCAAATTCAAATGTTCGCATCTGGTTGCTATGGTGACTGATGATGCTCATGCTTCTGTGTTTTCATCACCATAGCAACCAGATGTTTGTTAAGCTGATTTTGATGACAGTGTAATTCATCATAATTCCACTGGGGCTGTGACAACAGCACGAATCTGATTGGACACCTTCAACAGGAGACCTCTGTTTGGCTGTTATGCTTTTTGACTCTGCCTTAAATACAGTTAAAGTTGAAGACAGTTTGTTATTGCACTCCTGACCTTGTGTGAGGTCATGTCTCCCACTCTTGAACTCTGTATTCATCCAGCATATAACCTCTATTCAGGCTCATAATTCAAGTTTGAAATGATGCTACTGTAAAATATGAAGCTGCTGCTGTTACCTGCTGCTGTTAAATGTTGATAATGTGCTGGTTTAATATGGTTTGTTGTGAAAATAATATTTATTCAAATGAGACAAACCCCTTAGGTTGCACCAACTAGTTTCAAAGAAGGTAGTTGCTTTCATGACAAATGTGGGAATATTGTTGGCTTGTCTTGTGTTTTCTGCTGTATATTGATTCCTGTGAGTATTCTTGCCATTTAATGTTGCCTATTTAAATGAATGAGTGATACGTGATAGCGTGATACTAACTCTAACTACAGTATTTAAGTCAAAAGTCAACAGCTGTCACTGCCAATCAAATTCAGATTCAAATTCAAATGTTCATCTGGTTGCTATGAGCTGATGATGCTCATGCTTCTGTTTTCATCACCATAGCAACCAGATCTGTTGATATTTGACTTTAGCTGATTTTGATTGACAGTGTAATTCCATCATAATTCCACTGAGGCTGTGACAACAGCACGAATCTGATTGGACACCTTCAACAGGAGACCTCTGATTGGCTGTTGTCTTTTTGACTCTGCCTTAAATACAGTTAAAGTTAAGAGACAGTTTGTTATTGCACTCCTGACCTTGTGTGAGGTCATGTCTCCCACTGCTTGAACTCTGTATTTATCAGCATGCTAACCTCTACAATTCAGGCTCATAATTCAAGTTTGAAATGATGCTGCACAGCAAAATGAAGCTGCTGCTGTTACCTGCTGCTGTTAAATGTTGATAATGTGCTGGTTTCTGTGCTGGTTGTTGTAGATGTATTTATTCAAATGAGACAAACCCCTTGAGTTGCACCAACTGGTTTTCAAGAGGGTGGTTGCTTTCATGACAATTGTGGGAATATTGTTGACGGCTTGTCTTGTGTTTTCTGCTTATATTGATTCCTGTGGTATTCTTGCCATTTAATGTTGCTATTTAAATGATTGAGTGATACGTGATAGCGATGATGCTAACTCTAACTACAGTATTTAGTCAAAAAGTCAACGTATGCTGCCAATCAAATTCAGATTCAAATTCAAATGTTCGCATCTGGTTGCTATGGTGACTGATGATGCTCATGCTTCTGTGTTTTCATCACCATAGCAGCAGATGCAAACATTGTTTGAAGCTGATTTTGATTGACAGTGTCCATCATAATTCCACTGGGGCTGTGACAGCAGCGCGAATCCTGATTGGACACCTTCAACAGGAGACCTCTGATTGGCTGTTGTCTTTTGACTCTGCCTTAAATACAGTTAAAGTTGAAGACAGTTTGTTATTGCACTCTGACCTTGTGTGAGGTCATGTCTCCACTCTTAGACTCTGTATTATCCAGCATGCTAACCTCGACAATTCAGGCTCATAATTCAAGTTTTGAGTAGTGCTGCTGTAAAATATGGAAGCTGCTGCCTGTTACCTGCTGCTGTTAAATGTTGATAATGTGCTGGTTTCTGTGCTGGTTGTTGTGAAATGTATTTATTCAAATGAGACAAACCCCTTGAGTTGCACCAACTGGTTTTCAAGAGGGTGGTTGCTTTCATGACAAATGTGGGAATATTGTTGACGGCTTGTCTTGTGTTTTCTGCTGCTTATATTGATTCCTGTGGTATTCTTGCCATTTAATGTTGCTATTTAAATGAATGAGTGATACGTGATAGCGTGATGCTAACTCTAACTACAGTATTTAAGGCAAAGTCAAAAAGTCAACAGCTGTCACTGCCAATCAAATTCAGATTCAAATTCAAATGTTCGCATCTGGTTGCTATGGTGACTGATGATGCTCATGCTTCTGTGTTTTCATCTGCAACACAACCAGATCGAACATTTGACTTTGAAGCTGATTTTGATTGACAGTGTAATTCCATCATAATTCCACTGGGGCTGTGACAACAGCCACGAGAGATCTGATTGGACACCTTCAACAGGAGACCTCTGATTGGCTGTTGTCTTTTGACTCTACTTAAATACAGTTAAGTTGAAGACAGTTTGTTGGCCCTCTGACCTTGTGGCGAGGTCATGTCACTCTTGAACTCTGTATTTATCCAGCATGCTAACCTCTACAATTCAGGCTCATAATTCAAGTTTGAAATGATGCTGTAAAATATGAAGCTGCTGCTGTTACCTGCTGCTGGTAAATGTTGATAATGTGCTGGTTTCTGTGCTGGTTGTTGTGAAATGTATTTATTCAAATGAGACAAACCCCTTGATTTGCACCAACTGGTTTTCAGAGGGTGGTTGCTTTCATGACAAATATTAAGGAATAATATTGTTGTGACTTGTCTTGTGTTTTTTGCTGCTTATATTGATTCCTGTGGTATTCTTGTCATTTAATGTTGCTATTTAAATGAATGAGTGATACGTGATAGCGTGATGCTAACTCTAACTACAGTATTTAAGTCAAAAAGTCAACAGCTGTCACTGCCAATCAAATTCAGATTCAAATTCAAATGTTCGCATCTGGTTGCTATGGTGACTGATGATGCTCATGCTTCTGTGTTTTCATCACCATAGCAACCAGATACAACGACTGACTTTAACGATTTTGATTGACAGTGTATTCCATCATAATTCCACTGGGGCTGTGACAGCTTGGCACAGATACGGGGTGGACACCTTCAACAGGGAGACCTCTGATTGGCTGTTGTCTTTTTGACTCTGCCTTAAATACAGTTAAAGTTGAACAGTTTGTTGTGCACTCTGACTAGCCTTGTGTGAGGTCATGTCTCCCACTCTTGAACTCTGTATTTATCCAGCATGCTAACCTCTGCAATTCAAGGCTCATAATTCCAAGTTTGAAATGATGCTACTGTAAAATATGAAGCTGCTGCTGTTACCTGCTGCTGTTAAATGGTGATAATGTGCTGGTTTCTGTGCTGGTTGTTGTAAATGTATTTATTCAAATGAGACAAACCCCTTGAGTTGCACCAACTGGTTTTCAAGAGGGTGGTTGCTTTCATGACAAATGTGGGAATATTGTTGACGGCTTGTCTTGTGTTTTCTGCTGCTTATATTGATTCCTGTGGTATTCTTGTCATTTAATGTTGCTATTTAAATGAATGAGTGATACGTGATAGTGTGATGCTAACTCTAACTACAGTATTTAAGTCAAAAAGTCAACAGCTGTCACTGCCAATCAAATTCAGATTCAAATTCAAATGTTCGCATCTGGTTGCTATGGTGACTGATGATGCTCATGCTTCTGTGTTTTCATCACCACCCGCAGCCAGATGTGAACTGTTGACTTTAACTGATTTGATTGACAGTGTATTCCATCATAATTCCACTGGGGCTGTGACAACCTTGCAGAATCTGATTGGACACCTTCAACAGGGAGACCTCTGATTGGCTGTTGTGTCTTTGACTCTGCCTTAAATACAGTTAAAGTTGAAGACAGTTTGTTATTGCACTCTGACCTTGTGGCGGGGTCATGTCTCCCACTCTTGAACTCTGTATTCATCCAGCATGCTAACCTCACAATTCAGGCTCATAATTCAAGTTTGAAATGATGCTACTGTAAAATATGAAGCTGCTGCTGTTACCTGCTGCTGTTAGTGATAATGTATGGTTTCTGTGCTGGTTGTTGTGAAATGTATTTATTCAAATGAGACAAACCCCTTGAGTTGCACCAACTGGTTTTCAAGAGGGTGGTTGCTTTCATGACAAATGTGGGAATATTGTTGACGGCTTGTCTTGTGTTTTCTGCTGCTTATATTGATTCCTGTGGTATTCTTGCCATTTAATGTTGCTATTTAAATGAATGAGTGATACGTGATAGCGTGATGCTAACTCTAACTACAGTATTTAAGTCAAAAAGTCAACAGCTGTCACTGCCAATCAAATTCAGATTCAAATTCAAATGTTCGCATCTGGTTGCTATGGTGACTGATGATGCTCATGCTTCTGTGTTTTCATCACCATAGCAACCAGATGCGAACATTTGACTTTGAAGCTGATTTTGATTGACAGTGTAATTCCATCATAATTCCACTGGGGCTGTGACAACAGCGAATCACAATTGGACACCTTCAACAGGAGACCTCTGATTGGCTGTTCATCTTTTTGACTCTGCCTTAAATACAGTTAAAGTTGAAGACAGTTTTGTTATTGCACTCTGACCTTGTGTGAGGTCATGTCTCCCACTCTTGAACTCTGTATTTATCCAGCATGCTAACCTCTACAATTCAGCTCATAATTCAAGTTTGAAATGATGCTACTGTAAAATATGAAGCTGCTGCTGTTACCTGCTGCTGTTAAATGTTGATAATGTGCTGGTTTCTGTGCACAGTTGTTGTGAAATGTATTCAAATGGGACAAACCCCTTGGGTGCACCAACTGGTTTTCAGAGGTGGTTGCTTTCATAGCAATTGTGGGAATATTGTTGGCTTGTCTTGTGTTTTCTGCTGCTTATATTGATTCCTGTAGTATATTCTTGCCATTTAATGTTGCTATTTTAAATGATTGGTGATACGTGGCGTGATGCTAACTCTAGCTACAGTATTTAAGTCAAAAAAGTCAGCAGCTGTCACTGCCAGTAAATTCAGATTCAAATTCAAATGTTACGCATCTGGTTGCTATGGTGACTGATGATGCTCATGCTTCTGTGTTTTCATCACCATAGCAACCAGATTACAGGCTGTTGTTTAACTGATTTTGATTGACAGTGTAATTCCATCATAATTCCACTGGGGCTGTGACAACAGCACGAATCTGATTGGACACCTTCAACAGGAGACCTCTGATTGGCTGTTGTCTTTTTGACTCTGCCTTAAATACAGTTAAAGTTGAAGACAGTTTGTTATTGCACTCTGACCTTGTGTGAGGTCATGTCTCCCACTCTTGAACTCTGTATTTATCCAGCATGCTAACCTCTACAATTCAGGCTCATAATTCAAGTTTGAAATGATGCTACTGTAAAATATGAAGCTGCTGCTGTTACCTGCTGCTGTTAAATGTTGATAATGTGCTGGTTTCTGTGCTGGTTGTTGTGAAATGTATTTATTCAAATGAGACAAACCCCTTGAGTTGCACCAACTGGTTTTCAAGAGGGTGGTTGCTTTCATGACAAATGTGGGAATATTGTTGACGGCTTGTCTTGTGTTTTCTGCTGCTTATATTGATTCCTGTGGTATTCTTGCCATTTAATGTTGCTATTTAAATGAATGAGTGATACGTGATAGCGTGATGCTAACTCTAACTACAGTATTTAAGGCAAAGTCAAAAAGTCAACAGCTGTCACTGCCAATCAAATTCAGATTCAAATTCGTGTTAGCATCTGGTTGCTATGGTGACTGATGATGCTCATGCTTCTATGTTTTCATCACCATAGCAGCAGATCCCGAACATTTTGACTTTAACTGATTTTGATTGACAGTGCTCAATTCCATCACCAGAATTCCACTGGGGCTGTGACAACAGCACGAATCTATTGGACACCTTCAGCAGGGGACCTCTGATTGGCTGTTGTCTTTTGACTCTGCCTTAAATACAGTTAAAGTTGAAGACAGTTTATTATTTGCACTCTGACGCGTGGCAGGGTCATGTCTCCCACTCTTGAACTCTGTATTTATCCAGCATGCTGCCTCTACAATTCAGGCTCATAATTCAAGTTTGAAATGATGCTACTGTAAAATATGAAGCTGCTGCTGTTACCTGCTGCTGTTAAATGTTGATAATGTGCTGGTTTCTGTGCTGGTTGTTGTGAAATGTATTTATTCAAATGAGACGGCCTTAGTTGCACCAACTGGTTTCAAGAGAGGGTGGTTGCTTTCATGACAAATGTGGGAATATTGTTGACGGCTTGTCTTGTGTTTCTGCTGCTTATATTGATTCCTGTGAGTATTCTTGTCATTTAATGTTGCTATTTAAATGAATGAGTGATACGTGATAGCGTGATGCTAACTCTAACTACAGTATTTAAGTCAAAAAGTCAACAGCTGTCACTGCCAATCAAATTCAGATTCAAATTCAAATGTTCGCATCTGGTTGCTATGGTGACTGATGATGCTCATGCTTCTGTGTTTTCATCACCGCAGCGGCCAGATGAACATTTGACTGCAACGATTTTGATTGACAGTGTAATTCCATCATAATTCCACTGGGGCTGTGACAACAGCACGAATCTGATTGGACACCTTCAACAGGAGACCTCTGATTGGCTGTTGTCTTTTGACTCTGCCTTAAATACAGTTAAAGTTGAAGACAGTTTGTTGTGCACTCTGACCTTGTGTGGTCATGTCTCACTCTTGAACTCTGTATTCATCCAGCATGCTAACCTCTACAATTCAGGCTCATAATTCCAAGTTTGAAATGATGCTACTGTAAAATATGAAGCTGCTGCTGCTGTTACCTGCTGCTGTTAAATGTTGATAATGTGCTGGTTTTTCTGTGCTGGTTGTTGTAGAAATGTATTTGTTCAAATGAGACAAACCCCCTTGAGTTGCACCAACTGGTTTTCAAGAGGGTGGTTGCTTTCATGACAAATGTGGGAATATTGTTGTGGCTTGTCTTGTGTTTTCTGCTGCTTATATTGATTCCTGTAATTATTCTTGTAATTTAATGTTGCTATTTAAATGAATGAGTGATACGTGATAGCGTGATGCTAACTCTAACTACAGTATTTAAGTCAAAAAGTCAACAGCTGTCACTGCCAATCAAATTCAGATTCAAATTCAAATGTTCGCATCTGGTTGCTATGGTGACTGATGATGCTCATGCTTCTGTGTTTTCATCACCATAGCAACCAGATGCGAACATTTGACTTTGAAGCTGATTTTGATTGACAGTGTAATTCCATCATAATTCCACTGGGGCTGTGACAACAGCACGAATCTGATTGGACACCTTCAACAGGAGACCTCTGATTGGCTGTTGTCTTTTGACTCTGCCTTAAATACAGTTAAAGTTGAAGACAGTTTGTTATTGCACTCTGACCTTGTGTGAGGTCATGTCTCCCACTCTTGAACTCTGTATTTATCCAGCATGCTAACCTCTACAATTCAGGCTCATAATTCAAGTTTGAAATGATGCTACTGTAAAATATGAAGCTGCTGCTGTTACCTGCTGCTGTTAAATGTTGATAATGTGCTGGTTTCTGTGCTGGTTGTTGTGAAATGTATTTATTCAAATGAGACAAACCCCTTAGCAGTTGCCAACTGGTTTTCAAGAGGGTGGTTAACTTTCATGACAAATGTGGGAATATTGTTGGCTTGTCTTGTGTTTTCCACCTTATAGTGATTCCTGTGGTATTCTTGTCATTTAATGTTGCTATTTAAATGAATGAGTGATACGTGATAGCGTGATGCTAACTCTAACTACAGTATTTAAGTCAAAAGTCAACAGCTGTGCTGCCAATCAAATTCAGATTCAAATTCAAATGTTCGCATCTGGTTGCTATGGTGACTGATGATGCTCATGCTTCTGTGTTTTCATGCCATAGCAACCCAGATGCAGACATTTGACTTTAGCTGATTTTGATTGACGATGTAATTCATCATAATTCCACTGGGGCTGCTGACAACAGCACGAATCTGTTGGACACCTTCAACAGGAGACCTCTGATTGGCTGTTGTCTTTTGACTCTACCTTAAATACAGTTAAAGTTGAAGACAGTTTGTTATTGCCTCCTGACCTTGTGTGAGGTCATATCTCCACTCTTGAACTCTGTATTCGTAGCATGCTAACCTCTACAATTCAGGCTCTGTTCAAGTTTGAAATATTAATTTTCTACTGTAAAATATGAAGCTGCTGCTGTTACCTGCTGTTAAATGTTGATAATGTGCTGGTTTCTGTGCTGGTTGTTGTAAATGTGACATTTCAAATGAGACAAACCCCTTGAGTTGCACCAACTGGTTTTCAAGAGGGTGGTTGCTTTCATGACAAATGTGGGAATATTGTTGACGGCTTGTTCTTGTGTTTTCTGCTGCTTATATTGATTCCACCATGTTATTCTTGCCATTTAATGTTGCTATTTAAATGAATGAGTGATACGTGATAGTGATGCTAACTCTAACTTTACAGTATTTAAGTCAAAAAATCAACAGCTGTCTGCCAATCAAATTCAGATTCAAATTCAAATGTTAGCATCTGGTTGCTATGGTGACTGATGATGCTCATGCTTCTGTGTTTTCATCACCATAGCAACCAGATGCGAACATTTTGACTTTAGCTGATTTTGATTAAACAGTGTAATTCCACATCATAATTCCACTGGGGCTCTTGTGACAGCAGCACGAATCTGGTGGACACCTTCAACAGGAGACCTCTGATTGGCTGTTGTCTTTTTGACTCTGCCTTAAATACAGTTAATGTTGAAGACAGTTTGTTATTGCACTCTGACCTTGTGGCGAGGTCATGTCTCCCACTCTTGAACTCTGTATTTATCAGCATGCTAACCTCACCAATTCAGGCTCATAATTCAAGTTTGAAATACTACTGTAAAATATGAAGCTGCTGCTGTTACCTGCTGCTGTTAAATGTTGATAATGTGCTGGTTTCTGTGCTGGTTGTTGTGAAATGTATTTATTCAAATGAGACAAAGCCCTTGAGTTGCACCAACTGGTTTCAAGAGGTGGTTGCTTTCATGACAAATGTGGGAATATTGTTGACGGCTTGTCTTGTGTTTTCTGCTGCTTATATTGATTCCTGTGGTATTCTTGCCATTTAATGTTGCTATTTAAATGAATGAGTGATACGTGATAGCGTGATGCTAACTCTAACTACAGTATTTAAGGCAAAGTCAAAAAGTCAACAGCTGTCACTGCCAATCAAATTCAGATTCAAATTCAAATGTTCGCATCTGGTTGCTATGGTGACTGATGATGCTCATGCTTCTGTGTTTCATCACCATAGCAACCAGATGCGAACATTTGACTTTGTGATTTTGATGACAGTGCTGTGAGCTCCATCATAATTCCACTGGGGCTGTGACAACAGCACGAATCTGATTGGACACCTTCAACAGGAGACCTCTGATTGGCTGTTGTCTTTTTGACTCTGCCTTAAATACAGTTAAAGTTGAAGACAGTTTGTTATTGCACTCTGACCTTGTGTGAGGTCATGTCTCCCACTCTTGAACTCTGTATTTATCCAGCATGCTAACCTCTACAATTCAGGCTCATAATTCAAGTTTGAAATGATGCTACTGTAAAATATGAAGCTGCTGCTGTTACCTGCTGCTGTTAAATGTTGATAATGTGCTGGTTTCTGTGCTGGTTGTTGTGAAATGTATTTATTCAAATGAGACAAACCCCTTGAGTTGCACCAACTGGTTTTCAAGAGGGTGGTTGCTTTCATGACAAATGTGGGAATATTGTTGAGGCTTGTCTTGTATTTTTCTGCTGCTTATATTGATTCCTGTGGTATTCTTGTCATTAATATTGCTATTTAAATGAATAGGTGATAGTGGTAGTGTGATGCTAACTCTAACTTCTGATGTTTAAGTCAAAAAGTCAACAGCTGTCACTGTAATCAAATTCAGATTCAAATTCAAATGTTCGCATCTGGTTGCTATGGTATTTGATGATGCTCATGCTTCTGTGTTTTCATCACCTTTAGCAACAGATGCTTGAACATTTGACTTTTACAACTGATTTTGATTGACAGTGTAATTCCATCATAATTCCACTGGGGCTGTGACAACAGCACGAATCTGATTGGACACCTTCAACAGGAGACCTCTGATTGGCTGTTGTCTTTTTGACTCTGCCTTAAATACAGTTAATGTTGAAGACAGTTTGTTATTGCACTCTGACCTTGTGTGAGGTCATGTCTCCCACTCTTGAACTCTGTATTCATCCAGCATGCTAACCTCTACAATTCAGGCTCATAATTCAAGTTTGAAATGATGCTACTGTAAAATATGAAGCTGCTGCTGTTACCTGCTGCTGTTAAATGTTGATAATGTGCTGGTTTCTGTGCTGGTTGTTGTGAAATGTATTTATTCAAATGAGACAAACCCCTTGAGTTGCACCAACTGGTTTTCAAGAGGGTGGTTGCTTTCATGACAAATGTGGGAATATTGTTGACGGCTTGTCTTGTGTTTTCTGCTGCTTATATTGATTCCTGTGGTATTCTTGCCATTTAATGTTGCTATTTAAATGAATGAGTGATACGTGATAGCGTGATGCTAACTCTAACTACAGTATTTAAGTCAAAAAGTCAACAGCTGTCACTGCAATCAAATTTGAATTCAAATTCAAATGTTCGCATCTGGTGCTATGGTGATGATGATGCTCATGCTTCTGTGTTTTCTCACCATAGCAACCAGATGTGAACATTGACTTTGAAGCTGATTTTGATTGACAGTGTAATTCATCATAATTCCACTGGGGCTGTGACAACAGCACGAATCTGATTGGACACCTTCAACAGGAGACCTCTGATTGGCTGTTGTCTTTTTGACTCTGCCTTAAATACAGTTAATGGTAGAAGACAGTTTGTTATTGCCTCTGACCTTGTGTGGTCATGTCTCCACTCTTGAACTCTGTATTCATCCAGCATGCTAACCTCTACAATTCAGGCTCATAATTCAAGTTTGAAATGATGCTACTGTAAAATATGAAGCTGCTGCTGTTACCTGCTGCTGTTAAATGTTGATAATGTGCTGGTTTCTGTGCTGGTTGTTGTGAAATGTATTTATTCAAATGAGACAAACCCCTTGAGTTGCACCAACTGGTTTTCAAGAGGGTGGTTGCTTTCATGACAAATGTGGGAATATTGTTGACGGCTTGTCTTGTGTTTTCTGCTGCTTATATTGATTCCTGTGGTATTCTTGCCATTTAATGTTGCTATTTAAATGAATGAGCGATACGTGATAAGTGATGCTAACTCTAACTACAGTATTAAGGCAAAGTCAAAAGTCAACAGCTATCACTGCCAATCAAATTCAGATTCAAATTCAAGTATTTCGCATCTGGTTGCTATGGTGACTGATGATGCTCATGCTTCTGTGTTTTCATCTTACCATAGCAGCAGATGCGAACATTTGACTTCAAATGATTTTGATTGACAGTGTAATTCCATCATAATTCCACTGGGGCTGTGACAACAGCACGAATCTGATTGGACACCTTCAACAGGAGACCTCTGATTGGCTGTTGTCTTTTTGACTCTGCCTTAAATACAGTTAAAGTTGAAGACAGTTTGTTATTGCACTCTGACCTTGTGTGAGGTCATGTCTCCCACTCTTGAACTCTGTATTTATCCAGCATGCTAACCTCTACAATTCAGGCTCATAATTCAAGTTTGAAATGATGCTACTGTAAAATATGAAGCTGCTGCTGTTACCTGCTGCTGTTAAATATTGATAATGTGCTGGTTTCTGTGCTGTTGTTTAGTGTATTTATTCAAATGAGACAAACCTTGAGTTGCACCAACTGGTTTCAGAGGGTGGTTGCTTTCATGACAAATGTGGGAAATATTGTTGACGGCTTGTCTTGTGTTTTCTGCTGCTTATATTGATTCCTGTGGTATTCTTGTCATTTAATGTTGCTATTTAAATGAATGAGTGATACGTGATAGCGTGATGCTAACTCTAACTACAGTATTTAAGTCAAAAAGTCAACAGCTGTCACTGCCAATCAAATTCAGATTCAAATTCAAATGTTCGCATCTGGTTGCTATGGTGACTGATGATGCTCATGCTTCTGTGTTTTCATCACCATAGCAACCAGATGCGAACATTTGACTTTGAAGCTGATTTTGATTGACAGTGTAATTCCATCATAATTCCACTGGGGCTGTGACAACAGCACGAATCTGATTGGACACCTTCAACAGGAGACCTCTGATTGTGTTGTCTTTTTGACTCTGCCTTAAATACAGTTAAAGTTGAAGACAGGTTGTTTATTGCACTCTGACCTTGTGTGAGGTCATGTCTCACTCTTGAACTCTGTATTTATCAGCATGCTAACCTCACAATTCAGGCTCATAATTCAAGTTTGAAATGATGCTACTGTAAAATATGAAGCTGCTGCTGTTACTGCTGCTGTTAAATGTTGATAATGTGCTGGTTTCTGTGCTGGTTGTTGTGGAAATGTATTTATTCAACATTGGACAAACCCCTTGAGTTGCACCAACTGGTTTTCAAGAGGGTGGTTGCTTTCATGACAAATGTGGGAATATTGTTGGCTTGTCTTGTGTTTTCTGCTGCTTATATTGATTCCTGTGGTATTCTTGTCATTTAATGTTGCTATTTAAATGAATGAGTGATACGTGATAGTGTGATGCCTAACTCAACTACAGTATTTAAGTCAAAAGTCAGCAGCTGTCCTGCCAATCAAATTCAGATTCAAATTCAAATATTTTAGCATCTGGTTGCTATGGTGACTGATGATGCTCATGCTTCTGTGTTTTTCATCACCATAGCAACCAGATGCAGACATTTGACTTTGGGGCGATTTTGATTGACAGTGTAATTCCTCATAATTCCACTGGGGCTGTGACAACAGCACGGAATCTGGGGGGTGGACACCTTCAACAGGAGACCTCTGATTGGCTGTTGTCTTTTTGGCTCTGCCTTAAATACAGTTAATGTTGAAGACAGTTTGTTATTGCACTCTGACCTTGTGTGAGGTCATGTCTCCCACTCTTGAACTCTGTATTCATCCAGCATGCCTCTACAATTCAGGCTCATAATTCAAGTTTGAAATGATGCTACTGTAAAATATGAAGCTGCTGCTGTTACCTGCTGCTGTTAAATGTTGATAATGTGCTGGTTTCTGTGCTGGTTGTTGTGAAATGTATTTATTCAAATGAGACAAACCCCTTGAGTTGCACCAACTGGTTTTCAAGAGGGTGGTTGCTTTCATGACAAATGTGGGAATATTGTTGACGGCTTGTCTTGTGTTTTCTGCTGCTTATATTGATTCCTGTGGTATTCTTGCCATTTAATGTTGCTATTTAAATGAATGAGTGATACGTGATAGCGTGATGCTAACTCTAACTACAGTATTTAAGGCAAAGTCAAAAAGTCAACAGCTGTCACTGCCAATCAAATTCAGATTCAAATTCAAATGTTCGCATCTGGTTGCTATGGTGACTGATGATGCTCATGCTTCTGTGTTTTCATCACCATAGCAACCAGATGCGAACATTTGACTTTGAAGCTGATTTTGATTGACAGTGTAATTCCATCATAATTCCACTGGGGCTGTGACAACAGCACGAATCTGATTGGACACCTTCAACAGGAGACCTCTGATTGGCTGTTGTCTTTTTGACTCTGCCTTAAATACAGTTAAAGTTGAAGACAGTTTGTTGGCCACTCTGACCTTGTGTAGTCCATATCTCCACTCTTGAACTCTGTATTTATCCAGCATGCTAACCTCTACAATTCAGGCTCATAATTCAAGTTTGAAATGAGTGCTACTGTAAAATATGAAGCTGCTGCTGTTACCTGCTGCTGTTAAATGTTGATAATGTGCTGGTTTCTGTGCTGGTTGTTGTGAAATGTATTTATTCAAATGAGACAAACCCTTGATTACCAACTGGTTTCAAGAGGGTGGTTGCTTTCATGACAAATGTGGGAATATTGTTGTGGCTTGTCTTGTGTTTTCTGCTGCTCATAATGATTCCTGTGGTATTCTTGTCATTTAATGTTGCTATTTAAATGAATGAGTGATACGTGATAGTGTGATGCTAACTCTAACTACAGTATTTAAGTCAAAAGTACAGCAGCTGTCACTGCCAATCAAATTCAGATTCAAATTCAAATGTTAGCATCTGGTTGCTATAGTGACTGATGATGCTCATGCTTCTGTGTTTTCATACCATAGCAGCAGATGTGAACATTTGAAAGCTTTGGAAATGATTTTGATGACAGTGCTCAATTCCATCATAATTCCACTGGGGCTGTAACCCAACCCAGCACGAATCTGATTGGACACCTTCAACAGGAGACCTCTGATTGGCTGTTGTCTTTTTGACTCTGCCTTAAATACAGTTAATGTTGAAGACAGTTTGTTATTGCACTCTGACCTTGTGTGAGGTCATGTCTCCCACTCTTGAGCTGTATTCATCCAGCATGCTAACCTCTACAATTCAGGCTCATAATTCAAGTTTGAAATGATGCTACTGTAAAATATGAAGCTGCTGCTGTTACCTGCTGCTGTTAAATGTTGATAATGTGCTGGTTTCTGTGCTGGTTGTTGTGGGAAATGTATTTATTCAAATGAGACCAAACCCCTTGGGTTACTGTGGTTTTCAAGAGATTGAGATTTGCTTTCATCGACCAAATGTGGGAATATTGTTGACGGCTTGTCTTGTGTTTCTGCTGCTTATATTGATTCCTGTGTGGTATTCTTGCCATTTAATGTTGCTATTTAAATGAATGAGTGATGTGATAGCGTGATGCTAACTCAACACAGTATTTAAGTCAAAAAGTCAACAGCTGTCACTGCCAATCAAATTCAGATTTAAATTCAAATGTTCGCATCTGGTTGCTATGGTGACTGATGATGCTCATGCTTCTGTGTTTCATCACCATAGCAACCAGATGCCAGACATTTGACTTTCAACTTAATTTGATTGACAGTGCTCAATTCCATCATAATTCCACTGGGCTGTGACCGGCAACCGCGAATCTGATTGGACACCTTCGGCAGGAGACCTCTGATTGGCTGTTGTCTTTTTGACTCTGCCTTAAATACAGTTAATGTTGAAGACAGTTTATTGCACTCTGACCTTGTGTGAGGTCATGTCTCCCACTCTTGAACTCTGTATTCATCCAGCATGCTAACCTCTACAATTCAGGCTCATAATTCAAGTTTGAAATGATGCTACTGTAAAATATGAAGCTGCTGCTGTTACCTGCTGCTGTTAAATGTTGATAATGTGCTGGTTTCTGTGCTGGTTGTTGTGAAATGTATTTATTCAAATGAGACAAACCCCTTGAGTTGCACCAACTGGTTTTCAAGAGGAGTGGTTGCTTTCATGACAAATGTGGGAATATTGTTGACAGCTTGTCTTGTGTTTTCTGCTGCTTATATTGATTCCTGTGGTATTCTTGCCATTTAATGTTGCTATTTAAATGAATGAGTGATACGTGATAGCGTGATGCTAACTCTAACTACAGTATTTAAGGCAAAGTCAAAAAGTCAACAGCTGTCACTGCCAATCAAATTCAGATTCAAATTCAAATGTTCGCATCTGGTTGCTATGGTGACTGATGATGCTCATGCTTCTGTGTTTTCATCACCATAGCAACCAGATGCGAACATTTGACTTTGAAGCTGATTTTGATTGACAGTGTAATTCCATCATAATTCCACTGGGGCTGTGACAACAGCACGAATCTGATTGGACACCTTCAACAGGAGACCTCTGATTGGCTGTTGTCTTTTTGACTCTGCCTTAAATACAGTTAAAGTTGAAGACAGTTTGTTATTGCACTCTGACCTTGTGTGAGGTCATGTCTCCCACTCTTGAACTCTGTATTTATCCAGCATGCTAACCTCTACAATTCAGGCTCATAATTCAAGTTTGAAATGATGCTACTGTAAAATATGAAGCTGCTGCTGTTACCTGCTGCTGTTAAATGTTGATAATGTGCTGGTTTCTGTGCTGGTTGTTGTGAAATGTATTTATTCAAATGGACAAACCCTTGAGTTGCACCAGCTGGTTTTCAAGGGGTGGTTGCTTTCATGACAAATGTAGAATATTGTTGACGGCTTGTCTTGTGTTTTCTGCTGCTTATAATATTGATTCCTGTAGTGATTCTTGTCATTTAATGTTGCTATTTAAATGAATGAGTGATCACACGTGATAGCGTGATGCTAACTCTAACTACAGTATTTAAGTCAAAAGTCAGCAGCTGTCACTGCCAATCAAATTCAATTCAAATTCAAATGTTCGCATCTGGTTGCTATGGTGACTGATGATGCTCATGCTTCTGTGTTTCATCACCATAGCAACCAGATGAAGGCTGTTTGACTTTAACTGATTTTGATTAAACAGTATAAACCATCATAATTCCACTGGGGCTGTGACAGCACGAATCTGAAGGTGGACACCTTCAACAGGAGACCTCTGATTGGCTGTTGTCTTTTTGACTCTGCCTTAAATACAGTTAATGTGAAGACAGTTTGTTATTGCACTCTGACCTTGTGGCAGAATGTCTCCCCACTCTTGAACTCTGTATTCATCCAGCATGCTAACCTCTACAATTCAGGCTCCTTAATTCAAGTTTGAAATGATGCTACTGTAAAATATGAAGCTGCTGCTGTTACTGCGTAGAAATGTTGATAATGTGCTGGTTTCTGTGCTGGTTGTTGTGAAATGTATTTATTCAAATGAGACAAACCCCTTGAGTTGCACCAACTGTTTTCAAGAGGGTGGTTGCTTTCATGACAAATATTAGAATATTGTTGACGGCTTGTCTTGTGTTTTCTGCTGCTTATATTGATTCCTGTGGTATTCTTGTCATTTAATGTTGCTATTTAAATGAATGGTGATACGTGATGGCTGATGCTAACTCTAACTACAGTATTTAAATCAAAGTCAACAGCTGTCACTGCCAATCAAATTCAGATTCAAATTCAAATGTTCGCATCTGGTTGCTATAGTGACTGATGATGCTCATGCTTCTGTGTTTCATCACCATAGCAACCAGATGCAGGCGTGACTTTGAAGCTGATTTTGATTGACAGTGTAATTCCATCATAATTCACTGGGGCTGTGACAGCAGCACGAGTCTGATTGGACACCTTCAACAGGAGACCTCTGATTGGCTGTTGTCTTTTTGACTCTGCCTTAAATACAGTGCAAAGTTGAAGACAGTTTATTATTGCACTCTGACCTTGTGTGAGTCATGTCTCCCACTCTTGAACTCTGTATTTATCCAGCATGCTAACCTCGACAATTCAGGCTCATAATTCCAAGTTTGAAATGATGCTACTGTAAAATATGGCTGCTGCTGTTACCTGCTGCTGTTAAATGTTGATAATGTGCTGGTTTCTGTGCTGGATGTATTTATTCAATGAGACAAACCCCTTGATTGCACCAACTGGTTTCAAGAGGTGGTTGCTTTCATGACAAATGTGGGAATAT